>NC_064424.1:34414642-35058928 GCF_023375975.1 Astyanax mexicanus | reverse complement strand
ATCAGGGGGACTGGGGATCGGCTCTTCGGGACGGTATCCCAGATTAGGGAGCCCTGGAGGCTTAAGTTCATTGGCCTTGGGGCTATAACGCAATAGGGGCCTCTCTTTCTTTACAGGGGAGGGCAGTATGGGTCTTCGTTTAGAAGCCCGGGACATGGCCAGGACGGTTTGGGCGGCTTCCGTCGCCTCAATCATAGTCTTTGTGGTGGCCGGCCCTTTCAGTCCGACTGCCTTCTGAAGTTCAGGAGGGAGAGTCTGGAGTAAGTGGTGAGTGACTACTTTCTCCAGGACCTGCTCTGGACTACAGTGTTCTGGCTGTAACCGCCTCTTGGCTAGTCTAGTGAGTTGCGTCATTTGTGGCCTAGGAGGTGACTGCGCATTAAAACCCCATTTATAAAATTCTAAGGCTGCTACAACGGGGCCTACGCCTATACGTGCCAGGATTTCCTCTTTTAAAGAGTCATAATCTTGCATCTGGACAGGGGAAAGGGAATAATAGGCCAGTTGGGGTTCTCAAATGGGGCGAGGATAGAGACCCACTCCTCCTTGGGCCAAACTTCTCTCTCCGCGATACATTCAAAAGTGTAGAGGAATGCTTCTACGTTATCGCTGGGGGTGAGCTTGGTGAGGAGGCGGTGGGCGCAGGCTGGCCTCCAGAAGATGTTGGAGAACCTGGTCCATGTCCTGAGAGTGCACAGATTAGAGATAACAAGAGGGGGGAGAAATGTTTTCTCTTCCTCCAGCACACTCTGTCCGACCACCACTTATTTAGTGATGGACAGAAATGTGGAGGGAAAAATAGAGAAAATGTAAAAAAAAAAACTCCTACCTCTGCCACCACTTTGTCTAGGTCTTGACCAGCATTCTCCACCAGTGTGAGCAAATTAGCTGAATGGACCCAGGCAAAGCAGAAGACAGAGGCAGGTTACAACGAAAAGAACCCCGTAGGGCATTTATTTTCAACCATAAGGCAAAAAGAGAAGCAAAAAAAAAAGAGTCTTTGGTGTGTGGAAGGGAGAAAGGTTTAGCTAGCCGGCTGAAGAGTCCAGGATAAATCCCACAGCCAGGGGAGGTTTACTCACTCTACCACTGGGTCGGTTTCAGGATCGTCCTTCGGCAGGTAAGTCCCAATCAGCCTAGAAAACAGAGAACAAAAAGTTAGAGTTCTGAGGAGCAGGGTTCAGCCAAACCATACCCAACTCAGAGCTCCCAGAAGTGGAGTTTTTAAAGGTCCCTCTCCTCTCTCAGGCAGCACTGATCATGAGCTGCCAGCCGTGTCTGATCAGTGCTGCTGCTTCCAGGTCACATGGGTTCGGCGCTGTCCAGGTGCTGAACTTTCAGCCCGGCTCCTCTTGACAGCTCTGTGTTGTCATCGCTGTCCAGGTGCTGAAAGCTCAGCACGAGCCCTCTGGCTTTGTGGAGCCAGCGGAAACGCTCCTCTTGGCGGCCTCCCGCCACAATACATATTTCCTTTTAGTGTGGCTTGGTTTGTTTAATTTCATCCCCAGACGCTTTTTTCCGTTTTTTTTTTTCAGTATTACAAGTTTTAGTAATTTTCTATGATTGTGTGGAGAATTTCTTTTTTTTTTTAATTCGTTAGATTATATTTTTGTCAACATGGGTTCATTTGCGTTTGTTATTTTTCTAATAATAGTAGTAAATACATAATTGATTTTCTTTTTCTTTTTTATACGGGCGAATAACAAAAGTAACATGATAGCTACTTTTACTGGTAACTAATTACTTTTATAGTGGAGAACTCTGTTACTTTTTTGGAGAAGTAAAGAGTAACTATAACTAATTACTTTTTCAAAGTAAGGTGCCCAACACTGGTTGGGTATTGGATCTCAGTTTAGCTATTTTCAGGATTTCAGGATTGTTTGATTTTGTGGGGTGATTACCGTTGGAGGAAGGTACTGATGGATGTCCAGATTAAGTTGTATTCAGGAATTCTACTGCGCATGTCTGTTCCTTCGACGCTTCCGGTGGCGCTGTTTTCAAATATTCAGCTGTCAAAATGATGAGCACATATTTTGCACATCTCCCGAACACAGAGCAAACACGCTATAGTCAGAAATTAGTAATAAGTGATCAAAGCACTTTTCCTGATCCTTTTGATAGGGATTTAAGAGGGAAGGTTTTTTCCTCAGATTTAAAACGCTTGCCAGAGGTGATCTACCCAGATGTGATCACTATCTTGTTGAAACGGAGTGTGTTTACACCAGACAGGCAGTGAAAGCTTATCACAGTTTGGACACATATAATTACTTTGTCAGTGGAAAAGTTGGAAATATTTGTTGCTATAATATCACTATAGTGTATTAAGGTTGGAGCAAGTCAAACGCTATCCAACACGTACTCTGCACGATTTATAGCTAAGAAGGAGGAAGAAGTTGTAAACGGACACTGTAACTGCATGGCAGGTTAGCAGTGTGAAAAATGAAAGCAGGCGTGTTTACTATGGAGGACCAAAAATGACATAAGTATAAATAAATAAATGCAATAAATGTAGAAATAAATAAATAAATGAATAAATATATAAATGTTGAAATAAATAAATAGTATATAAATAAATGCACATATAAAAGAAAAAATAAATTAATATATAAATAAATACACGTATAAATAATTTTATAGGTAAATAACTAAATCAATAAATATGTGGAAATAAATCAATAAATAAATGTAGAAATGTTATAATAAATGAATGAAAAAATAAATAAATGTTGAAATAAATAAATGCACATATAAATGAATAAATAAATAAATGTTGAAATAAATAAATGCACATATAAATGAATAAATAAATAAATGTTGAAATAAATAAATGTATTTATTAATTTATTTATTTACCTATACAATTATTTATGCATGTATTTATTTATTTATATATTTATTCATTTATATGTGCATTTATTTATATATTAATTTATTTATTTCAGTGTTGGTTGATTTTTTTCCATGGATATATGATCTACTAATATTTTCTTTCCAATGATTGATCGTAAAGCTGTTTCTTGACTTCCGGTTCATGAGGATAGTTTTCTTGGCGATGGTTAGAGCTATAAATAAGGCAGTGGTGGTTGATTTTGTTGTACTGATGATTGCTGTTGTGTCTCCCAGTAAACATTCTTCTGGGGATAGAGGCATAGTGATAATCAAGTATGCAGTTAATATACTAATTAAAGGTGTTGTACAAGTGGGCAGTGCTACATGGCGTGGATGTAATTATTATTTGTGGTGTTCAGGGTGCAGCGTGAGCAGTTTTTTGAACATCTTTTGTCTGCTGTATTGGGTTCTGTGGATTCTGTGGGTTCTTGGGGGTAATTAAGGTTAGGTAACTCTGACAGCTAGTGGGAAATTTTTATGCCCAGATATTTGATAACATTGGTGTTCAGTAAGTAGTGGAGGAATGTCTGCCCTTAAATAAAACCTGTTTGGACAGGGTGGATTATATGTGGAATAATTCTTTCTAGTCTATTAGCTAATGTCTTGCTTATAATTTAGTGTCAGTGTTGATGAGTGAGAGGGGTTGGAAAGAAACGAAAAACAAGACTAAAATTCTCTTAATTTATTTCTTTGCACCTGCCATAGTGTACCAGAATTCAGACAAACGCAAACGTGTTAAACCAAGTCTAATGAATAAAGGAGCAGCACAGACAGTGGTCAATAATGCAAGGTCAAAACTGATAGACTGGGGCATACAGGGCTAAACATACTGGAGTAGAGTACACAGTCCAGGGTCGAGTGCAGGCAGGGCAGTAACAAAGAGAAGGCAAAAATCATGGCCGAATAAATAGTCCAAGGATTAAAACACAGGTAGAGCAAAAATACAGGGAAGGCAAAAATTGGAGTCGGAGTACACAGAAAAATAGTAATACACGGAAAAACACACCAGAGATAAAGAAAGCTCTTTGTAAAATAGGTCGAACCAAACAATACTCAGCAAAGAAGCAAAGTTCTGGACTGGCTTTTATACCTGGCCAAACAAGTGTTAGTAATCGGGAGAATTATTTCCTGAAGGCGTCACATGATCGCCAGAGTCACCGCATGGTGTGTTTTTGGTAGTGTAGTCTCGTGGTGGTGAATCGCAGATAGAGCTGAGTGTGGAGGGAAACGATAGGGCTGACAGTGCCAGACGTGAAGAAGAGAACTCTTCACACATATTCTTCTATCATAGACATTTAAAATCTTACTTGAAGTTATTCATAAAAATAAGTCAAATATATAATACTTTAATGATGCACTTATTAATAGTTAATACTGTTAAAAACTATGGAATTTATGAGTGAGAAAATAGCATGTTTGCTGGAAATCTGGAACTGTTGAGTTTGTAAAAATATTTAACCGCAACTTTTACCAGTTTCCTCCTGCCCTGACTTTTCTGGTTTTTCACCAAACTTTTCTGTCACTGGAAACGTGATAACAGTGTAAATCTTGGGTTCGATATAAGGTGGTTGGATCACTCTTCTATCAAAAAGAAAGCAGGATGGAGACAGATTACCAACTTGAAGTGCTGTTTATTTACTACTGCTCCAGGCACCTGCATTTAGCGCTCCCAAAAACTCTGATGCACTTCCTGTCAACTCACAAGTGACATTTTACACCAATCACAAAGCAGAACAGATATTCATACAAATAAACAAAACATTATTTTTTTATTTTACTGTTGTATTACTAGGATTTTAACTGCAACCTTACATTATATAATTTTAAAACTATTAAAACATTTAAACTATTTAGTATATTTTGTCAAATAGAAAGCTTACATTTCTTCCCTGTCTCACTTAAGAAACGCCCTCATTTCATACTATAACAACTGCAGGGTAATATCAATAGTTGAAGAAAAAAAAAAGTAATCAGTGTAGGTATGTGTAAGAACAGTCTCATGTCAGAACATAGTCCCTCAGGTAACTTAGCAGTCTCACTTGACGTCGACCAGGGCACACTGAAGAACTTGAACTGTGGCCCCCAAGAGCAGGAGGGGAGGCAGGAGGTTGACTCACTAACAGAGTTTCAGGGGAGTCAGCAGCAAAGGCTTGAGGCTCAGAGTTGGCAACTGGATGTGAACAAGTCTGTGGACTGTGAAGATGCTTGGCTGTTGGCAGACACATTGAAGGTTCTGGTGCTTGCAGATTCTGATGGCATAAAGAGCAGTGCACCAGACAAAGCAGTCAAGCATGGAAGTTTAGGTTGCTGGGATGAGTCCTGCACCATATTATCAGGCACTGTAGAGAGGTAAGGCTTTAGACGGTTGTAATGGACAATCTGAGATTTGTCAGTTGGGTTTAGCAGAAAATGGATCTTATATATCACCCCAGGGTTATCATCCTCAGATCCAAGACACTCCAGTACTTCAAATGGACATTTGTCAAGCTGTGGTGGGGTCATTTAACGATACAAGATCACCTGGGTTATAAGCAGTGTGTTTCATATGCTTGTCATAGTGGCGTTTTTGCTGACTGTGAGCATAGGCTGTGTTCTGTTCAGTAGACTCGATGGCTGATTGGAGCTTGTGGGTCAGCTGTGCTGCATAGTCTGCAGGTGATCTTGGTGTTGAGGCAGATGTTAAAGTGCCTTGTAACAACAGCTTAGCAGGCATTCTTGCTTCATGCCCAAGAGTGAGGAAAAATGGGCTAAAGCCAGTTGTGGCATGAGGGCAAGTATTATAAGCCAGGGCGACTTGATGAAGGCAATCATCCCACTCACCAGGTTGTTGGAGAAGCGACTTGGCCAGCTGGTCAATGAGAGTTCTGTTAAACCTTTTAACCAAACCATCGCATTGGGGATGATATGAGCTTGTACGCGTTTTCTTAACACCAAGAAATTTACACAGGTGACTGATGAGGTCAGACTCAAACTGACGACCTTGATCAGTGTGTAGGGTTTCTGGAATGCCATGTTCTCGAATGTAGTTTTCAAAGAGACACTTGGCTACTGTTGTAGAGCGCTGATCTGGGATTGCATAAAGATTTACATATTTGGAGAAATAATCTTGGACGACAAGCACATATCTGTTGCCACGGCTTGAGATTGGGAGTTCAAGGATGTCAGCAGCAACTTTTTGGAAGGGTGAAGTTGCAACAATTATTTTCATAGGTGCCCTCATGTGAGGTGTAGGACTGCGTCTAGCATCACATGGAGCACAAGTCTTGCACCACTCACAAATGTCACGTGACATGAAAGGCCAGTAGCAAATCTGTTGTGCACGTTTCAAGACTTTATACCAATAGTATATTGTACATGTAACACCGAATTATTACTGTTATTATTGCGATAACTCCAAAGTCTGGATTTTAGTTGATTTTTAAGAAATGTAGGTTAATTGACAGTAACATTCAGTCACTCACTTTCAGTGTTGGGCACGTTAGTTTGAAAAAGTAATTAGTTATAGTTACTCGTTACTTCTCTAAAAAAGTAACTGAGTTACTAACGGAGTTACTCCACTATAAAAGTAATTAGTTACCAGTAAAAGTAACTATGCGTTACTTTTTATTATTCGCCCGTCAAAAAAAAGGAAATCAATTATGCATTTACTATTATTATTAGAAAAATAACAAACGAAAATGAACCCAAAATGTTGACAAAAATATAATCTAACGAATTTCAAAAAAACAAAACGAAATTCTCCACAGAACCAAAGAAAATTACTAAAACTTGTAATACTGAAAAAAAAACGAAAAAAAACGGAAAAACGCGTCTGGGGATGAAATTAAACAAACCAAGCCACACTCAAAGGAAATATGTATATATAAAAAAAACAAAATAATGGACAAAAACAACAATCTAATGACCGTTAAAATGGTATTAATATAACAGCTTCACCAAAAGAGAATAGAGCTTAGATCGGGCCCAAAAAATCCGACCCGACCCAGCCGGAGCCCGTGCACGTTCTGCCCGAGCCCGAACCATGAACTGTCATTATGAGCCGGACCCGATCCGCCCCATAAACTGTCTGTTTTCGGGCTGATTGAATGAGCCAAATATAATCAGAATTATGTTAATTAACACTGTAACATAAAAGCATAGAACTATTATTTAATTTAAATGATTTTTAAGAACAGCTAAACACACTGCAAGTCAAACGCGGAGGCATTCACGTGCGCCCAGAGCTACGTGGTTACATTTTTTCATTTTTATTATAGTTTAATTTTATTATTATTTTTTTTTTCTGTTCAGTAAGTTTTTAGGGTGGGCTTGCTAGTTTTTATTAGTTTTCACACATCTTATCAGAGAGATCAATCTAAGAAAGGTGAGAGAGAAAGAGAGAAAGAGAGAGAGAGAGAGAGATTTGCCTGTTCTGGTATGAGCTACTCACAGGTAAATGTTCTCACATACTGTATCTCCTGTTTCTCTTTCATCTGCCTCGCACGCATATTGTAATCCCATACATAGTTCTGCAGTTTCTCAGTGTTTTCTGTCGTATTTTGCGGCTAGCGCGAGCGCTTTACACAAGAACTAACGGACCACGAGGTGCCGCGCGCTCGGCACAACACCTCCCGCTGTACAACTCCGCTGTACAACAACGCTTATAAATAAATTAAACACGAAAATGAGGGTATTCTATCAGTAATTTCAGTTCGTTTTAGTTAGTTTTATAAACACAAAATACAGTTCGAGATAGTTATGTTTCCTTTTAATTACCGTTTTTATTAGATTCAGTTAACACAAATGTTTTTTCACTTTCAGTTTTCGCTATTTCGTTCGCTTTAGTGAACAATAATAATTGGTTACTTAGCAACATTGTGATTATCACACCAGAGCTTTATATAAAATAAAAATAGGAGCCCGATTTCGGGTCGGTCCTCGGGTCAGGTCGGGTTCGGGCAGAGAATCTAAGCTCTAAAAGAGAAAGCAGCAGCACCACAAAAACCGGAGCAGCTAAAAAGAGCTTAACGTCCTTAATTCGGAAATTGGCCTGTCCACGGCAATCACTGAATTGATTAGAGCACGCAAATCGTCACAATTGTGCCTCACTTCACCACGCCAAACCACAGGCACAGCGGTCAGAAGCTCAAGTTCACCGGAAAGAGGAGGGGTTAACCAGGGCAAAGCGAAGAAAAAAAAAAAAAAAAAAGTTAATAGAGCGGCTAAAGTAACGCGCAGTAACGGGGTGTCGGAAATGGTAACGGCGTTATAGTTACAGTCATAGTAATTCGTTAGATTACTCGTTACTGAAAAAAAGTAATGGCGTTAGTTACTCCCAACACTGCTCACTTTGCAATGCTGATGATCAAGCTAGGGTGTATTTTACGAAGTCCCAGCACAGTTGTAGGAAGATTTGAATAAGACAGAACACTTCAATTTATTTTATTATTAATTCATGTTTAAGTTTTAATGACCATACCGATACTGTTCCTAATGAAGTAACTCTTATCTATTTATGTCAATAGTAGAGAGATAGACAATAAAGGACAGCAACATCAGAGACAGACAATGGAGGGCAGCAACAGAGACAATGGAACAAAGCAACAGACAACTGAGGTGAGCAACAGAGACAGACGATGAAGTCACATCACAGATGTAGGAAGTTTGAGTAACACTTACATTTATATAAAATTTATGTTAACAGTGGGGAGCAACAACAGATTCACAACAAACTTATAATAAATAAAATATGTCTAAATTAAAAGGTTTGAAGTGTGCTCGTGTATTTAGCCCCTTTCCGCAGTCCCCCTAGTGGCCATTCCGCCGGCGGAATGGAAATCGACTCGGCGGACATTTTGATTAATTATAAACAAATAAATAATGTTTTTGCGGTGAAACCGCTCTGATATGACGGGAGACTCCCCTGACTCTGTGTGTGTGCAGCGGTGTGTGCGTGAGTTCAGGCAGTCAGACGGGAGGAGGGGGAGAAGGGGGAGGGGTGACACACACAGCAGCACACACACAGAGGGGCTTTAAACAGCTCAGCCTCTACAGAACCAAAACTAATAACTTAACTTTAACTTTTTTCACCTTAAAAAATCATAAACACCTACAGCAACTACAAAATACAGTTTAAACCCGAATAAAACCGCTTTATACATGTTAAACAGCTTACTCACCCAAGATGAAAAAAACGCTATTTTTCAGTGGAGCATTTAAATCCTGAACTTCCCCATCGAAATTTAATCCATCAGGGTTGAGAAATAAAAGTAGTATACAGCTTTCCATTTAGCCACAGATGTCCTCTTCAAAATCCATCAGAGTATTATAATCCAGTGCGCTTTGTTTTTTTGTAATCTGACTCAGAGCGTGATGACTTACGCGCTGAAAAGCGCTGATAATTTATTCAGCGTCGAAAAAAACAAAGCGGGAAATTCGAAAAGCTCCATTGACTTTGACTGACAGCCGTTTCGTCCAATTGTAGACACTTTCAGCTTTCAAACGAGCCATTGTGTGTCAAAATAGACCAATCAGATCCAGAGATACAGCCGTGCGTATGCGCTCCCGTCTCCGCCTATGGTTCTGTGTTTCAGCTTAGCTCCGCCTTTACGCAGCGGTTCGAGGCGGTATATCATTGGTCTGGAAGGCTGTCAATCAGCGAGTTTAGGCGAATCAGCAGTAAATAAGGAGGTTCCTGACCCAGAGGGAGGGCGGGTGCAGGCGGTGTTTGGTTTGAGGTGCGTTCACTGTTATTTGGAAGCAAAGCGCTTCGTGGAGCGTTCAACGAACAAAACTTTACACTTATCAGAAGTTTTGCTGGAGCTGTTTGAGTGATTCTGGGGAGCAATTGTACATTAACTCATCAGTGTAACACTATTGATTCGGCCATATGTGTGTGTATATATATATATATATATACATACTTATGTATATTATGTATATATATATTTATGTATATATATGATATTATGTATATATATTAGTTTTCTTTTTACTTTTGAGTCATTTACAGAGATTTGTGGCTGTATACAGAAGTTTTTGGCCATTTTTGGCCATTTGGCCATTTGGACACAGTTTGGGACACTTGGAGACGTTTTTGGCACACTTTGGTTAAACTTTAATAAAAGTTATAGGCTTATAGGTAGATAAATAAAATTTTGGCTGCTCATGGACAAGTAGTTAGTGCACCTGTATAAGCAGAATTAGTTTGATACCATCATGTTCTTTAAAGATATGATGATTTGTATGTGAAAACAATAGACGATTTTTATTTTTTTTGAAAAATTGTCAAAATGTATCATCAATAATAGGTTATTTAATTTACCAAATACTGAAAACCAATGGGTCCATTTTTGGACCCCAAGTATCTACTTTCATATGAGCCATTGATCACCAGGGTACAGTGTACAGTTAAAAAAATATTCAAAGCTGAATAGAGGGACCCTCAAAACAGGCGAAAATTCAATTTTTTGGCCACTGTTAAAAGGGGTTAGGGGGCATTGGAGTAGAGAGCCAAATGAAGTCCACTTTTGGGGGAAAATGATCCCCCCCCCCCCCCCCCCCCATCACAATGCTGGCTACGGGCCTGAGCATCCGCATTACTGTGTTTTTTTCCTTCTCTGTAGAGAACAGTCCATTCAAAGGAGTCAAGTTCCAAAGACCAGCGTGCATGACGGCTAGTTCTATCATTGTCAGTGGGGATTGTTCGAAGGCCTACAAGTGGTTTGTGGTCTGTGATGATTATAAACGGTTGCTTGTAAAGGTAGTGCTTGAAATATCTCACTGACCAAACAATGGCCCAGAGTTCTCTATCATATGTTGACCATTTTCTTTCAGCTTTTGTGAGAACATGACTAGCATATGCGACCACAGTCTCATGACTCCCATGCTTCTGAGCTAACACAGCTCCAATGGCAGAACCAGAAGCATCAGTGTAAAGACTAAAAGGCAATGAGAAATCTGGAAAAGCAACCACTGGAGGATTTGACAGGGCATTTTTCAGGTACGCGAATGAATCTTGGCATTGGGAAATCCACTGAAATGGAACATTCTTTTCTGTAAGTGCATGGAGTGGAGCAGCATTGTGTGCAAAATTTCTGATAAATTTACGATAATAGGAGCAAAGCCCCAAAAATGCTTCTGAAGGAGTGTGTGGAGTGGGCCGCCCTGCAAGAGTACATTTCGTGGATCTGGCTGTATACCATTTTTTGACACCACATGACCTAGAAACTTGACATGGTCTCTGGCCAGACAGCATTTTGCAGGTTTTAGCTTAAGGTCAGTATCTTGAAATCTGGAGAGAACCTCTTCCAAGTGCAAAAGATGATCACTGAAAGAACGGCTGTAAATGAGAACATCATCTAAATTCACTAAGCAGGTTTTCCATTGGAGACCACGAAGCACCATTTCCATTAAACGTTGGAATGTTGCTGGGGCATTGTTAAGACCCATGGGTAAAACCTTGAAATGGTATAGCCCAGAGCCAGTAGTGAATGCAGTTTTCTCTTGATCTTGCTCCTCTACTTCAACTTGCCAGTAACCGTGCTGAAGGTCCATGGTTGAGAACCATGCCGAGCCTGATAAAGCATCGAGTTAGTCAACCCTTGGTAACGGATGAGAGTCTTTAATGGTCACCACATTAAGCTTTCTATAGTCTAGGCAAAATCTCCGTGTGCCATCCTTTTTGCAAAATAGGACCACTGGTGCAACACAAGGACTATAGCTTTCCTCTATGACATCAGCTTCCAGCAGCTTGTTCACTTGACTTTCTATTTCGGCTCTCTTCTGTGGTGTTACTCTATAGGCACTCTGCTTAATTGGGGTTGCATCACCAGTGCATATGCGATGTTTGATTATGCCTGTGCGACCCCTGTCTTCTGAGTGCCTACTGAACACAGTGGAGTACTTTGTAAGTAGAGACTTTAATGACTGAGAATGAGAATGTGATAGGTTTGTTTCATCTATCTGCACAGGTGGTGTAGTATCACAATGTCACAGCCTAGTTTAAAATGGGCCAAAATATCCCTTAACCCAATTTTTAAAAAACTTATACACCTTGGGGATCAGTAAAGCCAACAGTAATACACCGGAGAGGGTATACATTTCATAAGCATTTATTAAACAATAGAAAAATAAGATCTACTTAAAAGAGATTAAGAAATCAGATTTTGCAGAAGTCCAAAACCCTGGCAGCAGCTCAAGGAAGTAAATACAGTCCACAGTCCACTCAGTCCTTTGTTGGCTTCACCACTGACAACACACCAAAAAAGAAAGAAAGAAACAACAGCAGTCACTAAATTTTATAATTTAGCTAAATCATATAAACAACAACACACTATAAATAAATATAAATCAAAAGAATAACAAATGAACCGAACTCTACTGGCTAGAACTGGTAAAACACTAAATATTCACTCCTTCACACCACTGCACACTCGATCACCCCAAAATTCAAATATACAAATTAATATATAACTCAAAGCCAAAGAAAAACCCACACACTCTTCACAAAAAATAAATAAATAGCAAATTAAATGTAACCAGAAGCCAGAGTAAAAAAAAACTAAATTCTATTATTAATTTAAAGTAAACCAAATTAATAACCCAAAAAAATATAAAATGTACTTAAAACTAATACTAGTGGCAAGCCAAGAGTAGAATTTTCTCAAAATATGGGGGGAATAGCACTTAACTTAGGGAAGGGTGAGCGTTCTCACCCTTCCTTCTCCTCACAACGCCTCTTGGAGCAGACAATAGAGTCTCTCACGTTCTCATACACGCGCGAGTCATCCTCAGTCAGCGCGAATCATTCCCAGTCAGCGCTCCGCTTCTCCACTGCCGTGTGTTTGGTGAGTGCCCCCATGACACCCTCTCCCACCAATGGGTTCTAGTCCCGAGAACCACAGCTCAAGAAGCCTAGTCTCCAAACCTCACTGGTGGTTGACCACGATTTACCCGCTGGGACCGTCTAGCATCTACATCTGCTTGCTCCTCTAGGCCGTTTTGAAAAACAGGAACCCAACCCCACTGTTCTGTCACCCTCGAATTCTCTTCTTTTGGGGGTACCTGAGGGATATTTGGTGAGTACAAACAAGGGCGTAAAAGATTACGATGGAGGGTGCATTCGGGTCCAGACTTCCCCTCTGGTCTCACTACATACACCGGGGCACCCCTAGAAAGCTGCCGCACAATTACATATGGCTGAGACTCCCAACGATCACCCAATTTTCCCTTTGCTCTCCGCCTATTGTCCCATACTAAAACCCATTCACCTGACAATAGTGGCGAGTCTCGAGCGGTCCTATCATACAGACGCTTGTTTTTAGTTGCTGCCTTTGAGGAGTTCTCAGAAGCTTTACCATAAGCATAAGTTAACCGCTCATGATGTATCCTAACCCACTCCTGTACACTACTCGCCTCATCTTGTCTAGGCACACCCAGGGCCAAGTCAAGGGGTAAACGTGCGTGTCTGCCAAACATCAAATACATGGGGGCATAACCTGTGGTACTATGCACGGTGTTATTATAGGCATGTACAAGCGAAGGGAGGTGCTCTACCCACCTACTCTGTTGCTCACACTCCAATGTCCCCAGCAAATCTAACAAGGTCTGATTGAATCTCTCACAAACCCCATTACCTTGAGGATGATACACACTAGTGCGACTTTTCCTACACACATAAAGTGCACAGAGCTCCTTGACTAGATTAGACTCAATATTAGCCCCTTGATCTGAATGAAATACCTCTGGACAGCCAAAAGGCTGGATGACACAGTTCCACAATACTCTAGCTGTGGTTAGCGCAGACTGGTCTACAGTAGGCACTGCCCATGCAAATTTAGTGAACAGATCTGTAATCACAAGTATGTTTTGATAACGATCTGCTGGTCGACCTAAAGACAGAAAATCCATAGCCACTACATTAAGAGGAGCCTGAGCTGTAAAAGGGACTAAAGGGGCCTTACTTTCCGGTCTAGCCTTGCGGAAAATACAACGGGGACATGCCTGAATAAAATCACGTATGGTACCTTCCATCCCCACCCAATAAAAATGTCTCCTCAACAGTGACAAGGTTCGCTCTACACCTTGATGCCCAGTCTTATCATGGTAATTCTCCAAAAAAAAAACACTAGTATGCTGCTGTGGGACCCAAATTTGTGTAATAGTCTCATTTGTCTGAGAATCTTGCACAACCCTACAAATCACCCCATCCTGTACAGTTAACCTATTCCACTGGCTTAGCATCTTTCGTACCTGCCTGGACTGTTGCTTATGTTCAGGAGCTGCTGGCATTTCGCTGCTCTCCCAATAGCATTGCACGACCTTGAGATCGGTGTCAGCCCTCTGCAGTTCCCGCCAATGAGCTGGATCCCATCCCCACCCAAAACCAGCATCAGTCAGTTCAACTGGAGCCTGGACCATTTCCACCACGCACTCTGTGGTGTTCTGAGTAGCCAGAGCTGGGGCTGGACTGTCAACACCTGGTGTAGGAAGCCTTGAAAGAACATCAGCATTTACATGGTTACGGCCGGGTCGATACTTAATCTGGTAGTCGTAATTAGCCAATTGTTCTGCCCATCTCTGTTCTACAGCCCCCAATTTAGTTGTTTCCAAATGTACCAGAGGGTTATTATCTGTAATCACTACAATTTTGGCACCCCACAGATAGTCTTTAAATTTTTCTGTTACAGCCCACTTTAAAGCAAGAAGCTCCAACTTAAATGAACTGTAGTTTGAATCATTTCTTTCAGCTGGATGCAAACTCCTACTAGCATAAGCTATTACCCGCTCTGTACCATCTCGCTGTTGAGCCAACACTGCCCCAAGCCCCTGATTGCTAGCATCAGGATAGACTAGAAATGGCTCAGTAAAATCTGCATAAGCCAAAATTGGTGGTTGGAGAAGCTTTTGCTTCAACTGGCTAAAAGCCTCCTCACATTCAGGAGTCCATTTTACACTAGGCGAACCCCGCCTTTTACAGCGATCTGTACCCCCTAACAAAGCATTTAGAGGTTTATCAATTTTCGAAAAATCTTTAATAAATCGCCTATAATATCCAACAAATCCCAAAAAGGATCGCACTTGCCTAACAGTTGTTGGTGTGGCCCACTCCTCAACAACAGAAATTTTAGCAGGGTCAGGAGACACTCCTCTCCCACTTACACAGTGCCCCAGGAACTTCACCTCCTTCTGGAATAAGTGACACTTTTCAGGCCGAAGTTTCAATCCATACCGCTCCAAGGACTGGAATGCAGCTTCCAAATGTGCCAGATGTGCTGCAAAATCTACAGAGAAGACAATTACATCATCTAGGTAAACTAAAGTTGATTCTGATAGTTGGCCACTTAAACACCTCTGCATAAGCCTTTGGAAAGTTGCAGGTGCATTGCATAATCCGAAAGGCATGCGGTCCCATTCGAATAGGCCAAAAGGAGTAGTGAAAGCTGTCTTTTCACGGTCCTGTTCATCCATCTTTACCTGCCAATACCCACTAGCTAAATCTAGAGTTGAGTACCACTCTGCTTGAGTCAAGCTGGTAAGGGAATCTTCTATCCTGGCAAGAGGGAAGGCATCCTTTTTAGTCACACTATTCAATTTACGATAGTCCACACAGAATCGCCAGGCCCCTCACTTTTTCTGAACCAAAACTACAGGGGCAGCCCAAGGACTACAACTTTCCCTTATGACATCCCCCTCCAACATACCTTGTAGTAGGCCACGAATCTCCTTATAAAGGGTAGGGGGAACTGGTCTATACCTTTTCCGAATTGGTGGAGCATCTCCAGTTGGAATGCAGTGTTTTACAACATCAGTACACCCATAATCTTCATCATTTGAAGCAAACAAATGTTGCCACTTGCCCAAAAACTGCTGTAACTGGTGCTGTTGGTCTGCATTTAGCCCTTCGCCCTGCAAAGTCTCACCCTTGAGCCATTCAGGCAACTCATCCCTTAAGGGGCTTACCTCTGAACCCACCTGAACAATGCCCACTTCCAACACTCCTGGACCCACCTCAGTCAGAACCA
Organism: Astyanax mexicanus; assembly: GCF_023375975.1. Classification (NCBI taxonomy): domain Eukaryota; kingdom Metazoa; phylum Chordata; class Actinopteri; order Characiformes; family Acestrorhamphidae; genus Astyanax; species Astyanax mexicanus. The sequence goes on along the minus strand of NC_064424.1, from coordinate 35,043,035 downwards.
CATCTCTCTCCTCATGCACCTGCTGTGGATCTATCATAGACACTTTGGCCAGCTTCTGATGTCTATAAATGGACACAGGAAAAGAGTTAAGATTTGGAACTCTCACCGGAATACGGCCACGCTGAACTGTAGTCAAGCTCCTTGCAACTTCTACACTCTGACTCTCCCCACAGGACTCAACAAGAACACAGCTTCCTTGGTACTCTGTCCATCCAGGAAATCTAGCCCACACCAAAGCTTCGCTCGTGGCAGGAAGAGTCACAGCATACCGACAAGCAGCATGGGCAGTGTCACACCTCTGTTGCTGTAAAGAAGCAGCTTTAATTCGACGACAATCAATAAACACATTTTCCCATTCTTTGCCAAGTGAGTTAGTCTGAGACGGCAGAGACAAATCCTTCTTACTGTTCAAAAACAATTCTTCCCAGCAGGCTGAAATCACATTCATCCCCAGTAAAGCCCGATTAGCTCCTAGGCAGCTGTCCTTGACCATGATTACCCCCCGCTCTGGTACCTGTACACCCCCTACTTGAAAATTGGCCACCATATACCCAATAAACGGGATATCAAGCCCATTTGCTGCCCTTAGGGTTAGCCACGGTATCTTTCCAGACCCCCCAGCTCTTTATCCTAAAACAGTTCTTTACAGAGACTCTCTGCAAACATAGTAACTTGGGAGCCAGTGTCAACTAAACATTTTACATCTTTACCATCCACCTTTACATCCACAAGAGGACATACACCTGCCGTAGCAGTTTGAGGAGTACAAGGGTCTTTAGGGGGCAATCCGGACACTTGACCCACAGTAGCCGGAGAAACTAAAAATCCCCTTGGGGAACACGTGCAGTTGGGCACCTTCTACTAATATGTCCCACCCCATCACAACGGCTACAAATAGGCCTACCCTGGGGATCCCATTTAAATCTGTTGGTGGGCATAGCAGCAGCCCGTGGATTTCTCCACCTACCTTCTGGCTGGGCACTTTCTTGGGGAGAGTGTTGATTACCATGAATCTCATCAACAAGGTTCTTTGAAAGTTGGGACATCTGCTCTTCAACTTCTTTCATACTTTCATTCCGAAACTCCACCTTCCAGTCACTTACTGGTCGTGAGGGATGAGATCCAACATTAGCAGACATACATGTAGAGGGCTCCCAATGCTCCTGGCATTCTTGTTCTAAGGCTAACGCTTCTGCCTTTACTACATCAAAAGTCTAGGTAGGAGTTTGCCGCACTTGTCTTCTAAGCTCCTGACAAATGGGACCATCCCGTAACCCCAAAATAAACTGGTCACGCAATAATATATCCCCTTCTTTGAGGCCTGTTTCATCCCTGCTTTTCAGCCTACAAAACAACTCCCTCAGGTGTAGAGCGAATGACCTAAGAGACTGTCTAGGCTCCTGCTTACAATTAAAAAACTGCCCTCAAAGCTGCAATTGGTGTATTATCCCCATATAAGGCAGTCAGTAAATCAAAGATTTTCTTTGTAGTGTCCCTGTCCTCTTTTTCAAGAACTAAAACCTCACGTCTTGCATCCCCATCTAAAGACCCCACTAAAAACTGAACTTGTTGCTGCTCACTCAATCTCTGAACACTAAGCATATATTTTATCTGTTTTCCACTCCCCCAACTTTACTGTACCCAGACCATCAAACTTACACATCCAAGGCCCTCCCATTAAAAATGGCATCATCATAAAGGCCCTGTAGCCTGAGGATCCTCACCAGGCATACTGTTGACTCACTGCTCAACCCAAGGTATAAATCCTGCTGAACTACGCCAAATTTTGTCACGGCCTAGTTTAAAATGGGCCAAAATATCCCTTAACCCAATTTTAAAAAAACGTATATACCTTGGGGATCAGTAAAGCCAACAGTAATACACCGGAGAGGGTATACGTTTCACAAGCATTTATTAAACAATAGAAAAATAAGATCTACTTAAAAGAGATTAAGAAATCAGATTTTGCAGAAGTCCATGCAGAAGTCCAAAACCTTGGCAGCAGCTCAAGGAGGGAAGTAAAAACAGTCCACAGTCCACTCAGTCCTTTGTTGGCTTCACCACTGACAACACACCAAAAAAGAAAGAAAGAAACCACAGCAGTCACTAAATTTTATAATTTAGCTATATCATAAAAAACACTATAAATAAATATAAATAAAAAAATAACAAATGAACCGAAATCTACTGGCTAGAACTGGTAAAACACTAAATATTCGCTCCTTCACACCACTGCACACTCGATCACCCCAAAATTCAAATATACAAATTAATATATAACTCGAAGCCAAAGAAAAACCCACACACTCTTCACAAAAAATAAATAAATAGCAAATTAAATGTAACCAGAAGCCAGAGTAGAAAAAAACTAAATTCTATTATTAATTTAAAGTAAACCAAATTAATAACCCAAAAAAATATAAAATGTACTTAAAACTAATACTAGTGGCGAGCCAAGAGTAGAATTTGCTCAAAATATGGGGGGAATAGCACTTAATAGCACGCAAGTCATCCTCAGTCAGTGCTCCGCTTCTCCACTGCCGTGTATTTGGTGAGAGCCCCCAACCGCGTCCGGCGTCCCTGGTCCTGCACTTCCGCTCTCTCGATGGACTAGTGTGAGCCTGTTTAATAGTTCTGCTCAACAGCGCAAGTTCACCAGCCGCAGCTGAGCCATATTTAAATCAAATAGTTTTTGCTGCGGCAGCCCAACAAACTAAAAGTCCAAAAAGTACAATAAATTAAAAGCCACCTTTAAACACACATTATTTTGGCACCCGTGACAACAATGTAAAGGAGTAGTCATACAACATGTCTCTTCAACAACTGTTGTGTCGTTGGATGAGGTGGAATGAAACTCACCCAGATGTTGACCAGGCCGCAGTTCAATGTCATCCTCAGTTTTGTTTAGAACACGAACAACAGCCATACCATTTTAAACTTGACTGAGTGTGTGGGCCGCAATGACATTAAATGTTGGGTTAGGTATAAGAACACCTACGAAATCAGTTGGTACAGGAGAAGCGGCTGTGGCTCCGGAAACACAAGCTGTAATGACTGTTTTGCTCATTGCAGGAAGCTTGGCAGGTGTTAGCACAGACACATTGCCGCAGGTAGCTACTTCATGTCATTTTGGTAAAAGTGGAAGGCGCATGATCCACAATAGTAGTGATGTGTTACTGATATCAAGAAGGGCAAGGTGTTTTTCAAGAAAATCCCATCCGAGTATAACTGGATAATGAGCTCCTCTGACAACTTGAAAGCCATGTTGCAATAATTCTCTCCCTAGCCTAATGCTTACAGTCAAGGTGCCCAAGGTGTCCAAGCACTATCCATTTACTGAGCAGGCGAGTACAAAGAAGGCCTTCATTGGGCGTCTTTTTAAAGCTGGATGAGAGGTTCTGAAATCTTGACCCACAACAGAAATTGTAGAACCAGTATCAAGCAATGCAGACACTTCAATGCCTTCCACAATAGCAAGAATATTAGCTGAAACTGTGTCATTAGTTTTGGAGTCAGGTTTATGTGGAGAGTGCAATGTGTAAAGCTGGGGCTCCAATGTGGTAGAATTCCTTCATGAATATGAACTTGAAATGAAACTTGATGCTCCAGAAAGTTCCAATCAATACTGCTTCTCTGATGATACGTCAGAACAAATAGTTGTAATTAAAAATGAGCTGAACATTCTTCTAAGAGAAAGAGCAGAATTTCTTATCAAGCGAGTCAGACAAAATTACTATTTTAATGGAAGTAGGCCTAGTCATCTGTTAGTGCTAAGTTCAGAAGTAAAACTCTCAAGTATAACAATGGACGATGGAGTCTTTGTTACAGATCAAACACAAATTAATAATATTTTCCATAGTTTTTTTATTTCAAAGCTATACACATCTGAAGTCTCAAGTGAAGCTTTGGATTTTGCTCCCTTTTTTCAATCCTTAGATTTACCACATTTGTCCACGGAACAGACATCTCACTTAGATCAGGATATTTCTCTTTTGGAATTGAAAGAGGCCCTCTATCAGATGAATAAAGGGAATGGCCTTATTTGTGGTATGCATTGGAGCACTTTGGCTTTGGGGCGCGCTTTATCTCTATGACCAAAATACTACATGCAAACTCATCTGCAATGGTCCTTACAGGTAGTACATGTTCTTCACCATTCTCTTTAGAAAGGGGCACTCGTAAAGAAGGGATGACCTTTGTGCGCAAATTGATGCCGAGCTCCCCTATTACGGTAAAGGAATCCCAGTATTATATTTCCCTTTACGCTGATATTTTTTTATTTTTGGACAGGCCTGTTTTGTCAATTCCACCCCTGCTTGATTTGTTTAATGATTTTGGAAAAAATTCTGGCTATAATATAAATTGGGATAAATCTTTGCTCATTCCCTTGAACTTTGATCTAGAACATAGTACATAAAGTACATAGTAAATAAGATTATCCTTAAAAATTTCAACAATATACTTAAACAATTTAAGATAGATACGCTCAATTGGACACGCTTGCCTACCTCTTTGCATGTCAGGATTGCCATGGTCAAAATGAATATTTTACCTAGATTAATCTTCTTTAGTTATATGCTACCTCTGCCCATAACTATTCGGAATCACTCTCAAAAGCTATTGTCTACTTATATTTGGAATGGCAAAAGACCTGTTTGTCTTAATGTTTTATTTTTTGTTTAATTTATTGTAAAATTATGGTATCAAAACTAATAAAAAATTGGTCTTAAAAAAAGGACAAAAAGCAGACAAATTACCATACAATGTGAAACCTTTTGTCATAAAGTGTGTACAAAAGAGTGGACACTGGTGGTCCATAAAGAACACAATGTAAAAATGTCACGCCTACCACAGACTCTGTAGTTCCCATCTCTGACTTTGCCGTTCCCGTCTGTGGACCATCCCCGGTCCGGAACTACACCTCCCAGCATGCTCCTGACAACACCACATGTTCGGACTCAGCCAACCGCGGCTCATTCATGCAGTCTATGTCACCGGAATTCTAGATTGTGTTCAGGTGTTAGTAATTTATTTTAGATATAAATACCTGTCTGTTTGTCTCGTTTTTCGTGAGGTATTTTCCCTGTTTCACCAGCGATATACTGAGCGAAAATTCTGACAGAAAAACATGGAAATTAAATTGCAATTGAGAGAAATAAAATAACAACAAAGATAGACATAAAAATAAGATCTTTAATTATTTACATCATTATTTGAAGTACATGTCTGTGTGTATGTGTGTGTTGATTCAGAAATTAGCAGTAATGCATGTGTCCCAGGGACAAAATACCAGAGGGCGCACAGAGGGATCACAAATTTTACCCAGTGAGTTTTTTATCCACAAGGGGATTTAATTATCCCACACACAACCCAACCCTTAAATATAACAATGGACACCAATATTGCACTCTAAGCAACCCTTAAGGTTCACCTCTTAAGGTGAACAGGTTCCGGGACAGGCAGATACAGCTCTTCTCAGTCCACAGGGTCCACTCGCGTCCCTAACAGGGCACAAGAAAGACTGAACAGTAACTAGTTCCTTCTCCGTCTCGTGGTCCGCACTCCGGCTTGCTCTCGGCGTCCTTACCAAGCCGCACACAGAGTCCACTGCTGCCACTCCTGAGTCCTGCTTCCTGCCCTGTTGCTGGTAGTAAAACGTGTCGGTGAGTGTTTTCGGTGGTGCGCGTTGGCTCTATGATATCAGACCACATGGGTCAGGAGAGCAACACTGCCCACACTCAGTGTCTCACTGCCCCACAGTCCTTCATCCCCCACTCATCTCTTGAGACTGATATTGTACAGGTAATCATGTTAATATCTGGTGTGATTTTACCAGATGTCAGTGCAGGGGGTAGAGCCTCATTTAGTAGACTATTGTGGTTTGATCGATTAGTATGTTGAGTTTTGTCAAAATAATAATTATTTATATAGCAATTTAAAGAACAAATTTAAATAAAGTATATATTAAATTATTATATATTTTCTAATATATATATATATATATATATATATATATATATATATATATATATATATATATATATACACTGCTCAAAAAAATAAAGGGAACACTCAAATAACACATCCTAGATCTGAATGAATGAAATATTCTCATTGAATACTTTGTTCTGTACAAAGTTGAATGTGCTGACAACAAAATCACACAAAAATCATCAATGGAAATCAAATTTATTAACCAATGGACGCCTGGATTTGGAGCCACACACAAAATTAAAGTGAAAAAACACACTACAGGCTGATCCAACTTTAATGTAATGTCCTTAAAACAAGTCAAAATGAGGCTCAGTATTGTGTGTGGCCTACACGTGCCTGTATGACCTCCCTACAACGCCTGGGCATGCTCCTGATGAGGTGGCGGATGGTCTCCTGAGGGATCTCCTCCCAGACCTGGACTAAAGCATCCGCCAACTCCTGGACAGTCTGTGGTGCAACGTGACGTTGGTGGATGGAGCGAGACATGATGTCCCAGATGTGCTCAATCGGATTCAGGTCTGGGGAACGGGCAGGCCAGTCCATAGCTTCAATGCCTTCATCTTGCAGGAACTGCTGACACACTCCAGCCACATGAGGTCTAGCATTGTCCTGCATTAGGAGGAACCCAGGGCCAACCGCACCAGCATACGGTCTCCCAAGGGGTCTGAGGATCTCATCTCGGTACCTAATGGCAGTCAGGCTACCTCTGGTGAGCACATGCAGCCCGTGCAGCCCTCCAAAGAAATGCCACCCCACACCATTACTGACCCACTGCCAAACCGGTCATGCTGAAGGATGTTGCAGGCAGCAGACCGCTCTCCACGGCGTCTCCAGACTCTGTCACGTCTGCCATGTGCTCAGTGTGAACCTGCTTTCATCTGTGAAGAGCACAAGGCGCCAGTGGCGAATTTGCCAATCCTGGTGTTCTCTGGCAAATGCCAAGCGTCCTGCACGGTGTTGGGCTGTGAGCACAACCCCCATCTGTGGACGTCGGGCCCTCATACCATCCTCATGGAGTCGGTTTCTAACCGTTTGTGCAGACACATGCACATTTGTGGCCTGCTGGAGGTCATTTTGCAGGGCTCTGGCAGTGCTCCTCCTGTTCCTTCTTGCACAAAGGCGGAGGTAGAGGTCCTGCTGCTGGGTTGTTGCCCTCCTACGGCCTCCTCCACGTCTCCTGGTGTACTGGCCTGTCCCCTGGTAGCGCCTCCAGCCTCTGGACACTACGCTGACAGACACAGCAAACCTTCTTGCCACAGCTCGCATTGATGTGCCATCCTGGATGAGCTGCACTACCTGAGCCACTTGTGTGGGTTGTAGAGTCCGTCTCATGCTACCACGAGTGTGAAAGAACCACCAACATTCAAAACTGACCAAAACATCAGCCAGACAGCATAGGTTCTGAGACGTGGTCTGTGGTCCCCACCTGCAGAACCACTCCTTTATTGAGTGTGTCTTGCTAATTGCCAATAATTTCCACCTGTTGTCTATTCCATTTGCACAACAGCAGGTGAAATTGATTGTCAATCAGTGTTGCTTCCTAAGTGGACAGTTTAATTTCACAGAAGTTTGATTTACTTGGAGTTTTATTGTGTTATTTGAGTGTTCCCTTTATTTTTTTGAGCAGTGTATATACCAGGCTCAGGCGCTACCAGGAGACAGGCCAGTACACCAGGAGACGTGGAGGAGGCCGTAGGAGGGCAACAACCCAGCAGCAGGACCGCTACCTCCGCCTTTGTGCAAGAAGGAACAGGAGGAGCACTGCCAGAGCCCTGCAAAATGACCTCCAGCAGGCCACAAATGTGCATGTGTCTGCACAAACGGTTAGAAACCGACTCCATGAGGATGGTATGAGGGCCCGACGTCCACAGATGGGGGTTGTGCTCACAGCCCAACACCGTGCAGGACGCTTGGCATTTGCCAGAGAACACCAGGATTGGCAAATTCGCCACTGGCGCCTTGTGCTCTTCACAGATGAAAGCAGGTTCACACTGAGCACATGACAGACGTGACAGAGTCTGGAGACGCCGTGGAGAGCGGTCTGCTGCCTGCAACATCCTTCAGCATGACCGGTTTGGCAGTGGGTCAGTAATGGTGTGGGGTGGCATTTCTTTGGAGGGCCGCACAGCCCTCCATGTGCTCACCAGAGGTAGCCTGACTGCCATTAGGTACCGAGATGAGATCCTCAGACCCCTTGTGAGACCATATGCTGGTGCGGTTGGCCCTGGGTTCCTCCTAATGCAGGACAATGCTAGACCTCATGTGGCTGGAGTGTGTCAGCAGTTCCTGCAAGATGAAGGTATTGAAGCTATGGACTTGCCCGCCCGTTCCCCAGACCTGAATCCGATTGAGCACATCTGGGACATCATGTCTCACTCCATCCACCAACGTCACGTTGCACCACAGACTGTCCAGGAGTTGGCGGATGCTTTAGTCCAGGTCTGGGAGGAGATCCCTCAGGAGACCATCCGCCACCTCATCAGGAGCATGCCCAGGCGTTGTAGGGAGGTCATACAGGCACGTGGAGGCCACACACAATACTGAGCCTCATTTTGACTTGTTTTAAGGACATTACATTATAGTTGGATCAGCCTGCAGTGTGTTTTTTCACTTTAATTTTGTGTGTGGCTCCAAATCCAGGCCTCCATTGGTTAATAAATTTGATTTCCATTGATGATTTTTGTGTGATTTTGTTGTCAGCACATTCAACTTTGTACAGAACAAAGTATTCAATGAGAATATTTCATTCATTCAGATCTAGGATGTGTTATTTGAGTGTTCCCTTTATTTTTTTGAGCAGTGTATATATATATATATATATATATATATATATATATATATATATAAGGATTTAATATACTTATATATTTTGATTTGTTGTTCCACAATGTCTCTGGGAGATCACATATTTTTCCTCACAAAAATATTATTTGTCAGATTAAAAATGTGTTTACTGATTTCTGTGTATTTTTGTGTTTATATTTTTAAGAAAACAGTGTCCGGTGATCATTACATAAAATATAATAATAACTGGGGTTTAACTGTTTGGATGACCTGACTTCCTTTCAATTCGTAAGAAAGGCACCAGCAAATACTGTTCAATTTATGTCAAAATGACCCCATGGTTCAAAGAGTGTCCATGAAAGCGCAGCGAAGGTTCTACTAAAGACTCCAATGCTACGTCACCTAATTACCTATCCAATCAGCTGTTCCCTTCTACCTTTAAATAAGATCACTCATTCAGTACCTTTGCTGCCTTTCAGATGCTGATGGTCGTTCTTAGTGCCGTCCGCTGTTCTCTCACTTATGTCCCGTTATCGCCTCTCGTATGTCCGACCGGCGTCCCGTGTTGGCCTCCTGTTGCTGGCTGCTTTGTCGTAGGGCGCCTCATGCTCCTACCACCGGCGCCTCCTGCTACCGGCGCCTCCTTCTCCTACTGCCGGCTGCTGCTCCCCAGGTCCGGTCGGCGGTGCACGGAAGACGAATCTGCCCGCCTCGGGCCACGCCGCCCGCTGACCGGCCTGCTCCTCTTCCCCCTCCTGCTCTGTCCCGCCGCCGCCCCCTGCCCTCTGTCGGCGATAAGCCCCAGCTTGCCCGGTCATTCAGGCGATCGCTGCCTCGGTGTGGAGTTCGGACTCCACAGTTAGGTTTGGTTTGCTCGATGTCGAAGAGCGTTGTGGATCTGCTTCAGGGTTGCCTCTCCCTGCAACGTGGTGTTATGTCGAATTGTGCAACTCATCGAGGTGTGCTTCTCGACGCCAGTGCTTATGCATGAGACCATTATTTGTTTTCTTAATTTATGGTTCTCTGTTTAGTGATGATTTCCCCTCGTTACTCTAAACTGTCTCCCGATATTTTGTTTCGGCTTAATGAATTTCCTGCTGAAGCATGTTTAAATATGGGGCTTTTCTAGCACTTTTACGTTTACTTTTGTATTAGGGTAGCACGGTTTGACAGGGTGGCAAAATTCGACAGAACACTGGTTCGTCTGGCCCCTCTGCCTTCGCAGCGCCTCCACTGGCCTCTACTGCTGCTGCGATGACCAGCGCGAACCTGCCCGGATCTTTCTCCTGCTGCTGCCTTCCCCTGGCGTCTGCTGTTACTGCGCTGCCTGACGCACTTGCGCTGCCTGGTATGCTCCTGCTCGGATCTGTCTCCTGCTGGCGCGCTCTACCTGGATCTTCTACCGTCGCTGCGCTGCCTGCCGTGTCCCTCCTGGACCTTCTAATGTTGCTGCGCTGACTAGCGCGCTCCTGTCTGGATCGTCTCCTGCTGCCGCGTTTTTTCCTGGATCAGCGCGCTGGCTGGATTGTTCGCTGCTGCTGCGCTACCTGGCACGCTTCTGCCGGATCTGCTGCAACTGCTGCACTACGTAGCGTGCTTCTGCCGGATCTGCTGCTGCTGCTGCACTACCTTGTGCGCTTCTGCCGGATCTGCTGCTGCTGCTACGCTACCTGGCTCGCTTCTGCTGAATCTGCTGCTGCGCTGCCTAGCGCTGGCTACCGCCTACAAGGTGATGACAGAACAGGCTCCTTCCTACCTGCACTCGCTCCTGAAGGCTTGCGCTACCTCCCGGCCGCTGCGCTCCTCCAATGAACGTCGCCTCGCTTTGCCAAACACTCACACAAAGCAATCCAGACTGTTCTCATACAGAGTTCCACAGTGGTGGAACAAACTACCTCCCACTACCAGATCAGGAGAATCTCTCGCTATCTTTAAGAAACCCCTGAAGACAGAGCTCTTCAAAGAGCACTTGCTCTCCTAACACCTCTAACTAACTAACTAATTCTAACCTCATCTCCTTCCTCTTCTCTACTCCTCTATCCCATTATTTCCCTCTGACCTCCTTAAGGCCATATCTAAAGATGTTTTATTTTTAACTTCTATTATTTTTGTACTTAACCTCTTCTTTTATTTGCACTTCAATATTGTAAGTCGCTTTGGACAAAAGCGTCTGCCAAATGTAATGTAATGTAATGTAATGTAATGAAACAGGGCCAGGACATGACAGAAGGGAGAGGCAAGGGAAAACAGGAGACGAGACAGGGAACTGGACAAGAGACTGGGCATGGCACGGAGACCAGACGGGAGACTGGACAGGGAATGGAAACTGGACGGGAGACTGGAGAGGAGACGGAGACAGGACAGGGGACAGAGACTGGACAGGAGATGGAGACAGGACAGGGGACAGAGACTGGACGGGGAACTGGACAGGAGACGGAGACTGGACAGGGAACTGAACAGAGGGGCACAAAAAACACAGGAGGGTGCCCAGGACCAGCAAAAGTCTGTGGGGACAGCCTGGGCACAGTACTGGGGGCAAAGTCAGGAGGCCTTGGGGCAGGCCTGGAAACACGGGACCTGGGGCCCAACATTGTTCTGGGAGCAGGCACAGGATCAGAGGCAATGGGTACTACGTGAGCGGCAGGCACTGCTGGTGATGGAGCTGGAGCAGTGGGAGCTGCTGGTGCTGGAGCTGAGGCTGGAACAGCAGGAGCTGCTGGAGCTGGAGCATTGGGTGCTGCTGGTGCTTGAGCTGAGGCTGGAGCAGCAGGAGCTGCTGGAGCTGGAGCATTGGGTGCTGCTGGTGCTTGAGCTGGAGCAGCGGGTGCTGCTGGTGCTTGAGCTGGAGCAGTGGGTGATGCTGGTGCTTGAGCTGGAGGAGGAGCAGCGGGTGCTGCTGGTGTTTGAGCTGGATCAGCGGGTGCTGCTGGTGCTTGAGCTGGATCAGCGGGTGCTGCTGGTGCTTGAGCTGGAGCAGTGGGTGCTGCTGGTGCTTGAGCTGGATCAGCGGGTGCTGCTGGTGCTTGAGCTGCCACGGAGGTTTGGGCTGCACGCACATCAGCGTATGCAGGCTCCGGGATGGCAGGAGTCCGGGGGCGTGGCTCAACAGCCGAAGAAGCCTCGGAGATGGGCGTGGCCGCCGAATGAACTTCGGGGCTCGGTGTGTAGAGATCCGGCCCTGCAGCAATGGAGTCTGAAGCCCCGGGTGAAGCAAAAACTTGGACTGGAGCTGCAGCTTCGAAACAAACAAACAAACAAACAGTTCCTGGGACCATGCCCGCTTTCAATCTTTTAATCCTGCGATATATATTTTAACTCTTCCTTTAGCGCTCAAAACTGCATGTCTACAGGTTAACTCTTTTGACACTTAAAGTTCCTCTTGGCTCTCCCTCCAATTAATATATTTTCTATTCCAGCTACGACTGTTTGTGCTTTCTGGTTCACCCTCATACTACACAACATTGCCAAATTATTGATGCCAATCAATTAAGGCACGTCGTAATAGTCAGATTATCCAAGTTCAATTTCTAATCCAGCTATACGCTTACTCCTCAAAGGCATTGCAAAATCCTCTTCCTCAATCTAAAGATAAAGATTTTACAGAAATTAATCTAATTTACAAGTCTGGTTTATTCTCACTATATTTCAACTGCATGTAGCAGCTTTTATGCATGTAAGCGCACAGGCATTTCAGGAGCGTGCGCCGACAATATTTATTAGATCAGTTCAATGGCCTCACGCTGTCTGATCTAAGTGTTATGGTACATGCTTTAAATGTGTTTTTTTTGTATTTATAGCACCCTCTGCTGACCACTTTTATAATACTTGTTATTTGGATGTTTATTTGGATGTTAATTTTCTCATTGGTTGTTGAGTCACATGGTTTTTGGTCACATGCTTAGAACGACCATTTTCTTTCAAACTAGTAAGAGAGCCGCATGTGTTAAGTCCTCTTGTGTATCCAGCTTCATCTTCCTGTGTAACCCTCTAAAGAAGCTTTGTTTGTAAGTAGATTTGTTCATTTAGGCTATTACTTACTATTTGTGCTTATTATTTAATTGGAACTGAAGGTATTCTTTGTGTATTTCATTTCAGTTTCACACTTAAGCAACTCTGTATAGGAGTACTCAGCTTCATTAAACGGACATTACTTCATGCTCCTTCATCACTGAAGTTTGGTGCTTTGTTCAGGTTTGCTCGAGTGTTTAGCTATCTGGTGATGTGTGCCTTGCTACGCACTCAGGTGCCAGAATACTAAGCTTTACACCTTCCTTCATTACTGTTTTCTCGAAACATTCTAATACAGATAACAGGGCCCTGGTTTTACAATTAAAATGCTAAAAGTGCACTCCGATTTCTGCCCTTACACTTCTGGGGCTCGCTATCTGCTTTCACGCTCTTCTAATCTTAATGCACCACTGTTGGTTTTACCTAATAGCTACCCTATGACGAAACAGTGGTCAGATTTCACCTGTCAGATGTTAATTAGGAAATGTTGACTATCTCCGTCCGCCTACGCTGGTCGCGCAGCCACGTCCTCAGCAAAGCTGGTGTCACCATTTTGCTGCCTGGGAGACGGGTAATTTCAGCACACCTGTCCCACATTAGACCAGAACTGGACCTACTGCTGAACGCTCAGCGAGCTCATTCAACACTGTCTAAGTAAGTTCTATTAATAAGCACACACTGGAGGTGGTGGAAATACTACAAAAATAAATAAAATAAATAAAATAAATACTATGCTTGGGGGCACACACCTCGCATAACTTCTTTTCCTTCTTTCTAACCTCTTTTCCTTCTTCCCCTCCTTCACTCCTCTATCACATAATGTCCCTTTGACCTCCTTTAGGCCCTATATTAAGTTGTTTTCTACCTTCTATTATTTCTGTACTTCACTATGTAAGTCGTTTTAGACAAAGCGTCTGCCTAATGTAATGTAATGTAATGTAATGATCGGATGAATGCAGAATGAATGAAGGAATGCATAAAAAATGAACGAGTGTAGGCACACGGCCTGTATGTTTGGGGGCATTCCAAGCGCATGTTCGGATGAATGAATAACTGAATGAACGAGGGCTCACGGCCCAAAGAATGAATAAAAAATAAATGAGTGAAGAGCTCGCCGCCCGTACACTTCGGGGGCGCACCCTGCTCAGGCTCGCACCAAGCGTATGTATGAATGAGGGCATCGGCCTATACTAACAGCATGGAAAGTTGGCGCGATTCAAGCGCATCACTGTGCACTAAACCCACGATAACTCTGCTTGTTACTGCACAGGACACCCACATTTAGATACATCAAGCATGTGCTCACTTAACACAATCCGCAAGTTAAATACTAATAAACTCACTTATGCATGGGGATATCCAAGGTATGAAAGGAAATACTTCACTGTCCACAGTCACCGGTGCTAAAGAGCTAAAGTTTAAAAGTATGTGTTTCATTTATTATTATGCTTATTATTAACCAAACATTTCTTTTATTACAGGATGTAGAAATGAAGTAAAGATCTGCCGGTGGGTATATATATATATATATATATATATATATATATATATATATTAGTGGCAGGTAGGGGGCGCTAGACCAATAAAAGTAGGAGTCAAGACCAAAGAAAATCAAGCAAAAGTCCACTTCAGGGGCACTTTATTTAGAATATTTTTCAAAAGAAAGTACACAGCCACAGGCTGGAGCAGTAGGGCGTTATCAGAACGTAGTTGACAAGAAATTACTTAAGTAACCAAAAGAAATTTAAATAGCGCCCTTTAGATAACAACTTGAACTTCAAAGGAAAACAAAAGGAGAGAGAGAAAAATTGATAAATAAATAAATTAAATAATAATAATAAATAATAAAAGAAAACAAACGAGAGAAGCAGCTGGAGGGAGGAAAAGGGAGCAAGGCGCAGGGTTTGTAGCCTCGGAGCTGGGCTTCAGTAGAGGCTTGTGGCTTCTTACGCAACCTGGCGTAGCTTCGGCTCCCGGATTAATCTGCTGTAGAAAGGGCAGGATTATGGCGTCATTTTACTCCCAAAAGTCGAGAGCAAAGTTTTTGAATGCAAGAGTCTATTTCATGCAGCGCTCACGGAATTTATTTGCTCGCGTGTAAAATATAGGTGTGCTCTCACGGATTTTATTTGCTCACGTGTAAAATATAGGTGTGCTCACACAGATTTACCATGCTCTCTCTCAGATTAACTCTCCTCTTGTACGAATCTGCGCGAGCGCTCTCGGATATATCACCCTCGTGTGCTATTTGGCTGTTGCTCGCGCTCAAATCCTCCTGTGTGCTCGTGAATCGGTCCCTGCTGGAGCTCGGAGCTTTTCACTGCAACAAAGCTGCCAAAAGTCTCCAGCCAATCAGACGTGGCAACAGGATTTGACCAATTAAATTCCAAATGCTGCTTGCTCTGCATTCCCATTGGTTGAAAAAACTGCAAGGAAATCCCCCGCCATCCTGCCCCCAGTAACTTCTACTGTAACGTTGATTTTTAAATAATTTTAAGCAAGGATATTATAATGTATTATTCTAGAGCAACATATTTCAGCTATTAATGTAAAAATGTCTTGTAGTTTATATTTAAGACATATATGTGCAGTCTCTCTATATGAGCAAGATCCCCTAAAAATAATAACAAACTATTATTAATATCCTTGCTTATATCCTCTTGCATTCAAAAACTGCTCTCGACTTTTGGCAGTAAAATGACGCCATAGACTTCCCTTTTATTTCCTAACGTTTTAATAAACACCCATTTTTACTGTATCCGCAAGTGTCTGTATTCTGTGCACATTCTGTGCAGGCTGCTTGGTCAGCACCAGCAAACACTCGCTGGCGTGACCCAAGCCGTGACTGAGTTAGCTAACCAGCAAGCTAACCAGCAGTAGCAGCTCTCTAGTATTCTCGAGCACCTCAAGGGTTTAGCTGTAGCTAACACTAGCCCTGTAGCTAACACTAGCATGCCTAGCTCCTCTGTATCCGGCTTTCAGGTGTGCAAGCCGGAGAACTTTGGCGGTAATCCGGAGAAATGCAGTGGATTTCTCTTACAATGCTCCGTCTATATCTGTAACTCTCCGCCCACTACGGACAAAGCTAAAATCGGCTTTGTCATTTCAAAGCTGTCTGGTAAAGCACTCGAGTGGGCTACCGCGATTTGGGACACCATTTCAGAGACTATTCAGATTTTTTGGTTTTGCACTGTTTTTGATTACACGCCCTATGGACTATCTAATGGGGAGCTTTTACTGGCGTTAAAGCAAGGTCAGAAATCCGTGGCTTCTTACCCTGCATAGACTACCGTGGTCTCAATGACATTACAAAGAAATTACCTTCGCTCGGCCAAACGTCTCAACCCTCGGCAAGCTCGTTGGTCACTCTTTTTCTCTAGATTTAATTTCTCTATCTCGTTTTGCCCTGGTACCCGTAACCCTAAAGCAGATGCGTTGTCCTGAGTTTTCAGTCCCTCGGATAACGCATCTCAGTCAGAGCGTATCCTTCCACCTACTGTCAGTATTGCAGCTATTAGGTGGGAACTTATTGATCTCATTCAGCAGAGTGTTGGTAATTCTCCACCTTCGGAGGGTTGTCCATCACACAAAACGCATGTTCCTGTACAGTTTAGAGAACGCCTCATCGGCTGGGCTCACGCTGCCCTTACTTCTGGCCACCCGGAGGTCACGCACACATTACAATTAATTTCATCTCGCTATTGGTGGAAAACCATGCGAGCTGACATACATGCTTTTGTTTCCTCCTGTTCTGTATGTGCCCAGTGCAAAACACCTAAAACCCTTCCAGCCGGCAAGCTAGTTCCTCTACCTGTACCTGAAAGACCCTGGTCTCACATTGCTGTAGATTTTGTGACTGATTTACCTGAGTCCGAGGGTTACACCACAGTGCTCACTATTGTGGATAGATTTTCCAGGGGTGTTAAGTTTATTCCTTTCTCTGCTCTGCTTACTGCTCTTCATGCACAAGCTATCTACACTCACATATTTAGATATTTTGACATTCCTGGGGATATTTTCTCTAACCGTGGCCCTCAGTTTATTTCTAGAGTATGGAAATCATTTTTTGATAATTTGGGAGTTCATGTCAGCCTGACCTCAGGGTTTCACCCCACTAGCAATGGTCATTGCGAACGTGTTAATCAAGAATTAGGCAAGTTTCTTCGTCTTTACTGCTTTAAGCATCCCTCTGACTGGTCTCAGTTCCTCATATGGGCTAAGATAGCGCAAAACTCCCTCACTAACTCCACTTCTGGTCTTACACCGTTTTAGTGCGTTCTGGGTTACCAACCTCCGTTAGCTCCGTGGACAGCTGTGTCTTCTGAGGTTCCTGCGGTGGATGACTGGATGAAGCGAAGTGAGCAGGTGTGGGAGGAAACTCACCAGCATGTTTCGAAAGTGTTGCGCAAGTACAAGGAGCAGTCTGACAGACACCGAGGTAGTACCCCCCAGTACAAACCCGGGGATCGGGTCTGGTTGTCAACCTGGGGAATGCAGGAAACTGTTGCCTAAATATATTGGTCCTTTCAAGGTTTTGTCACAAGTTAATGAGGTTACATACAAAATTGAGCTTCCTGCCCAGTATCGTGTTCATAACTCCTTTCATGTTTCTCTGCTTAAGCCTCTAGTTCCGGGTCTTCTCGCTGAAGGGACTCCAGATGACGTGTCGCCCGCGGCAGTGAGAGGGGGGGGAATTCATCCACCTACGCGGTGAGAGAGGTGCTAGATTCTCACAGGCGCGGCGGTGTGCTCCAGTACCTCATTGACTGGGAGGGCTATGGCCCTGAGGAGCGTTGCTGGGTTAGCGCAGGTGATGTGCTGGATCCTGCTCTTCTAGCCGAATTTCATGCTCGTCATCCTGGTAAACCTCCTCCCAGACCCCATGGGCATCCCAAACTGCTCACTCTCCTCTTCTTTTCCGGTTCGTCGGGGTTCCCAGTCTCGCAACCCCCGCCTGTCTGGCACCTCTGTGGCTACTCCTGTTCCTCCCGCCGGTACTCCCTGCCCGTCGGGTGGACGTCGTTGTGGTTGTTTCATGTTTCTGATTTTTGGATTATCTCTGATGCTGACTTCCTCGTGTATGAACTCTGGACTGTCTTCCGTTTATGGTATGGTTTATTCCATGAGGCTTCTGTTTACCAGTGCTCTACTTTGTGAATGTACGACTACCCTTTTATTGCCTTAACGTTTTAATAAACACCCATTTTTACTGTATCCGCAAGTGTCTGTATTCTGTGCACACCATGACAATAATGAACTGTAAATCTATAAAAATCATAGAAACCTATGGCACTTGTTCTTGAAAATGTTTTATGGGGTGGTCTGAACAAATACTGCCTGAAAGGTCCAAATTATTATGTGGAATAATAGTTCATTTAAAACGATTAATTTTTTTTCTACATCAAATAATTAAAAGTAACTAACTTTTACTCAAATTACATTTTAAATTGAGTACTTTTTTTTTTACTTTTCTCGAGTAGATTTTTAAATGGGTACTTTTACTTGAGTAGAATTTTAGCAAAGTAAAGGTACTTTTACATAATTACAATTTTTCAGTACTTTTTCCACCTCTGGGTAAGCGTGACACTCTGCAGCAAAGGCAGGACTGATGCATTTACCACAAGGCAAAACCTGGATCTTGCTGAACAAGATTTGGTGGTCAAACCTGAAATGTTAGAAAGTGTTGAGACTGAAGTAAGATCAAAACCAAGACTGGATAGTTTCAGTTACATTTTAAATACCAAAAGGAATGTTCCTTAATTAAATAGATTGTTTTGAAACATGTCAAAACCCACAGGATCACAGTTGGAGGTTAAAACCTGCAGTATAAGTTTGTGCAAAGTGTCCTACAAGTTCACATAGTGCCTGAACATTCTTACTGTATAATAATTTGCAGAGATGTTCAGTTTAAATATGGTTTAATAGGAAATATGGGTTTTAACCCATCCATCAATAGGGCAGATTGCTAGGTGGTTGCTCTAATCACCTGCAGCTGATACACTGCATTCTAATTTTAGACATTTCAAGTAGTAAAACATGAATTAGAACAGATATAAAATAGTTTTTAATTAAGTCAATCAAATAAATGCTAGGTTCAACTACAGAGTCAGGGCAACCAAAAGAAAATAAAAAGTTAGTTTGGAAGAAGAAAGTATCAATTCAATTTAATGTAAGATAAAAATGTAAGGAAATAAATGTTTCGATTTGACAAACCAAAATACTAATTACTCGGGTAATTGAAGAGCAATTAAATACAAATTCAATATTCACTTTGAGGAAAATAAGACGTCCTGGAAATAGAATGTCTTTTAAAGTGATCCCAGTTCTCAGTTCCAATCCCAGTGTTGAGCAAGTGCAGTCATGCGATTGTGGAAATGCAAGTTTAGCACTACTGCACTTTGAGGTGAACTGACTCAGTATCTGGGGGAAGGAGTCCCAGAGTCAATGTGTTCAGTTCGCTGCATTCAGAGAAATGTCCTGGCTCAATGGATTTACAGGAATGCAATGTACTAGGCTGCCTTTTCCAGACGCATACGTGTCTGCTATAAATGATAGAATTTCAGTACAAATACTGTATATGAAATAACCTTACTTATTTGCTCTGCCTAATTTTGTTTAAAGAATTATAGCACACGTTCTGTAAGTCCTATTAACTTCATTTCACTTCTCAAATATTACATAGCAGATGTTCATCTGTTATATGATATATTTAACTAAAATTGCTGATCCAAACAACCAATGATTTATAAAAAGAAAATTATAAACATTATGAGGGGTGTCCAAACCTTTTCATACCACTGTATATGTTTATATTTTTAATTCAGCCACAAACAATAGGTTTTTTTAAACAATCAGAGTCCTGAAGGAAAAGAAGCTGAAATGAAATAGGGGTAATGAGGTTATTTTTAAAATGTAACAAGTAGAAAATTCAGATAATTGTGTGAAAATAAGAAGTAGAAATAAAAAGTTATCTGAAAAATATTTACTCTAATAAAGTATAGATAATTTTTTTTTTTTCAATTGTTTTTATATGAAGCTCAATTGGTGACTAATTTTTTTCAAATGGCTGTATCTTAAATGAAAAGAAGGTACTTCCAAACTTTTGATTGGTGCTGTATATGTTTTATATTGGCCACACCTCTGATAATAAACATTAAAAAGGCCAACAGAAGACTTTCTGTTTCTTCTTCACTTATGCACCACTAGTAGCAGTCTGCACTACAGTTCATTCTCCTGGAGATTCAGGTCAGTTACATTCTTTAACTCTTCTATTTCTGAGAAATTCTTCTATTTCTGAGAAATCTATTTATTAGAGTTGTAAATGCTTTAAATTTGTTTCTGTCTATGCTATGTCCCAATTATACAAATACACTACTAACACCCAATAACACCCACAGAAACCACTTAGAACTTTAACTTCTGTGATTATGGATTAAAATATTACAAAAGGGAAGGGTTTTTACCAGATTGAATAACAAATGTCTAAGTGGAAATAATGCATAATATATTGTTTAAAAATAATGTAACATGTTTGTAATCAGTGTTCTCCCACACGCCTGACTGTGTAAGAGCAGAGTGATCATGGTGGAGTATAAGGTTGAGGTGTTGGGCGGCACTGTCCTCACCCTGGACACCATCTACATCAGGCTGATAGGCAGCATCTGCAACAGTAAACCCCAGGTTCTCCAGAGCCCACTTTCACTGGTAAGTTCTAACGTCCTGACACATTACTTTCTTACATAATAGATTAATTAATCAATTAATTTTTTTATTTATTTTATTTAGTAAACTTGAGTAACTAGTAGTGCACTTTTATAATACTTCATGGAACTTAATTGGACCAATCTTTAGTTCATAAAAATGTACATTTATGTATTTTGAGTACACAACTTGTTAATATTAAAGTTTAAGGGCCCTATCGTACACCTCGCGTAAGGCGTGTAGCGTGGCGCGTTGCCATCGTACAGCCCATCAACAGTCTATTTTCACGCATCCTTAAAATAGCAATGGACTTTTGGAATATATTAACGCTGATGGGCGTGGTGGTCTGGAAATGACGTGTGTTTAGCTAAATTTTTGGCGTTTTTCTATCTTGGCGGTGGGAAAACCCATTGCACGATTGATCCCCTGAAAGGACGTCTAAATTCAACTGTCACTCTCGCGTCCAGAGCTGAATCACAATCGCCCTGCGCTCCGAAATACCCCATACCATCACTTCCTTACCACAGAAAAATAAACCTCACCCACCTACTTTAAAAATTAAATATACTTAAAAATCTGCACAGAAACTATAAATTATTATTAGTTATATTTATTTTTGACAGTTATAAGGATTTATATTTATGTTCGGTACACAGACTTAATAACTGTAGCTTAATATAGCAGATATATGCATTCTGCTGTTTAAGAATTTCAACAGATGCTTATTCTCACTCAAATGCTGGAGTTTTTGAAATGGAAAATTAAAATAGAAAAGCAGTTTGACTGAACATACATTTATTTTATTTCACTTCGCTATTATTTAACTTAAATTCACTTTTATATCTGAAAAAAAAGCACATTGTCGGCGTGTGGTGCTGCCCGTCAATTATATAAAACATTTGAAATACACAGAAATATAAAGCTATATGTTAGAATTTGTTTCTTATCACCAGGGCAAATTTATTAAAATATTAAATATATTAATTAATTAATTAAAATCTTGTCCATCGCTCTAAAATGTTGCAGGCAGGCAAAGCGAAGCTTGGCATTGTGCGCAGAATAACCTCTGTCTAAACATTTTAATAAATAAGGTCTGACAAGTGTAGTAAAATTAATGTTATTAAACTTACTTTAGCTACATATTTACTGATAATGAATCAAGAGAAATCAGGCAAAATGCGCTGCGCCTCTCTCTCTCTCTCTCTCTCTCTCTCTCTTATTTTTTTCTTTTTTACGTATATATTTTATTCATCTATAGTAAATGTCAGTTTTTATTTCTGTATTGTTTTATATATTTTTAATCCCACTTAAACTGTATATGCTCAACGCCATTGTACATGAGGGTCCCTATCCAGTTTAAATAATTGTTGCTTGCTTGATTAATATTCAGTGTTGCAAACACAGTTTTTACATAAACAATAAACAGAATAAAGAACTAAGAAATAAATTTACTCTTCTCTTATATGAGCTGCTTCACAGTTTGACGCAGAGTCAGTTTCCTATGCGCTCTTAAAATAGGAATGAACAGAAGTCAGCGCGCTCCTGTGTCTTAAAGGGGATGGAAACAGTCAGACTGATTGGTTTATTTCATGTTATGCCCAAAACACACCCATGAATAATTAAGGGAGTCAAAACACACCTTTTGCGCCGTTGGAGCTGCCCAAAGCGTATTTTTCGCGCCCTCACGATACCAAAGACAGAGGACACGCCCCTAAATCCAGCTACGCACAGCGCAATTAACTAGTGCGCTATAGATCATTAAAATAGGGCCCTAAATTTATTTTGTACTGCATCTACTCTATTCTAAAAGTGAACTTAATAGTTATATAGTTCTACCCTTACCTTCATAAGATAGTAAGATACATAATAAGATAGCTAACACTAACACACACATATAACCTAGCAAACTTAGCTAGCTAACGCTAACACCCACATAAAGCCTAGCTAACTTAGCTAGCTAATGCTAACACACATATCGTAGCAAACTAGCTAAGCTAGCTAACTAACACACACACACACACACACACATAACCTAGGAAACTTAGCTAGCTAATGCTAAAACACACATCTAACCTAGTTAACTTAACTAGCTAACGCTTACACACACACATATAACCTAGCTAACTTAGCTAGCTAACTAACACACACATATAACCTAGCTAACTTAGCTAGCTAATGCTAAAACACACACACACATATAACCAAGCTAACTTAGCTAGCTAATGCTAGCACATACATATATCCTAGCAAACTTAGCTAGCTAACATTAACACGCAGATATTATATAACCTAGCAAATTTAGCTAGGTAACGCTAACACACACACACATATAACCTGGCTAACTTAGCTAGCTAACAAACACAAACATATAACCTAGCTAACTTGCCTAGCTAACACACATTTACCCTAGCAAACTTAGCTAGCTAACACTAACACAGATTTAACCTAGCAAACTTAGCTAGCTAACTAACACACACACATATAACCTAGCTAACTTGGCTAGCTAACTAACACACACATATAACCTAGCTAACTTGGCTAGCTAACTAACACACATTTGACCTAGCAAACTTAGGTAGCTAACGCTAACACACACATATATAACCTAGCTGTTTAACAACACCCAAAGTGTCCTCGTCCAATCCAGGGGTAAAATAAGCTGGAAAAGGTCTTAATATCTTGAATACTAATTTATTTTCAGAAAGAAACCTCTTGCAGCAGCAGCACATAAAAATGCTGATAGAGGCCAGCGGTCCAGCACTGTAAATTACTGTAATTACCCTAATTGCGCACACTATAAAATCTCTGTGAGACTGCAAGGCTGAAGATGAATTTCCTTAAGATTGATGCTTAATATTAAAGTAATGATTATTAAGACAAAAAAAATATTACAGTCTTACAGTCATTCGTAGAATCTTAAATGCCTTCTGGAAAACTTTAATTAATGTCTCCTACATATTGTTATATTATTTCAAAAAATGGGGGTTAAGCATATTACTACACACTGTAGTATTTTAGTATGTGTTGCTAATATTTGGAACATATTGAGGATAATAAGGTAATTAAGGTTACTACTACTACAAATGGTGTCACTTGCTTCATTCAAAGATGCCTTTAATATCACCACTGATCGAATAATTGTTCAAGTAGATTTATTTAAAGCCATAGTTCCCCAGGTTGCATAAAAGAGTTTTCAGCTGAGCAGTTAATAGTTACTGTAAAGTAAACATTGTTCTTGTCACGCATGACGCTGTCAGTCTGCCTGCTCTAGTCCCTGTTAGCCCCTAAAGACTCTAACTCCCAGCATGCTCTTACTATGGACTACAATGACCCTTCTGAGCATGTGACACAGTCACGCTCTTCCTCTCCCGAATTTTGATTGGTAGATTAAGAGTGGATGCAGCGTGTGGTGTAGATCTCTTGATGGAGGGTAGAGAGACTCCGATGATCTTCTCAGCTGTCCTTACTATCCGCTGTAGGGTCTTGCGGTTTGAATTGTTGCAGTTCCCAAACCAGACGGTGATGCAGGTGCTCAATATGCTTTCTACAATCCCTCTGTATAACATGGTGAGGATTGGAGGTGGGAGATGTGCTTTCCTAAGTCTCCGCAGGTGGGCTTCATTTGTTATGGAGCTGGTGTTGAGGGACCAGGTGAGGTTTCCACAGCAGTTTTATCCACGTTTAGAGGTTGTTTGTTCTGCACCAGTCCGTCAGCCACTGCACCTCCTCTCTGTATGCTGACTCGTCGCTCTTGCTGATGAAGCCAACTACAGTTGTGTCATCAGTGAACTTGATGATGTGGTTTGAGCTGTACTTTGCAGTACAGTCATGAGTGAGCAGAGTGAACAGCAGTGGGCTGAGCACACAGCCCTGGGGGGCACCGGTACTCAGTATGGTGGTCCTGGAGGTGTTGTTTCTGATCCTGACTGATTGTGGTCTCTCAGTCAGGAAGTCCAAGACCCAGTTACAGAGGGAGGAGTTCAGGCCCAGCAAGTTCAGTTTTCCGATCAGATGCTGAGGAATGATGGTGTTGAATGCTGAACTGAAGTCGATGAACAGCATTCGGACATAGCAGTCTTTGTTGTCCAGAAGGGTGAGAGCCAGGTGGAGTGCAGTTGAGATGGCATCGTCTGTTGATCTGTTTGGACGATACGCAAACTGCAGTGGGTCCAGTGAGGAGGGGAGCTGGTTTTTGATGTGCCTCATATCCAGCTTCTCAAAGCACTTCATGATGATGGGAGTAAGTGCAATGAGACGGTAGTCATTGAGTCATTGATTACTTGATTACTCTCAGGTGTGTCCCCTGTATAAAAGGTGTTCCCTTTGCTCCTTTCCGAGTACTACCTGGTTCTCCAGCTCTTTTACAACGCATTTCTATTGCTTTCCTGTTTTCTAGTCCTAGACCTTTTTCTGTCCCTTGACTACTCTTTAGCCTAGCCCTCGTTCTACTGCCTTTGTTATCGACCTCCTACTTTCTTTAGACCTCTCTCTTTGCCTAGCCCTTATATTATTGTTTGATTCTCTGTTGCTGAATCCCTGGCCCACTACTATCCTGGTATGTCTCGTGTTTTTGCTGCCCTGTTTATCCTGTATATGTAAAGTGGTTTATTTGTAAATAAACCACTTTGTTTAATTCAGCACATGTCTCCGCATTCCCTGGTTCCAGTGTTCCTTACAGAATACTCGGCCAGAAAAATGGAGGCAGCTGAATCAGAGACTGTAAGTTCTGTTTTTTGTAATCATGGCCAGATACTCGGGCAGCACCCGCTAGCATACCAACACTTAGCTCAGATTAGCTCTTCTCTTTAGTCTTTGTCTTCTAGTTTACTGCCCCTGCTCCAGCTTCCGTGTTTTCTTACTCCTGCTTCTGCTAACCCTGCTACTTCTACTTCTGTAGCTACCTGGCTAATGCTGATCCTGTTACTTCAACTGCTACCCCTGTAGTTACTGTAATGGGTGGGGAGCGGTAGCTCTCCAGCCCAGAAGGTTGTAGAACCCAAATGAGGAGCAGTAGATCTCAAAGCAGGTAAAGCCAAGAAAAAAGGGGAAATAATAATAATAATAATAATAATAATAATAATAATAATAATAATAATAAATATAGCCGCAAGCGGCAATCAGCAGGTTCAAGCACCAACTGGCACAATGGTGCCCACTAGAGCATAGGATGGTGATGTGTCAAAAGGGCTAATATAATTAGAGACACTCTGTCACATTTATAGATTATCAAAAGTTTTTCACCTGTTATTAATGTTGAGCAGAGGCCTTTCAACATGACCAGTGCTTAAATTCACATATACAACTATTGCAGTTTGTACTATATTCATTACGTGTGTCAAAAGGCATCTACATGTTATCTTTTTTGATCAGGAGACTTCAAACAGAATGTTCACAAAGTGGTGCTCAGATTGACCTTTTGACTTTTTCAAAATAAGCTGAAGTTTTTTTACCAAACAAGTTTAAATTAACACACAGGAGTGCATTTTCTGACATGACATGTAATTACAAAGTGGTTCTAAATCTCGTTCTGAATTAAATGATGCTTCACCACAGTGATATTGCACAGCAGTGTTTAACATTGTGAGATGATTAGAGCAAATACTGCAGTTACAGCAATTTAGGTTAGAAATTCCAAGGACACACATATTGCTTGATGCCTGAATACTTTTATATGTGAAATTTGCACAATTGTTTTTAATGACTGTTTACCTACAGACTCTACAGTGTGCAACAAGACCAAAATGGAGGTGATAGGCCAAATATCCAGATACTAGTTTAAATATAGCTATTTTCAAACAATGAGCAATTATTAATAAACAAAGCACTTTTTAAACATAGTTGTATTTACAAATTTGTCAGAGCCACTGTAATTAATATGGCAAAACCAATTACATGTCAAAATATTACAGTAGGAATGACATATACTAGTTTTTTTTTAAACAGCGCCCCCAGTGGCCAAATTGTTTCACCACTTTGTAGGTCACTACAATGTCTCCTCCTGTACATAACTCCAGGTTTCGTCCTGATTGGGCAACGTATAGCCTGCCAAAATGCCTGCTGAATGCTGATTGGCTGATAGTGTTTAGCCATTTTGATTGATGAAGTGGCTCTTGAAACATCCTTTAGAGTTTGTATGATAGATTCTGTATGCAAAGTTTCAGCTTGCTTGTTTGCATGGTTGCTGACAAACAGTGCTCCAAATTTAATTGTAGGACTGAATGGGGCTTATATCTGAAAGGACTAATTTGCATATGGTGCCCATATTGTTTAAAAATTTCAACATTTTTGATGAATATAGAAGGCCATGCTCTTATGAGTATTTTGATACCAAACATGTCAGGATTGGTCAAAATTCCTAGGACTAGTTCGCAAAAGTATGTTTTGCATATTATGCAAATTAGCAAACAATCTAAGTAGACGGAAGTGCATGGTCCAGATTGGAAATCTGTAGGTATTGACCCAAGGAATCCAGCAAAAAATTATTTTGAATGTCTGTTTATGGTTCTAGACTTCTTGAGGAAAAAGTGAAAAATGAACTTTCCTTGTTTATAGCGCCACCCTTTGACCAATCGGTGAATCATTTTTTGGTGAATCATCACGGCTGCTTCACACACACACACACACACACACACACACACACACACACACACACACACACACACACACACTCGAGAGAAAGAGAGGGGAGCTGTGGAGCACACTGCTCTACACAGCTACACCAAACTTGAGAGATAAAGGGATAGGGGAAAACTCGAGAGGGAGGAGAACGCCAGCTATGCTGTCCTGAACTCTGTATTGATTATCATGGTCTAAACTATATAACTGGGAAATATGAGCACCAGCTTCCCCTCATCCCAGTAGCACTAGAGCAACCCAGAGGTGCGACCGTTTTTTCCAAGCTAGACCTACGTAGTGGGTATAATCTAGTCTGTATTAGAGAAGGTGACGAGTGAAAGACTGTCTTTACCACCTCTTGTAATGAGCTACGGTTTGTCCAATGCCCCATCCATGTTCCAGTCGTTTATCCTCCTGAGACCCAGAGAAAAAAATATTTTGATTTTGATTTTTTTTTTATATAAATCAAGTGTTGGGGTGGTAACAAATATATTGCAAAGACTATTTTATTTTTAACTAAATTTATTTAAATTTTACAATATGTGCACATTAGTGCACAACAGGACTTCGTTAATCACAAATGTGAAACACTGAGGAAATTCAAGAGCAGATTATAAAAACTGAATTCATTGTAAGAAAACTCCACAGAAATCATTCGAAGGAGGATATCAGAACATATTTACAGAAAAACATCATAGAAAATTTGGTCAAAAGTCAGTTTAAAATTCATTGCCTTTTCACTTGCTGTAGCCCACTTGCTTAGGAACCGAAGATTACACTGGGCTTTCTGTTTCAAAAAAGTCTGTTTATTTATGATACCTGAGAAAGCACTGTGATTTTTTGGAGACACAAAGGAACATTTGGCACTTCACACATCTCACATAAGTTTTACTGTTGCACCCAGGCATTCTGCACCTGGAAGGATTTGGACTGTTTACCATTTCAGGCAAGTGGACTGCACCATATTTCCTTACTGTCTTATCTGGGTGGGGCTTTCTTTTCTTGATTTCCGGAGAGAAATCTTCGTCGTTGAATCATTCGGGTCTTGTTGGCATGTTTGTCCCTGGGTTAGCAGTTCTTCGGCCAAGAGGAGTTTGAACTCCAGATACTGGGAGGTGTTCTTTGCAGCTCGTTGCAAGGATTGGCTATATTGCCGATACTGAAGCCATGAGTTGGTGATGGCCAAATCAATGAAGTGAAGTATGGTGCAAACAGTCCACTTCTTGGTCCGGCTGGACATTCTGTAGAAACTGAGCATGCGATCACACATGTCAACCCCTTCCATGTTGATATTATACTCTGCAACCACTGCAGGTCTTGGGACTTGGATTTGCCTCTGTTCTTTCTTTGACCATCTGGAACAGGTATCCTGGGGCTCAATTCCATGGGCAGTCGATGCCATGACAACAGGCTTGTTGTCCATCCACTTGGTGAGTGCTATTTCATCAGGTCTCCGCACAATCATTTCTGATGTCCCTCTTGGTTTTGTGCTCAGGATGTTGTCAGCAGTGAAGTGGCACTCTTTTGGGATTCGATTCTTTTGAATTGTGCCTGTTCCAGACAGCCCCCGTTCTTGAAGAGCATCCAGAAGCCCAATGGTGGTAAAATACCAGTCAAAATAGACCACTGATCCCCTGTGAAGCGTCTCAGTCAAGCGCAGGACAGCATTTCCACCTATTCCCATATGTTGGACTTGAGTGAAGGTGTTCTTTCCCATGTAAGTTTCAAAATCCAGTACTAAGCCACCTGGACTTGCAAGAACAAACACCTTTAATCCTGTTGGATTCGGTTTTCCAGGCACAAACTGAAGAACTGGGCAACGGCCAGTGAATGGAACAATCTCTTCGTCCATACAGACCTTTGCTGGCCTAGGCAGGCTGAGGCAAACTTGGAGGACTCTCTTCAGAACTGGTCTGACTTTCCATAAGGGATCTGTTTTCTTTGCATCTTCTGGCACATCTAGATCATTGACCACTTTCAGTGAAGACCTGATTTTGTAGAAACGATCACGTGTCATGGAATCGGCTATAACTGCGACTCTTGTTTTAGCAGCCCAATACAGTTTGATCCTTGGATATCCAAGGCATGCCATGTACATGGAAATTCCTAAAAAGGTTTTGATCTCTTCTGGGATTGTGTTTAAACTACACCCTGAATCCTGTTTCATATGCTGATTGGTGAAGGAGGAAAGGTCCTCAATTAGTTTTTTGTCAATGTATTGCTGGAAATACTGCTGTGGGCTCCAATCTCTACGGCTCATTAGGGTGCTATCATCTGCAATTCTGTGTTCTTCCAACACAGGCATGAACCTAAGACAGATTTTTTTTTTTTAAACAATTTAGCAGAATAAACAAATAAAATATTTTCTTGGATATCAAGGTTACATTACTTACAACACTTTTACTTATATTAACCTTTATTTTCAACCAATAATCCCTGATCCTTACATTTTGGTTTTGGACCAGATAGGACGACGGTACACTTCAGCTAGCCCTGTGTCTTTGTCCACTACATCTGGCCCTGCATCTTGGTCATCCTCATCTGGTTCCTTATCTAGGTTCTCACCCTCTCCTGTCTGGATCACTTGACTCTCATCTTCTGAAAGATCTATGTCTGAGTCTCCCTCAATTATTCTGTAAAGAATTTTCTCTGCCTCTGTGAGGGAGCTGTCTACTAGAAAAAGTTAAATAAACATAAGTCCTGACGTGCACTACAGTGAACATTAATAGATTAGTCATTTTCCCTGTGAAACTAAATAAGTTTAGTTCTGAAAACTCCCTCAACTTATTTATTAGATGCTTATTTATGACATTTAAAAACATTGTTAATAAAAACATCATGCTTACCTTTCTTTCTTCCATAAAATGAGCTTGCGGGGATGCCAGCCATTTTGAAAAGACCGAAAAGGAGCATCCCTCAAGGCCACACCCCCACACGTGACATAATTTTAAAGCTACGGTTGTCCTTTCAAAGGCACACCAGAACTTAGAAGAGTTCTTAGAGTGGCATGTATAGTATAAGGTATGTAAGCAACACTTAATGTGCACTACAGTGCACAAAAATGAATTGCCGGGTCTCAGGAGGATATGAATGACGTGTTTCGCAATATGCTACATTGCTTTGTTATCATTTTTAAAGATGATATACTAATTTACTCACCAGATCTAGCTTTCCATGTTCTTCATGTTTGCCAAGTCCTCCAATGTCTCCTAGACATTCACCTTTTTGCCAAGGCTGAGAAGTGCGAGTTCCACATTGAACGAGTTTCTTTTCTTGGGTATGTGATAAGTTCCTCAGGTGTTCTTATGGACAACATCAAATTTGCCGCAGTGAAAATTTGACCTACCCCCAATAGTGTCAAAGAGCTCCAGTGCTTTCTAGGGTTCGCTAATTTCTATTGCTGATTCATTAGAAACTTAAGCTCCATTGCCGCTCTGCTTACTGCCCTGTTGAAATGCGTCCCATGTACATAAGCACCCTAACCCAGATCTCCCGTTTGTGGTGGAGGTGGACGCCTCCAAGACTGGAGTGGGTTCCGTCCTCTCGCAACATTATGGTCCCAGCTACAAGTTATTTCCCATGGCTTTCTTCATCTCCCGTATATGTAAAGTGTTTTTTGTTTGTCTCCTGTTTCGATTTTTCTATCACTTTCCGTCCTGGTAGCCATAACACCAAGGCTGATGCCTTGTCCTGGGTTTTTTCTGTAAAGGAGAAGGAGAGCTCACAGCCCGAGTGCATCCTACTGTCCTTCATCTTTGTCGCTGCTATCCAATGGGAATTCGATGAGCAAATTCAACATGCTTCTGCTCACTGAACTCCACCAGAGGGCATTCCTCCTGGTAAAATGTTTGTACCCCCACATTTCTGTGACAGACTTATTGCGTGGGCTCACATGTCCGTCGCATCAGGCCATCCGGGTGAGTCCCATACGCTGCAAATCATCACCCCACGTTATTGGTGGGATACTAAGCATAAAGATGTTCATACGTTAATCTCCTCCTGTTCTGTGTGTGCCCAGTGTAAGACCCCCAAACACTTCCAGCTGGTAAGTCTCCCAATTCCCGAATGCCCATGGTCCCATATTGCCCCATTGTTTCAAATGGTCATACCACCATTCTTATCATTGTAGATAGATTTTCCTGAGCTGTTCAATTCATTCTATTTCCCTCTCTGCCCACTGCTTTCCAGACTGCCCAAGCCCTGTACGAACACATATTTCGTGATTTTGTCAAGCATATTTCGTAATTACAGACTGTAGTTCTGCTTCAGTCATGTAGGGCACTATAATTATTTAATTTCAAACTGTAGTCCTGCTTCAGTCATGTAGGACACAATTATTCTTTAATTACAGACTGTAGTCCTGCTTCAGTTATGTAGGACACAATTATTCTTTAATTACAGACTGTAGTCCTGCTTCAGTAACATAGGACACAATTATTCTTTAATTACAGACTGTAGTTCTGCTTCAGTTATGTAGGACACAATTATTCTTTATTACAGACTGTAGTCCTGCTTCAGTAATGTAGGACACAATTATTCTTTATT
Organism: Astyanax mexicanus; assembly: GCF_023375975.1. Classification (NCBI taxonomy): domain Eukaryota; kingdom Metazoa; phylum Chordata; class Actinopteri; order Characiformes; family Acestrorhamphidae; genus Astyanax; species Astyanax mexicanus. The sequence goes on along the minus strand of NC_064424.1, from coordinate 35,011,388 downwards.
TACAGACTGTAGTTCTTCTTCAGTCATGTAGGACACAATTATTCTTTAATTACAGACTGTGGTCCTGCTTCAGTGATGTAGGACACTATAATTATTTAATTACAGACTGTAGTCCTGCTTCAGTTATGTAGGACACAATTATTCTTTAATTACAGACTGTAGTTCTGCTTCAGTTATGTAGGACACAATTATTCTTTATTACAGACTGTAGTCCTGCTTCAGTAACTTAGGACACAATTATTCTTTAATTACAGACTGTAGTCCTGCTTCAGTCATGTAGGACACAATTATTCTTTAATTACAGACTGTAGTCCTGCTTCAGTTATGTAGGACACTATAATTATTTAATTACAGACTGTAGTCCTGCTTCACTTATGTAGGACACAATTATTCTTTAATTACAGACTTTAGTTCTGATTCAGTCATATAGAAAACAATTATTCTTCAATTACAGACTGTCGCTCTGTTTCAGTCATGTAGGACACAATTATTCTTTAATTACAGACTGTAGTTTTGCTTCAGTCATGTAGGGCACTATAATTATTTAATTACAAACTGTAGTCCTGCTTCAGTCATGTAGGACACTATTATTCTTTAATTACAGGCTGCAGTCCTGCTTCAGTAATGTAGGACATAATTATTCTTTAATTACAGACTGTAGTTCTGCTTCAGTCATGTAGGGCACTATTATTCTTTAATTACAGACTATAGTTCTGCTTTAGTCATGTAGGACACTATAATTCTTTAATTACAGACTATAGTTCTGCTTCAGTCATGTAGGACACTGGTATTTATTAATTATAGACTGTAGTTCTGCTTCAGTCATGTAAGACACTGTTATTCTTTAATTACAGACTGTAGTTCTGCTTCAGTCATGTAGGGCACTATAATTCTTTAATTACAGACTGTAGTTCTGCTTCAGGCATGTAGGACACAATTATTCTTTAATTACAGACTGCAGTTCTGCTTCAGGTATGTAGGACACTATTATTCTTTAATTACAGACTGTAGTTCTGCTTCAGTCATGTAGGACACTGTTATTCTTTAATTACAGACTGTAGTTCTGCTTCAGTCATGTAGGGCACTATAATTCTTTAATTACAGACTGTAGTTCTGCTTCAGGCATGTAGGACACAATTATTCTTTAATTACAGACTGTAGTTCTGCTTCAGGCATGTAGGACACAATTATTCTTTAATTACAGACTGCAGTTCTGCTTCAGTCATGTAGGGCAATATAATTCTTTAATTACAGACTGTAGTTCTGCTTCAGTCATGTAGGGCAATATAATTCTTTAATTACAGACTGTAGTTCTGCTTCAGTCATGTAGGGCAATATAATTCTTTAATTACAGACTGCAGTTCTGCTTCAGTCATGTAGGACACTATTATTCTTTAATTACAGACTGTAGTTCTGCTTCAGTAATGTAGGACACTATTATTCTTCAATTACAGACTGTAGTTCTGCGTCAGTCATGTAGGACACTATTATTATTTAATTACAGACTGCAGTTCTGCTTCAGGCATGTAGGACACTATTATTATTTAATTACAGTTTGCAGTTCTTCTTCAGTCATGTAGGACACTATTATTCTTTAATTACAGACTGTAGTTCTTCTTCAGTCATGTAGGACACTATTATTCTTTAATTACAGACTGTAGTTCTGCTTCAGCCATGTAGGACACTATAATTATTTAATTACAGTCTGTAGTTCTGCTTCAGTCATGTAGGACACTATAATTCTTTAATTACAGTCTGTAGTTCTGCTTCAGTCATGTAGGACACTATTATTCTTCGATTACAGACTGTAGTTCTACTTCAGTCATGTAGGACACTATAATTATTTAATTACAGTCTGTAGTTCTGCTTCAGTCATGTAGGACACTATTATTCTTTGATTTCAGTCATGTAGGACACTGTAATTAAAGGCAAGGCAAGACTTTACATGAGGTTTATTTGTATAGCACCTTTCATACACAGTGGCAATTGTGTTACATTAACAAGGAACTATTCAAATTAAAAATAAGAATGAGGAAAAAGGTTACAGTACAGAAATGACAGTACAGAAAGCTAAAAGCTGCTCAAACAGGTCTTTCTTCTGGTCTGGTCTGGTGTGTGTGAGTGTGTATGTTTTCGTTTTAGTAGAAGTCGAGCAATTTTGCTTTTTGGAATGAAGATGGTTTTATTTTTACTTCCCTGTATTGTGGTTTTCTACCACAAAGAGCTCTTTCATTTTCTTCGACTGGATCATTCCTGCATGTCAGGTGTTTTCTTGCTTGAAACAGTGGTTATGTTTGGGCCAGGTTAAGTCCTACCATTAAAAATGATAGTTAAAAAATACAACAGTATGTTTATATAAACAATATAATAATATATTTGTAGCCAGGTGGTTAATTAAGAATACACCTTTAAAATGTGTGTCTGTAACTGTAAAACCGATCAGAACTGTTGTTACCCTGATAGAGGAAAGGGAGGAGCTAAGAGCATGGTAGAGAAGGAGGCTCAAGCTGCAGTGAATGGTGGTGCTCCATATTAGGATCCATCCAGAGCCACCCTTATGAAATATAAGGTAAAGATGTACAAATACTGAACAATATAAGGTTTAGTTGGCCTATAACAGTAGTAGATGCCTATTTTGCCTTTCTAAACATGTATTTTGGATGAATCACAACCAGATGCGGGCAGATGGCATTGTTTCAGTGGGGTAGTGTGCTCCTCGTGGTCAAGTCTTGTATTTTTCTGGGTTACAGAAGCTGTTTGTCCAAGTTCTCTTGATGAAATGCTCAAGTCTTCTTGAGTAAAGCTGAGCAAATCGAGGTGAGCGTAAAAACAAATATAAAAAGAGCTCTGTTAATGGTAATAAGGTGGTATTAATGTTATTTCTATATTTTCTGTAATTAGTGCCACTACCAAATACTGTGCTGTGTTCTAAGCTAGGGTTTTTACAGTGTATTCATTTTTATTTTTATTGTTTTAAGTACAACTTAATCAGCTCTGATAAAAGTCCATAAATACGTGCACTGCAGTTGCAGTAAGTCAAAGGTAGGTGGTGCAGTGTTGTTGTGCACTGAGACTAATATTTTTGCTCAGCAAGTGCTGATTGTCTTTATTTTGCTTTTATTTCATATTTGAGGCTCATTGTCTGTAAGCAGCCAGTGATTTATTTTGTTTGTTTATTTTCTATTGTTTTATAATTAATATACATTTTATATTCACTATTTCATAAAAATCCCTACAGTGGGATCTATCAGAATAAAATACCCGAAAAAGTATTTTGTCATTTGGTGTGTGTCCTTTCCCCAGTGACATATTTATAATAAAAATAATACAATTTTATACACAGTTATTTAAAATAATACAACTGTAACAGATTTCTGTCTAAGTGATCATATAGCTTTTTATTGTTTATGTCTAGTTTCTATACAATTAGTTAGCGCTTTATATTTTAAAATGTCTGTTTTTTAAAATATTTTTACTACTGTAATTTTTACTGCTACACATAACTTTTTAATATATAAATACATATAACCTTAGGTACAACTAAATTAAAACACTGAATTAGAGCCAACCTGTGGCAAATGCAAAGCAAGAAACTCAGGCCACATGATGCAGCTAACCAGCTAGCTAACTGAGCTGAGATTCAACATTAAACACTTAATTGCTCAAAATCTCCAAATCAATCAATTTAAATACACAGAATTATATAATACTAACCAACGTGGAACATACCTGGAATGAATATAGCAGATATGGGACAAATAGCTCACTCCTTGGCCAGCTCTCAGCTAGGTAGACAGGCTAGCATTAGAATATTATTAGCTCAATATTAGCATCAGATTTTAATTTTATATTGTGAATTTTATAAAAGTCCAATTGGTTTACTATTATTTTTTTATTGTATTTCAAAACAATATGAGATTACGACACTATACAGCATTATTAGCAGCTTTATTCAGCTGAGCTGAACGGACCTGTACCACTACAACGTGCACACACTACTGACCAGTGTGCACAGAATCTGAGGTACATATCTCTGAGCTGTTAAGTGCTGACCACAGCAGGTGGCACCCTACCCATTTAGCAGGAATTTCATTCCAAAACATTAGCTAACTATTGTACACCATTACATATACACCCCCTCGGTCTCGGAAGCAGTCAAGCGGAGTGGCTCGGCAGCGGAGAGCCATTACTTTCCTAAATAGTTCCTTTAATTTATAAAAATATATATATTTCCATAATTTAAAAATCGCTCACACTCGCCACCATCTTGTTTTTTTCTGAAGCCAGCTGGAGAAGCCAGTCGCAATGCATGATGGGATGCAGTACACCATGAAGATAGCTCACCATGCACATTGCGAAATCGAAGCGGTGTAGCACCATCCGGGTACCTGTAGCGTACTACAGATCCTTAGTTTGGTCTGCGTACTGCATACTAGCTTTAGGCAGATTTGGTACGCGAGTAGTATGTAGTATGCCATTCCGAATTCAGCCATAGATATCTTATACGTAGATGCTGCGTACCCTGCCTTCTGCGTGGCCGCCATATTGGAGGAGGCAATATATATATATATAAATATATAATGAGCAGCGCTGATGCTCCCTCCAGTGGGAAATGGACAATCTCTAGGATACTATAAATGGTGCATGTGAAAGTGTGTAAAAAGTAATAATGTCTATAGTGTACATAACCTGTGTTAATGTGTGGTGTTTAAAATGATTTTTGCTGCCTCCACATGGCCAAATGATATAATATGTATAATATTATGTATAAATGTAAAATTAATTTATTCATACATGTATTTGGAATCACCAACAATGCCAAAATACATTTCTGAAGGATTTTAATATTTATATTTCATGGTAGAGTTTATAGTTGAGAGATATAGTTATAGTTATACACACACACACACACACACACACATATATATATATATATGTGTGTGTGTGTGTGTGTGTGTGTGTGGCTGTGTGTGTGTGTATATATATATATATATATATATATATATATATACAGTGGTGTGAAAAAGTATTTGCCCCCTACATATTTGTTTTGTTTTTGCTTTTTGTGATACTGATATTTTTCTGAATGTCAAACAAACTTTAATATTAGACAAATATAACCTGAGTAAATATAAAAAGCACTTTTTAAATGATAGTTGTATGTATTAAAGGTAAAAAAACAATTCAAGCCAATCTAGCCTGGTGTGAAAAAGTGTTTGCCCCTAAAACTAATAACTTGGTTTTGTCACCCTTAGCGGCAAAAACTGCAATCAAGCTGATACCTCATACTTCTACTTTACTGACAGTTTACTTAACTGGCAGTGAGTCTTTCACATCTCTGTGGAGGAATTTAGTTTCACTCTTCCTTACAGAATTGTTTTAATTCAGCCACATTGGAGGGTTTTCCAGCATGAATCTCTTGTTTAAGATCACCCATAGCATCTTAGTCAGACTTTGAGTAGGGCAATCCAAAACCTTTAGTTTATTTTTTATTTATTTATTTATTTATTTTTATTATATTTAAGAGCAAAATCAAAAGCAGTTACAATTACTTGACAGTGAAAAACAACACTTTCTATGCTCAACATTTTTTTTCCACCCCCCCCCAAACATTTTTGTCCACCCTAGTCATACAAACTCACAATAGAGCAAAATTGAATGAGATAATGAATAAAAATAAAAATACAAGCACAACAAAAATACACAAAAACAAAAAAACAAATAAATAAATAATAATTATAGTAATAATAATTATAAATCAATCCAAATTATTATAGTATTCCAAAGTTCAAGTTCAGTCGGCCGGCAATGTCGAAAGCGAATCAACGTAGGAAAGAAAAGTTCCATTTGGTGTAAAATGCGGCGGAGTTGCCTTTCAAGGTACATGACGTATTTTCCACTTTGAGAAACTGAATCACATCTTGAAGCCACAGAGCAACAGAAGGAGGCTTTGAAGACTTCCATAAAAAAAGAATGCGGCGCCTCGATAGTAAGGATGTAAAGGCCAAGACCTGTGCCTGCCCTCGGGTAAGTGAGGATAGTTGAAGGGAGAGGCCAAATATTGCCACCAGTGGACACATATCTACTTCAAGCTCCAAAACCTTGGAAATGATATCAAAGTAACAGGTCCAGAACCTCTGCAAAACTGGGCAAAAGAAAAACATGTGGCTTAGATTACAAGGAGAAAATGAACACCTATCACACCGATCATTGACTAGGTTGGGATAAAACTTTGATAACTGCAATTTAGAACGGTGCATTCTATGCAAAACCTTAAATTGAATCAGTTGAAGCCTTGCACAGGGTGAACAAGACTGCACCACCTTAATTGCTGTGACCCACCATTGGTCCGAAAGAGAAATGCCCAACTCCTCCTCCCAAGCACTTTTAATATTACACACACCAGCTACATCAAAATTTAGAAGTTGCAAATACATTGTAGATATAAGTGACTTTTTGTGTGGATCTAAAGACAATACGTCATCCCAAGGCTGCACTATAGGGCAGCTAGGGAAGAGAGATAAGGCCAGTTGGGCAAAGGGGCACAAATTCCCATCTCTAAAAAAGTCACCAAAAGATTTTATACCTGTAAGAAAGGCAGTGTCAGAAAGAGATGGGGGAAATAAATGATTATTCAAGACAGCCATTAACAAAGAAGGAGCTAAGAATTTAAAATGGCGTCTAAACTGGCACCAGATGCGAAGAGTGGGGAAATAAAAATCTCTTAAGAGGGTAAGGGAGAGGTAAGTAAAGCAAGTGGAGAGGATGAGACACAGGTTTGAGTCTCCAGTCTTCACCACAACAACTCTGGCAGGCAGACAAGAAGGCAGAGACCTCATCATCAGACACAGCTTCTGTTCGATAAAGTTCAGAATAAAATGATTTAAAAACTGCATTAATGGACAGTGGATCTAAAACCAGCTCACCCTTTGGGTCATTTTTTTGGGGAATCAATCGAGAAGCTGCACGTCTTTTTAACTGATAGACTAGTAACCTAGAGGCTTTGATAACTGCTGCGTGCATGTAAATGGAGGCACTCTGCATCGGAAGTAATAAGAAGATCGAATTTAGTTTGAAGATCCAATTGACGCTTCTGCAAAGTGGGAGTTGAATTGATTGCATTGAGAGTATCGAGATCTGCAATTGCAGTTGTCAGATCCTGCACCTCCTGTTTCTGCATCTTGGTGGAATAAGCAGTGTACGAAATAATCTGCCCTCGTAAGTAAGCTTTGAGGGATTCCCACAAAAGAGAAGCTGAAGTAGAATCATCAAAAGTACTTGAGACGTGGCAGAGCGGGTTATTACGGAAAGGGCTGAATGATCTAAATCTGGATCAATAATACAATTAAAATCTCCACCAAGAATCAAGAAATTAGTATTTAGAGATGGTATTGAGCTAAGTAACCCTGTCATAAAATTTGGATTATCGAAATTAGGAGCATTAACATTCACAAGCAACACTGGGGTATTAAATAAATGTCCTTGCACAATCAAATACCTGCCATTCACATCTGAAACAACATTCCCAGGAACAAACTGAATTCCCTTTTTAATCAAGATTGCAATTGACTCCTCTGGTTTTAGAATTAAATTTGGGGTGAAAAAATTCACCAACCCAAGAGAATTTCAATTTAAGATGATCCTCATTCCTAAGGTGTGTCTCCTGCAGAAATACTACATCAGCAGTCAAATGCTGCAAATGATTAGATATCTTTAACCTTTTAAGTGGATTATTTAAACCTCTAACATTCCAAGTCAGGAAACTTAAAGGGAACTAGCCTGACACTGTCTTAGCATTAGAGTCATCGTACAATAAATGTGAAACATCGTACAGGCCGACTGGATATACAAAAAAAAAGAAAAAAAAACACGGACATCCCACCCCCCCACCCAACGGGAGTCAACCCAAAATGAACAGCACTTCACTTCAGCTCAGTGCGAGTACAAACCATTAGTAAACTCCACAGAACAAGCAAAATTACAACATACTGCAAGCAGTATCCTATGGTGCACCGCATCCAATCAGTTATCATCTCAAACATTTCCATTTATTTTCAACCTTTAGTGACCTATTTCCATTCTAATTACCATTGTAATTATATTAATCACCATTTATGTACCTATTTATGTTTATCTCCCCTCACCGTTCAACACTCCACAGTCCTCAAAATAGTGTAACTTCACTATTATTGGGCGAGGCGCCAAAGAACGGTGAGCTCTGTCCACAAGTGGGCTTTTTTCAAAAGAAAGGGCTTCCTGCACAAGCTCCGACACAGTGGAGTTGGATAAAGTGAATCGTGAATCACCCTCAGGTACGCCGATAATCCTGATGTTCTGACGACGCGATCGAGCCTCCAAGTCTTCGCATTAAGCGTCGACTCTAGAAAGCTCACTGGTGAGGGATTCAACTTTCGCCCTGAGTCCCACAACCTCATCCAAGAGTCCCGACAGGGAGGTTTCGACTTTAGAAACGGTGCGCACGACTGACCCGAGCTCCGCTCTCAGCGACGCGTTGTCTCGAAGTAGCTCGGATTTCATCTCCTGGATCTCCGTCTGAAGTTTAGTAGAGGATGCCATTAACTTGGCTCTCATTAACTTATCAAGTTTGCAGATGACATGATCCTGATTGGCCTCATCTCAAACAATAATGAGACCATGTTCTGAGTGGAAGTGTCCCGGCTGGTATCATGGTGTGGAGATAACAATCTGGAGCTTAACACAAAAAATGGTGGAGATGAAAATTAATTTTAGAAAGAAAACTACCCCTCTGCCTCCACTGCAAAAATTCACAGCTGTACAGTAAACAGAGCTGAGCATACAGCATACAACTGCCACCTTCATAGCTTCTTTCCCCAGGCCATTACTCTCTTAAACAAGGACTCGTTTTACATTTCTCTATTCTAACTTTAAATTTTAAACCTTTCACCTACTTGTATTTTCGGCACCTGCATTTTATTATACCATTTTATACTATACTGCACTATATCATATAATTTGTATAAACTACTATACAATCTACTGAGTTACTGTAATCAGCGCATAATGCACTTTATCATATTTTATACACTTTGCATAACTAAATTTTACTTATTTTTTATTGTTGCTTGTAACACCTACACCACACATAACTTATTGGACTTTTGCGTGTGTACTTTTTTGTAGAACTTAATATATATAACTTAATATATTCTATTTAAATGTTTATACCTTCACCTTGTACCTTTTGTACTTGTCACTTAATTCTGCAGTCCAGAAATCTATGCACACCAGTTCCATCGACTCAGAGGGGCACACATGCATCTGGTTCAGCAGTTTTATCTATGTAGGGGATTCATTTTAATATATAATACTAAACTGTTTTTTTTGTTGTTGTTTTTTTTCTGACAGGAGCGCACAGTCACAGTGCGCTGTGACAACAATGTTGGCACTGTCCTGCTGGTAGAACTAGAGGCCAGGCCAGGCTTTCTGCATTGCCTTAAGGACTGGTTCTGTGCCAAGCTGGTGGTGACCACACCTGAAGGAGATGAAGTCGTCTTCCCCTGTTACCAGTGGCTGGACAGCAAAAAGCCAATCGTCTCTCTCCGGAACAGCAAGGGTTAGCACAGCTTCTGATACATAATTGATTTATTACAGAAATGTCTTAATAATACAGTGTATAATGTGTATACAACTATAACTCACTATGAATCCAAACTTTCAACTTTCAAAAAATTGCCAAATCAATGCACATACCCCATATTTTATAATATTTACAGGCCAAATGAAGACATATTTGAATAGCATAGGATCTCCTCAAAATACCAATATCTGGCACATGTGACTTTCTTTTATAAATACTTATATTTAGAAGAATAAAGATATGTTAAAGCTAAGGTAATATGATATATTGAAACCAAGGGTGTCAAAAGGATTCACATTCATTACTCAAGTAAAAGTATAGATACTGGGGTTTAAAATATTTTGTAGAAGTTGAAGTATCAACTCAAACATTTTACTTAAGTAAAAGTATAAAATTACTACTTTTAAAACTACTTAAAGTATGAAAGTAAAAGTAATAAAAGGGGGAAAATTACAGAAGCCTAGGCCGCACTCCAGGGGCCTATAGTGCACTACCCCCGATGACTAGGTGGATGGATGGATGGATGGATGGATGGATAGATAATGCTATAAAAAACGTATTATACAAGGTAAAGATCTATCTGTAAACAGAGCAGTGCAATAGATGTTGCTAATGGTCATTAAATAATTAACAGAGCAAAGTGCAAGGTGCAACGACATTGATTAAAAAAGTGACTGATGTGCCATAGAAATATAAATATACATATGTTACAAAATAGTTCTGAGAAGTGAATATGTGAATACCCAATTATGAGTACATGTACTTGAAAGTAAGTGAGGTTGGGGAAGTGATAGTGTAAAGAATTAAGAATTAAGTGGTTGAATAATGTCCATAGGGTGTGACTGGGTTAAACTCAGTCCCCAGCACACCACAGCGTAGAAGAGAATGCTGGCCACGATTGATTGGTAGAACATCTGCAGAAGCTTCTTACAGATGTTAAAGGACCGCAGTCTCCTCAGGAAATAGAGCCGGTTCTGTCCATTCCTGTACAGGGTGTCTGTATTTGTTGACCAGGTTAGTTTGTCATCCAGCTGCAGAACAAGGTACTTGTAGGTCTTCACTGTCTCCACATCAACCCCCTCGATGGAGACTGCCTGCAAGGTTTGTCCCAACCTACGGAAGTCCACCACCATCTTCTTGGTCTTGGATATGTTCAACTGCAGTTGGTTCAGTCGGCACCAAGCAACAAAGTCTTCCACCTGTCTCCTGTACTCCTCTTCCTGACCACCCTTCACACACCCAACGACGGCAGTGTCATCCGAGAATTTCTGCAGATGGCACATCTCAGAGTTGTACTGGAAGTCTGATGTGTAGAGAGTGAAGAGGAAGGGGGAGAGCACAGTCCCCTGTGGTGCTCCAGTGCTATTGACCATTAGGGGTGTAAATCACAAGATTCATTACGATATGATACGATTATTTTAGTCAGAGATACGTTACGATTCGGTTCAATATGATTTAATGCGATTACAATCTGTTCCTTTTCTAAGAACTCACAAATGCAAACAAAATATAATTTGAATGTTTTATTATTAAATGTAAAATGCAGTGTAATCATAAACAGTAAATAATAATTCACTTCAACACTTTAATTTCCATTATTTAGGTTCCATTTGAGAACATCAAATGCAGAAGAAAATGTAAAAAAAAAAAAAAAAAAAGCGCCTGTTATATTTAGAGTTTACAATGTGTGTATGGATGTTGGTGATGAATAGTCAATCATTGTCTACATTTCCTGATTCAGTAGGGTCTTGACAAACAAATTACAAAATTTGTCATTTATAGCACAAAGCATTGAAGAGATACACTGCTATATATTAGGTGTCCACCAGGCGTCTCCAAAGTATTCAAAACAGAGGAGACCAATCAGGGCAAATTACGTACCAGTGTTTTCGTCTGAGGGTGGACTATTGGTTGAAATAGGTGTCAATTACTTTTGTGACGCTAGAGAAAGGCCAATCCAATCCAACCCTGGCCAACTCTGGCCAATCCAATCCAACCCTGATTGGATTGGATTGGATTGATCCAGCGCTCACGTTATTGGTTCAAAAGATGAACACTCAAGAAAAATAATGGTTTGTGGACCAATAAAAAACACAGAATCTAGAAGAAGACACCCTTAGCTTTGTATTCACGTACAACTTTACGTAAAAATATTACATTGTGTGGTCGCTAGGAGCTTGAGAATATTACGTTTCAGCTGCGCTGAAAATAAATGCATGTTTTTGAGGAGCAGTGAGCAGGCGAATAAAGGACTTTATGGATATTATATCTGCGGGTCAGTGCTGTATTGTGGATGCTGTGATAGTAAGTGAATTTTCTATAATATAATCTGATGTTATTTTACGTACTAATAATATTTTATGAGGCTATTTTGTTGGGGAGGCGTGTTCCTCATGTAAACAATGTGAAAAAACAGGCTGTTTTCAGTTGGAGATTTCTGGCGACTGGTTTCATGTAGATTGCTGAAAATTTCCATGCAGGTAGTTAAAGTAGTACTAATGAATATGAGTCGGGTTACATAGTCAGAATGGGCCCGCCGATGGGCCAGCTAGGGGCGCTTCTGCAGTAAAAAACATCAAAGTTTTTACATCAATATATAGTATATAGTATATATAGTATATATATAGTATAGATAGCCAAATTTCTACTTAAGCAAGGTAACAAAGTATTTCTAGTTTGTTACTTGACACCTCTGATTAAAACCAAACCTTTACCATGGCCCAAAAGCCATGATACCAACCGAACCACGGGTTCACTGTAATGCTGAATTCCTCATTTATACCAGTTATATGTTCCCTTAGAACAGATTTTCACTTAGAGAACCTTTAGTATCTCCTTTATTTACCGGAGAATGGTTGTTTTTTGGCAGTAGGGGCACCAAAAATTATTGTTTTTTTTACTAAAATACCGGTACCCAGAGATGGATCCAGAGATCGATTTATTTTTTACACAGTGGGGCAGTATTTTGGGTGCTTACATTTTGTTTCGTTTAGGTATAAAGTGTATTTGACAGTGATATATCTGCAAAGCAACAGTAATTATGTGTAAATTATAGAAAATGTTGTTAATTTTAGTATAATAACTTTTTAAATTAATTAATTATATGGTTAGTTTTGTTAATATTGGCAGCTAAAAGTTGTTAAAAACATATAATTTATTTATTACACATTTCATTAACTAGTGTATTTGTCAATTTGATGTGATTTTCCAAAGGAAAAAGATACAGAGAAAATATTGGTAAACATGCAGAACATAAAACTGTGGTTTGTGTCAATGATTTAACTATTTACTGGATGAACAGCACAATGTCTTTCATAGGTGAAGACACTACAGTTGTATTTAAAGTAAATACAGAGTAAAGTAGTAAAATTGTGGTGATAGTGCACTATAGGCTTCTGTGACGGAGCCTAAGTTTTTGTCCTCATTGGCATTTTTTACCCCTTCATTACTTAACTTTACTCGGGAGTCATGGAGCACGGATCTATAATAAAAATAAAATACATAATAAAATACACTTTTAGTGGTGCGACAAATTCTGTTGTTTTAAAAAAATATTAAACATGCATTTCAATTTAATTAAAAATTTTATTCGGAGAATAAAAATAGAAGTCAGTGCAGGACAAAATCACAGTAAATATTAGATCTTTTATACCTTTTTTCACACCATGCTTAAGGAAAAAATAATTAATCAATTTCTTTTTCTGTGTAGCTACACTTGTCCAGAAGGAAACAGAAGCTACCCTCCGCTTCCAAAGGCGACAGGAGCTCAAGGAGAGGCAGCAGGACTTCAGGTAAGTGTATTTGGAATCAGTTTAACCTGTTTAATCATTTTTTACAAAACAACAGTTACACGCACATACTCACCCATTCTTCAGTCTTTTATTTAATATAATAAATAATAATTAATGAACTCAATTAAAAATAACCTCATTAATGAGGTCTATAATTAAAATCACAGACTGCTGCTGAGGGACAATGGCTCCGAAGGACCAAATGTAGCGTGCCTGCAGTTCACCACTTGCCACAAGGGGGCACAAATCTCCATTATAGAGCATAGAAATGCTCAATAAATTAAAATCACCCAAAAAAAATAGTTTGCTGTAAGCACTCACTGTGGACCTCTGCCTTACTCTAACTCCCTCTACTTTACTTTATCTCACTCTGCTTTACTCTAACTCCCTCTACTTTACTTTATCTCTCTGCTTTACTCTAACTCCCTCTACTTTACTTTATCTCACTCTGCCTTACTCTAACTCCCTCTACTTTACTTTATCTCACTCTGCTTTACTCTAACTCCCTCTACTTTACTTTATCTCACTCTGCTTTACTCTAACTCCCTCTACTTTACTTTATCTCACTCTGCTTTACTCTAACTCCCTTTACTTTACTTTATCTCACTCTGCTTTACTCTAACTCCCTCTACTTTACTTTATCTCTCTCTGCTTTACTCTAACTCCCTCTACTTTACTTTATCTCACTCTGCCTTACTCTAACTCCCTCTACTTTACTTTATCTCACTCTGCTTTACTCTAACTCCCTCTACTTTACTTTATCTCACTCTCCTTTACTCTAACTCCCTTTACTTTACTTTATCTCACTCTGCTTTACTCTAACTCCCTCTACTTTACTTTATCTCACTCTGCTTTACTCTAACTCCCTTTACTTTACTTTATCTCACTCTGCTTTACTCTAACTCCCTTTACTTTATCTCACTCTGCTTTACTCTAACTCCCTTTACTTTACTTTATCTCACACTGCTTTACTCTAACTCCCTTTACTTTACTTTATCTCACTCTGCCTTACTCTAACTCCCTCTACTTTACTTTATCTCACTCTGCTTTACTCTAACTCCCTCTACTTTACTTTATCTCACTCTGCTTTACTCTAACTCCCTCTACTTTACTTTATCTCACTCTGCCTTACTCTAACTTCCTTTACTTTACTTTACTCTAACTCTCTTTACTTTACTTTATCTCACTCTGCCTTACTCTAACTCCCTTTACTTTACTTTATCTCACTCTGCCTTACTCTAACTCCCTCTACTTTACTTTATCTCACTCTGCTTTACTCTAACTCCCTCTACTTTACTTTATCTCACTCTGCTTTACTCTAACTCCCTCTACTTTACTTTATCTCACTCTGCTTTACTCTAACTCCCTCTACTTTACTTTATCTCACTCTGCCTTACTCTAACTTCCTTTACTTTACTTTACTCTAACTCTCTTTACTTTACTTTATCTCACTCCGCCTTACTCTAACTCCCTTTACTTTACTTTATCTCACTCTGCCTTACTCTAACTCCCTCTACTTTACTTTATCTCACTCTGCTTTACTCTAACTCCCTTTACTTTACTTTATCTCACTTTGCTTTACTCTAACTCCCTCTACTTTACTTTATCTCACTCTGCCTTACTCTAACTCCCTCTACTTTACTTTATCTCACTCTGCTTTACTCTAACTCCCTCTACTTTACTTTATCTCACTCTGCTTTACTCTAACTCCCTTTACTTTACTTTATCTCACTCTGCTTTACTCTAACTCCCTTTACTTTACTTTATCTCACTCTGCTTTACTCTAACTCCCTCTACTTTACTTTATCTCACTCTGCTTTACTCTAACTCCCTCTACCTTACTTTATCTCACTCTGCTTTACTCTAACTCCCTATACTTTACTTTATCTCACTCTGCTTTACTCTAACTCCCTCTACCTTACTTTATCTCACTCTGCCTTACTCTAACTCCCTTTACTTTACTTTATCTCACTCTGCTTTACTCTAACTCCCTCTACTTTACTTTATCTCACTCTGCTTTACTCTAACTCCCTCTACCTTACTTTATCTCACTCTGCCTTACTCTAACTCCCTTTACTTTACTTTATCTCACTCTGCTTTACTCTAACTCCCTCTACTTTACTTTATCTCACTCTGCCTTACTCTAACTCCCTTTACTTTACTTTATCTCACTCTGCTTTACTCTAACTCCCTCTACTTTACTTTATCTCACTCTGCTTTACTCTAACTCCCTCTACTTTACTTTATCTCACTCTGCTTTACTCTAACTCCCTCTACTTTACTTTATCTCACTCTGCTTTACTCTAACTCCCTCTACTTTACTTTATCTCACTCTGCTTTACTCTAACTCCCTCTACTTTACTTTATCTCACTCTGCTTTACTCTAACTCCCTCTACTTTACTTTATCTCACTCTGCTTTACTCTAACTCCCTCTACTTTACTTTATCTCACTTTGCTTTACTCTAACTCCCTCTACCTTATTTTATCTCACTCTGCCTTACTTTATCTTACTCTGACTCCCTCTACCTTACTTTTTTCTCACTTTGCTTTACTCTAACTCCCTCTACCTTATTTTATCTCACTCTGCCTTACTTTATCTTACTCTGACTCCCTCTACCTTACTTTTTTCTCACTTTGCTTTACTCTAACTCCCTCTACCTTACTTTATCTCACTCTGACGTACTCTAACTCCCTCTAACTTACTTTATCTCACTCTGCCTTACGCTAACTCCCTCTTACTCTGCCTTACTTTAACTGCCTCTATCTTACTTTATCTCACTCTGCCTTACTCTAATTCCCTCTACCTTACTCTCTCACTTTGCCTTACTCTAACTCTCTCTACCTTACTTTACCTCACTCTGCCGCACTTTACCTCACTCTACTTCAGCCTGCCTCACTCTAACTAACTCTATCTTACTTTACCTCACTCTTCCACACTTTACCTCACTCTACCTCAGCCTGCCTCACTCTGCCGTACTTTATCTCTACCTTACTTTAGCTCATTTTACCTTATTTTACCTTACTCTGCTGTACTTTACCCCACTCTACCCTAGCCTGCCTCACTCTACCTTACTTTAGTTTGGTCTGCCACACATTAACCCTCAATCTTTCTCAGCCTGCCTCACTCTAACTCCTTCTACCTTACTTTAACTCGCTCTGTCTCACTTTTACTTTACTCTACTTCAGCCTGCCTCACTCTGCCTTACTCTAACTTACTCTACCTTACTTTGTCTCACTTTACTGCACTTCACATCACTTTATCTACCTGCCTCACTCTAACTCACTTTACCTTACTTTACCTCGCTCTGTCTAACTCTGCCCAACTTTACCTCTAAACCTTATGTATTATGAGTACAGTCTGAGGTGTGAGAGCTCTCTTTGGTGCTGTAAATGAGTGAAATGTAAATGAGTTTGCTATTTTTGACATTGTTGTCACAGCTTTCATTGTGTTTATCATTAAAACTTATATCACAATAAGGATAAAATGTGATTTTCTTACAAAGATCTTAAAGATTACGATCTACTGCCTAAAATTGGTCTACCTCGTTCACTCATTTAGATTATTTCTGTCCTGCAGGTGGAGGAAAAATACAGATTTACCCTCCAGCATTCATGCAGATTCAGCGTCTGATTTGCCGAGTGAGGTCAGATTCTCATTCACTAAGGACATGGAAATGATGTACAAGGCTGTGAAAGTGTAAGATCCAGTTCAATACCTGTTATATAATATAATACTACCAACAAATCACAATTAATGGGTAATTATCAGTGCCTTTTGGAATCTTAAAACTTGTACAGTTTTTTTTCTTTTGAATATGTATCATATTTATTAAACTTCAGACTAAAAAAATATTTTCCAGCTTAATCATTTTATTTTCACTCTTTATTCGTACTTTTTATTATGCTTAATTGTTCAGGGTGACAATGTTATGTTTAAAAGTTACATTTTGATTTTCTTAATTAATTACTGTGATATTTTACCACAACAAAGGGGGCAATTAAGCTTTACCTCAGATAAGTATGGAGACAATATGAGTATATTAAAATATGAGAAAATATCTTTAGGGTTGTAAGGTCAACCTTATGATGGTAAAGTGTACCTTCTTAAAAGGACAGGGTTATCCCAGTACTGCACGATGGAAAATGTGCTAAATTAATAATAAAACACATTAATTATTCAAAAATGTTGTCCTTTTTATTAAATATATAACCAACCTCCCAATAAAAAAAATATAGAAATATAAAAAAGGTTATTTATTTAGAGTTAAGGCTAACATTCCTTGTGTAAGAAAAAAGAAAAAAAATCAAGCTACTAATGTGTTTCTCAGACTGGCTGAGCTGGAGCTTGAGAGTTTGATGGCCTGCTCAGAATCATGGCGCAGTTTCAACCAACTTCAGTCAATCCTCCGTCACCCCAAACCCAACAAGGCTGGAGGTGAGTTTCTCAGAGTTCTAAATAAATATTATCTATTCAGGCTCATGAAGTTTGATCAGGTCTGATTAATATAAACTATGTATTCTTACAGCTTACGTCCAGCAGCACTGGCAGGAAGATGAGTTCTTTGGCTATCAGACGCTCAATGGATTGAACCCCATGCTGATTGAGCTCTGCACCAAGCTGCCCAGCAATTTTCCCGTCACTGAGGACATGGTCAGGTCTTCTTTGGAAGGAGGCAGTTTGAAGACGGAAATGATGGTGATTATGTAACACACACACACAGGTGCAGGAAGCTGGGAGATTTATTCTGCTTGAATAAAACAGAATGAAGCACAGTTAGCACATGCAGCAATTGGTCCCCCATCCAAGCACCCACTATTGTTTTTCTTTTTATGAACAATGTTTATAAATTATATATCTGTATATATATATATATATATATATATATATATATATAGCAATTTCTAGCCGTGTTGTGATTCTTGTTTCTGTTCTGCAGAAAGGAAATATCTTCCTCTGTGATTATAAACGCCTGAGCGGATTTAAGGGAAATAAGATTGATGGGAAACAGCAGTATCTGGCTGCTCCACTCTGTCTGCTCTACAGCACCCCTGAGAAAACTCTCAAACCCATCGCTATACAGGTACCAATTCCTCCACCAATTTCCCAGTTCTGTTTCCACACCCCGGGTTACCAGGAATACACACACAACAGCAGACAGACAGTGCACTGCATCCATGGAAGTGAGAAAGCTGGTTTAGCAGAATCAGTATTAGGTGCTACACAGCCTAAAAAGCCTCAGAATCTTTCTAAAACTCTCTATAAACAGAGACAAAACAGGATGTAATATTGGCTGTGAGTTTTATAAATGGAGTCAGCTTAGAGCCCAGAAGACCCCAAAAGACAGACACAGAGCACATTTTCCCCTGAACAGGTAATCATTGAGCTTCAGTGAGGTTTTTTTTTTTTTTTACCATAACTTTGTAATTTATCACCACCCCTCGCATATTAGGGTTGTGCATTTTAACAATCCCTTCATGTTACAATAATGCTAACATGAACTGCTACCAGTCACAACAGACAAGTAGACCACAACTGTTTACTACCCCAGAGTTTCACTTTATATTGAGTAGTAACTCCAACTCTTGAGTGTGTATTTTCCAAACTGTGGATTTTTTGGGGATAATGGACACATCCCAGTATCAAGCAAACATAAAGCAAACAGAGATATATATGAAACCCACATGAGCTTGTGAATTATGAGTGTATTTGTGAAGGAAATGTTATATGTTCCTATTTGTGTTAAATGTTTCTGATCAGATCATAAACAGCAACAGCAACCTAGCCGTTAGGTGTCAGGTCTTCATGTTTAGGGTAAATGTTGCTGATTGGATCATGAAAGGACACATCAACTTAACTGTTAGGCTTTGGATCTTTGGGTTAAATGTTGCTGATCAGATCATAAATGGCTACAGTAACCTAGCTGTTAGGCATTGGGTGTTTATACTTGGGTTAAATGTTGCTGATTGAATCATAAAAGGCCAAAGCAACCTAGCTGTTAGGTGGGATGTTACTAGAGTCATGTAGTTAAAGGTGAGTGAGTGGGAGAGTAGAGTAGAGGGGAAGGGAATAGGATGGGCTCTACTGTATATATAACCCCAGTTGCTGGGTGCAGGATTTGTCATTTTCCTGTATTGTGTTACTATAGTTATTAACAGAAATTAAACACTTTATAGATCAGTTTGGAAACATGTCTGATTATCCACAGTTGCACCAGAAACCGGATGAAAACAACCCCATCTTCCTGCCCACTGACTCCCAGTGGGATTGGCTCTTGGCAAAGATCTTTGTGAGGAATGCAGAGTTTCAGGAACATGAGCTCAACTTCCACCTGCTGCGTACTCACCTGCTGGCTGAGGTTTTCACCATTGCAACTCTCCGTAACCTGCCATCAGCTCACCCGCTGTACAAGGTGAGCATCTTTACAGTTTCTCTTTAGTTGCATCACAGAAGCATGTCCAGCAGCCAATGATCTCTCATCAAGAGTGAGTAACCTCACAAAGTAACCTCAGAAAGCCTTTTATAGGGCTGCAGGGCAAGACCCAGTCTCTAACCAGACCGCACCTGTATCATTTACATTTTATCATTTACATCATACACATTTCATACATATCATTTCAGGTAGCGGAACTTACCATATCTAGCCAGCACAGGGATATCATTCTGATATCAAAAATCAGGAATGAATTCTTCTTGGACTACAATTAGCATTCAAGCTAACACCCTCCATTCCTTACTGCTGAGTTTAGCTGCTAGCATTGGGCCGATGTTTTGAGGTCAGTATCTAAAGACTGGGGTGAACTATTGCCATAATCCACAAAACATATCAACCAAACCTACTAATAAGCACAGTGCCATCCATCTGTTATCTGTTATCAAACAGATCATCAAACAGATTATCAAACATTAATTCACCATCATTTTTGGCTTCATAAAAAAGCCCAAAGGCAGATAGTATAAATGAAAATATGTATACTAAAATCAATGACTGTATTCACTAAAATACAAATTTCTATTTTTTTTACTTTAATAATTAAGAATTTGAACAGAATATGGTAAAATATCTAAATTCTGTTAATATGTGCATCTCATTTTAAGCATTTAAGCATGGCTGGTATGTTTTATTATTTATAGAGCAACATATTTCATATTTAAAAATGTCTTAGAATGTAGTTACTCTTCAAAGGAGAACTAATTGACTTTTGGTGTAGTAAAACATGATTAAAAGTACTTACCTTTGATTAATTTCTCACCTACCACAGCATTCCAAGATTTAGAAATTTTAACAGTTTGTCTAAACACCCTTCAGACTGGGTGACACGGGGCATAATTTGCCCTGATAAATCACTTTTTTTTTTTAAAGTAGCTCCACACCTTCTTGCGAGAATCCGAAGAGCCATGACATTTAAACGAGGCATGAATAACTTAAAAAGTGAACAAGAAGCTTATTAAACACTACTTATTACATCCTATATTGCTAGCTTCAGCTCCGTGCACCGACATATTTGTATCGCTAATGTCATAGACATATACTGTATATACATAGACTCCACATAGCAAAGCAGGAGGAACGTAGCACCAGGAGTCTTTTTAAACATTATTCATGATTTGGGCTCCTCATGCCACCAAACTGTATGAAACCATTAAGATGCAGTTGAAGTGTACACTTTAAGATTTAATTCCAGGGGATAAATGCTAGTTTGTTGGTCTTTCTGCCTAGTTCTTCTGCCGAGAAAAATTCTGCTTGATCAGGTTAAGATCTAATAATTCATTTGGCCACTGCAGAATATTTCACTTCTGTGCCTTAAAAAACTCCTGGCTTGCTTTTGCAGTATGTTTTGCATCACTGTCCACCTTTACTTTTCAGCCCTGTTCAATTAACCTGGCTTCCTTTGGTAAATCCCTGTACACTTTAACTTTACACTGTAACTTTATCATCATTAATATTCAATGGAGTGAATTTGGAAGCCCATCCCACCACCATGTTTTACAGAGGATGTGGTAAGCATTGTGTTGAGCCATTCTAAATCTTCTCTGTAACACTGAGGGGGCCGGATGCAAACGCAGGTCAGTTTTATTAGACATATTATATAACTAACAAAGAACAAAACACTACAGGCATAATACAAAGAAAGATAACTAGAACAAGAACACTACGAAACAGGATAAACTAAGACTGAAACAAACAAGCAAAAATAACAAACAAAGAAACAAACTACATAAAGTAAACCTGGTGCATTGAAGACAAAAACACAGCAGCTCTGAGGTTAAACAAAACAGATAAACAAGATCTAAACAGCGTTACAGGACGAGGTCAAACTAAAAGCACGACAGATAACAAAGGAGCACATGGGGTATTTATACACAGGCAAACATAAGGGACACCTGTGGGAGCTTACAAGGGGGCGGGGTTACAAATAAGACAAGAGGTTACAACACTAACGGCTAGGGCGGAGACAGAAGGATAACCAAAACAAATGCCATGTGCTCAAAAAAGCACATGGCTAGGGACACAAGAAAGGAAAATAGAGACAGACACAGTCTAAGTTGTGACAGTACCCCTCCTCAACGGCACCAGAGGCGTCGAGAGAGAGGGAACAGAGCCTGGACAAGGGATTTAGACTGGACAGGGGACCTGGGCTGGACAAAAGACTGGACAGGGGGTCGGACACTAGACTGGGATGAAGACTGGACTGTGGACGGGAACATAGAACGGACAAAAGACTGGACAGGGGGCTGAGACTGGACAAAGGGCCAAACGCTAGACAGAGACGGAGACTGGACAGGTGATTGGACAGGAGAAGGAGACTGTACTGGGGACTGGACAGGACTGGACATGGGGACAGGAACTAAAACATTGACAGGAACTGAGACTAACACAGTGAGGGGGACAGGAACTGAAAATTGACCAAACACGGGAACTGTAACGCAGAGAGTAACGGGGACCAAGACAGGTAGAGACAAGGGTACGGGCGGGCCTAGGAGCCCGTGACCTGGGAGCATGCCTGGGGATAGGCCTGGGGGCATACAAAGTTCTGGGAGTGGGCACAGGATCAGGGGTGGGTGCCGCAGGTACACGTACATGGGTGGCAGTAGGAACTGGGTTAGGGGCGGCCGGAGCCGCGGGCACACGGTCACCGGCGGCCAGAGCCGCGGGCACAGGGAGCTGTGGCAGCAGGTACTGCTGGTGCTGGAGCAGCAGGAGCTGCTGGCGCTGGTACTCACAGGGGCCAGACATCAAGGAGGGCAATAACAGTGGCTGACCATCTTGCAGCTTAGAGACAAGGCTCCTCAAAAACTCTGTTTGTTCCTGCTTCGCTAAATACCGACTTGCTGCATCCTCGTTGGGTTGTGCTTTATGTAACACGGAGGAGGCCGGATGCAAATGCAGGTCAGTTTTATTAGACATATTAAATGACTAACAAAGAACAAAATACTACAGGCGTAATATAAAGAAAGATAACTAGAACAAGAACACTAGAACACTACGAAACAGGATAAACTAAGACTGAAACAAACAAGCAAAAATAACAAACAAAGAAACAAACTACATAAAGTAAACTTGGTACATTGAAGACAAAAAACACAGCAGCTCTGAGGTTAAACAAAACAGATAAACAAGATCTACACAGAGTTACAGGACAAGGTCAAACAAAAAGCACGACAGATAACAAAGGAGCACATGGGGTATTTATACACAGGCAAACATAAGGGACACCTGTGGGAGCTTACAAGGGGGCGGGGTTACAAATGAGACAAGAGGTTACAACACTAACGGCTAGGGCGGGGCTGCGGTGAAACAGAAGGATAACCAAAACAAATGCCATGTGCTCAAAAAAGCACATGGCTAGGGACACAAGACAGGAAAACAGAGACAGACACAGTCTTAGGTGTAACATTCTCCATACTTCCTTAGTTTCATCATTTTAGTACAGGCTGATCCTAATTTAACCTGTTCAAAGAATGCTGTTCCAGAACTGCATTGAAGTATTCTCTTTACTTTAGACTGATATACTGAACTGATATACTTTAAACCATAGCTGTAACACAGCTTAAAAAGCCTCAGCATGTCTCAAAAAAGCTCAGTGACCAAAGAAGGAATATAACAAGAGTGAATATTGGCAGTGAGTTCGAACGGTGGAGACTTATAGCTCAAATAAACTACAAGATCGACCCAGAGCTGCTACTTTTCTCCTGAACAGGTAAGCTTAAATTTAGTCAGGTATCACTACCACTAGATGTGCTTACTAGGGATTAGAGCTGTCGACCGCGGCGCTGCCTCGCGTGGGGCACAGCCGACCGCGGCGCTCCCTCCCACCGACTGCGGCGCTCCCTCGTGTAAAATACAGTCAATATAACGCTAAATACGGGTGATAGAAGAGTTTAGAAATGCTGTATTTCTCCTCTCGCTCATGCTCTAAATTCTCTGCCTCTCCTACTACTCTAAACTTTGTGTAGATGGAGTACATTTAGCCTGCTGAATTTGGCAACCCGAGGTAGTTTCATGGCTGGGGAGGGGTGGGCAGGGCAGACTCCTCTGTGGTGTTTTGAAATTGGACTTCTGTAGCCATTTCACACACTCACTCTCAGTTCCTACAGAATGTACCTTTAAGCTCACCACTGCTCCCTTTTTTACCAGAATGTACCGATCTGTTGATTTGGCCACTCCTAAGATTCCTTCTATTTTTCTGATGGGTTTCCTCTTTTTTCAGCCTAATCATTTTCATTGATAGCACCTATAACCTCAAGTTAGTGCTGGACGATATGGCCAAAATTTATATCACGATATATTCCTTAATTTCAGTCAATACGATATAATTTCGATATCGATATAAATACTTTGAAGGCCTCAGAAAACTGCAAAGAATCCCTGCAATGGAAATCTGTACACTACTGTCTGAAATTTTAATTTAAGTCTTTGAAACTTCCTTTCACAAAAACTTTATAATAATTAAGAAATAAAAACAAATCAAAATAAATCAATGCTCAATTTTATTTGCATATAGCAAAATAAAAACACGACATCCCTGTCAAACATAAGCCTATATAACTAACTAACTAAAATAACTTTAAATTACAACAGAGGCAGAGCGTCTAACTCTTTTGTAAACATATTTAACAGATCAAAGCAGAAGTGTTTCAACCAGGATAAAGAATACAAGAAGCCTTTATATACATGAAAGGAACTAAATTTCCTGTCAAATAATCAAACATATAGGCTTTATGAATTATAAATAACTTAGTTACAACATAAGCTACAAAAATGCTTCAGCCAGAATACAAGAAGTATTCATATACATAAAAACAACAAGACATTCCCCTCAAATAAACAAACCTATAGGCTTTATCAACTATAAATAACTCAGTTACAACATAAGCTATAAAAGTGCTTCAGCCAGAATACTAGAAGTATTCATATACATAAAAGGAACATGATATACCTGTCAAATAAACAAACCTAAAGGATTCATAAACTTAACTTAGTTAACTTAGTTACAACATAAGCTATAAAAGTGCTTCAGTCAGTATAAGGAAAATATTGTATGTAGTGGAGTTATTTAAGGTGGTGGAACAGATTAGCTGTATTAACGTTACCACTGCTGGTCGGCTCCACTCTCCGGCACAATTAGCAGCAAACTGAAGTTTATCAGACCTTCTAAAGACGAACCAAATACTCACCACTGAATTAGACCTCCCTCCTTCAATTAATCACTTGTGGAAGTGGCAGGGGCATTCATTCTGCCCAAACAGACCCGCGGCTGACCGCTGCCCGAGCGGACCCACGGCTGACCGCTGCCCGAGCGGACCCACGGCTGACCGCTGCCCGAGCGGACCCGAGGCTAGGCTAGGCTAGGCTAGGCTCGGCTTGGTTCCCTTCCGTTCAGCTCCGCTCCAGTGCGGAACATTTCAGATGCGAACCTAGCCTACCCAAGCCTTGAATTTGCTCGTCCCGGGTCCGTTTGGCTCCAGCGCGAGGCATTTTAGATGTGTTGCGGAGCGGACCCGAGCCTAGCCTAGCCTAGCCAAATCTAACCTAGCCTAGCCTAGCCTATCTGGCTACGTGCCTGTGTGATTACGTCATCACGCACAGACATAGCTCAGCTACGGAGGCTGTGTTCAGCCCTGGGGCGAGCTTACACCAGTAAAAAATGCCTGTCCGTGTAAATAATACATATCGATATACCACAAAAATGATATCACCGTTATTGAAACATTTCTTATCGCGATAAATACCGATATCGAATTATTGTCCAGGCCTACCTCAAGTTCACAACAACAGTTTGCAAATGCAAATGCCACACCTTGATTCAACTATAGACCTTTTATCTGATTAACTAATAATGGATTAATGCAAAAACAACTCATGTAGCCTAAAAAATAGCTTTTATATTCGAGCCCCTTAAATGAGGAGGCTTTGTAGAAAACGGTTCTTAAATTCTTAATTCTTAAACACTTATAGGATATTGTTGTTCAGCCTCTTGAATTAAATCTGTTAGTCTATGCTTCAATTAAATTAATTTAAATTCAGTGTGGTGGCATGTAGAGTCTAATTCATGAACACTGTGTGACTGTCCAAATACTTATGGCCTGGTAGAATTTGTGATTTGTTGTCCATTTTTTAGACTAAGAATGATAATGATAAAAAAAAAACTTTTCTTTTATTCATGGTTAATGGTTGGTGAAGCTATTCATCATCCAGCCAATTGTAGTTTTGTTGGATATAAAGACATTTAATAATAAATCATTTATATGTTATTATATGTTAATAATGACACTGCTTTCCACCTTTAGCTCCTGAAGCCCCACACTCTCTACACACTGCAGATCAACATCATGGCCAGAAACCTGCTGATCTCACCTGGAGGAATTTTTGATAAGGTATGAAGTCAAGTCAAGTCAAGTCAAGTAGTTTTATTGTCAGTACTGCATATGTACAGGACATACAGAGAATTGAAATTACGTTACTCTCCTTCCCAATTTTACAGCAAGTACAGATAATAGATATAATAAAGGAGAATGGGAGACACTATGTGTACAATACAATCAGGATGCTGAGTGAGTGTGTGCTGGGGGC
The DNA here is from genome assembly GCF_023375975.1 of Astyanax mexicanus. Lineage (NCBI taxonomy): Eukaryota > Metazoa > Chordata > Actinopteri > Characiformes > Acestrorhamphidae > Astyanax > Astyanax mexicanus. Next base: position 34,984,904 of record NC_064424.1, on the reverse strand, counting down.
AGGATTGGGATGGGGGTAGAGCAGGAAGAGAGTTCAGCATCCTCACAGCCTGATGGATGGGGCTGTCTCGCAGTCTGCTGGTCCTCGCCCCGAGACTCCGCAGTCTCCTCCCTGATGGCAGCAGGCTGAAGAAGCTGTGTAGTGGGTGAGGGGGGGGGGGGGGGGGGGGGGGGTCAGGATGCTGAGTGAGTGTGTGCTGGGGGCAGGATTGGGATGGGGGTAGAGCAGGAAGAGAGTTCAGCATCCTCACAGCCTGATGGATGGGGCTGTCTCGCAGTCTGCTGGTCCTCGCCCCGAGACTCCGCAGTCTCCTCCCTGATGGCAGCAGGCTGAAGAAGCTGTGTAGTGGGTGAGAGGGATCTCCTGCCAGACGGAGGGCTTTCCGTGTGAGGCGGGAGCTGTACAAGTCCTGAAGGGAGGGGAGAGAGGTGCCAACAATCTTCTCAGCTGCTCTCACGATGCGCTGGGGTCCTGCGGCAGGATGCTGTGCAGGCCCCGTACCACACGGTGAAACAGCTGGTCAGTATGCTCTCGATGGCCCCTCTGTAGAAGGTGGTCATGATGGGGGTGGGGGCTCCAGCTCTTCTCAGCTTGCGGAGAAAGTAGAGATGCTGGTTTGCCTTCCTGGCCAGTGACGCTGAGTTGGTGCTCCAGGAGAGGTCCTCTGTGACGTGCACACCCAGGAACTTGGTGCTGCTCACCCTCTCCACAGCAGTTCCGTTGATGAACAGAGGGGTGTGCAGTGTGTGAGTTCTCCTGAAGTCCACAACAATCTCCTTGGTCTTCTCTGTGTTCAGAGAGAGATTATTGTGTTTGCACCAGGAGGCCAGGCGGCTCACCTCGCTCCTGTAGTGTGACTCATCGTTGTTGCTGATGAGACCCACCACCGTCGTGTCATCCGCAAACTTGGCGAAGAGGTTGGAGGTGTGTGCTGGTGTGCAATCGTGGGTCAGCAGAGTGAACAGAAGGGGGCTCAGCACACATCCTTGGGGAGCCCCTGTGTTCAGTGTGGTGATGCTGGATGTGCTGCTGCCAACCCGCACTGCCTGTGGTCTTCCAGTCAGGAAGTCTAACAGCCAGTTGCACAGTGAAGTGCTCAGCCCCAGACTGTCCAGTTTGTGTATGAGCTGTTGGGGGACGATTGTGTTGAATGCTGAGCTGAAGTCAACAAACAGCATTCTGACGTAGGTGTTCTTCTTGTCTAGGTGTGTGAGGGCTGAGTGGAGAACAGTGGAGATGGCATCATCGGTCGAGCGATTTGACCGATAAGCAAACTGGTAGGGGTCCAGGGAGGGGTGGAGCAAAGACTTGATGTGATGCATGACTAGTCGTTCGAAGCACTTCATGAGGATGGGGGTGAGTGCAACTGGACGATAGTCATTGAAACAGCATGGCGATGCCTTCTTTGGGACAGGGATGATGGTGGTGGCTTTGAAGCATGTGGGAACCACCGCCTGGCTCAGAGAGGTGTTATAAATGTCAGTATAAACCTCTGCGAGTTCCCAGGCACAGTCTCTCAGCACACGGCCAGGAATGTTGTCAGGCCCAGGAGCTTTCCGAGCATTGATCCTGCTGAATGCTCTCCTCACACTGTCTGGGGACAGCGTCAGCACCTGGTCACCAGGAGGAAGGATGGATTTCTGGGCGGGTGTGTTGTTGAGTGGCTCGAACCTTGCGAAGAACCCATTCAGGTCGTTCAGCAGAGATGTGTCGCTGTCGCAGGTCTGTGGATGTGGTTTATAGCCTGTGATAGACTGGATACCCTGCCACAGGTTCTGTGTGTCTCTGCTGTCACTGAAGTGTTGGGAAATCTTCTTTGAGTACAGCCTCTTAGCTTTCCTGATCCCGCGGGACAGGTTGGCCCTGGCTGACCTCAGGCCTGCCTGGTCACCTGTTCTGAAGGCTGCATTTCTAGCCTTCAGGAGCTTGTGGACCTCTCCTGTCAGCCATGGTTTCTGATTCGCTCGAACAGTGACGGTCTTGAGGTCGGTTACATCATCAGTGCACTTGGTGATGTAGACAGAGACAGTTTCTATATTACACAATAGTGCAAAAATGATTCACTGCAATTCATTTTAATTGGTGAGGCTTGGATGGATCTACTCTGCTATAGAAACACATTCCATGAAGCTCTCTACACTCTACTGACCAGAGGTGGAAAAAGTACTGAAAATTGTAATTAAGTAAAAGTACTTAGCTAAAATTCTACTCAAGTTAAAGTAAAAGTATGCATCTAAAAATCTACTCAAGTAAAAGTAAAAAAGTACTTAGTACTTTTTAAGAGTAAAAGTTACATAGTTACTTTATTTTATGTAAAAAAGTACAAATCATAAATTAAACTGTTTTAAATAAACTATTATTCCACATAATAATTTGGACCTTTCAGGCAGTATTTGTTCAGACCACCCCATAAAACATTTTCAAGAACAAGTGGCATAGGTTTCTATGATCCATTTTTTTTTTACTCTTAAAAGGTTATGGTCCTATATGTGACTATAAACTGTATTTTTATAGTTTTACAGTTCATTACTATTTTTTCACTTGCAATTGCTATGCTTTAACTGCTATTTAAATTTACATTTTTTTTTTACTTTCAAGCAAATTGTTTAATGTTTCCAATAAACAAATGTAAGGAATTACCATTAAAAACCTGAAATCATACAAAAAAGAATGTTAGTCGACGCATGCGCAGTGCCGTAAAAAGCACATATCGATGGGTAGCATAACTCGACAGCAGAGATGTTCACAAGTCTTTGGTCACAAGTCCGAGTCAAGTCTCAAGTCTCTTCTGTCGAAATAAAAGGCAAACTATCCTGCTCTTTAAAATAGTGGAAAATTAATAACAATAATATACAATAATATAGTCTGCATACTAAAGATGTAAGCCTCTCAGCCTGCCAGTCAGACAACAGTGTCAGCATATAAATTGCGTGCGTTTTCCTACAGGACAAACTATTCAAACATGCAGATGAGCTCTCCGCACCCGATTAAAAAAAATCACACAATGTCTGTCTGGCTTAAAATAGTTAAATACAGCTATTAAATGAATAAATCAACATTTATAGAAAAGACCAGTGAGTAGTTCTGTATGCTAAATAACAAAGAAGGCAGCAACAAGCTAGCAAATAAGCTAATAACAACATTTAATAAAAACAAAAAAATAGATATGAAATAGGAAAATAACTAACTAAACTAAGCTCAAAATTCTAAAAGAAATATAATCTAACAAATTCTAGAAGAAAAGTGGTACTAATCTCAAAGCAGCAGCTTCTGTCATATCTTCTGCCTATTCTCTGTCTGTTCTCATGTCTGTATGTTCTCATGTGACCCGGCTCCTCTGTGTTTCATTCCCAGTGTTTTTCCACTCACCTGTGTTCCTTTGTAGCTCCGCCCCTTCGTCCCAGGTGTTTCCTGTTTCCTGTGTGTGTGCACCTCTATTTAAGGTCCGTGTTCCATTTCCCCGGTGTCGATCCTTGTATGTTTATCATCTGTCAGTGCTCTATGTGTTCCCCAGTTTCCTCAGTCCTGTTTTCAGTTTATTCCCTGTGTATTTTGTATTTGTTTTCTTTAATAAATCCCTTTTTGTTTGCATTTGCGTCCGCCTCCGCGTCCTCCCTGCACCTGCACCTGACAGCTTCGCAGGTTTGATGTGGAAGATTTGAAAGCTGACAGCTCTGTCCTGCCAGGCAGGTACATTTTAGCGAAGTAAATTACTTGTGTCAAAATGCACTTGAGTAAAAGTAAAATTACTTATTTTAAAAACTTAAAAAATTACAAATTACTCATAAAATCTACTCAATTACAGTAATGTGAGTAAATGTAATTTGTTACTTTCCACCTCTGCTACTGACTTGAAGGCCACCAGAAGTTTGAAGGTCTGTAGTGTTTGACTGTGCAGAAAGTTGGCGACCTCTGCACACTATGTTCCTCAACATCTTCTGATCCCTATCTGTCAGTGATTTGCTGTCATTCCCAATCACTTCCTCTGTTATAATAAAACTGACAGTGGACTGTGGAATATTTAGTATTGAGGGAATTTCTCAACTATACATGCATCCTATTACAGTGCCACTCTGAATTTACTGAGCTCCTGAAAGCAACCCGTTCTTTCACTAATTTTAGTAGAAAGTGCTCTGTAAGCCTAAGTGCTGTTTTTACACCTGTGGCAATGGTAGTGATTGGAATACATTGTATAGTGTATGTAAGAGCAGTTCCCACCAACACATTGTAAGAGCTTTGAGGACTGATTGGCTGATTTTAAACACCTGCTTACAACTGTAATTAAGGGAACCGTTTAGTCACTCAGTACTGAATCCTTTGGACTGGAGAGCTGCTTGTCAGTAACCCTCCTTCCCATTACAGAAAGATCCAGTCCAAGCATGGATCCAGCAGAGCAGTCAGATCTCAAACAGGTAAAGGCCACCTTAGGGAATCAGAGAGCAGCCATTGGGAGACATGAACAGACCCTGCAGCATATTGTGGATCAGCTGCAGGCAGTGGGGGCAGTCAAAATGAACTCCGTCCAGTACCAGACCCACCAATCAGTCAGGTCCCACTGACGTCCAGTCTGGAACCCTCCTTGCCAGCTCCAGAGCGCTATGGTGACGAACCCAGGGGCTGTAGGGGGTTCCTTTTACAATGTTCACTAGCATTTGAGCAACAACCATCCCACTTCCCATCTGAGCGTGCAAAGGTGGCGTACTTGCACTTGCATAAGAGGAGGAAGATTGGTTGCGGATTACGCCATCAACTTTCGCACCCTTTTGACGGAGAGTTAAGATGACTTAATAGACCTGGCACAATGGATGGACAATCGCCTCAGAGAGAGATGGAGGGGCAATGACACTAGGCATGTCTCTCTTAACCAGTCAAACCACAGTGCTAGTTCCTCCTGGGCCCATGATGGAGATGGTGAACTAAGGGTGCAGCCCATGCAGTTAGGGCACACTCATCTACCTCACTAGGAGCCTGATGAGCGTATGCGGGAAGGTAGATGCATGTATTGCGGAGGTACGGGGCATCTCTGACCACCTGTCCTGAACTGTTGGAAAAACAGGATTCCCCAAAGACTGAGGGACCTTTGAAGGACATCACGGTTTTCCCTCAAACGCTCAGCACAACACTGCTGGCCTTTGTAGATTCGGAGGCGGCTGGCAACTGTCTGGACATCCAGTTGGCCAGAAAGTTAGCACTGCCGCTGGTTGCCCTAAAGGAACCAATGCCTGTTAAGGGCATAGATGGGGAGGCTCTTTTCCCTCTCAGGGCCTGAGCGATGGGCGATGGAGGAATACATACAGGAAACGCTTGCCCTGGAGATTATCCAGCCGTCCACCTCTCCAGCAGGTACAGGTTTTTTCTTAATTGAGAAGAAAGACAGGGGGTTGAGGCCTTGTATATACTATCCCTTCCTGTCCTCGCATTCGAGGCACTGTAGCAGGCGTCCATCTTCACCAAGTTGGACCTGCGCAGTGCCTACAACTTGGTCGAGTCAAGCAAGGGGATAAATAGAAGCGTTCATCACCCTGTCAGGGCACTACTAAAACCGGGTCATGCCCTGCGGGTTGATGTACGCCCCTGTCGTCTTCCAGCACTACATGAACGAGGTCCTCAGGGAGGCGCTAGACCACTACATGTTCGTCTACCTGGATGGCATACTAATCTACAGCAAATTAGTAGACGAACACGTAGCTCATGTTCCTCTTCATTAAGCTGAAGAAGTCAGTGTTCCATGTGCAGACAGTGTCCTTTCTGGGGTTTATATTTTCCCTCAACACCCTGCGCATGAACCCGGCTAAAATTGCAGCAGTCAAAGACAGGTTTTAGAAGACCTCTGGTCCATAAGGGGTTTTAGCACCATCGCTGCCCCTTTAACCGTCTTGACTGCAAAAACCATGAAAACCTGGGTGGTTTATGTGAACCTCCATGGGCCAGGAAGCGTCCCAGCACTTGGGTCCCAGTGGCAAACTGCACCCGTGCACTTACTTCTCCCACTGCCTCACCCCAGCCAAACGGAGGTACGATGTGGGGGACCGCGAGCTACTGGCTGCTCTCCCTGGAAGAGTCGAGGCATTGGCTTGAGGGAGCCAATCACCCCTTTCTGGTCTGGACAGACCATAAGAACCAAGCTTATATCTAACAAGCCAGGCATCTTAACCTGTGTCAGGCTAGATGGGGGTTGTTCTTTACCTGATTTGATATCATGTTGTTGTACTTGCCACCCTGGGTCAAAGAAGATCAAACCAGATGTTCTCTCTCTCGCCAGTGGGAACCCCTCCCTCTTCCAGACAAACCGTCCACCATTGTCTCCCTGACCAGGATCCTGGTGCCCATCTGGTTGCTCTACCAAAGCTACCATTCGCACAGGGATGGCTGAAGTGCTCCTCAGCCAGGTAGTCCGTATTCACAGTCTACCATCCGACATAATTCACCAGCCGGTTTGGGGGCTTTCTGCCGTTTGCTGGGTGCAGAGATCAGCCTCTCTTCAGGGTTCCACCCCGAGTCCAAAGGTCAGACAGAGAAGGTCAACCAAGACTGGAGCAAACCCCCTGCTGTCTGTCTTCCTCTGCTCCATCCACCTGGCACTCATCTCTGGGGATGTCACTCTTCGAGTGCCAGTTCTGGTATGCTCCGCCTGCCTTCCCCGGACAGGAGGCCAGCACTGCGGTGCCTTCGGCCAACCAAATGGTTCGTTGCTGCCCTCAGGCCTGGAAAAGGACAGGAGGCGGCAGCCTGCTCCCACATTTCAGGTAGGCCAGAGAGTCTGGCTTTCAGCCAGGGACCTGTCATTCCGCCAAGGCGTGAGAGCGAATCTATGCCGGTTTCCCAAGCGAGCCTCGGCTCTTTCTTTTCCTACTGCTCTATCCATGGCAAGTGCCGTTTTTCTGTCTGTTCTTGGAGCAAGACTAAGCGGCATCACCGTCTTTCTTGTCTCCCCTCTCAAGATTCCCTGTCCTCTTATTCTTTTGAGTTTGGTTGGATGAGTTTCCTCCTCAGCTCCCCTCCCCTTTTCTCTCTCTCAGGTCTGTGTGTGTGTGTGTGTGTGTTTGTGTGTGTGTTTGTGTGTGTGTGTGTAAAGTGGCTGCGAGACACGTGGTTCACTCACCTTCTCTCCCGCGGTTCCTCTCCTCCCAGGTCAAGCCACTTTAAGCCCACAAGTTCCACAGTTTACATCTCTGTTTAGTTTGGAAGCCCTGCTGTTAAGTTTCCCCTCACCCCATGTCATAAAGGGTAGCCAGTTCAGCGATAGAGCATTGGGCCGTGAACGCAACGGGCAGGGTTCAATCCTCTTTGGGATGTGTTTTCAGTTTTTTTTTTTTTTTTGATCTGCTGTTCTACAGTAGGATTCAGCAATCCTTTGGGCTGAAGCACTGCTTGTCAATAGCCCTCCTCCCCATTACACACATGGTCATATGGAGCTTTGAATCATATAGATTTTAATTAATGGCTCTGAATTATTTAAAAATGACTATATATATTTGAATTTTTCAATTCGTAAAATCCTATTTTTATTTCTGACCAGCAAATTTCACCAGTTCAAAACACTCAAAAAAATCAAACTCAAGTTAAAAATTTAAATTCATTAAATACACCACTAAATATTTAAGTACACCACTAAAAGTGTAATTATATTTATATATAAGTTAAGTTATTTATATATAAGTTTAATTATGAAATTTCAGATTAAAATACCCCATGATGCTAATCAATAATTTTATTGCTTGTTTCTGCCAGTTCACTTCAATAGGTCAGAAAGATGCAGTCAAGACATACCTGCCCAAAGCCTTCTCCACCCTGACCTACAGCTCCCTCTGTCTTCCGGAAAATATCAAGGAGAGAGGTCTGCAGGACATCCCCAACTACTTCTATAGAGATGAAGCCCAAAAGCTCTGGAACATCATCAACAAGTACAGTAGAAATGATCTCTAAAACAATTTAAATCTAAATCTAAAATGTATATACATGTATATACACTGCCTGTCCAATTAAAGGTCACCACCTAGACTTATCAAGTAGCAAATATGTAGAAACCTCCCATTGAATAATTACTGCATGGGTGATTTATGTTTCTGCTGGCAACAAGTTATTTAACCCCAACTGAAGCAGTGAGTAGCTTATCATTTGTTAAGCAACCATGGGGAAAAGCACATCCTGTGGTTCTGGAAAAGATGTTAATCTTGATATTGTAAAAACTACTAAAATCTTGAATGATCATTATAAAACTTTTGGTGAATTGTAGAAAAACAACACTAGAACTCAAGGGATTGGGACTAAACAGCTATCTAGCCTTAAGAAAACCACTTATCACTGAGGCTTCAGTTTGCTAGGGAGAATTTAGACTTCTGAGCAATGGAAGAAGGTCATGTGGTCTGGTGAGTGGAAATTTACCCTGTTCCAGAGTGATGGAGCATCAGGGTTGGAAGAGAGGCATGTGAAGTGATGCACCCATCATTCCTAGTGTCTACTGTACAAGCCTGTGGGGGTGGTGCTATGATCTGGGGTTGCTACAGTTGGTCAGGTTCAAAGAATGAGGTCACCTGGCTGACTGAATATACTGAACCACCAGGTATTTCATCAATGCGCAGGGGTCCATATCTCCTATCATCAAAAAAGGATCTTTTATTAATGCAACTCTGTTGAAATAAATGTTGTCATTGCAGACGTGGATGTGTGCCATAATTAAAGCTAAAGGCGGTTGACCATTTTTTTCGAAAGGCATATATGCATTACAGTACAGAGTAGTTCATGTGTACTGTACTGTAAATAAATATATATAGTAAAAGCTACAGAAGAAAGTGGCTGAGATCTTGTGAGCTAGTATGAAGAACAAAACGCAATTCCAAATTTCTCCAAGATGCTATCAGGTTGCATTAATGCATGTATTTATGTCTAAGGCAGATATCTCAATGTTACTAGCCAATGTCAATGTCATTGTTGGTCTAAATATGAGTATGTGTTGTGTGTCTGTATACTGTAGGTATGTTGATGGAGTTGTGAAGTGCTACTATCTCAGCGCTGAGGACGTGAAGAAAGACTCAGAACTGCAGAACTGGATCAGTGAAATATTTAACTTTGGATTTCTGGGAAGAGAACAGAGTGGTATGACTTCTGCTGCATCTAATTATTACAATATTAATCATAATAATACTACTAATAATAATCAAACATTAAACAATATTTTAGTCAGAAAGCACAGTCATATAAATAACATAAACAGTCTTTTGGTGTATTTAAAGGTTTGTTTACTTTAAAGATCCAGGGTACAGCTTGTATCTAGACATATTTCTTTTTAGTTTTTGTAACCCTAAAGGCCTGTATGTTGGCACATTGTTGTATAATTTAATTATTTAATATTTAGGGACTGCAGTGGGGTTAATAGGTTGTTTTTAAGGAGTTCCCATGGTATCCCAGGCAGAGAGTTGCTATGGTCTCTCAGGTAGTTGTTCAGGTGTTGCCAAGTGGTTGTTGTTTCCCCCATGTTGATGGTTGGGTGTTGCAGGTGTTTTATTTAAAGTGTGCCAAAACAAATATATCCTTTTAATTCCTGTTGAAAGAAACTGAGAGTCCAATCAAAAACTTGTATACAAACCTGCATCTCACAATCAGACCAAACAATCTGGTGATAGAAACCTGTGGGAAAACTTGCACTTGAAAAATTAAGCAGGAAAAAAAAAGAAACGAACAACATTAAAATTATAATATGAGTATAGTATAGCCAGAATAATTAGACAGTACTCAGTAATTTAAATAATGTTTTAGAACTATTTATAAATAATGTCTAATTAGCAGACACTAAATAATAAGTACTTGTGGCATAGTTTTGAATGAATAATACTTAATAGATAATTAGTATATACTGAATAATGGCTAAATACATACATATACATATTACATTTTGAATGTTAGTAAATACTTAATAAATACTTATTTTTTAATAATTAGTAGGTACCTAACAGAAGGCTTTGAAAATAAAGCTGAAGGATTTTAGGACTACAAATGTTCTATAGCAGGGGTATTTAATTAGAATTCAGTACAGTCTTCAGGCCAAGGTCCGGACCATCGTCATTTTCAACTTGTGTTAGGATTCAGTGCCATATCCTGTATAATGAAGAAACCTAGCAGTCCTATCAGTGTTTATGTTATCAACAGCTGAAAAACAAATCAAATTACAAATACCATTATTCAGTATATTTGAACAATATTTATTGTTTTAAATGTTGAACTGAATTAATTATTTATAAGGAACACAAATAATATAAATGTTTTTTCCTCCCTACAAGTAAATACAGCTACATAAACAATAATTTTGAAAAAAGGGCATCATAAAGTGTTTATTAACAGAAAAAGTAAACAAAATGTTTAGTCTTCTTTCACTCTTGTATTCCTCTCTCATATGTTTAATTGTTCAGTGAGAGAAATGAGATCTTGGTTGACCTGCCAGGACTTTAAACCTGGGCTGAAATGGTGTCAGGCCCATTCTCATTCACATATGAAGGTGCTCGTTGGTGAGCCTAGAACGATATTTGTTCTTAGTAATGTTCATTGTGGAAAAAGCTGCCTCACAGTTGTATGTAGAGCCAAACTTAATCAGGATGTACATGGCTACTTTCTTCAGACCTGGAAATGCTGTGACTGAGACTATCTGAAGCCAGAAAGTGGCCGGGTCAGTTGCTCCAAAATGTTCTTTTAGGGACACATCTGCTTAAAGATGGATCAGTTGCATTTGGAGAGGCCCAGCATTTGCCCACTTGAAGAGCTTTGTGGCTTCCTTTGAGAACCCTGTGACATCAGTGATAAGGAAAGGGTTCTGAATGAAAAGGACGAGCTGTTGTCCAAGGCTAAATCTGTCAAAAGGATTGCTCAAATTTGTAGTGAGCTTGTTTTTATGAGCCCCTTGTAAGATGGTGGCTGGGGTATGAAAGGTACAAGTTAGGCAGTAACATTTAGAGTGTGTGTTGTTAAATGGAAGTGATGAGACAGACAAGTTAAGTTCCCTTCGTTTTTACTGAGAAAAAGGTTGTTTTTAAAAAACAGCAGGACTTCATATTAAAACAGTTATTTAAAAATATATGTATAACAATACTGAATTGTTAAAGAATGTTAAAACTTAATAAACAACCTTCTGGGTGGACTACGGATGGTGCCAAAGAAAAGAAATAAGGATAAACAACTTACCTACCTAACCAAAAAGATAATCAAAAACATACAAATGTGGCATCCACCCCTTTCCTAGTGTGTCTATACAAGATTTTTCCTACTGTGATGGAATGCATAATCAGAAACAGAACTGAGTAAAAATTACAGCTGCACATAAGAACACAGGAGGCTAAAACTCAGGCTAAACAAACAGCGGCAATCAGCATAATCCTCAACAGAGTTTCGGTATACTCTAACAGTCAGTTTCAAATAGTATTAAAATCTACATAGTACCTTTAAGCCTCTCACAAACACAAAGCCTCTTCCATTAGTCCACACGTGGAGGCATTTAAACAGGAAGCACCACCCCTTCCTGGTGAGCCACTCCTCCTATTGGTGGATCTGGTCAGCTGATCCTTAGCATGTCTCCAATTGGCTGGCAGAACTCTGGATAGTGCAGGAAAGGAGTAGAGTAGAAAGAAGGAAACAAAATAGAGAGAAAACACAAAGATACACGTGCCCTTGTGGCACGTAACACTTGTCAACAAAGTCAACAAAAGAAGATACATCTCTCTCATGCTGAACCTGCTCCTGCACTGTTGGAAAGGGTGCACAATCTATCTGTAGGTCTTCCTTGAATACCTCCAGTTTCCTCTGGAAAGAATAGACAGCTGTCATTAGGTCACACACTGTGTTGTTCTTGCCTTGTAGCTTTAAATTTAGTTTATTCAGATGTGAAGAGATATAAACCAAAAAAGCTATGATATCCATCTTCTTCATCTTTTCTAAAATGAGAGCCTCTTCAGCTGTGCCAAGAAAGTTGCAATTTCTCTTCGGACAGACCAGAAGCGTCCCAACCCTCTGCCTTTGCTGAGCCATCTTACATTATTATGTACCAGAATGTCATCAGCAGTTGCATCAACTTCTCTGAGGAATTCCATGAGAATTCGATGCTGGTGGGAAGAGGATGTTCTTAGAAAGTTAATAATTCTCATCATTGTGTTCATCACTTCAGGATACTCATCTGACAGGACAGCACATAGCACTGATTGATGAATTATGCAATGGTAAGACATGAGCTCAGGGTTGTCCTTCTTCAGTCTAGCCACAGCTTCTTTTTCTCTCCCTACCATGACAGGGGCTCCATCTGTGGTTATTGAAACCACTTGTTTTGTCTCTATTCTTGTAACATCACCTTTATGGCCAGGTAGATGTCTTCACCTCTTGTACTAGTTTGAAGGGGGCAACACTTAACAGGTCTGCACATATTTTTTTTTTCTTTTCATTTTTGAAAAACCTTATGTTATGATACGTCTGTAGACTCATCTACAGCTAAGCTAACGCATGGTGCCTGATTACTTGCTTCATCCAGCTGTGCCAGGACATCCTGGGTTAAGAGTTCTGTTTTCTTTGTAGTTGATGCTGCTGACATTTGCTTAATTTTTTCACAAAAGTCCTCTTTTTTTCCTTCAAGCAAGGTTTCAGCTACCACACTCATGCACTCCTTAACAACCCCTGTGTCAGTAATTTGCCCAAATTTGCCCAAAATCCAAGCAACTTTAAGTGAACATTCATTAGCACGTTGTTGGGCAGTGAACGAATGTGTGAGGATTCTGGTGGATCGATCGTACTGGGCTATAAGATCTTTTATTTTCTGTGCCCTCCTTTCAGATTTAAGTGGATAGATGTGCTGCTCAAAAGATTTGCGTTTTGTTTTGTAGTGGCACCTCACATTGCTGTTTTTAATTAGAGCTACGATTTCAGAACATATGAGGCATGTTTGTTTCAAACTGTTTGTGGGAAGAATAAACAAATATCCTTCTGTCCATTCTGGGTTCAAAAGTTGGTTTTCGCTGTCAACTTTCCTTTTTTTGGTGCACGCCATCTGAATCAGCCTTTCTCTCTGTATTTTCCGACTGGTGCTTCTCACTGCCTGCTTCGCCTGTGTAGCTCCGCACTCCCTCATCTGCACAGATCTGATTGGTGTTTGGTAATCTTACAGCACTTGTGATTGGAGTTTACTGTGCCGCAAATGTACCATAAAGACACATGTGCCGCACATGTACCATAAAGACAAGTAAAGTTCCGCCACTTTTAAATAAACAATGTCACAATTAAATCTTTTTCAGTATCGGTTTGGGTCCGCATTGGACAACATCTGGGTCCAGACCCCGACCCAGGTCTGTGTGATGTATTTTGTATGCATTGACCTTTCTGTTGTACTGTCCTTGTGGTGATGCACTGAGAGCTGGGTTATGTAGTCCCCAGCGCGTGGTAGTGTGTAACAGCAAAACAACGAGTAAAGCAGTCTCCAGTTTTGAGCACAGCACATCTCCGTCTCTGTCTGATACTTTAATGTATATCCAGTACTAACGGATGTACTGCCGATATAACAGTCTGCCTATTAGTGACCCTTAGTGCTCTATAGTGTTTAGTCCAGGGGAATGGAGGGTCATTCCAGAAGCTTCTGTTTGGGTCTGCTCAGGTGTATTATGGTGGTTCTAAACTGTTTGTGTCCAACATTTCTGATGAATTCTGCTTTCCTCAGGAATTCCGAAGTCTTTCAGCACAGTGGACGAGCTCATCAAGTTCGTGACGATGGTGATCTTCACGGTGTCGGCTCAGCACGCTGCGGTTAACAACAGCCAGGTTCTGCAAACCCCATTTCTGGGTGGGTTTTTATCTGAATCTGATTAAAAGCTGGTTCTGATTCTCTTTTTGCTGTTCTCCAGTTTGATTTCGGGGGCTGGATGCCCAATCTGCCGACCGCCCTCAGACTCCCCCCACAATGCAAGAAAGGTGTGAGCACAGAGAAAACCATATTTCAAACACTGCCTGATGTCAACACTACCATCCATGGCATGGCTGTTCTGTATCTGCTGAGCAGGAAGTCCTCTGACCACGTGAGTCTAAACACAGAACTTTTACACTAAATAATTTAGCAGAGAAAAAAATCTGATACAATCTACATGTAGTGGAACCTTCACATCAAGTAAGATATTTTCAAACAGTGAAAAAATATATGCAGTTTTAATACAGTGGAAATGTTCACATCAGGTAAAGCAGTATAATCAATAAAAAAATCAGGTTCTTAAAATCAAGCATTACAATGAGAACCGTTGAACCTGTATTGTTTGTTCTTTTTTTCTGTTGTAAAGAAGAACCAAATATGTGACCCCTCTCCCTGTCTTTGTTTTCCTGCAGTACCAGCTTGGAGATTTTAAGGAGGAGCTATTCAGCGAGGCTGTACCATGTGGCCATATTGAAGAATTTAAGAAAACTCTTAAAATATTAGAGGCTGAAGGAACCAGTCCCTTGAACCTGGCTACCTTTACTTAAACCCAACAACTGTGGATAACAGTGTTGCTCTGTAGAATGCTGGACTGACCAGTGGGAGTCTCTGACAGTTTCTTACTCTTATATGCAGAATTGAGTTATTCCATTTTCACTTTATCTTTTGTTTCCACTATATGACATAAACATTTTAGTCAAGAACTGAAAACATGTGAGCTTGGGTGAGTTTGGGTGAGTTTAGTTGAACAGATTGGAGATTCAAATAAAATATTTGTGTTCAAGAGTTAAAAAAAAAACAATTCAAAAAGAGTTGAGGTGTGTGCTGTTCACCCTCCTTGTGTCGGGAGCATTGCTAATGAGTAGGTGAGATTGGCTCAGGATAAAAAATTGGATTTTCTTAAATATTTTAAACTAAATTTTTTTCAGCCATTTTTTTATTGGTGCTTCCTTCCTTTTGTTTACTCTAAAACTGTACAACACATCAACAATATTTCGCTAATGCTGATTAATTTTTTTTAAAGAGTATTTCATCTTTACTTTAATGTGTTGCGTAACAGATAATTTTTTAATTGCCAACTATTCACATTATCAGTTGATTGAGGTTAATCTAAAAAAAAAAAAAAAAAACTTTCCTGAAGTGAGTGTAGTTTGATTGATTGTTTGATTTATATGCAAATATATTTTAGTTATGAGTTTGTATTAATTTGCAGTGATTAGAATATATTCGTAATCATGATAATTAAAAATTCAATTATGAAATCATAATTGAAAATCTGAATCCTAATCAGGGTAAGTACTGCTCGTTTACAAAAGCCTTCTAAGATTATTAGTTTAGTTTGGGTGTAAGATAAATCATATTACGACTACGTTATAGAACTGTGGGGTTTATCAGGGCAGAAACAGAATGAAGACCTGGTGAAGAGAGATAGAGGTGAGCGTGATCTGAAGTGACAGTAAACAGAGGTGAGAGTGTCCTGGGTATACAGTAGACATAGGTAATCAGTAGATGGAGAGGATCTTGGCCGAGGTAATCAGTTGATGGAGCTGAGAGTAGATGGAGGTAACAGTAGACATGGTATCTTTATTCTTTTATTTTAATATTTTAATCACAATTTTTACTATTTCTTTAATTGTCTTTCTTTTCTTCATTCCTTTTCTTTATTTTGCATTAAGAAAACTGTTTTTGGCTTGATTGTTCTCTGAATAAATCTGGCAAAAGCAAATTAGATCTCCAGACTGGATTATTTTGACAAATCACAGGACAAAACACAGGTATGCAAACAGACAAAAGGGTTGATCCATACACTAAAACCAGGAAAAGGTTAAAACACAGAGTTACAGACTTGAACAATGGCTCAATCTTCATATAAAGATACAGAGACTTGAGACTCTTATAAGTGTTAGACCCCATTCACACCTAGTATTAACATGTTAAAGGTGATCAGAGTTGCACATATCCTTAGAAATATTATGGTGTGAATGCCAAAGCACACAATGCATCCCCAACAGCAAAACTGCCTCACCTGGATTGGGATGAGAACTCTTTTCAAAGAAAACTATAACACTCTTACTGTAATTGGCCATGGCTCCAATGCCGCCTCCAGTGGTAATCATTTGTGACCAGATTACCCAGGCTGCATGTTAATGCCAGGTGTGAATACATGTCAATAATAATATGTTGTATTTTATACAGAACATATTTAATTTCAGAACAGTTTATTACAGTCTACCACAGTCTGTCACAGGCGGGTTTGCAGCTCAATGTCACTCCTGAACCATCCAGTGTTTCTGAAAGCCTTAAACACAGTGGATCTTTGATTCAGGTTCAGCTCAGAGGTAAATCCAGGGTCAGCGTATCTCCTCTGAGTCACAGTGAGATCTGTTCTGTCCCCTCTGGTTTGATGCAGATCACTTGGACATGTGTTTCTTAAGACGATCAACTTCAACCTGGAATCAAAGACAGACAGATCACAAGTACAGGAGAACGGTGTAGCTCAGAATAAAAAATAAATAAATTATCAAATAGTGAAATAAATGCATAAATAAAGAATTACAATGCTTGAACAGTTACAACGTTCAGGTACAGAATAAAAAAAGTATTCTGTATTTTGTTTTAACTAATAATTAGTTTATCTAATAATCCTCCTCAGAACTGATCCAATTGACTGGACAGCTTCAGTCAACTGGAACAGCGTTCTAAGAAGGATAACTAGTTTCTGAATCTAAACATATCCCCCCCCCCCCCAGCAGTTTAGAGCAGTATTATTTTATTGCTGCAAATAAAATACGCTTTATTCATTATTACATTGCAAATATAAAAGAGGGACTGGCACATTATTTACTGGTCAAAATGGCAATCTAAAAGCTGGTAATAAACAGATAATTCATGTGTTTCACTAATGCAGATTTTTATCACACCTGTTTTTCTGTCTTGTTAAACAGTTTCCAGAAAAAAATACAGGGCTAATATAGTAAAAAAGTGTCACACCTGGTGCTGAAAGTGCTCCTGTCTCTCTTACACTCAGCTCTACCTGCAATCTTCAGTCTCCAGACTACACTACCAGAATAAACCACTCACTGACATCACACCCATTCACAATCACATGTAACTGCACAGGGCACCTTCAGGAAGTCAGTCACCGGAATATATATATTGACATATATATTGACTCCCACACCACAAGCTCATTGCAGAGTATTGATGGATTCATCCCATATTGCTGCTGTTTACTTCTGTTGGCCTTGCTCGCTCTGACTATCCCATTGTCTTTTTTTAATTAATAAAGTATATTTTGATTTGTATTTTTGCATTTGTCTGAGTACTTCCTGATCTTAACAAAAAGTAAAACTGTGTTTAATAATTTAGTTTTTATTTTACAGTTAGTTTTATTAAACCCATATTAATTATATGTAATTATTGATCAATTTGTAAATGCACACACTCTTACCTGCAGCGATAGGCGCATTTTCTTCTCCTCGTCCAGTTCGTTCATCATCAGTGTAATCTCTCTCCTGAAACACAGAGTTCCTGATGAGCTGAGATCATCTACAACTCCACCAGATACATCCTGCATAATTATTAAACTACATCAGCGAAGCCTGTCCACATTCTATTAATATACACACAGCTTAATATAACAAGCAACAAGCCTGAAATTAGATGTGCCCCCGAATCATTTGTTTTATTTTTAATAAAAATTTAGTTATTACTAAAATTATCATTTTTATCACAAATAAACACAAACTAAATATCCGTATAAATTATTTACATTTAAATAAACTAAAAAATGCCTATAAAATCAAATATCAGACAGAAAAACCTCATCATAATACTCTGAGTACACTGAGGTAACTTAGTCTGAGAATACTCACCTTTATTTAACAAATCCTGCATTTTACAAAATGTAGTTTAAAATTTATATATTAAAAAGTATACGTTAAAATAAGTTAAAACAATGATTTATATATATCTATAAATCCATTTTGATTAGTTACATGACCATCACCACATATAATTCTGATTTTCTTTTACCAATGATTTTATATCTATAATTACATTTATACTAGTAAAATCTCTTGTTACAGCTATCTATAATTACTTTAAGATACAAATGTCTCCACTGTAATTCTAACTCCACCTTATGCAACCACCCTTACTCTAAATGAATATTAAACACCTGGTGAAGCTGCCTTTTAGTATAGTAAATATGGTAAAGAATGGTGTTCTGACTTGTGCTGATTCTTCAGCAGCTCCAGTTCTCCTCTCATGTCGTGGATCTCGTCTCTGAGCCCCTGTAGAGTAGCCGGGCCGGACGGAGGAGGTCTGGGCTTTAGTGCTGGTCCAGAGGAGACTGCAGGAGATGCAGCAATCGCAACAGGCTCCTGTAAATATAATTATAATACGTATTACATTATTAACTACAGCTTACATTCATGTATTATTCAGTGTGTCGAAGTAAACGTATAATTATTTTACTACATTAGTATTGTATTTTTTATGTTTTATTCTAATCACATATGTCTTTAAAGTTTGCATGTTTGGTTCCATATGATAAATGGTTTCAAAGTAACAACCTCTTGGTCTAATTTGTTCCATAGGAGTAAATGACAGATTTTGTGTGCAAAAGAAATTATATCAGGATGGCAAAATTCAGTACCAGTCAAAAGTTTGGACACACCTTCTCATTCAATGTTTTTATTTGTTTCTTTTTTCCTACATTATAAATGAATACTGAAGTCATCCAGACTATGAAGGAACACATATGTCTGGATTCCAGACTGGAAGGAAGACATGTAGTAACTTAAAAGTGTTAAACAAACGAAAATACTCTGTAAAGCATTTAGGTGCTCTTATCTGTGCTTCTGTTAACTTGCGGATTCTGAGGCTGGTATCTCTGATGAACTTATCCTGTACAACAAGGTAACGCTTGGTCTCCCTTTCCTGGGGCGGTCCTGATGAATGCTAGTTTCATCATAACCTTTTTGATGGTCTTCACAACTGAACTTGAGGATACTTTCAAAGTATTTGATTTTTTTCTGATTGACTGACCTTCATTTCTTAAACTATTTTTTTGCTTTACTTAGTTGAGTAGTTCTTGCCATAATATGGGTTATACAATTACTCAAATAGGGCTATTCACTGTATACCAACTCTACCTCTTCA
Organism: Astyanax mexicanus; assembly: GCF_023375975.1. Lineage (NCBI taxonomy): Eukaryota > Metazoa > Chordata > Actinopteri > Characiformes > Acestrorhamphidae > Astyanax > Astyanax mexicanus. Next base: position 34,965,814 of record NC_064424.1, on the reverse strand, counting down.
CAACTTTACAACTGATGCTCTCAAACACATTAAGAGACAAGAAATTCACGTAATTAATTCTAAGTTCAGCACAGCTGTTAACATGTCTACTATCAGCTACTTTATTTGTGTTAAATATTGATATGACATTGCAATGGCCAAGGACTTAGTAATCACCCCTGGATATTGCAATATAACATCAAAACCACTGCAAGCATTTGAGATATTAAATAAACACCTAGCAGCATCCTAGCAACCACCTGGGATACCACACTGATTATCTTAAAACCACGTGCAAGAAACACCTTAAATATCTAATCTATCTACAGAGTAACTGCGTGTATATGGTGATCAGTAATGTTTATAAATATATATATTAAGTTGTATGAAGGTTTGGATGTTTTGGTTGGAGGTTATGATCAGTATTTTAGATCATAAAATCAAAAATTGTGAGCTGTTAAGAACATGTGACAGATTTAGCATTTCCTCAGATTTAGCAGTTCCGCATCCAACCACTAGTAGGAGCTGCAGCAGCAGCAGAAGCACAAGCCCGCAGTCTTTACTGAGTCAGAGCTACAGCCCAGACACGGGCTACCAGGGCTCAGCTGAGCCAGTCTGGAGCGTTTTTAAAAATGTTAAGTTCTTCTGTGTATGAAACAAAATAACCCCACTAACCAGATAATACAGCTCTCTACAGTTCATCTTTCAGCCCAAGCAGCTAACAGCAGCAGTTTAGAGCAGCCGTCACGGAGTCACTGCTGGGATTACATTATAAACAGGTCAGTTAGCGCTGCTAACCTCAGGATGTTTATAACTACGGAGTTTAGTGGACACACCACGACTGCAAGGTTAGACTGTTGAAGACTACTGAAGACTATTAAAGCAGGCAACGCAGCGTAAGCAAAAAAAAACAAAAACCACACACACACACACCAAAATACAAGTTAAGATAAAATATGAAAACGAACATAATAAAGCATAAATAATTAAATTGAATTGCGGGCCAGATGTATGCTTATTTTGTTAACCCGTGAGGGGCCGTATGAAACCGCGTACTTTGCCGGTACTTTGAGACCCCTGGTCTAACGTATAAGAATATGATATAAATAAGAATATATTACTTGTATTTTACATGTTATAATGTATGGAAGCCCATTCCTGCCACCTAAAAAATAGAAATAATCCAGCACATTCTTTTTTATTATTATTAAGTAAATTGCTATCTCAATATTTTGACATAGTAAGTCATTATTTTGAGACACTATTTCAATATTTTAAGATACTATCTCATTATTTTGAGATGCTATCTCAATATTTTGAAATACTAAGTCATTATTTTAAGATACTATCAATATTTTGAGATAGTAAGTCATTATACTATCTCATTATTTTGAGATACTAGTAGACTGTACAGAGACAGAAGCAGGAGAGACAAAGACGCAAAGTGGATACTATTATTGAGGACTGCTTTAGACATGCTCAATTTATTAATGATTTATATAAATTAATGAACTAGTCATAATATATATTTAAATTACAATAGAATGTAATATATACTGTATTTTTCGCACTATAAGGTGCAATGGATTAAAAGGAGCACTATCAATAGACAGACGTCTGTTTTCATACATAAAACACACGGGATTATTTTTAAAGTACAATAAGCGGTGTGTGTTAATCTACACAGATTTAATTTTATTTTGGCGAGTAAAGGGCTTCGGTTTATTTACAGTAAGCTTAGATTTTTAGATTTCCACAAAGGCTAGCCAAACAGAGCTACACTGAGAAGCTAACAGTTTTTCCCACGTAGCTTGTTGTAACATGGTAAATACACAGACTACACTCCAATATTACTCACCTCTGAACAGAGAAAGAGCTAACTAGCACTTAGCGCAGTGAGTGGGTAATGCTAATGCTGCTTCAGCATTGCTAGCCGGGGTTAGCGGCAGGCTACAGGCCGATATACTTACCTCTGAACGGCAAAAGAGCTAGTGTTAGCGCGGTTAGCAGCTAAAGCTAATACTGCTCCAGTCTCAGTGCTGGAGAACTAAACTATATAATTAACTATAACGCTGTACTTCAGTGGAGTGGTTTTACTGCTCCTTAAAACCTGACTGGTAAAATGTATACATAAAGTGCACTGTCCTTTTCTGGAAAAAATTAAAGAATTATAAGTGTGCCTTATAGCGCGAAAAATATGGTTTATGATAAGTCTGTAAAGTTTTTTGTTGTAGTGTTATTGTTGTTTTTACAATAGTTTTTATGTAATTGATGTTTTTAAAAAAAATATCAGCATACATCTAGTAAGAATGTGTATGTTGTACATGTTGATTGAATTCAATGTATAGTGTAGTATTATGTTTGTTTTACTTACTGAAACTGGAGTCCTAATTTAAAGTATCTGTGAATTAAAATATTAAAAATAAAGAAAAACATCAACAGAAACGGTCAAAATAAACAGAGAAAAACGTGTGTGTGTGTGTGTGTCTTACTGGCTTTCCTCTGCGTGGTTCTGGTACAGTATGGAGAAATTTGAGGGCAGCCAGGTCAGGTACATTCTCCTCCCAAACTACTGACTCCTCAGCACCACCTGCAGGACACAGAGGGAGCAGCAACATGAGGAAGAACTGTACAGGCCCCAATACCATAAAAATATATTATATTCCTATATATGTCCTCCAATAATACAGTGTGATAGCTCAATCCACTTAGTTTACAACAGTGTATCTCCGCCTATTTAGTTTATACACAGCAGTGTATAGGCCAAATAGATTGTGTGTGTGATATCTTCTATATTCTATAGTTTGAGTGTAAAATTAAAGGTGCAACAGAGGCTGTGTGTGTCATTTAAGAGAATGCAGTTCTCCAGAAAGCCATACTCTAATGGCAGTACTTGTCTTCTACAGAGACAAGACAGTGTATTGTCTGTGTGTGTGTGTGTGTGTGTGTGTGTATGTGTGTGTGAGAGAGAGAGAAGATGCAGTGAGAACAAGCTAAAAATACTTTGACAACAAAATAAGAACACTCTGACATTTTGAAAACAAACTGAACTCTAAAAGAACACATTAAGCAAACACTGAGAACACTCTTAGAACAGTGAGAACCCATTAAGAACACTGAACATACTCTGAGAATACACTAAGATCAGACTAAGAACACAGTGAGAACAGTTTGAGAACAAACTGAGTAATTGAGAATACATGAAGAACACAAATAGAACACTGAAAATATACTGAGAACACTCTAAGACCTCACTGAAAACACAATGAGAAAGCTGTGAGAACATACTGAGAATATACTGAGACGACTCTAAGACCTCACTGAGCACATGGTGAGAAAGCTGTGAGAACACTGAGAATATACTGTAAATCTGTAAATCTCTATAAATCTGAAAAAATAAAGCGCATTGTCATCCTGGCATCTGATGGTGCCCGTCAATTTTATAAAACATTTGAAATACACAGAAATATAAAGCTATATGATTCGTTTCTTTTCACCAGGGCAAATGTTTTAAATTATTAAATATATTAATTTAGCTAGTTAAAATCTCCTCCAGAGCTTTAAAATGTCAGGCACACAAAGCAAAGCTTGCAGCGCACGCAGAACAACCTCTCTCTTCTAAAAAAAAACGTTGTAATAAATAAGGAAAATGCACGTTATAAACTCACTATTAAAGCCATATATTTACTGATAATTAATTAAGAGAAATCAGACAAAGTGCGCTGCGACTCTCTCTCTCTCTCTTTCTCTCTTTCACAGCGCGGAGCTGAATTCAGTGCGAAATAATATAAAGCTCAGTTCAGTTAAATAAAAATAAGTAAGGACCTGTAAAGTTAATCAAATATTTCTGTTGATTTCTGTTAATTTATCAAATAGGATAGGATTAGGTTTTGATGAGCTGTTTTAATGATTTGAAACTAAAACTAACTGAAACTGAAACTTTTATTATTCTGCACACTCTCAGAAAGCCTGTGATTGTTTTAAATTATTTTTTTTATGAGTTTATATTTTATATTATTCATTTTCTTATTCATTTTAATTATTTTATTAATTAAATTATATATATATATATATTTTTTTTTCCCCCCATGATTCCCATGTTCTTAGTTTATTGGTATAAATTTGATAATTTCTTATCAATCTTATCATTTAACTTTAATTTCACTGCTATTATTATTTTATTCAAAAGATATAAATTCTTTACTTTTTGTGTCAATTTTAAGATCTGTTTAAAATGTCCTATTTTTCCTTTTTTACATATATATTTTATCCGTCTATAGTAAATGTCAGTTTTTATTTCTATTTTTTTAAATCCCTTTTAAACTGTAAATGAGGGTCCCTATCCAGTGTAAATGATGGTTGATTGCTTGATTAATATTCAGTGTTGCAAACCCAGTTTTTACATAAACAATAAACAGAATAAAGAATAAAATAACTTTACTCTTCTCTAAGCTGCTGGTTTCTCTTCACAGCTTGACTCGCAGTCAGTTTATGCGCTCTTAAAATAGGAATGAACAGAAGTCAGTGTGATGCCAGAAGTCAGTGTGCTAAATAGTTGTATATTTTTGTATCTAAATATTTGTATTTTATTTCAAAGATTTGATGTTGGGTGTGATTGTTCTAGTAAAATGTATAGCTGTTGTACTTTCATTGTGGTCAGAAAAACAAAATAATATAGCTCTATTGATCAAGCCTGCTCTAGCGCTTTTGAACCTAAAGGTGGCAGTAGAAAGCGGCAGCTTCATATTACACTGGTCTCTAGAATGTTCTCTCAGAACTGCAGAGGACTGAGTCAAGTTCAGAGCTGTCTCTTCATTTCTCCCCTGTTTTACAGGAACATATCTGTCCACAGCTACTGTGTTACGATACCTGTTACATCAGCACGCTCCTGTGTCTTAAAGGTAATGACTACAGACACACTGATTGGTTTATTTCACGTTATGCCCAAAACACACCCATGGATAATTAAGGAAATTTAAACACACCCTTTGCGCCCTTGGAGCTGAGCAAGATATTAAAGACACAGGACACGCCCCTAAATCCAACTGTTTAGTGCGCTATTAGTTGCGCAATTATTTAGTGCGCTATAGATCGTTAAACTAGGGCCCTTGGTGTAGCAGTTAAGAATGCTGACACTATAGCCTAAGGTTCCTAAAGTTCAAATCCCACATTATGCCACTTCACCGTCAGCAGTCGGAGTCTGAGAGAGCACAATTGGCTATTCTCTCTCTTGGTGGGGTTGGTGGTACTCTTTCCCGTCATTACTCCCAAATAGGGCTGCCACGATTAGTCGACTAGTCACGATTATGTCGACTATTAAAATAGTCGACGACTAATTTAATAGTCGATTAGTCGTTTTTTTTTTTTTCTTTGTTTTTCTCTCCAAACTGCTGCGACTGCCTTTCTGTCCTGGACGCACATGCGCAGTAGTGGAAACCGGGGTAGGTAGTGGACGACATCTCAGGACATTATACAGACAGGCTCTGGTTTCATGGCTACCCCGCTACAGAACTCAAAAGTGTGGGATCACCAAGAAAATAAAAGTGAAACGCATGCAATGCAATATCTGCAATGAAGAACTTGCCTTCCTCGGCTGCACAACCGCGATGCACGAGCACCTGAAAAGGAGGCATGTTGTGGCTGATTAAATGACGAAGAAGCTAAATTGCTATTTAGCTGCTAAAATTAGCGTAAACAGAGCGTTAACTTAGTACTTAACTTACTCATCTTGATAGCTTTAAAACAGAGGTCACTAATAGGCGGACCGCGATCCGGATCCGGACCCAGACGTTGTCACAAATGCCGTCCCAAACCGATAAACTACAGAGAAGGATTTCATTCTGACAGTGGCTTCTGTTTTCAGTGCTTTTCGGTGCAGTAAACTCACAGATCAGTCATGTGTGGTGTAAAATCACCAAACGCTCTCCTCTGCCAATCAGATCTGTGCAGACCGCTGCCCTGTGTACGGTAATGTACACAATATCTGGACAGAGAGGCATTTTTTATTAATATACTTTTTTTTCATAATAGTTCAAACAACCTCACGGTTGAGATGTTTCATAAATGCCAGTGCCTTATCCTTATTTTACACAGTTGTTTACACTTTATGCTAAACAGTAAAATAATTGTCTGTTACAACAAGCTGCATATTTCATTAAAGGTTTAATGAACTATGATTTTAATTGTTTTTATTTTTAGTTAGCATATAGCTGAAATCTAATGTTGGTTGTATAATAGCAGCTGCATTCTATTGTGATAAACTGTGTTTTATATTCAATTAACGTATGATCCGATTAGTCGACTAATCATAAAAAATAATCGGTGATTAGTCGACTATAAAAATAATCGTTTGTGGCAGCCCTACTCTCAAAGAGTATCAGAGTAGATGTGCACTGTTTCTCACCCTCCAGGATAAGAATTGGGATTTTAATCAAGATTACTTGCTCATTTTTATTTCAGAGTAAAATTTGTTTTTTTCCCAAAAATGTTTTCACACTGCAATCAAAAATTTAATTGAAATTTAAATATGGTCATTATTAAGATTTGATCACCTGGCCATTTCCTAAAGATGATCTGAACAAGCCATAGCCCTAACAATTTAATTAACCCGCAAACTCAATTGTTCAATTTTCTCAGCCAAATTTTTGCATGGTGCTCCTTTCCTTTTGTTCACTCTAAAATTGTAAGTAATATTTCACTAATGCTAATGAAATTTAAAAGAGTATTTTATCTTTACCTTAATGTCTTAAGAGATCAGCTCATCTTATAATTGCATACTGTTCACATTGTCAGTTCATTTGGCCAGGGGTGCCCAAACTTTTGCATTCCACTGGATTGAGTTGTTTTTCTTGAAATGAGTATAATTTGATTGTTTGAAATATATGCATATATATGTACAGTTATGAGTGTGTATTGATTTGCAGTATTCAATTATAATAATACAAAATCTAAATCAGGGAAAGTAACTGCTTGTTTGCAAAAGCCTTTAAGAGTATGTGCTTAGTATGGGTGTAAACTTAAGCATAAGAACAACTGTGAACACAGAACTGTGGTGTTTATCAGGGCAGAAACAGAATTAATACCTGGTGAAGAGAGATGGAGGTGAGAGTGGCCTGAGTAGACCGTAGATGGAGGTGACAGTAGCCTGAGTAGTCAGTAGATGGAGGTGAGAGTGGCCTGAGGAGACAGTAGATGGAGGTTGGAGTGGCCTGAGTAGACAGTAGATGGAGGTGACAGTAGATGGAGGTTGGAGTGGCCTAAATAGACAGTAGATGGAGGTTAGATTGGCCCAAGTAGACAGTAGATGGAGGTGACAGTAGATGGAGGTTGGAGTGGCCTGAGTAGACAGTAGATGGAGGTGACAGTAGATGGAGGTTGGAGTGGCCTGAGTAGACAGTAGATGGAGGTGACAGTAGATGGAGGTTGGAGTGGCCTGAGTAGACAGTAGATGAAGGTGACAGTAGATGGAGGTTGTAGTGGCCTAAATAGACAGTAGATGGAGGTTAGATTGGCCCAAGTAGACAGTAGATGGAGGTGACAGTAGATGGAGGTTGGAGTGGCCTGAGTAGACAGTAGATGGAGGTGACAGTAGATAGAGGTTAGAGTGGCCTGAGTAGACAGTAGATGGAGGTGACAGTAAATAGAGGTTAGAGTGGCCTGAGTAGACATTATATGGAGGTGACAGTAGAGGGGGTTGACAGTAAATGGAGGTTATTATAGCCTGAGTAGACAGTAGATGGAGGTTAGAGTGGCCTAAGTAGACAGTAGATGGAGGTGACAGTAGACAGAGGTGAGAGTGGCCTGAGCTGACAGTAGATGGAGGTGACAGTGGATGGAGGTTAGTATAGCCTGAGTAGACAGTAGATGGAGGTAACAGTAAATGGAGGTTGGTATAGACTGAGTAGACAGTGGATGGAGATGACAGTTAATGGAGGTTAGTATAGCCTGAGTAGACAGTAGATGGAGATGACAGTAGATGGAGGTGACAGTAGCCTGAGGAGACAGTAGATGGAGGTTGGAGTGGCCTGAGTAGACAGTAGATGGAGGTGAGAGTGGCCTGAGGAGACAGTAGATGGAGGTGACAGTAGATGGAGGTTTGGAGTGGCCTGAGTAGACAGTAGATGGAGGTGACAGTAGATGGAGGTTGGAGTGGCCTAAGTAGACAGTAGATGGAGGTGACAGTAGATAGAGGTTAGAGTGGCCTGAGTAGACAGTAGATGGAGGTGACAGTAGATGGAGGTTGGAGTGGCCTGAGTAGACAGTAGATGAAGGTGACAGTAGATGGAGGTTGTAGTGGCCTAAATAGACAGTAGATGGAGGTTAGATTGGCCCAAGTAGACAGTAGATGGAGGTGACAGTAGATGGAGGTTGGAGTGGCCTGAGTAGACAGTAGATGGAGGTGACAGTAGATAGAGGTTAGAGTGGCCTGAGTAGACAGTAGATGGAGGTGACAGTAGATAGAGGTTAGAGTGGCCTGAGTAGACAGTAGATGGAGGTTAGAGTGGCCTAAGTAGACAGTAGATGGAGGTGACAGTAGACAGAGGTGAGAGTGGCCTGAGCTGACAGTAGATGGAGGTGACAGTGGATGGAGGTTAGAGTGGCCTGAGTAGACAGTAGATGGAGGTTAGAGTGGCCTAAGTAGACAGTAGATGGAGGTGACAGTAGACAGAGGTGAGAGTGGCCTGAGCTGACAGTAGATGGAGGTGACAGTGGATGGAGGTTAGTATAGCCTGAGTAGACAGTAGATGGAGGTAACAGTAAATGGAGGTTGGTATAGACTGAGTAGACAGTGGATGGAGATGACAGTTAATGGAGGTTAATATAGCCTGAGTAGACAGTAGATGGAGGTGACAGTAGATGGAGGTGACAGTAGACGGTGGTGAGAGTGGTCTAAGTAGACATTAGATGTAGCTGAGAGTAGATGGAGGTCACAGTAGATGGAGATGACAGTATGGAGGTTAGTATAGCCTAAGTAGACAGTAGATGGATGTGAGTGTGGCCGCAGTAAATGAAGCTGAGAATGAATGGAGGTCACAGTAGACATGGTATCTTTATTCTTGTATTTTAGATTGATCAGTTATTTCAATCAAAACGTTTAATATTTCTTCATTCCTTTTCTTTATTCTGCATTAAGAAAACATGTATAGATTAACATCCAGCGCTCGTTTTATAGTTTTCTTTTTAAGAATTATAGTTTTATTTAACTTAACTTAGCTTTACAGGTGTCACCACCCGGTGGCGAGACTTGCTAAATGAGAAGGAAAACATGAAGACACCCCTGTTCCTTAATAGTGTTGCATAATGCGCCTTATAATCCAGTGTGCTTTGTGTATGAAAATAGACCAGAAAATAAACATTTATTGATAGTAAACCTTATCATCCAGTGCACCTTATAGTGTGAAAAAAGATAAGTGTAACAAATACTGTCTTGTATGTTTGTTTGTTTTTTTGTATTATTTAAATTCCGACAAAGTTTCAAAATATATATTGTATAGTGTATATTAAAACATAGTAAATATTTTTCTAATAAGGTTGCAAGGCCACCATTTTGTGTAGTTTCATTCACACTAGCAACATACACAAATACAAATACAAAAATAAACAAAACTAAAGCGATAATGTTTAAAACACCTAAAATTTAATTGAATTGAATTGCTTCTTGAAAAGAAAAGTATTTTATAAAAAAAGAAAGAAAGAAATTTAAACGTATGAATAAGGTTTAAAGTGCTAAAAATACGGTGCATGCAATGAACTGATAATCCTCCAGAGAGCAGAAAACATCTGAATTTATTTTCTTATTTCTGTAATTATTTTTTAAAGTTTAATATATATTATTGCAATTAATTATTTATTATTATTCATTTCATTATAATACCTAAAAATGTTACATAACTCTAATTACATGTTACATTTATGCTTTAAGTATTTTTGTTCTTTATGTTTGATTTTTGTTCCAGGCCCATGTGTCGATATGACCTTCTGCTTTTAAAGAACAAAGAAGTGACCTTCAGGCCCATTCCCTGTGAGCACTCCACAGGTGGCAGCTCAAACAGGTGCTGCCCGTGGCATCGACCGCCTCTGATGTGGTACCCACTGCTTCAGCTCCAGTGCCAGCTGTGCCCGCTTCTCCTGCTCCTGTGTCTGCAGTGCCTGCCACCCATGTGGTACCCACTGCTTCTGCTCCAGTGCCAGCAGTGTCCGCCGCCCCTGCTCCTGTGTTTGCAGTGCCTGCCGCTCATGTGGTAACCACTGGCTCTGACCCTGTGCCCACGGCTCTGGCTGCCTCCTTACCTGTGCCCGCGGCTCCGGCCACCTATGAACCTGTGCCTGCAGCTCCGGCTGTCCTTGACTCTGTGCCCGCTGCCACCCCTGTTCATGTTCCTGTGGCACACGCCCCTGTTCCTGTGCCTGCACCCAGAACTATGCACACCCCCAGATCATGTAACCCCACACCAAGCCCCAGGTCTCCAAGACTTAACCCCAGAACTGTGCCCAGGCTTCCCTCACAGACTTCAAAGACTTTTGCCAGTCCTGGGCACCCTCATTTGTTTGTACCCTTGTCTCTGCCTGTCCTGGTCCCCGTGTCTGTCTGTGTTTATGTTCCTGTCCTGGCTGTTTTTTCTGTACCCGTTCCTGTTACTGTGTTTGTGCCTGTTCCCCTGTCCAGTCTTGTCCAGTTCCCGTTCCCATCTTCTGTTCAGTCTGTTTCCCCATCTGCATTCCTGTCTAGTGTTCAGCCCCGTGTCCAGTCCCAGTTCCCGGCCACTGTCCAGTCTGTGTTTCAACCCCCTGTCCAGTCTCTGTCCCTGTCTTGTGTCCAGCCCTCTGTCCAGTCTAGTGCAACCCACTGTCCAGTCTAAGCCCCCTGTCCAGTTTTTTGTCCAGTCTCAGCCCTCTGTCGAGTCTAAGCCCCGTGTCCAGTCTTTTGTCCATTCCTTGTCCCCGGTCCAGAGTGTTCCCCAATCGTGGAACAAACTACCTTCCACTACTAGATCAGGAGAGTCCCTCGCTATCTTTAAGAGACTCCTGAAGACAGAGCTCTTCAAAAAGCACTTACTCTCCTAACACCTCTAACTAACTACCTTCTACTACCAGATCAGGAGAATCTCTCACTATCTTTAATAAACTCCTGAAGACAGAGCTCTTCAAAGAGCACTTACTCTCCTAACACCTCTAACTAACTACCTTCCACTACCAGATCAGGAGAATCTCTCGCTATCTTTAATAAACTCCTGAAGACTGAGCTCTTCAAAGAGCACTTACTCTCCTAACACCTCTAACACACTAACTACTTCTAACCTCATTTCCTTCTTCCCCTCCTTCACTTCTCTATCCCTTTATTTCCCTTCGACATCCTTTAAGCCCTATCTAAAAATGGTTTATCTTAATTTCTATTACTTTTGTACTTGACTATTGTAAGTCGCTTTGGACAAAAGCGTCTGCCAAATGTAATGTAATGTAGTGTAATAATGTAATGTCCAGTCTTTTGTCCAGTCCTTGTCCCCTGTCCAGTCGCAGCCCCCTGTCCAGTCTTTGTTTCCATTCACAGTCCAGTGTCCCCTGATGTCCAATGTCTAGTTCTAGTCCAGTCTCCTGTTTTGTCATGAGTTCCATCGTCCTAGTTCTGTCTCGTCTTGTTCTCTGTTCCTTCTCTCTCTGCGCCTCTGGTAGTGGCGCCGTTGAGAGGGGATGTCACACCTTAGCCTGTGTCTGTCCTGTGTTTTTCCTCCTTTTGGTTTTCTGTGCTCCTGCCCTCTGTTTTCCTGTCTTGTGTTTTGTCATGAGTTCCATCGTCCTAGTTCTGTCTCGTCTTGTTCTCTGTTCCTTCTCTCTCTGCGCCTCTGGTAGTGGCGCCGTTGAGGGGAGGTGATGTCACACCTTAGCCTGTGTCTGTCCTGTGTTTTTCCTCCTTTTGGTTTTCTGTGCTCCTGCCCTCTGTTTTCCTGTCTTGTGTTCGTAGCCATACGTTTTTCCTCCTTTTGGTTTTCCGTGCTCCTGCCCTCTGTTTTTTCTGTCTTGTGTTCGTCCCACCCTAGCACCGCCCTAACCATTAGTGATCTCACCTTGTGCCGTGGTGTAACCCAGCCCCCTCATTATCCTGGCTCAGGTGTTCCTCACTCTCCCTGTGCATATAAGCCCCTCTGTTTCAGTGTTCACTGTCGAGTCTTTTGTGTGATACCTTGCTGTGTATGTGTCAGGTTGGTTTTTGTTTCTAGTATTACTGTTTTCTTAGTTTTGATTATTCTTATCCGCTCTTTGTTATTTTAGTTATTTCAGTCTTGTATTTTTGTCTTGCGTTTACCCGTGTTTGTTTTCTGTTTGTTTTCAGTGTAGCTTTGGATTAAGTTTGTTTGTTTGTTTGTTAGTTTATTATTAGGGCTGGCAACCGGTTGGCCTAAACCCAATCATAAGCAAATGCTTTGAGAGGCTGGTTAGGAATATCATCAGCTCCACACTGCCTGCCCTGGACCCACTACAGTTTGCATACAGGCGGATGCAATCGCCCTGACCTTGCCCTCTCCCACCTGGTCAAGAAGGATACATATGTGAGAATGCTGTTTGTGGACTGCAGTTCAGCATTCAACACCATCGTTCCCTCGAGGCTCGACATCAAGCTCATTTATGAAGTAAACATAAAAATAAAAAGTACAAACAATCATACATATAGTATAAACATACTATTACTGAACATGATCTAGAAAGTAGTTTTTTTAGTTCTGTTTTAATGAGTAGCACATTCCAAGTGGGCCCAGATTTCCTCTAAACCCACCACACACCAACATATCTCCTGGGGAACAGATAAATAAGGAAATAAAAAAGGTTTTGGTGTGCCTAATAACATTTTTAAAATATGACATTCTATGAAATTACTCTTTTTTTCGTGAGATATTCAAATAAATACTTTTTTTCACACTACAAGCTAGAAATCACTATACGTTCTTTGAAACTGCTCATTGTAGACATTTGTTCATGACACTGCAATTGTGGGTTTCTTACCAGGTGATGAAAATGGAGCTCCGCGCCGTTGCTCCGCGCCGTTGCTCTGCGCTCTCCGCGTCATTGCTCCTCTCTCTGCGCTCTCCGCGCCGTTGCTCCGCGCTCTCCGTGTCGTTGCTCCGCGCTCTCCACATAGTTGCTCCGCGCTCTCTGCGCCGTGGCTCCGCTCTCCGTGCCGTTGCTCCGCACTCTCCGCGCCGTTGCTCCGCACTGGCCGCGTCGTTGCTCTGCTCTCCGCGCCGTGGCTCCGCTCTCCGTGCCGTTGCTCTGTACTCTCCGCACTGTTGCTCCGCGCTCTCCGCGTCATTGCTCTGCTCTCCGCGCCGTGGCTCCGCTCTCCGTGCCGTTGCTCTGTACTCTCCGCGCCGTTGCTCCGCGCTCTCCGCGTCGTTGCCAGTATGTTATTAACTAGCCAGCATTCATTTACAGGGATGTCTGCCGTTCATGACACATAATGTGAATTAATTCATGTTCAAGTTCTTTATTAAAAATGTTTTGAGTTCAGGTAAATGTTCACGAAAAAATGAGCGTGTTTAATGAACGCGTTCTTTTGAACTCATTGACGTACAACACTGGCCGTGGACAGGCCAAGTTCTGATTTAAGGACTTTAAGCTCTTTTTAGCTGCTCCGGTGCTGCTGCTTTCTCTTTTGGTAAAGCTGTTTGACCCAGCTGTTAAATTTATACCATTTTAACGGTCATTAGATTGTTGTTTTTGTCCATACTTTTGTTTTGTTTATATATACATATTTCCTTTGAGTGTGGCTTGGTTTGTTTAATTTCATCCCCAGACGCGTTTTTCTGTTTTTTTTTCAGTATTACAAGTTTTAGTAGTTTTCTATGGTTGTGTGGAGAATTTCGTTTTTTTTTTTTTTTAATTCGCTAGATTATATTTTTGCAACATTTTGGGTTTATTTTCGTTTATTTTTGGGTTTATTTTTCAAATAATAGTAGTAAATACATAATTGATTTTCTTTTTTTTTACGGCGAATAACAAAAGTAACGCAATAGTTACTTTTACTGGTAACTAGTTACTTTTTTGGAGAAGTAACGAGTAACTATAACTAATTACTTTTTCAAAGTAATGTGCCCAACACTGGGTATAACCTTGTATAACCCTGACCCTTATTACTGTTAAGCTGGGTCCAGGGGTTTACTCCCCTTTAACGTTTACTCCCCTTTAAGCCCCTAAAATGATTCTGGTGAATTTTATGGAAATAAATGGACAATATTCAGACATCAGATAAACAAACTCAATTTAAGCACATATTACAGCTGTCCTCACTATCCGCTTTAGGGAGATGCTGCAGTTCCCAAACCAGACGATAATGCAGGAGATCAAGATGCTTTTTACAGTCGCTCTATAGAACATGGTGAGGATGGGAGGTGGGAGATGTTCTTTCCTCAGTCTCTGCAGAAAGTAGAGGCAATGCTGGTGTTGAGGGACCAGGTGAGGTTCTCTTTTTCCAACAATTTCCACTGCAGAGCTGTTGATGTTTAGTGGGTGGTGGACACCTGGTGCTTTCCTGAAGTTGACAACCATCTCTTTGGTTTTATCCACGTTTAGAGATGGTTCTGCACCAGTCCATCAGTCACTGCACCTCCTCTCTGTATGCTGACTCGTCGTTCTTGCTGATGATGCCAACTACAGTTGTGTCATCAGTGAACTTGATGATGTGGTTTGAGCAGTACTTTGCAGTACAGTCATGAGTCAGCAGAGTGAACAGCAGAGGACTGAGCACACAGCCCTGGGGGCGCCGGTGTTCAGTATGGTGGTGCTGGAGGTGTTGTTTCCGATCCTGACTGTTTGTGGTCTCTCGGTCAGGAAATCCGAATGTTGCAGAGATAGGAGTTCAGGCCCAGCAAGCTCAGATTTTCAATCAGACGTTGAGGGATGATTATGTTGAATGCTGAACTGAGGTCGATGAACAGCATTCGAACATAGCAGTCTTTATTGTCCAGGTGGGTGAGAGCCAGGTGGAGTGCAGTTGAGATAGCATTGAGTGTTGATCGGTTTGGACGATACACAAACTGCAGTGGGTCCAGTGAGGGGGGGAACAGGTTTTTGATGTGCCTCATGACCAGCTTCTCAAAGTACCTCATGATAAGGGGGATAAGTGTAATGGGACGGTAGTCACTGAGGCAGAACACTTGAGACTTATTTGGCACAGGAACAATGGTGGTCTTCTTGAAGCACATTAGCACAACAGCAGTACCCAGAGAAACGTTGAAAATGTCCATGAGAACATCCATGAGCTGGTCTGCACATCCTCTGTGCACCAGGTATGCTGTGTGGTCCTGGGGCTTTCCATGGGTTGACTCTGAGTAGAGTCCTCCGCACATCAGCTGAGGACAGGCACAGTACCTGGAAGGGATGCAGCTCTGTTACAAGCAGGTGGAGATGGCTTGTAGTTGGTGATGGTCTGGAAGCCCTGCCACATGCGCCGAGGGTCAGCAGTGTCCTGGAAGTGGGCGTGGATTTTTTTGTTGCGTAGGTGCACTTTGCTTCACTGATGCCCCAGGAGAGCTTGGCTCTAGCTGTTCTGAGGCTTCTGGTTGGCGTGTGATGTGATTGTTTTAGAGACAGTAACATCCTTAATGCAATTGCTGATGTAGCCAGTCACTGATTCTGTGTACTCCTCCGGGTTGATGAAGTCATCAGAAGTAGTATCCTGTTTATACTCAATCAGGATTAAAAGTTCAACTCCAGCTGAAAAGATCTGCTTATTGCATAATATTTTAACAAGGAAATCAACAATACGAGAGTAAAACTAAACTGGAGTGACCCTCCGTTCAGCCCACGTTCACTCTGGTTCAGTTTAAAATTAAATTAAAACTAAAACACTGATTAAAAACGATAAACTCAACATCAACATTAGTTCATTCAGCATTTATTTAGATTATTATCAGTAAGGACTGTGAGCAGTGTGTGTTTGTATGTATTTTAATGTAGAAATACCACAATGTAGGACTGAGTGGGGAACTTAACACCTTTTCTCTGCTCCAGAATAAAGCTCAGTAAGCGCTATCATTTTTATTTTTGTCCATTGAGAGAGGAACAGGGATGATCATAAAGAAACAATTAGCTGTCTATGCAAACTTTAGTGTTTTAATCCTCTCTTGCACAGTTTCAGCGAAACAAATACAAGACTATATGAGGAACTAAAGCACCAATGATCAAGTGTCATACACCTCCCAATAGCTCAAATGCATCCAGACACATATTTTGTGTCTTTCGATTTATGCCAGTGAAGGCCTATAGTATAATCTGCTGTGGCGACACCTCAAGGGAGCAGCCAAAAGACAAAAAAGAAGAAGATGGCCTATAGTATGAATGATTTCAGAAGTCAGATGATAAACGAGACCAAAAGCAGTATTTCTGTCAATAGCTTTGCACCCTTTGTTGCTGAAGAGAACCCTTCGCACATCTTCTTCTACTATAGACATTTAAATTTTTACTTAAAGTTATTTGAGAAAAAAAATAAATAAAAAAATACTTTAATTATGCAATTATTAATAGTTGAAATGAAATTCTGTAAATAACTATATGGAAAGTAGAATGTGTGCTTATTTGTTTGCTGAAAACCTGGAACTGTTGAGCCTGTAAAATATTTAGCCACAATTTTTACCACTTTCCTTCTGCCCTGACTTTTCTGTTTTCTCAACAAAATTTTCTTTTACTCGAAATGCTGATAACAATAACAGTTCAAGGTTTGAGTTTATTTCGTTTTCTTACCCACATGTTCTCCACTGCCATATAGCTGTAGTTTGTGATCAAGATTGTGTGTAATGTCAGTGTGTGGTGCACCCTGGGCAATGTAGCCCAGAGGCTGCAGATCGCAGGCAGAGCTGAGTGTGGGAGCGACAAGAATGCTTTCACCACCAGGCGTGACAACAGTGTTGGTCTACAAAGTCTAAAACGTAGACAAATGTTGTTTGTAAATGACAAAAAAGAAAAAGTTGTACACAAAATACAAAAATGGACAAAAGTTGTTTAAAAAAGCAAAAAAATGTACACAATCACCCAAAAAGCTGGCAAATAACCATTAGGTATAAAAAGCAGACACAGTTTACACATTAAAATAAAGTACAAAATGTAGATACCATTGACATTTACCATTAATACATAATTTGGGATTCAACATTGTTGTTTAACAACCACAGAAAAAAAGAACAGAAAAACATGGAAATTAAATTGCAACTGAGAGAAATAAAATAACAACAATAGACATATAAAAATAAGATCTTTAATTATTTACATTATTATTTAAAGTACAGTCATATGAAAAAGTTTGGGCACCCCTATTAATCTTAATCATTTTTAGTTCTAAATATTTGGGTGTTTGCAACAGCCATTTCAGTTTGATATATCTAATAACTGATGGACACAGTAATATTTCAGGATTGAAATTAGGTTTTTTGTACTAACAGAAAATGTGCAATATGCATTAAACCAAAATTTGACCGGTGCAAAAGTATGGGCACCCTTATCATTTTATTAATTTGAATACTCCTAACTACTTTTTACTGAATTACTGAAGCACAAAATTGGTTTGGTAACCTCATTGAGCTTTGAACTTCATAGCCAGGTGTATCCAATCATGAGAAAAGGTATTTAAGGTGGCCAATTGCAAGTTGTTCTCCTATTTGAATCTCCTCTGAAGAGTGCCATCATGGGCTCATCAAAACAACTCTCAAATGATCTAAAAACAAAGATTGTTCAACATAGTTGTTCAGGGGAAGGATACAAAAAGTTGTCTCAGAGATTTAACCTGTCAGTTTCCACTGTGAGGAACATAGTAAGGAATTGGAAGACCACAGGGACAGTTCTTGTTAAGCCCAGAAGTGGCAGGCCAAGAAAAATATCAGAAAGGCAGAGAAGAAGAATGGTGAGAACAATCAAGGACAATCCACAGATCACCTCCAAAGAGCTGCAGCATCATCTTGCTGCAGATGATGTCACTGTGCATCGGTCAACAATACAGCGCACTTTGCACAAGGAGAAGCTGTATGGGAGAGTGATGCGAAAGAAGCCATTTCTGCAAGCACGCCACAAACAGAGTCGCCTGAGGTATGCAGAAGCACAGAAAGGCTTCTTTCGCAAAAGAGTGTGGTTGAGCATTATCCTGCTGAAAAAGCAGGTTGGAAGCCCTGCCATGAGTGGAAACGCATGTAGGTGCAGGATGTCCTGCACATATCGCTAAACTGTTTGTGTTCCTCGTATTACTACTAGGGGTGAGCAACTGTTGTATGCGATGGCTCCCCAGATCATCACACCAGCAGTTGGATAAGCATGACGCTCTGCAGCAAAGGCAAGACTGATGCATTTACCACGAGGCAGAACCTGGATCTTGCTGCACAAGTTTTGGTGGTCAAACCTGAAATGTTAGAAAGTGTTGAGACTGAAGTAAGATCAAAACCAAGCCTGGATAGTTTCAGTTACGTTTTAAATACCAAAAGGAATGTTCCTTAATTAAATAGATTGTTCTGAAACATGGCAAAACCCACAGGATCACAGTTGGAGGTTAAAACCTGCAGTATAAGTTTGTGCAAAGTGTCCTACAAGTTCACATAGTGCCTGAACATTCTTACTGTATAATAAATTGCAGAGGTGTTCAGTTTAAATATGGTTTAATAGGAAATGGGCAGATTGCTAGGTGATTGCTTCGGTGTCCAGGGTGCTTGATATTTCTGTTATTTCTGCAAAAAAAAAATTATTTTGTTTACAGAATTAATGCACACTTGTAACTAAATTCTATAAACTTTATTTTAGCTCTCAAATATCACTGTGTGTGATTGGCTATTTGATATTTTCAACTGAAATTGCTGATCTGAACAACCAATGATTTATAAAAGAAAATCATGACAATTATCAGGGGTGCCCAATTTTTATAAGTAAAGTTCACTAAAAGAAAGGATTGATTTAGCAAAAATAAATTAAGTAAAGTTTACTAAAATAAATTATTGACTGAAGTTCGGTTCACTTATTTACTCTATGTAACATTTAAGGCTTGAAACCGAGTTGAAGTTACTTAAATTTACATGAAATTAAATTTACTTAAAAAAAGCAAATGCAGAAAGTTGCAAAACTTTTTTAAGTAAATTTTACGCATCATTTTTCCAGTGAGAAAACAAGATGCAAAATTGTTCTGAACAATTTAAAATATTACGAGTGAAAATATTTTTAAACAGGTCATAACGGAACACAAAAGGAAAAGAACTATGTACATTTATCAGCAAAAATGAGACAAATGGAACTTTTTACCAATTTTGATGTTGTAAATAATCTTTGTAATATTTCCTGTTTGGAAAATTAATACATTTTTTTCTTTCAGGCTTCTGCTTAAAAACCTAATCATCATCTATACTAATTAAGGCTGTATTGTTGACCTGTGCCCTTAAATCAAAGGGAACCTAAGCAACATGCAATTTGTTTAAAAACACATAAAATATTTTGTGGTGTGTAACGCCAGGTAGTGAGGAGTGACGTGAGCCGAGTACAAACAGGTTTATTAGCAGGTAGGCTAACAGATACTGCTAACAGAATAGCCAGGCAAACAGTGATCTCACCAATAACAGAAGACGTAGTCAAAAATACAGTCCGAGTTCGAAACCGAGAAACAGTCCAACCATACATCAGATCCAGAAAGGGCAAAACAAAAGACATAAACCGATAATCCGAAAACAGAGTTGTAACGAGAAGGCAAAAACAGTACACAGGAAAACGCTTAGTATGCAACATGAGTCGACAATACCTCGCGGTGTTTGTTTACAAACGGCGGCCTTAAATACAGGAAGCTAAAGGGGAACGAACCGGAACCAACTCAGAACACAGGCGAGTCAGAGCGTCGGAGCGTAACGTGATTGGGTGAAGGTGAGCGGGTGTTGTTGACGTCATTGTTCATGGGATTTTGGGAAATGGAGTCCGGTAGTGAACACGGAGAACAAGGAGAACAAGGAGAACACGGCGGCGTGACATGGTGTGTGTGTAATTCTTTGTTACCAGGCATCATTTAACAGTGCAGAGATATACGTCATCCACAACTCCACAAATTATATTTTTGGAATTACAATGGACAATGTACTTGCTTTTAACATTGTAAAAATGTAAGTAAATATTAATTTTAACTTGCCAGGCTTTTTTATATTATTTTTGTTTTTGCCTTTAGCAGTTATCCATGTAATTGCCAACTATGACTTGGAACTGTTTATTAAGACAAACTCAGAGCACCTGTTTAAATCAGTGTCGGCCATATAAAGATTCAATCCGAGCGCATCCGGCTGCGTTCTTTGGCGTTGTGTGGATGTGTTACGAGTGGAAAGAAAATGAGTGGAAGAAAGACACTTTTTTTTAAAAGAAGAGGTGCGCACTATTGCTGAAATGGTGTCAAAAAGCAAGTGTGTCGCAACACCAAACTAGCAAAAGTGGCAAGAAAGCACCAATATGGTAATATGATAAGTGCTGCAGAGAGGTATGTGCACTTAAATTATTATTTTTTTCTACACAAAATAAACTCTATGTATTTAAATTAAATGGAAAATGTTGATGCAACTGAAATGCATAATTTTATCTAGTTTTGAAGCAACGAGCAAGAGACTTAAATTAACCACATGAGCAGAATATGAAATTGAATTTATTAATGAATACAGTCTACTCATCATCTAAACTTAGAACAAAAAGTACATGTGCTCCAAAACTAACCGCAGTGGCACATAGCAAACATCCCAGCGTTCCACTGTGTTTTCATGGGTGACTTATAAAACATTACATTGAAATGCTTAATTGTAGTGGACATAAATTCAGTCGGTTGAGTCAGTTGAATTTCTGCGGCTACCTCAGAGCTAGAACAAATCCGGGTCTTGTTTTACAAGATTTGCGACCTTTTCCACTCGCAGTTCACAATTTCTACAGGAAGCGAGTTTCACAAATATATCTCTCGCAAATCAGCTGAATTTCTGCGACTACTTTAGAGGTAACGCAAATCTGGGTTTGCCTTATTTACTCATCAGCACTGTACCAACAGTGTACACATAAAAATAAATTTATATTAAGTCTTGTCCACTAAAATTGTTTTTTTTTATGTAAAACGATTTTAAAAAGTCACCCATGAAAACACAGTGGAATGCTTGGATGTTTGCTACGTGCCACTGCGGTTAGTTTTGAAGCACATTTTTTAGTTTAGATTGAGCGATGATGAGTAGACTGTATATGTGGTTAATTTAATGCTCTTACTCATTGCTACAAAACTAGATAAAGATGTAATACATTGTTGATTTAACATAAAGTAAATTGAGTAATTGGTATTAAACTATATTTAAAATATTGCACACCAATTCTTTTTTTCATTAAATTAATTTTTGAAATGACTCATGTTAAATAAATGTAATAAAAATGAACAATATTTTTTTGCACTTAGCATCATCATTTTCCATTTAATTAAAATAGATAGAGTTTATTTTATGTAGTAAAAAAATAATAATTAATTTACCTCTCTGCAGCACTTATCATATTCCTATATAAGTGATTTGCTTGCTTTTTGACACCATTTCAATCATGGTGCACTTCTTCTTTTCCACTCATTATCTTTCCAGTCTAACACATCCACACACAGCGGCAAAGAAGCAGCCAGATGCGCTCGGATTGAATCTTTATATGGCCGACACTGATTTAAACAGGTGCTCTGAGTTTGTCTTAATACAGCTAACTGTTCCAAGTCATAGTTGGCAATTACATGGATAACTGCTAAAGGCAAAAACAAAAATACAAAAAAAAAAGCCTGGCAAGTTAAAATTAATATTTACTTACATTTTTACAATGTTAAAAGCAAGTACATTGTCCATTGTAATTCCAAAAATATAAATTGTGGACTTGTTGATGACGTATATCTCTGCACTGTTAAATGATGCAAAATATTTTATGTGTTTTGAAATTAATTTCATCTTGCTTAGATATAAAGGTTCCATTTGATTTAAGGGCACAGATCAAATGTGAACAATACAGCCATATTTAGTATATATTGTACAGTCTGATTAGGTTTTTAAGCAAAAGCCTGAAAGAAAATGTATTAATAAAAAAATATATATAAAACTGATACATATAATGAACGTTGATGACCGTCCGCGGCCTGGGGAAAGCAGCTCATGGGCTGGCTTGCCACCTTCGCCCACTGACACTAAGAAGCCCCTCCGAGGCTGGTCAAGCTGCACCACCGTGGAGGAAATGCGCCCGCGCTGCCTGGCGTACGTCGGCTTCTCTCACAGGAAAAAAAGGCATAATTAGAAATACAATACCCTATTATAAATATATACCATATACAAAATTCTCAGGTCTGATGAGACAAAGTTTGAATGCCAGGCGTCATGTTTGGAGGAAACTAGGCACTGCTCATCACGAGGCCAATACCATCCCTACAGTCAAGCATGGTGGTGGCAGCATCATGCTATGGGGATGTTTTTCAGCAGCAGGAACTGGGAGATTAGTCAGCATAGAAGGAAAGATGAATGCAGCAATGTACAGAGACATCCTGGATGAAAACCTGCTCCAGAGGTTTTCATCCAATTTTTCAGCAGGACAACGATCTGAAGCACACAGCCAAGATCTCAAAGGAGTGGCTTTAGAAGGGGCCAGAGCGGAGGCAGGACGGGGCTGACCCCGGCGACGACCTCCCGGTGGACAGGGAGTACCGGCGGGAGGGACAGGTGGCGTAGCGGAGGTGCCGGACAAACGGGGCCCCCTGGAGCGACGAACCCGACGAGCTGGAGAAGAGACGTCGGAGGACGCTTGGGACGTCCACGGGGTCTCGGAGCTGGCTTACCAGGAAAAGTAGTAGTGTTAACTAATGAATTCTGTGCGATTTCAGCCCAAATGAGGTACTGAGACCAATCAGTAGGATGTTTGAAGCAGTATGTACGGAGGAATTTCCCAAGTTCCTGATTATGTAGGGTGAAAAGCAGAGGTGAGACTGACGTGCACACCCAGATGCTCAAAAAACGCTTACCACACTCGGGAGGTGAATTGAGGACCCTGATCAGACAAAATATCCTCAGGAATACCAAAATGTCTAAACACATGCGTATAAATAGCCTGAGCAGTTTGGAAGGCAGTAGAGACAGAAACGGAATAAATTTAACTCCACTAGAAAAACAATCTACAACAGTAAGAACAGTAGTAAATCCCTCAGATACAGGCAGATCAGTAACAAAATCAACCGCAATATGCGACCAGGGATGCTCAGGTACAGGGAGAGGAAGTAGCTTACCGGCTGAAAGGGTTTTGGGCGTTTTACATTGTGCACAGACAGAGCAGGAGGTGACAAAAGAATGCACATCAGCTCGCATAGAATCCCACCAATAGCGGGCAGAGAGAAGCTGTAGCGTGTGTGTGACACCAGGATGGCCAGAGGTTAGAGCAGAATGAGCCCAGGTTATTAATCTATCACAAAACTGGACAGATACAAATGTTTTACCCTGAGGACAATCCTCAGAATTGGGTTGATTAGCGTTACATTGGCGAATCTGATCATCTAGCTCCCACTGAATGGCTGCGATCTGAACTGAGGGAGGAAGAATGCGTTCAGCCTCCTGAGGCTGGGATGTGCTGTCCACAGTACTGTAAACCCTGGACAGCGCATCAGCTTTAGTATTACGATTTCCAGGACGAAATGAGATTGAGAAGTTAAACCGCGAGAAAAGGAGAGACCAACGGGCCACCAAGGGCTAACTTAATTGCTTAATAGGGGCTGAAGTGAACGCTGCTTTCAGCTCACAGAAAGAGCGCTCAGCTTCGGGAGACTTTTAGTAGAGAATTTTAGTAGCCTCTTTAATGAGAGCAGTAAGGGGCGCAGCAATGTTACTGAAATTACGAATTAACCGTCTATAGAAATTAGCGAAACCGAGGAATCACTAAAGCTCCTTAATAGTTTGGGGTACTGGCCAGCTAGTAACGGCTGTTACCTTATCATCATCCGTAAGGACGCCGTGGGAACTGATAATGTAGCCGACTCTCTGAATATGGAACTCACATTTCTCGGCTTTGGCAAAGAGAAGAGCTTTGTTCTCTCAGGCGTTGGAGAACTTGGCGGACTTGCTGA
The DNA here is from genome assembly GCF_023375975.1 of Astyanax mexicanus. Classification (NCBI taxonomy): domain Eukaryota; kingdom Metazoa; phylum Chordata; class Actinopteri; order Characiformes; family Acestrorhamphidae; genus Astyanax; species Astyanax mexicanus. The sequence continues at coordinate 34,941,750 of NC_064424.1, read as the reverse complement.
ATGTGCGTAGGCAGATCAGGGGAGTAAATCAAAATATAATCTATAAAAATTACAATGAAGTGGCCTATCAAATCACTGAAGATGTCGTTCACGAATGATTGAAAATTTTTTTGTGATGTCATTAGGACCTCAATAATTGATGCAGGGTCTCAAACCCCCATCCTTCTTCTTTACAAAAAAGAAACCGGAACCGACAGGGGATCTGGAGGGGCCAATGAAACCCTGTGCGAGAGCCTCACTAACATACTCCTCCATAGCCTTCTGCTCGTCACGAGTGAGTGGGTACACACGAGCTTTAGGCAGTACTGAACCTTCCACTAAATCAATGGAGCAATCGTAGGGGCGATGCGGAAGTAACTGGGTAGCGTTAGATTTATTAAAAACGTCAGCAAAATCAGAGTACTCAGAGGGAATAACAGGGGTATCCACTGAATTAGGGCTTTCAACAGAAGTAGAGTGCAGAGAGATAGAGTCTAAAGATAAACAGTTCCCACGACAGAAAGGAGACCAGGCAATGATGTCTCCCAGGCTACATGAAATGGTGTGGTCGTGTGTCTGTAGCCACGGTGCTCCCAAAACCAGTGGATGTTCGGTGCATAGGAGCACAAAGAGAGAGAGTTGTTCCACATGAAGGGCGCTGGTCTGGAGAGTGAGAGGAAAAGTCTGCTGTGTCACGGGCTTGGAACGCACAGCCTTTCCATCAATGGCATGGATGGACATGGGTTTAGGGAGATCTTGCGTGGGAATGGCGTGCTCCTCCACCAGGTCCGTGCTGATAAAGTTCCCCTCCGACCCAGAATCTACAAGCGCGTAAACACAAAACACATCCGTTGGAGTGGTGATAATCCCAGGCAACGTGAAACATTTTACTGTATGTTACTGTACTCCAGACCACTGGAGTGGTCTCCACGCGCTGTCCCAGAGTAGATGCTTGAGTAGAGTTTGGTCGGAGTTCACAGTTAGTTCTCAGATGACCTGGATCACCACAATAGAGGCACAGGTGGAGGTGAATCTGGCATTTCCTATCAGCAACAGACAGTCTGGACCTTTTGATGTCCATAGGTTCAGAGACGGCTGAAGGCGCACTCTCCGGCACTGGAATACCGGACTGGAGTGGAACAGGATGAGCCACGGGAGTGTGGCTAATAGCTTTGGGTCTATGGGACAGAAGCTGATCCAGACAGACAGGGAGATGAGCTGGTCTAGGGTGAGTGAGTCGTCTTTGCATGCAAGCTCTTTTTGAATCTCAGAGTGCAGTCCGTGGCGAAAAAGGTTAATGAGAGCAGGGTCGTTCCAACCACTGCTAGCTGCTAGCATATGGAACTATAAAGCAAAGGCTGCTAGTGAACGTTTACCCTGCTTTAGGTTAAGCAAGAGTTCACCACTAGATTGCCCATAACGTGTATGATCAAAAACGCTGCAAAAAGCGGACAAAAAGGAGTCGTAGCTGGACTCAAAAATGTTCTCCCAAATAGCCGTAGAGACTATAAACCCGATCTTAGCCTTATCAGATGCAGGTGGAGAGTTGCTGAAAAACCCAGAGCACTGGAGTAAAAATCCATTACACTTTTCAGGGTCACCTTCATAGATTTTGGGTTTACAAACAGAGAAATGGGGAGTAGCGGCCATGTTATGGCTGGTAACAGGGCTAATAACTGGGCTGGGAGCCTGGGTGGATAAACCCTGGAGGTGGCTAATGATCTCGGCTAGCTGCTGCTGTTGGTTAGCTTCCTGGCGTGCTAATTCGTCAATGGCCTGGGTTACACCAGAGAGTGTTTGTTGGTGCTGACTGAGAAGCCGACCCTGGTTAGCCAAACCAGACTTAATCGACTCGGTATCCACAGTTCCTGTCACTACTGCCGAGTATCTTGTCAGGGCCAGACAGGAACCAAACTTGTGCGGATACACAAAAGCAGCTTTATTAAAAATCCGCAGGCAAACAGGCGTGGTCATTTCAAGCAGGGTCAGAACCAGTGAAACACAGTAGAGAAACTTCATACCATAAACGGGAGACAGTCCAGAGTTCATACACAGGCAGGCAGTAACACAGAGCAGGCAATAATCCAGGAAGGGGTACACAGTCCAGGTCATACACAAAAATCCAATGGAAAGGGAGCAGGCAAAAATCGTAGTCGGTAGAAAACAAAAACAAGATCAAACACGGAAAAACACAAGGGCTAGAGAAAACACTTCGTATTGCAGGATATCCAAACAGATACTCAGCGAGGTGTGAGCGTGAGCTTGGTTCTTTTATACTGAGGGACATAATCAGTACTCGGGACTTCCTGGTGGTGTCATGTGATCGGGAGTGAGTGAGGTGTCATGGTTCTGGGTATTGTAGTTAGATGCGTGGGAATCGCAGATAAAGCTGGATGTGGGAGACTTAGGAATGCTTTCAGCACCAGACATGACACTGTAAAATACATTTTACCTAAACAGCACTTCAGTGCACTTTTTTCACTACACTGAATTCATGTTTGCCAAATAAAGCTAAACGTTAAAGACATAAATTAAAATGGAATGCAATTTTCTTACATTTTCAAAATACATTTGAGTACTGCATTAGATTATTTCCCTGGGCGCACATGGGTAAAAGTGAAGTGACTCAATAAATGTAATAAACACAAACATTAAAAAATTAATTAGGTACATGTTCAAAATACCTGACATCTGAAATACTCGTGCAGCAATATTAATGTGATTTATCAGCTTTCTGAATCCTACCGTCCATTGGCTGCACTTTGCGTCACTGATGATGTTATCACCAGGAACTAAGCTCTTAACGACAGGTCTAGAGCTGTAGTTGGAACGACGAAGCTGAACCACTGTAGTTGCGAACGTTCGCTGGAACCATGGTTTTGGGAAACACCTGAGTAGCTTACCTAAGTGTCGCACTGCGTAAGTTACTAACGTGGTTACCTACATAGTTCCAATTATGCATTTGGGAAACACCCGCATCACAGTTGCATCGTCCAGACTATGTAAGTTGCTAACGTACTTAGCTACTACGCTTTTGGGAAACGGACCCCTGGACAAGGACTACATCACAGCGAGAATTAAGAGAGTGCTGCACTCTTTTTTTCGCCGAGACCTGGCTCGCAGACACAGTACCGGACAGCGCTATTCAGCTAGAGACTCACTCTGTACACAGAGGAGACTGGACAGCAGCCTTCAGTAAGGTTAAAGGGGGAGGTGTGTGTGTGTGTGTTTGTAAGCAATGCGTGGTGTGGAGATATACAAACTGCTTATAAGCACTGTTCACCAGTCGTGGAGTTCATACTGCCATCCCTATTATCTACCACAGGAATTTATTATTGTGTTTTTAGTTGCTGTTTACTGTATCTGTTAAACTGTGGTCTCTGGAGACTGAGGGCATCCTGCAGGACTGTTTTGCTACAACAGACTGGGATGTGTTTGAAGCTGCAGCCACAATGGAGGACTTCTCTGTCTGCATAGAGGACTATGCATGTGTCTGGCTACATCAGCACTTGTGTGGATAACTGTGGAGAAACTGGATGGCTTCTACTCCTCTGCTGACTCACTGCAGATGTGGTAAGGCCTGCAGCACATCATAGACTACAGGACCACCGCCAGCACCTTGAGCTCCACAGACACCCTACCACATGACCTCAACACCTTTTACACTTGCTTTGAAACCTCCAGCACTACCACAGAGAGGCACACACACACATTTAGCCCTCTCCACCCCCTCCCCCCCTCTGTCAGTATTATTAGGCCAGGTATGCAGAGCTCTGAGGAAGATCAACCCCCGCAAGGCAGCAGGACCAGACACCATTCCAGGAAGGGCCCTCAGAGCATGTGCCAAAAAACTCGCTATTGTTCTTAGCTCCATTTTTAATCTTTCCCTCAGCCAGAGTATTGTTCCCACTTGCTACAAGAACACAACTATTGTCCCCCTCCCCAAGAAGAGCCCCCCAACTTGCCTGAATGATTACAGGCCAGTAGCCCTCACTCTGATCATTATGAAGTGTTTTGAGAGAGTGGTTCTGGCTCACATACAGTGCAGCATGCCGGACACCCTGGACCCCCCGCAGTACGCCTACCGTCCCAACAGATCTACCTCCGACGTAATCGCTGCTGCCCTCCACTACTCCCTCGCCCACCTGAAAAACAAAGACTCCTACATCAGGATGCTCTTTGTGGACTACCGTTCTGCCTTTAATACGCTCATTCCCCCCAAACTCACAAACAAACTGCCACAGAAGAGATAAAGAAGCTGATAGTGGACATGAGGAGGTAGAGGAGACCTCATCAGCCACTGTTCATCCGGGAGCTTGAAGTGGAGAGGGTGAACAGTTTTAAATACCTGGGCATCCACATCAGTGAGGACTTCATGTGGAAATTGAACACCACACAGCTGGTCAAAAAGGCTCAACAGCGGCTGCACTTCCTGAGGAGGCTGAGGAAGTTCAAGATGTCTCCCAAGATACTCTGCAACTTCTAAAGCTGAGTCATTGAGAGCCTCTTGACCAACTCCTTAGACCGATAAACTGCATCAAGTGTTGTTTTGAACTGAAAACCTCTTCTACCAAAGCATCTACCAAAGAAAGAATTTAATTGTACGATGAACTTTGTTTCTTACTATACACATGACAATAAACTCTTTGAAATTAAAATAGACCAAAAGCAAGTTCTAATTGATATTTGCTAAACTTGGCCATGAAAGTGATTGGCACCTGATTTTAATGATTTGTAAGTCTGAGCGAATACTTTTGGCAGTATAGTTGTTTTCAGGGTTGTTGAAGACTTTGCTGATCTTGTGTCTGATCTCTCACTGAAAATGTTAGAACAGTCTGACTAGTTCATGTCGATCAGTTGTTTTAAATGCTCTCCGCTTGAAAAAAAATTCTGGATGTCCTCAGACATTCCAATTAGTAAAAGAGGAATTAGAATAGGTGTAAAATAGTTTTTAATTAAGTTGATCAGATAAATACTTGGTTCAACTACAGAGTCAGGGCAACCAAAAGAGTTAAGGAAAAAAAGTTAGTATGGAAGAAGAAAGTATCAATTCAATTTAATGTAAGATAAATGCAGAGTTCTTAAGTCTCACACTTTGAGTCAAAGAGGGTGGATTTTCAGCCAGAGTCTCAGGCGCGAAGAACTGTCCGATTCGAAAGTTCTGAAACACACGTCGGTGAACAACTGAAGAAGAACAGCACGCATCCAACCCCCTACCACCCCCCACCCCCCCACCCCCCCTTTGGTACAACTGAAGGAGAACTGTGCGCACCCACCACCACCACCCATCCCACCCCCCCTCCCCCCAAACTCACTCCCACCAAACTTCTAAACTTGAGAGCCCTGTAAATGTAAGGAAACAAATGTAAACATCAAAAATACTTATTACTCGGGTAATTGAAGAACAATAAAATAAAAACTCAATATTCACATTGTGGAAAATAAGACATCTTTGGAAATAGAATGTCTTTAAGAGTGATCACAGTTCTCAGTTAAAATTCAGGGGATTCACCAGTGTTGAGCAAGTGCAGTCATGCGACTGTGAAGTTTAGCCCATGGCACTTTGGAGTGAACTGACTCAGTATCTGGGGAAAGGAGTCCTGAAATAAATGGGCCCTATCGTACACATGCGCAAGGCGTGTAGCGTGGCTCATTAGCAACGTACACCCCGTCAACAGTCTATTTTTAGGCCTTGCGCAGGTGTCCTTAAAATAGTGTTGGACTTTAGGAATATATGAACGCCGATGGGCGTGGTGGTCTGGAAATGACTGTGTTCAGGTAAATTTCTGGCTGATCCAGTTAAACACTGGCTAAAGTCAGCTGAGCAGCCAGAACTGGATCACGATCAGTGTGTCTGTAGTCATTCCATTTAAGATGCAGACTTCAAACTGGGTTTGCAACACTGAATATTAATCAAGCAATCAACCATTATTTACACTTGAGGGGGACCCTCGACTGACCGTTGAACTTAGACATCCTGTCAGGTCCTTGGTCTGTCTGCTTCGTATGTCTGTGTTATTCTTAGGTCTGTGTTTCTCTCCAGTGTTTTTCCACTCACCTGTGTTCCTTTGTAGCTCCGCCCCTTCGTCCCAGGTGTTTCCTGTTCCCTGTGTGTGTGCACCTCTATTTAAGGTCCGTGTTCCATTTCCCCGGTGTCGATCCTTGTACGTTTTTACGTCTGTCAGTGTTCCGTGGTTTCCCGAGTTTCCCCAGTCCTGTTTTCAGTTTATCCCGTTGTATTGTGTATCCTGTTTTTGTTAATAAATTCCCCTTTTGTTTGCAATTGCGTCCGCCTCCTCGTCCTCCCAGCACCTCCACCCTGACACATCCTTTCACCGGATCAATCACGCAAAAAGCGTTTTTCCGCCGCCAAGATAGAAACACACCAGAAATGTACCTGAACACACGTCATTTCCAGAAACTATGAATGAACACATGTGGAGTTTTATGTACATTCACAAAAAATTACCTGACCTCCACAGTCACCGGACCTGAACCCAATCCAGATGGTTTGGGGTGAGCTGGAGCACAGAGTGAAGGCAAAGAGCCAACAAGTGCTAAACACCTCTGGGAACTCCTTCCTTCAAGACAGTTGGAAAACCATTTCAGGTGACCACCTCTTGAAGCTCATTGAGAGATTGATGCCAAGAGTGTGCAAAGCAGTAATCAGAGAGTGGCTATTTTGAAGAAACTAGAATATCTTTTTTTGTGTTATTTCACCTTTTTTTGTTAAGTACAAAACTCCACGTGTTTATTCATAGTTTTGATGCCAATAGTCATGAAAATAAAGAAAACACATTGAAAAAGAGAAGGTGTGTCCAAACTTTTGGCCTGTACTGTATGTTCCTGCTAAAACCCAAACAAGATTCAAACGTAGATAAAGTAACAGCAGCAAAACTAACTAGTGTTTACCACACTGTGAAACACTTCCTATCATACAGGTCAAGTTGTGTTGTTGCCATGACCCTTTTTAAAGAACTGTCTGTTCTGTTTAACTGCCCCCAGTTGGGTGTTTTAACTTGAGAAGCGCTGTGAACTAGAATGAAATATATATATATATATATATATATATATATATATATATATATATATATATATCTTTCTATACAGGTCTTTCTCAAAAAAATAGCATATTGTGATGAAGTTCATTCTTTTCCAAAATGAAATGATAAAAATTAAACTTTCATATATTTTAGATTCATTGCACACCAACTGAAATATTTCAGGTCTTTTATTGTTTTAATACTGATGAATACTGCAAAAGATTCCTGAGGCTTTTAAAAACTCCCAGCCTAGTTCATTACTCAAAACCGCAATCATGGGTAAGACTGCCGACCTGACTGCTGCCCAGAAGGCCATAATTGACACCATCAAGCAAGAGGGTAAGACACAGAAAGAAATTTCCACTGTGTTTTATCAAGGGCAGGGTCAATGCAGCTAGCTATCAGGCGATTTTGGAGCACTTCATGCTTCCATCTGCTGAAAAGCTTTATGGAGATAAAGATTTCATTTTTCAGCAGGACCTGGCACCTGCTCACAGTGCCAAAACCACTGGTAAATGGTTTACTGATCATGGTATTACTGTGCTCAATTGGCCTGCCAACTCTCCTGATCTGAACCCCATAGAGAATCTGTGGGATATTGTGAAGAGAAAGTTGAGAGACGCAAGACCCAACACTCTGGATGAGCTTAAGGCCGCTATCGAAGCATCCTGGGCCTCCATAACACCTCAGCAGTGCCACAGGCTGATTGCCTCCATGCCACGCCGCATTGAAGCAGTGATTTCTGCAAAAGGATTCCTGACCAAGTATTGAGTGCATAACTGAACATGATTATTTGAAGCTTGACTTTTTTTGTATTAAAAACACTTTTCTTTTATTGGTCGGATGAAATATGCTAATTTTTTTAGATTTTGCCAAAATCATCCATATTAAAACAATAAAATGCTTGAACTACTTTAGTTGTGTGTAATGAATCTAAAATATATGAAAGTCTAATGTTTATCAGTACATTAAAGAAAATAATGAACTTTATCACAATATTCAAATTTTTTGAGAAGGACCTGTATATATCTTATTTAAATGCAACTTTCTCTCACGTCAAAAAAAAAAAAAACAGTAAGCAAGGAGCTTTCATACTATTTCACAGCGCTTCTCAAGTTAAAACACCCGACTGTGTACATTTAAACAGAACAGACAGTTATTTAATGTGCTTTAAAAGGGTCATGGCTTATATATATAAATATAAATATGTATAATGTATATATACATACATTGGGTTACCCTAATTTTGTTAATTGTGTGGGACAATGTGGGACACCTTGTACATACTCTTTGTCCCACATCTGGTGAATTGGAATCTGGTCATCCTAACCATTAACTGTCTGCCTGCTCCTGAAGCCTCTCTGCCTAAAGACTCAGTTATACAGCAGCCTCAGTCTCAGAACTACAGTGACTCTGTTCTACGTCACCCAGCTACTAAATACTCCCTCGTACTCCCACGTATTATCTAGTTTTCTAGCTCTATATAAAGCGTTCTACCTTGCCTTTGATTCTTCATTTCTTAACCTGACTACCCCTGTCTGCCTAGCTCTGTAAATAAACCTGTGTTTTCTAACCAGCGTTTGTCTCCCCTGGTCCTGGTATTCATTACATTAACAAGGTTACTTTTATGCAAGGAGTATAAAGTTCAGATTATTGTGTGAAAATGTAAGGAGTAGAAGTAAAAAGTTATCTGAAAAAATATTTACTCCAGTAAAGGATAGATGACCAATTTTTCTTAGGCTTTTTAAATAAAGCTCAATTGTCTATTTGAATAAATATGTTAAAAAGGGTAAAGGTTTTACTTTTTTTCAAATGGCTGCATCTTGAATGAAAAGAAGGTAGTTCCAAACTTTTGATTGGTACTGTACATGTTTTATATTGGCCACACCTCTGTGAATAAACTTTAAAAAGGCCGACAGAAGACTTTCTGTTTCTTTTTCTCTTATGCACCACTAGCAGCGATCTGCACAACAGTTCATCCTCCTGGAGATTCAGGTCAGTTACATTCTTTAACTCTTCTATTTCTGAGACATATATATTTATTACAGTTGTGCTTAAAAGATGTGATTAAGAGTTGTATTAGAGTTGTAAATGCATTTAGATTTTGTCTGTATTATTTTTTCCATAGAAATGAATAGGGTGCAAAAGTTTATGCAAACCTTTTATTATGTCACAATTATACAAATACACCACTAACACCCAATAACCCAGAGCAACTGCTTAGAACTTTAACTACCCCAAACCATCTTAGCAGGGCTGCATGATACCAGAAAAATATCTTCTGTGATGATATATTTAAAAATTGCAAAATGGAAGGTTTTGAATAATAAATGTTTAAGTGGAAATAATGCATAATATATTATGAATATATTTTGAAATAATCTAACATTTTTGTCGTCAGTGTTCTCCCACACGTCTAACTGTGTAAGAGCAGAGTGATCATGGTGGAGTATAAGGTTGAGGTGTTTGACAGCACTGTCCTCACCCTGGACACCATCTACATCAGGCTGATAGGCAGCATCTGCAACAGTGAACCCCAGGTTCTCCACAGCCCACTTTCATTGGTAAGTTCTAACGTCCTGACACTAGGGCTGCCACGATTAGTCGACTAGTCACGATTATGTCGACTATTAAAATAGTCGACGACTAATTTAATAGTCGATTAGTCGTTTTTTTTTTTTTCTTTGTTTTTCTCTCCAAACTGCTGCGACTGCCTTTCTGTCCTGGACGCACATGCGCAGTAGTGGAAACCGGGGTAGGTAGTGGACGACATCTCAGGACATTATACAGACAGGCTCTGGTTTCATGGCTACCCCGCTACAGAACTCAAAAGTGTGGGATCACCAAGAAAATAAAAGTGAAACGCGTGCAATGCAATATCTGCAATGAAGAACTTGCCTTCCTCGGCAGCACAACCGCGATGCACGAGCACCTGAAAAGGAGGCATGTTGTGGCTGATTAAATGACGAAGAAGCTAAATTGCTATTTAGCTGCTAAAATTAGCGTAAACAGAGCGTTAACTTAGTACTTAACTTACTCATCTTGATAGCTTTAAAACAGAGGTCACTAATAGGCGGACCGCGATCCGGATCCGGACCCAGACGTTGTCACAAATGCCGTCCCAAACCGATAAACTACAGAGAAGGATTTCATTCTGACAGTGGCTTCTGTTTTCAGTGCTTTTCGGTGCAGTAAACTCACAGATCAGTCATGTGTGGTGTAAAATCACCAAACGCTCTCCTCTGCCAATCAGATCTGTGCAGACCGCTGCCCTGTGTACGGTAATGTACACAATATCTGGACAGAGAGGCATTTTTTATTAATATGCTTTTTTTTCATAATAGTTCAAACAACCTCACAGTTGAGATGTTTCATAAATGCCAGTGCCTTATCCTTATTTTACACAGTTGTTTACACTTTATGCTAAACAGTAAAATAATTGTCTGTTACAACAAGCTGCATATTTCATTAAAGGTTTAATGAACTATGATTTTAATTGTTTTTATTTTTAGTTAGCATATAGCTGAAATCTAATGTTGGTTGTATAATAGCAGCTGCATTCTATTGTGATAAACTGTGTTTTATATTCAATTAACGTATGATCCGATTAGTCGACTAATCATAAAAAATAATCAGTGATTAGTCGACTATAAAAATAATCGTTTGTGGCAGCCCTACCTGACACATTGCTTTCTTACATTATAGATTAATTAATTAATTGCACTTTTTATTAATTTTATTTAGTAAACTTGAGTAACTAGTAGTGCACTGTTATAATACTTCATGACTCTTGGAGAAATACTTGGAGAAATACTTACTAATTATGTCTCCTTTATAGTAAATACTCGTGAATTATTGGTCAAATCAACATTAACTGATCAGCTACAAACTTACACGCCACCTGGGAAACTATGGATTTAAATCAATGTACCTGAACAATTAGTTTGATGGTGATATTAAAGGCATATTTGAATGAAGCCAGTGACACCATTTGTAGTAGTAGTAGTAACCTTAGTTACCTTATTATCCTCAGTATCTTCCAAATATTAGCAAAACATAGTAAAATACTAGTGTGTAGTTATCTGCTTAACCCCCATTTTTGGAAGATAAAAAATTATTAACTATTTGTAGGGTACATTAATTAAAGTTCTCCAGAACACACATGTAGGACTGTACAAATGTCTGTAAGACTGTAATCATTTTAGTTTTAATAATCTTTGCTTTAATATTAAAATATAAAAGTTCATCTTCAGCCTTGCAGTCTCACAGAGATTTAATAGTATCCTTAGTATCCTTTAGAGGAAACATCACTGTGTGTTACTGGTGATCATTCTACAACAGTTAACGTGTTAACAACAACAACAATAATAATAATAATAATAATAATAATAATAATAATAATAATAATAATAATAATAATAATAGTAATAATACTAATAATAATAATAATAATAATAATAATAATAAGCTAGCTAATGCTAACACACAAATATAACCTAGCAAACTTAGCTAGCTAATGTTGAAACACACATATATAACCTAGCAAACTTAGCTGTAATTCTGCTTCAATCATGTAAAGCACTATAATTCTTTAATTACAGACTGTTATCCTGCTTCAGTCATGAAGTACACTATTATTCTTTAATTACAGACAGTAGTCCTGCTTCAGTCATGAAGGACACTATAATTATTTAATTACAGACTGTAGTCCTGCTTCAGTCATGGAGGACAATATTATTCTATAATTACAGACTGTAGTCCTGCTTCAGTCATGTAGGACACTATTATTCTTTAATTACAGACTGTAGTTCTGCCTCAGTCATTTAGAACACTATAATTTAATTACAGACTGTAGTTCTGCCTCAGTCATGTTGGACCCTCTTATTCTTTAATTACAGACTGTAGTCCTGCTTCAGTCATGTAGGACACTATAATTCTTTAATTACAGACTGTAGTTCTGCTTCAGTCACGTAGGGCACTATAATTCTTTAATTACAGACTGTAGTTCTGCTTCAGTCATGTAGGGCACTATTACTCTTTAATTACAGACTGTAGTTCTGCTTCAGTCACGTAGGACACAATTATTCTTTAATTACAGACAGCAGTCATGCTTCAGTCATGTAGAGCACTATAATTCTATAATTACAGACTGTAGTTCTGCTTCAGTCATGTAGGACACTATTAATGTTTGATTACAGACTGTTGTTCTGCCTCAGACATGTAGGACACTATAATTCTTTAATTACAGACTGCAGTTCTGCTTCAGTCATGTAGGACACTAGTATTCTTTGATTACAGACTGTAGTCCTGCTTCAGTCATGTAGGACACTATTAGTCTTTGATTACAGACTGCAGTTCTGCTTCAGTCATGTAGGGCACTATTACTCTTTAATTACAGACTGTAGTTCTGCTTCAGTCAGGTAGGGCACTATAATTCTTAAATTACAGACTGTAGTTCTGCTTCAGGCACGTAGGACACAATAATTCTTTAATTACAGACAGCAGTCATGCTTCAGTCATGGACAGCACTATAATTCTATAATTACAGACTGTAGTTCTGCTTCAGTCATGTAGGACACTATTAATGTTTGATTACAGACTGTTGTTCTGCCTCAGACATGTAGGACACTACAATTCTTTAATTACAGACTGCAGTTCTGCTTCAGTCATGTAGGACACTAGTATTCTTTGATTACAGACTGTAGTCCTGCTTCAGTCATGTAGGACACTATTATTCTTTAATTACAGACTCTAGTCCTGCTTCAGTCATGTAGGACACTATTATTCTTTGATTACAGACTGCAGTTCTGCCTCAGTCATGTAGGACACTGTTATTCTTTAATTAGAGACTGTAGTTCTGCTTCAGTCATGTAAGACAATATAATACTTTAATTACAGACTTAATTTCTGCTTCAGTGATGTAGGACACTATTATTCTTTAATTACAGACTGTAGTTCTGCCTCAGTCATGTAGGACACTGTTATTCTTTAATTACAGACTGTAGTACTGCTTCAGTCATGTAGGACACTATTATTATTTAATTAGAGACTGTAGTTCTGCTTCAGTCATGTAAGACAATATAATACTTTAATTACAGACTTAATTTCTGCTTCAGTCATGTAGGACAATATAATTCTTTAATTACAGACTGTAGTTCTGCTTCAGTCATTTAGGACACCATTATTCTTTAATTACAGACTGTAGTTCTGCTTCAGTAATGTAGGAGACTATAATTCTGTAATAACAGACTGCAATTCTGCTTCAGTCATGTAGGACACTCTTATTCTATAATTACAGACTGTAGTTCTGCTTCAGTCATGTAGGACACTATAATTCTTTAATTACAGACTGTAGTCCTGCTTCAGTCATGTAGGACACTATAATTATTTAATTACAGACTGTAGTTCTGCTTCAGTCATGTAGGGCACTATAATTCTCTAATTACAGACTGTAGTTCTGCTTCAGTCATGTAGGACACGATAATTCTTTAATTACAGACTGTAGTTCTGCTTCAGTCATGTAGGGCACTATAATTCTTTAATTACAGACTGTATTTCTGCTTTAGTCATGTAGCACACTATTATTTTTTAATTACAGACTGTAGTTCTGCTTCAGTCATGTAAGGCACTATAATTCTTTAATTGCAGACTGTAGTTCTGCTTCAGTCATGTAGGACACTATTATTCTTTGATTACAGACTGTAGTTCTGCTTCAGTCATGTAGGACACTATAATTCTTTGATTACAGACTGTAGTTCTGCTTTAGTCATGTAGGACACTATAATTCTTTAATTATAGACAGTAGTCGTGCTTCAGTCATGTAGGGCACTATAATTCTTTAATTACAGACAGTATTCGTGCTTCAGTCATGTAGGACACTGTTATTCTTTTATTACATTCTTTAGTTCTGCTTCTGTCATTTAGGACACAATTGTTCTTTAATTGCAGACTGTAGTTCTGCTTCAGTCATGTAGGACACTATTATTATTTAATTACAGACTGTAGTTCTGCTTCAGTCATGTAGGGCACTATAATTCTCTAATTACAGACTGTAGTTCTGCTTCAGTCATGTAGGACACGATTATTCTCTAATTACAGACTGTAGTTCTGCTTCAGTCATGTAGGACATGATTATTCTTTAATTACAGACTGTAGTTCTGATTCAGTCATGTAGGGCACTATAATTCTTTAATTACAGACTGTATTTCTGCTTTAGTCATGTAGGACACTATTATTCTTTAATTGCAGACTGTAGTTCTGCTTCAGTCATGTAGGGCACTATAATTCTTTAATTGCAGACTGTGGTTCTGCTTCATTCATATAGGACACAATTATTCTTTAATTACAGACTGTAGTTCTGCTTCAGTCATTTAGGACACTATAATTCTTTAATTACAGACTGTAGTTCTGCTTTAGTCATGTAGGACACTATTATTATTTAATTACAGACTGCAGTTTTGCCTCAGTCATGTAGGACACTATTATTATTTAATTACAGACTGTAGTTCTGCTTCAGTCATTTAGGACACCATTATTCTTTAATTACAGACTGTAGTTCTGCTTCAGTAATGTAGGAGACTATAATTCTTTAATAACAGACTGCAATTCTGCTTCAGTCATGTAGGACACTCTTATTCTATAATTACAGACTGTAGTCCTGCTTCAGTCATGTAGGACACTATAATTATTTAATTACAGACTGTAGTTCTGCTTCAGTCATGTAGGGCACTATAATTCTTTAATTGCAGACTGTCGTTCTGCTTCATTCATATAGGACACAATTATTCTTTGATTACAGACTGTAGTTCTGCTTCAGTCATTTAGGACACTATAATTCTTTAATTACAGACTGTAGTTCTGCTTTAGTCATGTAGGACACTATTATTCTTTAATTACAGACTGCAGTTTTGCCTCAGTCATGTAGGACACTATTATTATTTAATTACAGACTGTAATTCTGCTTCAGTCATTTAGGACACCATTATTCTTTAATTACAGACTGTAGTTCTGCTTCAGTAATGTAGGAGACTATAATTCTTTAATAACAGACTGCAATTCTGCTTCAGTCATGTAGGACACTCTTATTCTATAATTACAGACTGTAGTTCTGCTTCAGTCATGTAGGACACTATAATTCTTTAATTACAGACTGTAGTCCTGCTTCAGTCATGTAGGACACTATAATTATTTAATCACAGACTGTAGTTCTGCTTCAGTCATGTAGGGCACTATAATTCTCTAATTACAGACTTTAGTTCTGCTTCAGTCATGAAGGACACTCTTATTCTATAATTACAGACTGTAGTTCTGCTTCAGTCATGTAGGGCACCATAATTCTTTAATTACAGACTGTAGTCCTGCTTCAGTCATGTAGGACACTATAATTATTTAATTACAGACTGTAGTTCTGCTTCAGTCATGTAGGGCACTATAATTCTCTAATTACAGACTTTAGTTCTGCTTCAGTCATGTAGGACACTATTATTCTTTGATTACAGACTCTAGTCCTGCTTCAGTCATGTAGGACACTATTATTCTTTGATTACAGACTGTAGTTCTGCTTCAGTCATGTAGGACACTAAAATTCTTTAATTACAGACTGTAGTTCTGCTTCAGTCATGTAGGACACTATTATTCTTTAATTACAGACTGTAGTTCTGCTTCAGTCATGTAAGACACTATTATTTTTTAATTACAGACTGTAGTTCTGCTTCAGTGATGTAGGACACTATAATTATTTAATTACAGACTGTAGTTCTGCTTCAGTCATGTAGGGCACTATAATTCTCTAATTACAGACTGTAGTTCTGCTTCAGTCATGTAGGACACGATAATTCTTTAATTACAGACTGTAGTTCTGCTTCAGTCATGTAGGACACTATTATTCTTTAATTACAGACTGCAGTTTTGCCTCAGTCACGTAGGACACTATTATTATTTAATTACAGACTGTAGTTCTGCTTCAGTAATTTAGGACACCATTATTCTTTAATTACAGACTGTAGTTCTGCTTCAGTCATTTAGGACACCATTATTCTTTAATTACAGACTGTAGTTCTGCTTCAGTAATGTAGGAGACTATAATTCTTTAATAACAGACTGCAATTCTGCTTCAGTCATGTAGGACACTCTTATTCTATAATTACAGACTGTAGTTCTGCTTCAGTCATGTAGGAAACTATAATTCTTTAATTACAGACTGTAGTCCTGCTTCAGTCATGTAGGACACTATAATTATTTAATTACAGACTGTAGTTCTGCTTCAGTCATGTAGGGCACTATAATTTTCTAATTACAGACTGTAGTTCTGCTTCAGTCATGTAGGACACGATAATTCTTTAATTACAGACTGTAGTTCTGCTTCAGTCATGTAGGGCACTATAATTCTTTAATTACAGACTGTATTTCTGCTTTAGTCATGTAGGACACTATTATTTTTTAATTACAGACTGTAGTTCTGCTTCAGTCATGTAAGGCACTATAATTCTTTAATTGCAGACTGTAGTTCTGCTTCAGTCATGTAGGACACTATTATTCTTTGATTACAGACTGTAGTTCTGCTTCAGTCATGTAGGACACTATAATTCTTTGATTACAGACTGTAGTTCTGCTTTAGTCATGTAGGACACTATAATTCTTTAATTATAGACAGTAGTCGTGCTTCAGTCATGTAGGGCACTATAATTCTTTAATTACAGACAGTAGTCGTGCTTCAGTCATGTAGGACACTGTTATTCTTTTATTACATTCTTTATTTCTGCTTCTGTCATTTAGGACACAATTGTTCTTTAATTGCAGACTGTAGTTCTGCTTCAGTCATGTAGGACACTATTATTATTTAATTACAGACTGTAGTTCTGCTTCAGTCATGTAGGGCACTATAATTCTCTAATTACAGACTGTAGTTCTGCTTCAGTCATGTAGGACACGATTATTCTCTAATTACAGACTGTAGTTCTGCTTCAGTCATGTAGGACATGATTATTCTTTAATTACAGACTGTAGTTCTGATTCAGTCATGTAGGGCACTATAATTCTTTAATTACAGACTGTATTTCTGCTTTAGTCATGTAGGACACTATTATTCTTTAATTGCAGACTGTAGTTCTGCTTTAGTCATGTAGGGCACTATAATTCTTTAATTGCAGACTGTGGTTCTGCTTCATTCATATAGGACACAATTATTCTTTAATTACAGACTGTAGTTCTGCTTCAGTCATTTAGGACACTATAATTCTTTAATTACAGACTGTAGTTCTGCTTTAGTCATGTAGGACACTATTATTCTTTAATTACAGACTGCAGTTTTGCCTCAGTCATGTAGGACACTATTATTATTTAATTACAGACTGTAGTTCTGCTTCAGTCATTTAGGACACCATTATTCTTTAATTACAGACTGTAGTTCTGCTTCAGTAATGTAGGAGACTATAATTCTTTAATAACAGACTGCAATTCTGCTTCAGTCATGTAGGACACTCTTATTCTATAATTACAGACTGTAGTTCTGCTTCAGTCATGTAGGACACTATAATTCTTTAATTACAGACTGTAGTCCTGCTTCAGTCATGTAGGACACTATAATTATTTAATTACAGACTGTAGTTCTGCTTCAGTCATGTAGGGCACTATAATTCTTTAATTGCAGACTGTCGTTCTGCTTCATTCATATAGGACACAATTATTCTTTGATTACAGACTGTAGTTCTGCTTCAGTCATTTAGGACACTATAATTCTTTAATTACAGACTGTAGTTCTGCTTTAGTCATGTAGGACACTATTATTCTTTAATTACAGACTGCAGTTTTGCCTCAGTCATGTAGGACACTATTATTATTTAATTACAGACTGTAGTTCTGCTTCAGTCATTTAGGACACCATTATTCTTTAATTACAGACTGTAGTTCTGCTTCAGTAATGTAGGAGACTATAATTCTTTAATAACAGACTGCAATTCTGCTTCAGTCATGTAGGACACTCTTATTCTATAATTACAGACTGTAGTTCTGCTTCAGTCATGTAGGACACTATAATTCTTTAATTACAGACTGTAGTCCTGCTTCAGTCATGTAGGACACTATAATTATTTAATCACAGACTGTAGTTCTGCTTCAGTCATGTAGGGCACTATAATTCTCTAATTACAGACTTTAGTTCTGCTTCAGTCATGTAGGACACTCTTATTCTGTAATTACAGACTGTAGTTCTGCTTCAGTCATGTAGGGCACCATAATTCTTTAATTACAGACTGTAGTCCTGCTTCAGTCATGTAGGATACTATAATTATTTAATTACAGACTGTAGTTCTGCTTCAGTCATGTAGGGCACTATAATTCTCTAATTACAGACTTTAGTTCTGCTTCAGTCATGTAGGACACTATTATTCTTTGATTACAGACTCTAGTCCTGCTTCAGTCATGTAGGACACTATTATTCTTTGATTACAGACTGTAGTTCTGCTTCAGTCATGTAGGACACTAAAATTCTTTAATTACAGACAGTAGTTCTGCTTCAGTCATGTAGGACACTATTATTCTTTAATTACAGACTGTAGTTCTGCTTCAGTCATGTAGGACACTATTATTTTTTAATTACAGACTGTAGTTCTGCTTCAGTCATGTAGGACACTATAATTATTTAATTACAGACTGTAGTTCTGCTTCAGTCATGTAGGGCACTATAATTCTCTAATTACAGACTGTAGTTCTGCTTCAGTCATGTAGGACACGATAATTCTTTAATTACAGACTGTAGTTCTGCTTCAGTCATGTAGGACACTATTATTCTTTAATTACAGACTGCAGTTTTGCCTCAGTCACGTAGGACACTATTATTATTTAATTACAGACTGTAGTTCTGCTTCAGTCATTTAGGACACCATTATTCTTTAATTACAGACTGTAGTTCTGCTTCAGTAATGTAGGAGACTATAATTCTTTAATAACAGACTGCAATTCTGCTTCAGTCATGTAGGACACTCTTATTCTATAATTACAGACTGTAGTTCTGCTTCAGTCATGTAGGACACTATAATTCTTTAATTACAGACATTAGTCCTGCTTCAGTCATGTAGGACACTATAATTATTTAATTACAGACTGTAGTTCTGCTTCAGTCATGTAGGGCACTATAATTCTCTAATTACAGACTGTAGTTCTGCTTCAGTCATGTAGGACACGATAATTCTTTAATTATAGACTGTAGTTCTGCTTCAGTCATGTAGGGCACTATAATTCTTTAATTACAGACTGTATTTCTGCTTTAGTCATGTAGGACACTATTATTTTTTAATTACAGACTGTAGTTCTGCTTCATTCATGTAAGGCACTATAATTCTTTAATTGCAGACTGTAGTCGTGCTTCAGTCATGTAGGACACTGTTATTCTTTTATTACATTCTTTAGTTCTGCTTCTGTCATTTAGGACACAATTGTTCTTTAATTGCAGACTGTAGTTCTGCTTCAGTCATGTAGGACACTATTATTATTTAATTAAAGACTGTAGTTCTGCTTCAGTCATGTAGGGCACTATAATTCTCTAATTACAGACTGTAGTTCTGCTTCAGTCATGTAGGACACGATTATTCTCTAATTACAGACTGTAGTTCTGCTTCAGTCATGTAGGACATGATTATTCTTTAATTACAGACTGTAGTTCTGATTCAGTCATGTAGGGCACTATAATTCTTTAATTACAGACTGTATTTCTGCTTTAGTCATGTAGGACACTATTATTCTTTAATTGCAGACTGTGGTTCTGCTTCATTCATATAGGACACAATTATTCTTTAATTACAGACTGTAGTTCTGCTTCAGTCATTTAGGACACTATAATTCTTTAATTACAGACTGTAGTTCTGCTTTAGTCATGTAGGACACTATTATTGTTTAATTACAGACTGCAGTTTTGCCTCAGTCATGTAGGACACTATTATTATTTAATTACAGACTGTAGTTCTGCTTCAGTCATTTAGGACACCATTATTCTTTAATTACAGACTGTAGTTCTGCTTCAGTAATGTAGGAGACTATAATTCTTTAATAACAGACTGCAATTCTGCTTCAGTCATGTAGGACACTCTTATTCTATAATTACAGACTGTAGTTCTGCTTCAGTCATGTAGGACACTATAATTCTTTAATTACAGACTGTAGTCCTGCTTCAGTCATGTAGGACACTATAATTATTTAATTACAGACTGTAGTTCTGCTTCAGTCATGAAGGGCACTATAATTCTTTAATTGCAGACTGTCGTTCTGCTTCATTCATATAGGACACAATTATTCTTTGATTACAGACTGTAGTTCTGCTTCAGTCATTTAGGACACTATAATTCTTTGATTACAGACTGTAGTTCTGGTTTAGTCATGTAGGACACTATTATTCTTTAATTACAGACTGCAGTTTTGCCTCAGTCATGTAGGACACTATTATTATTTAATTACAGACTGTAGTTCTGCTTCAGTCATTTAGGACACCATTATTCTTTAATTACAGACTGTAGTTCTGCTTCAGTAATGTAGGAGACTATAATTCTTTAATAACAGACTGCAATTCTGCTTCAGTCATGTAGGACACTCTTATTCTATAATTACAGACTGTAGTTCTGCTTCAGTCATGTAGGACACTATCATTCTTTAATTACAGACTGTAGTCCTGCTTCAGTCATGTAGGACACTATAATTATTTAATCACAGACTGTAGTTCTGCTTCAGTCATGTAGGGCACTATAATTCTCTAATTACAGACTTTAGTTCTGCTTCAGTCATGTAGGACACTCTTATTCTATAATTACAGACTGTAGTTCTGCTTCAGTCATGTAGGGCACCATAATTCTTTAATTACAGACTGTAGTCCTGCTTCAGTCATGTAGGACACTATAATTATTTAATTACAGACTTTAGTTCTGCTTCAGTCATGTAGGACACTATTATTCTTTGATTACAGACTCTAGTCCTGCTTCAGTCATGTAGGACATTATTATTCTTTGATTACAGACTGTAGTTCTGCTTCAGTCATGTAGGACACTAAAATTCTTTAATTACAGACAGTAGTTCTGCTTCAGTCATGTAGGACACTATTATTCTTTAATTACAGACTGTAGTTCTACTTCAGTCATGTAGGACACTATTATTTTTTAATTACAGACTGTAGTTCAGCTTCAGTCATGTAGGACACTATAATTATTTAATTACAGACTGTAGTTCTGCTTCAGTCATGTAGGGCACTATAATTCTCTAATTACAGACTGTAGTTCTGCTTCAGTCATGTAGGACACGATAATTCTTTAATTACAGACTGTAGTTCTGCTTCAGTCATGTAGGACACTATTATTCTTTAATTACAGACTGCAGTTTTGCCTCAGTCACGTAGGACACTATTATTATTTAATTACAGACTGTAGTTCTGCTTCAGTCATTTAGGACACCATTATTCTTAAATTACAGACTGTAGTTCTGCTTCAGTAATGTAGGAGACTATAATTCTTTAATAACAGACTGCAATTCTGCTTCGGTCATGTAGGACACTCTTATTCTATAATTACAGACTGTAGTTCTGCTTCAGTCATGTAGGACACTATAATTCTTTAATTACAGACTGTAGTCCTGCTTCAGTCATGTAGGACACTATAATTATTTAATTACAGACTGTAGTTCTGCTTCAGTCATGTAGGGCACTATAATTCTCTAATTACAGACTGTAGTTCTGCTTCAGTCATGTAGGACACGATTATTCTTTAATTACAGACTGTAGTTCTGCCTCAGTCATGTAGGGCACTATAATTCTTTAATTACAGACTGTATTTCTGCTTTAGTCATGTAGGACACTATTATTTTTTTAATTACAGACTGTAGTTCTGCTTCAGTCATGTAGGGCACTATAATTATTTAATTGCAGACTGTAGTTCTGCTTCAGTCATGTAGGACACTATTATTCTTTGATTACAGACTGTAGTTCTGCTTCAGTCATGTAGGACAGTATAATTAAAGGCAAGGCAAGACTTTACATGAGGTTTATTTGTATAGCACCTTTCATACACAGTGGCAATTGTGTTACATAAACAAGGAACTATTCAAATTAAAAATAAGAATGAGGAAAAAAGGTTACAGTACAGAAATGTTATTGAGTTTAAACTGAGCTAAAAGCTGCTCAAACAGGTCTTTCTTCTGGTCTGGTCTGGTGTGTGTGAGTGTGTATGTTTTTGTTTTAGTAGAAGTCGAGCAATTTTGCTTTTTGGAATGAAGATGGTTTTATTTTTACTTCCCTGTATTGTGGTTTTCTACCACAAAGATCTCTTTCATTTTCTTCGACTGGATCATTCCTGCATGTCAGATGTTTTCTTGCTTGAAACAGTGGTTATGTTTGGACCAGGTTAAGTCCTACCATTAAAAATGATAGTTAAAAATACAACAGTATGTTTATACAAACAATGCAATAGTATATTTCTAATAAAAATAATACAACTTTATACACAATACTTTATACACATATTATTTAAAATAATACAATTGCAACAGATTTCTTACTAAGTGATTATATAGCTTTTTATTGTTTGTCTGGTTTATATACAATAATTTAGTGCTTTATGTTTTTAAAAAAAATACTACTGTAATTGTTACTGCTACACATGCCTTTTTAATATATAAATCCATATAAGCTTAGGTACAACAAAATTAAAACACTGAATTAGAGCCAACCTGTGGCAAATGCAATGCAAGAAACTCAGGCCACATGGTGCAGCTAACCAGCTAGCTAACTGAGCTGAGATTCAACATTAAACACTTAATTGCTCAAAATCCCCAAATCAATCAATTTAAATACACAGAATTATATAATACTAACCAACGTGGAACATACCTGGAATGAATGTAGCACACACAAATAGCTCTCACTTCTTGGTCAGCTCTCAGCTAGGGAGACAGGCTTGCCTTAGCATATTATTAGCTCAATATTACCATCAGATTCTAATTATATATTGTGAATTTAATAAAAGTCCAGTTGGTTTATTATTATTTTTAATTGTATTTGTTATTGTCAATATTTATTAAATAAATAACAAATAAACAAATAAAGTAAACCAAAACAAATGAGGGGTAACGATAATAAACAATGAAATAAACAGGGAACAAACGTGAGATAAACTAACATAAATAAACAGAAAGAAATAAACCAAGAAACAAACGAGAAACAGAAATAATACATAACTAAACAGGGCAGGGATATATATATACAAGGAAATAAACAGGGAACAAGAAAAGACAAGAAATAAACAAGAAGATATAAATACAGAACAAGGACTAGGGCTAAGGCTATAAATACAAAGAAACACGGAGAGACAAACAACAGGAGAAGGTGCAAAGACCGACAGCAAACACTGACACAGGAGGGCTATTTAACACACACGGGAAGTGGAAACACCTGAGCTACACATAGACACAGATGGAAAAGTACTGGGACAGAACACAGGGGCACAGGTCACGTAGGACACACACAGGCACGAGGACAGACAGGAAACAGGGCCAGGACATGACAGAAGTCCCCCCATAAACGAGCAGCTCCCGAGGCACGTAAAAACAAACCCCGGCGGGGAGAGGCCAGGAAAAACAAGGGGCGAGACATGGGGCATAAAGAGACTGGACGGGAGACTGTACAGGGCTCATAGACTGGACAGGGAACAAGGACTGGACAGCGAACAGAGACTGGATGGGGAACTAGACATGAGACGGAGACTGGACGGGGAACTGGACAGGGGACGGAGACTGGACGGGGAACTGGACAGTAGACGGAGATTGGACAGGACCAATCAGGGACAATGGGAACAGGGAAAAAAAAACATCAACAGGGACAGACACAAACACGGTGACAGAAACAGGAACAGAAAAACCACCGGGGACAGGAACTCTTTGTGGGGAAGGAGGACAGTGGGTTGAGGCCCTGTATAGATTACAGAGGCCTCAATAAGATCATGGTTAAGAACCCTTACCCCTTGCCCCATGTCATCCACCTTTGAGACACTGTAGCAGGGTACAGTCTTTACCAAACTGGACCTGCGCAGTGCCTACAACCTGGTTAGGCTCAGGGTGGGTGACAAATGGAGGACAGCGTTCATCACCCCATCTGGGCATTATTAGTACCTGGTTATGCCCTTCAGGTTGATGAACGCCCTCATCGTCTTCCAGGGGTACATTAACGAGGTTCTCCGGAGGTGTTGGACCGGTGCGTGTTCGTTTACTGAGACAACATTCTTATATACAGTCGCTCTCTGAATGGACACATTACCCACATCTGATGGGTTCTCCAGCTACTCCTGGACAACGACCTCTACATCAAACAGGAGTTCCATGCGCAGACCATCTCGTTTTTGGGCTTTGTCGTGTCACATAACACACTGCGCATGGTCCCCACCAAGGTCAAGGTGGTCCAGAACTGGCCCCGACAGACTTCGGTGCGCCTGGTCCAGCGCTTCCTGGGCTTCGCCAATTTCTTCCGCCGATTTTTGTGAGGAACTTTAGCTCTGTGGCAGCCCTGCTAACTGCTCTGATGAGGAAGACATCGGGGTGACTGCCCGATGCTGGACTCCTGTTTGTCGTGGAGGTGGACTCCTCCGAAGTAGGCGTGGGTGCGGTCTTATCTCAGCAGGTGGGGCTGGATGGCCGACTGCACCCATGTGCCTACTACTCCCACTGTCTATCCCCTGTGGAGCAGAGGTATGACGTTGGAGACGGGGAGCTCCTGGCCGTGAAGCTGGCTCTAGAAGAGTGGAGGCATTGGCTTGAGGGAGCGGAACACCCTTTTCTGGTCTGGACTGACCATAAAAACCTGGCTTACATCCAGCAGGCCAAGTGCCTGAACCCACGCCAGGCCAGATGGGGGCTTCCCCCGGTTTGACTTCAACTTGTCATATCGTTCAGGGACCAAGAACATCAAACCGGACGCCCTCTCTCACCAGTGAGAACCCTTTCCTCTTCCAGATCCTGTTTATCAACACTATTCTTCTGGGCGATTTGTGCTGCTTCAGACAGGTCTCTTTTCAGATGTGGAACAAACTTATAATGGCTGACAATACCATCATTCTCAAGAATATTGTGAACCAAGATGTAAAAGTTGGCTCACTGAATCCATAAATACAGAAAAAGTCGTTCCACAAGTGGTGGGGCAAAAAAAGGATCTAGTCTGCCAGACTACATTATTATTACTGTCCCCTTCTTAAACCAGAAATACCAGCATATAAAAAAATCATGATTAAAATTCATTTTTAAGTGATTGACACCCAACCTGGCTCTCCACTGTCCGCTGTATTACATTACTGCTCTACAACCCTGCACTGATCAACATTAACCCCTCACACATACTCACACTCAGAACCTGTTTCTACATTAGCTTTAGCTCTCCAGTATCTTTTATGTGCCCATCATCTACTCACACTCATAACTCAAAACCTATACATTAGCTATAGTTCTCTATAATCTCTCTTTATTGTTGTTTTTGTTCTGTTATTTGTAGTGTCCAGGTTGACCCGTGCGGGATGGGTTCCTCTGACTGAGTCTTGATTCCTCGTAAGGTTTTCCTTGCCACTGTTGTCACCACAATTTCTAGAATCACTGTGGTGCTCGCTCATAAGAAGCTTAGACCTGGGCTGTGACCGAAATGGCTCCCTATTTACTAGTTAGGGCACTATTGAGTATTTCAGCCATTTTTCTTTGAGTGTCCGAATCATAAGGGGGGATTCGAACGTGATTTTGAGGGCATTAAAACTCCCATAATGCATCATGATTTATAGTAAACATCGCTGCTTACTAAGCGAGCTACATGTGTCCCAAAATGCATTGCGGGTTTCGCTACTAAGCAACAGACAGCCGAAGAAACGGAGCGGACAGCGAGCCATTAGGGTTGCCAGATTGTTACAGAGGGATTCAGACAAAACCAATTCACTGGGTAAAACGTGTTTCAAATCCGCCAAAATACTGAGAAAACCACCCAAACAGTGGTTTATATTACAGGGTTTATTTCAACATGATCTTAACTAAAACAACTTAATTAACTTATCCTAAATATCACTAATTACAAAAAACGATATGTAAATGAGTTTATCTGCATGTTTGTACTATGTGTTGTGCCTTGTATCATTGGACACACGAACCAAAAACAGTAAATACAGTACATAAAAATAACCTTGCAAGCAATGAAAGAAAGAAATACATATAATAACGAACAGCTTCAAATTTTCATCAGCATGACTTAAAGCTCTGTCTCTGCATGGTTAGATATCTAACTATGCGTCTGGGTTGCCTGCATGCACGTGTTCATTCCAGGAGATTTTTATTTCACTTGTGAGCATCAAGGAGCCCTTACTGATATGCAGTATAGGACTCCCGCAACTGCCAGAAAACTTGGGAAGTCTGTTGTCCGTACAGGCCACCCAGCCACGCTTTCGTTTCAACATGTGCAAATGTATAAGGTGCATGGCCAGCACAAGTATGATGTATAAGTTTGTCTTGTTATTTCTTTTATCTATGTAGGGGATTAACTTTAATATATAATACTAAACAGTTTTTTTTCTGACAGGAGCGCACTGTAACAACAGTGTGCTGTGACAACAATGTTGGCACTGTCCTGCTGGTAGAACTAGAGGCCACGCCATGCTTTCTGCATTTCTTTAAGGACTGGTTCTGTGCCAAGCTGGTGGTGACCACACCTGAAGGAGATGAAGTCGTCTTCCCCTGTTACCAGTGGCTGGACAGCAAAAAGCCAATCGTCTCTCTCCGGAACAGCAAGGGTTAGCACAGCTTCTGATACATTACTGATTTATTACAGGAATGTCTTAATAATACAGAAATACAGTGTTTGCTAACTAGTTGTCTTAAGAATGTAATGAGCTTCCAAAAAAAATGTTTTAAAAAAATTATACTAGGGATGCAACCTGTTTTGGCAACCGTTTAGGGGTCCGTTTCCCAAAAGCGTAGGTGCTAAGTACGTTAGCAATTTACATAGTCTGGACGTTGCAGCTGCGACACAAGTGTTTCCCAAAAGCGTAGTTGAAACTATGGAGGTAACCACGTTAGTAACTTACATAGTGCGAACCTTAGTTAAGCTACTCAGGTGTTTCAAAAAACGTAGTTTCAGTGAACGTTCGCAACTACCGTGGTTCAGCTGCGTCGTTCCAACTACAGCTCTAGACCTGTCGTTAAGAGCTTAGTTCCTTATGATTGCTTCATCAGTGATGCAAAGTGCAGATGATGAATGGTAGGATTCGAAAAGCTGATAAATCACATTAATATTACTGCACGAGGATTTAAGATGTCGAGTGTTTTGAACATGTACCTAAATATTTTATCAATGTTTGTGTTTAATTACATTTATTGAGTCACTTCACTTTTACCCATGTGCGCCCAGGGAAAATAATCTAATGCAGTACTCAAATGTATTTTGAAAATGAAAATGTAGCTTTATTTGGCAAACATGAATTCAGTGTAGTGAAAAAAAGTGCACTGAAGTGCTGTTTAGCTAACATGTTTTTTACAGTCTTGGAAAGATGTATGTCAATTATTCAAGCAAGCAAGCATCTATCTATCGTATATAACCTCATACAATATCTATCTATCTATCTATCTATCTATCTATCTATCTATCTAATATAACTTCATACAATATCTTTCTATCTAACTATCTTATGGATTCCCTCTCTCTCCCACATATACACCCACCTTCACAAAATCCACTTCTCTCTATTACTCACATTAAATAGGCCACCATATAATTGCTTAAAAAAAGGTTCTGCACTTTGTCTCAAATAGGCTTGCTAAACACCCCAGCCAATGTGTTTCCATTCTTTTCCTCTTCTTTCTTTGATCTTCCATTCTCTCCTTTTCTTAACCCCTCTGCCTTTCTTTATGTTTTTCTCTTTCCCTTTAATTTTTACACAGTGTATTATCCCGTTTATTATATACTTTGTTTCGACCTACATCCACAAATCAGATCAACATACAAACACAAATCCTGCAACCTGTTATGCATTCACACACACACACACACACACACACAGACAGACAGACAGTATTACTTAAACACACACCATTTAACATTCGTATAACCAAACATGCCGCAACTGAAATTTGTTACATTGAATATACGTGTTATTGGATCTCAGGAAAAAATCATGAGTGAATTTGGTCTTGCCGATGGTTGGCGATTATCACACCCAAACACAAAAGAATTTACATTCCATTCACCAGTTCATCATTTTTTTTTCCCGCATAGACTTCTTTCTAATTAGTAATTTAATTAATCAGAACATCACTTATACACAGATCCACCCGATTACAATAAGTGACCTTGACCATGTTTCAATCATACTGAAAGAAGAACAACATAAACCAACTTTTAGGTGGCACTTCAATACATCCCTACTAAACGACCCAGAATTTTCCACTTATATTGAGAGGGAGTGGGCATCCTTCCTTGATATAAATGATTCCCCAGAAATCCAGTCAACAATCCTATGGGAAACTGCTAAGGCAATTTTAAGAGGTAAAAATGATCCTATTCTACATATAAGAAAAAAAGAATACAGAAAAATAATTGAATTTAGAGCAAAAAGAGGAGAGTATTAGCGTTATTTCACGCTCCTAGCGTTACCATCTTCACTTATTCCCACTTTTGATTTCAAGCTAACTTTCGTGGTGTTAGTCTGTATGAATCATACACCGTTTTGTAGTTAAGTTTCAGTTCTGTTACAGTTGTGGTGGAACTACTTTTTGGCGGAAGGCACAGTCCATATTAAAGCATATTCAAACTGAATTTCTTAAAGTTCTTTGATTTATTTTCTTTATTCATTTTGTAAAAATAAACTGTTGTATAAAAGCAATAGAACACGAGAGGGAGTGTGTTATCACGAATAACATCACGGCTGTGATCACTGCACACTTTCACTGCTTTTAGACTATTTGGCCCGTTTTCTGTGCTACAACTGTACACTCTCGCCGCTTTTGGACTCTTTGGCCCGTTTTCTGCGCTATAACTGCACACTCACATCTTTTTAACTCTTTGGCTCGTTTTCTGCACTACAACTGCACACTCTCACTGCTTTTAGACTCTTTGGCCCGTTTTCTGCACACTCTCACCGCTGTTAGACTCTTTGGCGCGTTTTCTGCGCTACAACTGCACACACATCTTTTTAACTCTTTGGCACGTTTTCTGCACTACAACTGCACACTCTCACCGCTGTTAGACTCTTTGGCCTGTTTTCTGCGCTACAACTGCACACTCAAACCTTTTAACTCTTTGGCTTGTTTTCTGCGCTACAACTGCACACTATCACTGCATTTAGACTCTTTGGCACGTTTTCTGCACTACAACCGCACACTCACATCTTTTTTAACTCTTTGGCTCGTTTTCTGCACTACAACTGCACACTCTCACTGCTTTTTAACTCTTTTGCTTGTTTTCTGCACTACAACTGCACACTCTCACGGCTTTTTAACACTTTGACCCGTTTTCTGCGCTACAACTGTACACTCTTGCCGCTTTTAGACTCTTTGGCTGATTTTCTGCACTACAACTGTAAACTCTCACCGCTTTTAGACTCTTTGGCCCGCTTTCTGCACTACAACTGTACATTCACATCTTTTTTAACTCTTTGGCTCATTTTCTGCACTACAACTGCACACTCTTATTGCTTTTAGACTCTTTGGCTCACTTTCTGTGGTACAACTGTACACTCTCACAGCTTTTTAACTCTTTGGCTCGTTTTCTGCACTACAACTGCACACTCTCACAGCTTTTTAACGCTTTGGCCCGTTTTCTGCGCTACAACTGTAAACTCTCACCGCTTTTAGACTCTTTGGCTCACTTTCTGTGCTACAACTGTACACTCTCACAGCTTTTTAACTCTTTTGCTTGTTTTCTCCACTACAACTGCACACTCCCACAGCTTTTAGACACTTTGGCCCGTTTTCTGCCCTACAACTGTAAACTCTCGCCACTTTTAGACTTATTCGCTCGTTTTCTGCGCTACAACTGCACACTCTTACTGCTTTTAGACTCTTTGGCTTGTTTTCTGCACTAAAACTGTACACTCTCACCCCTTTTAGACTCTTTGGCTCATTTTCTGTGCTACAACTGCACACTTTCACTGCTTTTTAACTCTTTGGCTTGTTTTCTGCACAACAAATAATGAAATATACCACTTTAAATAATACTTTTTTCCTGATTACTTTCATTTACACACCATTTTACTTGACTTACTATCTTTATCTTTGACAGTGTTGTGTAAACTAAGATTTTTCAAATTGATGTTTAATATCATGATGTCTCTTGATATTAAACTCCTTAATTATGGCAACTTTTAGATTCTTTTGGCCCGTTTTTCTGCGCTAGAAATGCACACTCTCTCCGCTTTTAGACTCTTTGGCCCGTTTTTCTGCTCTAGAAATGCGCACCCTTTCCGCTTTTAGATTCTTTTGCCCCGTTTTTCTGCGCTAGAAATGCACACTCTCTCCGCTTTTAGACTCTTTGGCCCGTTTTTCTGCTCTAGAAATGCGCACCCTTTCCGCTTTTAGATTCTTTTGCCCCGTTTTTCTGCGCTAGAAATGCACACTCTCTCCGCTTTTAGACTCTTTGGCCCGTTTTTCTGCTCTAGAAATGCGCACTCTCTCCGCTTTTAGACTCTTTTGCTCCGTTTTTCTGCGCTAGAAATGCACACCCTCTCCGCTTTTAGACTCTTTGGCCCGTTTTTCTGCTCTAGAAATGCGCACTCTCTCCGCTTTTAGACTCTTTGGCCCGTGTTTCTGCTCTAGAAATGCACACTCTCTCCGCTTTTAGACTCTTTTGCTCCGTTTTTCTGCGCTAGAAATGCGCACTCTCTCCGCTTTCAGACTCTTTGGCCTGTTTTCTGCGCTACAACTGCACACTCAAACCTTTTAACTCTTTGGCTTGTTTTCTGCGCTACAACTGCACACTATCACTGCATTTAGACTCTTTGGCACGTTTTCTGCACTACAACCGCACACTCACATCTTTTTTAACTCTTTGGCTCGTTTTCTGCACTACAACTGCACACTCTCACTGCTTTTTAACTCTTTTGCTTGTTTTCTGCACTACAACTGCACACTCTCACGGCTTTTTAACACTTTGACCCGTTTTCTGCGCTACAACTGTACACTCTTGCCGCTTTTAGACTCTTTGGCTGATTTTCTGCACTACAACTGTAAACTCTCACCGCTTTTAGACTCTTTGGCCCGCTTTCTGCACTACAACTGTACATTCACATCTTTTTTAACTCTTTGGCTCATTTTCTGCACTACAACTGCACACTCTTATTGCTTTTAGACTCTTTGGCTCACTTTCTGTGGTACAACTGTACACTCTCACAGCTTTTTAACTCTTTGGCTCGTTTTCTGCACTACAACTGCACACTCTCACAGCTTTTTAACGCTTTGGCCCGTTTTCTGCGCTACAACTGTAAACTCTCACCGCTTTTAGACTCTTTGGCTCACTTTCTGTGCTACAACTGTACACTCTCACAGCTTTTTAACTCTTTTGCTTGTTTTCTCCACTACAACTGCACACTCCCACAGCTTTTAGACACTTTGGCCCGTTTTCTGCCCTACAACTGTAAACTCTCGCCACTTTTAGACTTATTCGCTCGTTTTCTGCGCTACAACTGCACACTCTTACTGCTTTTAGACTCTTTGGCTTGTTTTCTGCACTACAACTGTACACTCTCACCCCTTTTAGACTCTTTGGCTCATTTTCTGTGCTACAACTGCACACTTTCACTGCTTTTTAACTCTTTGGCTTGTTTTCTGCACAACAAATAATGAAATATACCACTTTAAATAATACTTTTTTCCTGATTACTTTCATTTACACACCATTTTACTTGACTTACTATCTTTATCTTTGACAGTGTTGTGTAAACTAAGATTTTTCAAATTGATGTTTAATATCATGATGTCTCTTGATATTAAACTCCTTAATTATGGCAACTTTTAGATTCTTTTGGCCCGTTTTTCTGCGCTAGAAATGCGCACCCTTTCCGCTTTTAGATTCTTTTGCCCCGTTTTTCTGCGCTAGAAATGCACACTCTCTCCGCTTTTAGACTCTTTGGCCCGTTTTTCTGCTCTAGAAATGCGCACTCTCTCCGCTTTCAGACTCTTTTGGTCCGTTTTTCTGCGCTAGAAATGCACACCCTCTCCGCTTTTATACTCTTTGGCCCGTGTTTCTGCTCTAGAAATGCACACTCTCTCCGCTTTTAGACTCTTTTGCTCCGTTTTTCTGCGCTAGAAATGCGCACTCTCTCCGCTTTCAGACTCTTTTGGTCTGTTTTTCTGCGCTAGAAACGCGCAGATTATAAAAACCTGCTTAAGAGCGGGCCAGGTTTCATTCTATTTCTAAAATACTCGAGTTCAGATCACTTTTTGTCCTCGTTGGCTTGCTTGTTAGTTCTCGCCAGCCATGCAGCATTAAGCGATTCCTCCCCCTTAGCCATGTGCGCATGTTGACAGCTGTGTGCTTGAACCGGCTGTAAAACCTGGCTGTAGGTTAACCACTTGGTTACCTCGGCTGGCGGAATTCCATCGCTGGTGGCGGAGCGCCGTGCTGCCACAATATATATCTTTATAACCATAAAAAAGGCTTTTAATATTTATCAACACTGTTTAAGTGGAAAATTGTTGATTTTTGTCAGTAGGGGTGCCAAAAATCATTAGTTAAAATGATTGTTTTTAACTAAAATTCTGGTACCCGTGCTGCTGGGGAAAAAAAAACTATTTTTAGAGATCCATTTATTTTTTACACAGTGTGGCAGTTCATTTGGTGCTTATATTTTGTTTTGTTTAGGTATAAAGTGTATTTGACACTGACATATCTGCAAAGCAACAGTAATCATGTGTAAATTCCAGAAAATGTTCCTAATTTCAGTAGAATAATAAAATTAATAATTTATATGGTATGTTTTGTTAATATTGGCAGCTTAAAGTTATTAAAACAGATAATTCATTTATTCCACATTTCATTGACCAGTGTATTTTTCATTTTAGTGTGATTTTCTAACTCTTGGTAAAAATGCAGAATATAAAATTGTTGTTTAATTGTGTCATTGTTTTAACCATTTGCAGGAGTGTCCAAACAACGGCCCGTTTCCTTTTTTAGAGTGACCCGTGAGGTATTTTAGAAATAAAATGAAAGTTAGCCCACTATTAAGCAGGTTTTTATAATGTGAGATTCAAAGTTTGAATGCTAGGTGTCAGAAAATGGGCCAAAGAGTCTAAAAGTGGAGAAAGTGTACAGTTGTATTGCAGAAAACGAGCCAAAGAGTCTAAATGTGGCGAGAGTGTACAGTTGTAGTACAAGAAATGGGCCAAAGAGTTAAAAAGCTGTTACGAGCCAAAGTGTCTGAAGGCTCATACTGATTCATACGGTATACGGTTGTGCAATTTTGAACCCTAGAACAGCACCACCAAAGAAACATGCTAGGAGTTCAAATAATGTCACTCTAACTCACTGTTCCCAGCTGCGAGAAAGAATGGAATTGTGGCTGATTTTAATACTGTAATGGCTCTAATGGCTTAAATTATTTATTAAAATATTAAGTTTTGTAAAGGAAACCGTGTTAAAGTTGCTGGTGTATCTCTTTTTAAGGTCTTTTGTTTACATTCTTTAGCTGTTTTTCTGCTAATAAAGTTTGATTACCTCATATATTGTGTAATTTTGTGGGGCAAAGTAAACCCAATAGTATGCAAAGCCTTAATTTAAAGCCTTAGTGTTTTATTTTATATGTACTCCTAACAATAGAGTAAGTCTAATAATAATAAATAATACATATAAATAATAATTAAAAATACATCAATATGCATTTTTGGGCATTCCCCCCAGCACTAGTTTAGTGTCTATTATTAACTCCACAATTTTTGTCTGCTCTGTGTAGTTCAATTGATTTTTCATCCTTTTTATTTAAATCATCTCTAATATGTATTTTCTGAATTTATCTGATATAACAGCTTAATTCTAATTCTTCAAGTTAAAGGTGCTTCCTCCTTTAAACAGCTATAGCATGTATTTGTATCAGGCTACAAACAGGGCTGCTTTATGAATTCATGCAACGCAACTATGTCTGACACTGTTTTACTCTTATTCAGTCTGGGCATACCTTTTGCTAATGTTACTTTTATACTTTTTTCACTTACTGTAGTCATATTTAAATGGCAAAGCTTTTAATTATCATTTATCAGTTTTAAAATCTGTTGTTTCACTTGTGCTTTTTAAAACATGTTGAACCACAGCATCTAAAATGCATTTATGCAAGGGCATAGGAGCGGGCTTGATATTGGGGGGGACACATTTGCCAATTTGAACCCAAGCCCACCCTATAGTTTCCTAGAACAACATTTGTGGAAATTACTTTTAATCACAAACAATCATTTTTTCTGTATTTTGTTTATTATTAGTTAACATCCAAGTAAAGGTGATTTTACAACCTAAACATGTTACTCCACGTTACAGTTACTGTTGTTAAAAAAAATTATGCATGCAATGTCTGAATTATATATATATGACAAAAATGATCAGTTATCACCTAATATTTAAAATAATAATAATAAACAGTTTTGGTTATCATTATTATTATTATTATTATTATTATTATTATTATTATTATTATTATGTATTGGCATGTCAATTCTGTTGTATATTTACATTTTCTCCACTCGTTTAAAAAAAAAAAAGCTTTCAGTCCTGCACTTTTTTTTACTGAGAGCTCTTCCTAAGATGGTGTCCTTTTATGTAAAAGAATGTAACTACATTTCATAAAGATAACGTCAGGACATGTGGTCTTACTGTGAACTACAAATGAACAGAAGTCACGTTACAGCAGTGTTTCTACTGCGTATTAAAACTGTTCTGCATATTCTAGAGCTTCCTCTGCTTTAAATGCACTTAATAAAGTAAGTGGTGGTATGATGTGTCTAATACACTGCTGATATACATTATTAATTTAGGCTCCATAGGGGGCTAAAGGATTTTAACAGGGGAACTCAGTAAAGGACTGTTTATTAGCTGATCAGGTGGAAAACACAATTTTGGGGCAGTGATCAGGGTTAAGAAACTGCTTTGAACTACCAAACTAAAATAGTGTACTAAATTCTGTCTATCCACTACATCTGGCTTCTAGCTAACTAGTTATCTACATGAAGTTTCGTTCATTATAGCACAGTAAGTCATAAACACAGTTTGAAAATGAAATAGTGATTAGCTGATCAGGTACAGGGCAAGATGAACATTACATATATTGTTCATTTTTTTCTTTAACCTTGACTCCCTATCTATCCTATCTAGTCCAAAGCAGAAATTCACTCTCGCATTGACACTCTTCGCACTCATGTATTTGTCGTTGCATTTACATCCTTAATTCCTTCCATTATTTTTCTCCCTACCAAATCCAAGTTTCCTTCTGCCTGACAGCCAACAAACTGCGTGCAGTCCTTCAGGGCAGGTCCCCAAACTATGATCCACAGCCATACTGACCCACACTCATTTCAGTCCCATGCATTTTCATTCATGCTCAAGCCATAGAGTTTCTGTGTCCCGGCAGCCACCAAAATGTATATTGTCGCTGTCCTATGAAAAACACCTATCTTCATTTTTGTCGATTTTTAGTTTGCTACATAATTTGAACAGAAAAACTGTCCATTACACTGTGATAAAATTTCTTGTTGAACAGACCAATAGAAACTCTTCAAAATGACCTGAAATAAAGTATTTTTACATTGACTTCCATTGAAAGTTGAAAAGGTGTTTTCTCTCCTGTAAAGTTGCTGTTTTGGAGAAAAGTGTTTTTCATTGGACAGCGTCGATATGCTCTAATAGGGCAGGTAACTACAACCACCTCGCAAACACTTAGTAACAAAATGCATTGCAAGCCTCGTTACTAAGCAAGAGACAGCAGAACCAACAGAGCGGAGAGTCTAAACATATACCATTCCAACACCCTATTGATCTAAATGCATTCCATTGCACCTGCACACGTCACACCCACACTCTAGCAAGAACATAGCAGGTATACAGTGCTGGCCAAAAGTATTGTCACCCCTGCAATTCTGTCAGATAATACTCAATTACTTCCAGAAAATGATTGCAATCACAAATGCTTTGATATTAATATCTTCATTTATTTAGCTTGCAATGAAAAAACACAAAAGAGAACGAAAAAAGGTCAAATCAATTATCATTTTACACAAAACTCCAAAAATGAGCCGGACAAAGGTATTGGCACCCTCAGTCCAATACTTGGTAGCACAACCTTTAGACAAAATAACTGCGAAAAAACGCTTCCGGTAACCATCAAGGAGTTTCTTACAATTCTCTGCTGGAATTTTAGACCATTCTTCTTTGGCAAACTGCTCCAGGTCCCTGAGATTTTAAGGATGGCTTCTCCAAACTGCCATTTTGAGATCTCTCCACAGGTGTTCTATGTGATTCAGATCTGGACTCATTGCTGACCACTTTAGAAGTCTCCAGTGCTTTCTCTCAAACCATTTTCTAGGGCTTTTTGAAGTGTTTTTTGGGCCATTGTCCCGCTGGAAGACCCATGACCTCTGAGGGAGACCCAGCTTTCTCACACTGGGCCCTACATTATGCTGCAAATTTGTGTTGGTAGTCTTCAGACTTCATAATGCCATGCACACGATCAAGCAGTCCAGTGCAGAGGCAGCAAAGGAACCCCAAACTTCAGGAAACCTCCACCATGTTTGACTGTAGGGACCGTGTTCTTTTCTTTGAAGGCCTCGTTTTTTTCCTGTAAACTCTATGTTCATGTCTTTTCCCAAAAAGCTCTACTTTTGTCTCATCTGACCAGAGAACATTCTTCCAAAAGGTTTTTGGCTTTTTCAGGTAAGAAAACTCCAGCCTGGCTTTTTTATGTCTCTGGGTCAGAAGTGGGGTCTTCCTGTGTATCCTACCATAGAGTCCCTTTTCATTCAGATGCAGACGGATAGAACCGGTTGACACTGTTGTACCCTCGGACTGCAGGGCAGCTTGAACTTGTTTGGATGTTAGTCAAGGTTCTTTATCCACCATCCGCACAATCTTTCGTTGACATCTCTCGTCAATGTTTCTTTTCCGTCCACATCTAGGGAGGTTAGCCACAGTGCTATGGGTTTTAAACTTCTTGATGACACTGCGCACAGTAGACACAGGAACATTCAGGTCTTTGGAGATGGACTTGAGATTGTGGTACATACAAGGACAAAGGACAGAGGTTGAGTCAACTTTAATCCATTTTAATGGCTGCAAGTGTGATTTAGTTATTGCCACCACCTGTTATGTGCCACAGGTAAGGTTCTGTTAATTACACAAATTAGAGAAGCATCACATTTTTCAAAGGGTGCCAATACAGGGTGCCAATAGGGTCCACCCCCTTTTTTATGTTTGGTGTGGAATCCAATTTGGCTTTTTGACAATTTAGCAAAATGTCCCAACTAAACTTCTTTAATATATTTACATTGTACTTAAATACATTTATTTTCAAGGTTTATATATGCAGCTGAAACAGGGAGCCAAGTGCATTACAAACTTGTCAACATTAACTCTTTAATATAACATTATGGTCATTATAGCTTTTATAAAAATGTGTGTAGTGAACTATAGGCTTCCCTGGCGGAGCCTAAGATTTTGTCCTAATTGGCATTTTTTCCCCTTCATTACTTAACTTTTGTTCTGTAAGTCGTTTTGAAACCAGTAAATTTACATGTTTACTTAAAAGTTTTTTTCCACACCATACCAAACATAATGAATCAGTTTCTATTTCATTTTCTGTGTAGCTACACTTGTCCAGAAGGAAACAGAAATTGCCCTCCACTTCCAAAGGCGACAGGAGCTCAAGGAGAGGCAGCAGAACTTCAGGTGAGTGTATTTGGTACCAGTGTAACCTGTTTAATCAGTTTTTACAAAACAACAGGTGGTCTCAGCATTCTTGAAAGATACCCCTCACCAGTGGAACAGGAACTGGCACACGCACACTTTCACCCATTTTTCAGTCTTTTATTTAATATAATAAATAATAATTCATGACCTCCATTAAAAATAATCTCATTAATAAGGTCTCTGATTAAAATCATAGACTGGGGCGGATCTGGAAGTTCTGGGGCCCCAAGCAATGTTTTTTTTTTCTGTGGGCCCTGATCAAATGGATACTTTTGTATAGTAAAATGCAATATTGACTGACAACCTAGCTGTCTCAGGTACCTTATCCTCGTCAGACGTTTCATTTTTTGCTGCTGCAAAAAAAATAGTGAACTTTGTCAGACTTTCGGTGTTGGACTTCTGTTCCTTATTTATTTATTTATTTATTTTATAATTTTTTTTTGCCAACCTTTTGGCCAGCAGGGGGCCCCCTGATCCCTGGGGCCCCAAGCAAATGCATGGTTTGCGTGGTGGTAAAATCCGCCCCTGCTGCTGCTGAGGAACAGTGGCTCAGAGGGACCAAATATAGCGTACCTGCAGTTCACCACTTGCCACCAGGGGGCACAAAAGCTCAATTATGTGTGATTTATCTTACAGTCATAATTCTCTCAAAGATCACGATCTACTGCCTAAATTGGCCTACCTCATTTACTCATTTACATTATCTCTGTCCTGCAGATGGAGGAAAAATTATGATTTACCCTCCAGCATTGATGCAGATTCAGCGTCTGATTTGCCGAGTGAGGTCAGATTCTCATTCACTAAGGACATGGAAATGAAGTTCACCGCTGTGGAAGTGTAAGATCCAGTTCATTACCTGTTACCAAATACGATATAATACTAACAATCACAATTAATGGGTAATTATCAGTGCCTTTTATAGTCTTAAATCTTGTATAGTTTTTATTATTTTGATGTATCATATTTATAAGACTTAAACTATTTATAAGACTCCAGACTAGACAGAAAACATTATTTTCTTTTCTTTTTTTTTTTTTTACTTTTTAATACCGTGGTATTTTACCACAACAGAGGGGACAGCTTAAGCTTTACCTCAAATAAGTATGGAGACAATATGAATATTTTAAAATATGAGAAAATCTTGAAAATACTTGAAAATGTACTATGCTGGGACACAAAAGGCACATTATATTAATATTAACCCTTAATTCAAGCTACCAATGTGTTTCTCAGACTGGCTGAGCTGGAGCTTGAGAGTTTGATGGCCTGCTCAGAATCATGGCGCAGTTTCAACCAACTTCAATCAATCCTCCGTCACCCCGAACCCAACAAGGCTGGAGGTGAGTTTCTCAGAGTTCTAAATAAATATTATCTGTTCAGGCTCTAGCAGTCTGATCAGGTGTGATTAATATAAACTACGTATTCTTACAGCTTACGTCCAGCAGCACTGGCAGGAAGACGAGTTCTTCGGCTATCAGACGCTCAATGGATTGAACCCCATGCTGATTGAGCTCTGCACCAAGCTGCCAAGAAATTTTCCCGTCACTAATACCATGGTCAGGTCTTCTTTGGAAGGAAGCAGTTTGAAGACGGAAATGAAGGTGATTATGTAACACACACACACAGGTGCAGGAAGCTGGAAGATTTATTCTGCTTGAATAAAACAGAGGCACAATTAGCACATGCAGCATTGACCGTTCTCTCTCAGTCCCCCGTCCAAGCATCACCTATTATACAATGAATGTGAAGTGAATGTTATTGGTTAAATGCACTGTAAAAAATGTGCTGTGAAATTTACAGTAAGTAACTGGCAGCAATTGACAAGAAACTTACTGTGAAATAAAATCACACTAACTAACTGGTAAAAACTTTACAGTAAATTACTGCAAAAACAAAAATCACTGTTTAAAAAAAAATGGTTTATTAAACGCATCATGTTAATAAGAGGCTCTCAGGGCAAGTCAAAGTTTTTTATAGAAAAATAAAACTCTTCATAAAAAAATATAGATAGATAGATGGATAGATAGATAGATAGATAGATAGATAGATAGATAGATAGATAGATAGATAGATAGATAGATAGATAGACAGACAGACAGACAGACAGACAGATAGATAGATAGATAGATACTTTATTTATCCCGAAGGAAATTTAGGCATCCAGCAGGCAACAACACAATACAATAAGAAACAGATTCAAACATAAATTAAAACAGAAGAATAGAGAAAAAAATATATATATATAAGGCTATACAAAAAACGTACTATACAAGGCAAGATATATATCTGTAAACAGAGCAGTGCAGTAGATGTTGCTGATATTCATTAAATAATTAACAGAGCAAAGTGCAGTGTGCAATGACATTGATTATGAAAGTGGCTGATGTGACACAGAAATATAATATAAATATGCATCTGTAACAAATATAGTTCTAAATGGAGATTGTGAATATGTGAATACCCAATCATGAGGAAGGTATACTTAAATGTAAGCGAGGTTGGGGAAGTGTTAATATAAATAATTAAGTTATTGAATAATGTCCATGTGGTGTGCCTGGATTAAACTCAGTCGTCAGCAGCATCCCGTCCCCGATGGGAGGAGTTAAAGAGTCTGATGGCTCTCGGAATGAAGGATTTTCTGAGTCAGTCTGTTGTGCAGCTCTGTGACAGCAGTCTGCCACTGAACACACTCCTCTGCTTCATGATGGTGGTGTGAAGTGGGTGACTATCATTGTTCATGATAGAAAGCAGTTTATCCAAAGTCCTTCTCTCAGCTATTGTAACCAGAGAGTCCAGCTCCATTCCAACCACTGCCCCGGCCCTCCTGACCAGCTTGTCCAGCCGTGATGCATCTCTCCTCTTCATGTTGCCTCCCCAGCACACCACAGCGTAGAAGAGAATGCTGGATACAATTGACTGGTAGAACATCTGCAGAAGCTTCTTACAGATGTTAAAGGATCGCAGTCTCCTCAGGAAATAGAGCCGGTTCTGTCCCTTCCTGTACAGGGTG
Organism: Astyanax mexicanus; assembly: GCF_023375975.1. Classification (NCBI taxonomy): domain Eukaryota; kingdom Metazoa; phylum Chordata; class Actinopteri; order Characiformes; family Acestrorhamphidae; genus Astyanax; species Astyanax mexicanus. The sequence goes on along the minus strand of NC_064424.1, from coordinate 34,900,799 downwards.
TCTGTATTTGTTGACCAGTCCAGTTTGTTGTCCAGCTGCAGACCAAGGTACTTGTAGGTCTTCACTGTCTCCACATCAACCCCCTCGATGGAGACTGGCTGCAAGGGTGGTCCAGACCTACGGAAGTCCACCACCATCTCCTTGGTCTTGGATATGTTTAACTGCAGTTGGTTCAGTCGGCACCAAGCAACAAAGTCTTCCACCTGTCTCCTGTACTCCTCCTCCTGACCACCCTTCACACACCCAACGATGGCAGTGCCATCCGAGAATTTCTGCAGGACTTGAGTTCACGCTGGATGTTCTTCAACTCCTCCTGGTTCTTGTCTTTAAAGGCCTTCTTCTTTTTGTTTAAGAGGTCCTTTACGTCGCTTGTAATCCAGGGCTTGTTGTTAGCAAAGCAGCGAACAGTTCTTACAGGAACCACATTGTCCATGCAAAAGTTCAGATAGTCAGTTGTGCAGTCTGTTACCCCCTCAATGTCCTCACCGTGAGAGTCCTGCAGAACACTCCAATCTGTGGATGCAAAGCAGTCCTTCAGGGTCTCCTCTGCCTCCTGAGACCACTTCCTGAAGGAGCGTGTTGTGGTTGAATTTGAACAAACACAGAACATTTAAGAGAAAGTTTTAAAATTAAACATGCCAGGCTGGCAAACGTTTAAATCTAATTAAAATTTAGCTTAACTTATTTTTATTTTATTTTTATTTATTTTTTGCAACTTGCTTTTTCATCTAGCAGTCTTATTCTGATTTTGATACTTTGACTACTGTGACATAAAACAATATAATTAGATTTAGATTTGAGTTAGTTAATAGACAGCATTTTGCTCTGTGATACATGGAATGGTGGATTCAGTGCTGCTCTACTTTTCAAACGTCTTCTTTTTCTTCTTCTTTTTCTTCTCCTTATTCATGTTGTTGGTGGGTTGATTGTCCATTAGTGGATTATTACAGTGTATTACCTACTTTTCTACAGTAGGTATTAGGATAGTAGGGTTATAACTGTGATTTTGACATTTTCAACTTAATTACTGTGGTTTTGGCCGCATTCTGAGTAAAATACTGTAAAAGTATTTATAGTAATTAATTGTGCAGGAACACAGTATACTACTGTGGATTTCACAGCATTTTTTTTACAGTGTGGTGCATTCAATCACTGACACAATTGACTTTTTTTACACTAAAAACTTTGTTAAAAATGCAACTGTATGCATTACACCATTAAATATTTCAAGTTTCAGGTCAGTTACAGTATATTTAATCATCAAATACTGCCACTATGATCAGAGCATTGTCATCCTTTGCAGATTTTATGAATTTCGCTTGTGTCACGAGAGCGATTTGTGACCTTTTCCAGTCGCAGTTCGCAATTTCTACAGGAAGCGCGTTTTACAAAAAATATTGCTCGCAAATAAGCTGAATTTCTGCGACTTCTTCAGAGCTAGCGCCAATCCGGGTTTGACCCGCAAATACCATATACAGCGCAAACCCAGATTTGCGTTACCACTGAAGTAGTTAAATAAAATTTATATTAAGTCTTGTCCACTAAAATTGAGCATTTTAATGTAAAAAGTCACCCAAGAAAACAGTGAAATGCTTGGATGTTTGCTACGTGCCACTGCGGTTAGTTTTGTAGCACATTTTTTGTTCTAAGTTTAGATTGAGCGATGATGAGTAGACTGTATTTATTTATAAATTCAATTTCATATTCTGTTCTTGTGGGAATTTAATGCTCTTACTCATTGCTTCAAAACTAGATAAAATTGTAATACATTGCTGATTTAACATAAAGCAAATTGAGTAATTGGTATTAATCTATATTTAAAATATCACACCCAATTATTTCTTCATTAAATGAATTTTTGGAACTCATGTTAAATAAATGTAATGGAAACGCGCTCGGATTGAGTCTTTATATGGCCGACACTGATTTAAACAGGTGCTCTGAGTTTGTCTTAATACAGCTCCAAGTCATAGTTGGCAATTACATGGATAACTGCTAAAGGCAAAAAAAAAAAAAAAATTGCCTGGCAATTTTGAAATTATTATTTACTTACATTTTTACAATGTTAAAAGCAAGTACATTGTCCATTGTAATTCCAAAAATATAATTCTGGAGTTGTGGATGACGTATATCTATGCACTGTTAAATTATGTCTGGTAGCAAGGAATTACACACACACCACAAAATATTTAATGTGCTTTGAAATTAATTAAATTAATTAAGCATGTTGCTTAGATATAAAGGTTCAATTTGATTTAAGGGCACAGGTCAAATGTGAATAACAATTTAGTATATATTGTGCAGTCCTTGGTCTGATTAGGTTTTTAAGCAGAAGCCTGAAAGAAGAAAATTAATTAATTTTCCAAACAGGAATATATATATAATAAACGCTGATATATTATATATATATATATAATTTTTTATTTATTTATTTATTTTATTTATTTATCTCTGGTAAATTCCGCGGATTGTGTGTTTACATCAACACAGCATGGTGTAACAACCAGTGATGGAAGTAATGCCGTTGACTTGTTACTTTTTTTCAGTAACGAGTAATCTAACTAATTACTCTGACTGTAACTATAACGCCGTAACCATTTCCCACACCCCGTTGCTGCACGTTACTTTAGACGCTCGATGAACTTTTTATTTTTAACCTCGTGCAGAACTAATTAATAACTATAACTAATTACGTTTTCAAAGTAACATGCCCAACACTGGTAACAATGCTGCGCTGATATCCAGCTACTGCTCGCCGCTGATGGAGTTCGCTGTAGTCAGAGCCAGGCCATTCTACCTGCCCAGAGAGCATTGTGCATAATAGCAGTGTATGTAGCACCCAGTGCTAATGCTCAAAGCACATCATCAAGTTCACTGATGACACAACTGTAGTTGGCCTCATCAGCAAGAACGACAAGTCAGCATACAGAGAGGAGGTGCAGTGGCTGACGGAGTGGTGCAGAACCATCTCTAAACGTGGATAAAACCAAAGAGATGGTTGTTGACTTCAGGAGAGCTCCAGGTGTCCACAACCCACTAAACATCAACAGCTCTGCAGTGGAAATTGTGAAGAACATCAAGTTCCTCGGTGTTCACATTGCAGAGAACCTCACCTGGTCCCTCAACACCAGCTCCATAACCAAGAAAGCCCAGGAGCGTCTCTACTTCCTGCCGAGACTGAGGAAAGCACATCTCCCACTCCCATCCTCACCATGTTCTACAGAGGGACTGTAGAAAGCATCCTGAGCACCTGCATTACTGTCTGCTTTGGGAACTGCAACACCTTAGACCGCGGATACAGTGGATAGTGAGGACAGCTGAGAGTCTCTCTACCCTCCATCACCGAGATCTACACCAAACGCTGCATCCGCAAAGCCACCAGCATTGTGGATGACCCCACCCATCCCTCACACGGACTCTTCGCTCTGATGCCGTCCGGCAGAAGATACAGGAGCATCCAAGCCTCCGCTACTAGACTCTGCAACAGCTTTATCCACCAGGCAGTCAGACTCCTCAACGCACAGAGACAGAGCTGAACCCCACCCCACCCACCACACATCCAACACACTCACACAGAACTGAACTGAACGTGCACAACATATTACAAAGATTATTTACAACACATCAACATTTTAAAAAGTTCCATTTGTCTCCTTTTTGCTGATAAAGGTTCATAGTTCTTTTCCTTTTGACTCATGCTATTTTTATTGTTCAGAACAATTTTGCATCTTTTCCATAGTTTATATTTTACATTTTGTTTACATTATTTTACATATTGTTTTATTAAAAATATTTTCAATTGTTTTTTTGACTCTTCATCATTTAAACCATTATATACATTGGCGTAGGAGGGGGGGATAGGTGGTCCCACCCAATATCCGAAACAGGTGGATTTGATACCGCAAAACAGGGACGTTACCAGGAGTGAATCGTTTGGCTCATCTCAGCTGTGCTATTAATGAGGAGACAGTCCACTGAGCGCTGTGTGTGAATGGGAAATCTCTTAGCGCTAATCACAGAGCCAGTTCTAGGATAAAGTTCCGCCTTTCAGGAGAAACAACCAATCATCTCGCTGCTTTTGCAGAGCTCGGAGGAGAGTGGGAAAGCCCCACCCCTAGTTGTGGAGGATTTTTTTTTACTTTTTTTTTTTTTTAGATTCAGCGGCGTTAAAAACATATCTGGATATACGGCGATTTTTATGAAAGAAAGGTAATGGAACTAACCATGTAATCTGTGATGAGATTGTTTCTGATAGCTGGTTAAAAAGACTCTTCTCTGAATCAAAACACAGATTAAACCCACTGTGTGCTTAATAAAATACAGCTTGTGACTTGTGTAACCCAGGTATTAAATGGGTCACAAAGACACCTATAAATCAGATAAATACAGAATGTAACTAATGAATAGATTATTAATAGAATATTAATAGATAAAAACTACCAAACAGTGTTTTAAAATGAAAAATAAATTGTTTTCATTTATTTCAGAAAATAAATAAAATAGAAACTTTAAGGTGCTAAACAGCAGCCGATCTGTTCCTCAGCTGGTCCAAGGCGCAAAACAGCAGCCAATCATAATAATCCTCTAAGAGACAGAGGCGGGGCATGTTGGTTAGTAGACTGTTAGATGTGAGGTTGCAAAGTGGAGGAAGGGAGAGAGGTTCACTTATTGGGGTGGTGTGTGAAAACCCTGGATAGGATTCGGCCAGTTTTTTTGTTGGGTGGAATGGATTGGATGATCTCCCCGAACACTCTTCGTGTCGCTCAGCTGTACACTGCCAGTGCAGTGTGCGGTGCTAGGATGGCAAGCCAAGCCTGAGGACCCAAGTGACTTCATTCACACTGAGCATTTTTTTCAAACACTTGATAGTGAAAATTAGTGGAATTTGTGGACTTTGACATTATTTGAGTAAAGGACACTTTTATTTATTTTATTTTTTGGAAGAGAAAAAAACACTCCTTGAATTCTTTGAAATACAAAGACACTGAGAAAAAAAGGGTGAAACTTCAATTTCTAAGTGGTTTTGATATTCATTTATTGTTTTGCTACAGATAATTGTTTTTTCTTTTTATTTTGCTTGTTTGTTGAAGGGTGAACTATTGTAACTGAGCTTATCAGGAATCGCCTAATACTTCATAATTAATCAAATAAAATGCACACAGACACAGGAATGAGGGCCACACTTTACTTTGCTCTTCTTCTCTCCTTTTTTCTCTGCCCTACGGCTACCCCAGCAGGACATTCAGTGTACATACACATTCCATAACTCAATATTCCTTAAAGTCAGTTACATATGTCCCCCCCTTTCATTTTTAAACGTCCCGGTTTATTAACTGCAACTGTGACAACTATGGCCTCAAAATAAACAAAACAAATAGCCAACAACATTATTAGAACACCAAATATTAGTACCCCTCTAACTACAGAAACCCATAACAAATTATTATTCCACCCGACCACCTCTTGTAAGATAAACAATTACCAGAGTTATACACTGAATACTGGAACTGTACACAGGTGAAATAGTACAAAACTAATGGTAACCCCATATAAGTAGCATTTAGTAACGAACAAAGTCCTGCAAGTGTGATGGTGCACGTAGCACCCGACCAGCCCGAGACACAACAGTCCCTAAGTCAGTATTCACATTTTCTAAGTTTGAACCCCCCACAGTCCTTGGAACTAGGTCAGCTGTGGACATAGGAGAAATAGGGGGCGTCGTGGAATGAGTGGAAATAGAAGACTGGCATGGAAGAGGTAGAGTATATGGTTTCAACCTGTCATGGTCCAGTCCAGAGTCCAGTCCTTGCACCACCTGATACGGGCCCTTCCAATGTGGTGCCAACTTTGTGCGACTCTCTGTAGGATTATTCAGCCAAACCAAAGCACCTGTTGTGTATCTCTGGTGCTGAATGCCCTCATCATGGTACAGTTTTTGTTTTTCATAAGCCTCTGCTGAGTTCAGTCTGGCAGCTCCGAAGGCCATCTCCAGTCGCTCCACCAGAAAAGAAACAAACTCTGTGTGAGATCCGAACCTACGAGACTGTATAACCTGGGACGGTGTTTTTTTTATACCAAGGAGCTGGCAGAGACCTTTAATCACTTCCGCCTCAAACTGACGGCCTTGGTCGCTATGTAATGTTTCAGGGATGCCATGCAACAGTACATAATCATCGAACAGGCATTGGGCCACTGACTGAGCTTTCTGGTTAGGAAGCGCATACAAATTGACAAATTTTGTAAAGTAGTCTTCTACCACAAGGACATACCTATTGCCCTTTGAGCTCACTGGTAGCTCTAGGATGTCTGCAGCCACCCTCTGTAAAGGCCGGTCAACAGTCAGTCCTCCCATAGGAGCTTTACATTTTGGCACTGGGGATCTGCGTGTTTGACAGGCCTCACAGTGTTCACACCACTGTCTTATGTCTTTTAGCATGGAAGGCCAGCAGTATGTCTGCCTTGCCTTTTCCCACGCTCAGCTGAAAAGTGGGCAGAAACAGACCCACCATGGAGATGATGCAGCAATTGCGGCACAAGGACTTGGGGGATTACTACCTGCACCTGTCTTTGTCCTGCATGAGACTTAAGCACAATCCGGCACAAGAGACCATCTATTACAGACAAGCGACTGAACTCTGCCCACAGCTTACGGAGGCCAAGAGAGGACCCTCGCAAATGACGGCGTGGTGGCCGCTGAAAGTCCTTCTCCACCCAGGCCAACACGCAGGCAATATCTTGAAATAATCCAGGCTTTGTTTCTTATCTGCAACTGGGTCAGAAGCAGTAGATTTACTCAGTGGTTCCCCTTCGACACTGTGCACTCCAGCAATCTGGTCTTTTACTTCCAGTGGCTCAGAAGTCAGTGGACGGCATCTGCGTTTAGGTCACGAGAACCATCCTTGTGGGTGATAACCCAATTAAATTGGTCCAGCTCCAACACCCAGCACCCTCGATGCCCATTCGAGGTGTTCATGTGTCTAAGGCCCAGCAGAGGGCGATGATCAGTAATCATTGTGAATGTAGACAGTCCAACATAGTGTTTAAACTCTCGCACAGCCCATACAATGGCCCAGAGTTCTCTGTCAATTATCGACCACCTCTTAAGTGTGGGTCAGAGCCTGGCTGGCATAGGACACCACATGTTCCCGTCTATCCATGTCCTGCACTAGCACCGTCCCCACTGACTCTTTTGAGGCATCTGTGTGAATCTTGAATGGGACAGTAAAATTAGGCAGTGTCATGACAGGGGCAGAGGTGAGCACCTCCTTGAGATACTCAAAAGCATGTGCATACTCATTAGTCCATTCAATTTGAACATTTTTTCCAGTTAGATGATGTAAAGGTGCAGCATGCTTTGCAAAATTCCTCACAAAGCATCTGTAGTATGAACACAAGCCCACAAAAGCTCTAACTTCTGATGGACAGCAAGGAGTAGGCCATGACTTCACCTTCTCTGTGTTATTTGGGTCAGGTTGGAGACCCTCCCTGGAAAAAACATGACCCAGGAATACTACATAATCCCTGGCCAGGTGATGATTCTCAAAATCCCGACTGAACACCAAAATATCATCAAGATAAAGAATGCAAATATGCCACGGCAGACCCCTAAGAATGAGTAGCGGGTGAGTTCGTGAGGCCCATCGGCATCGTCTTCCAGTGATATAATCCTCTACCTGTGGTAAAGGCTGTTTTTTCCCTGTCCTCCTCGGTAACTTCCACTTGCCAGTAGCCGTTGGAAAAGTCAAGTGCGCTAAACCAGGAGGAGCCAGCAAGAGCATCTAGGCTGTCATCCACCCGGGGCAGAGGCTGAGAATCTTTAATTGTGATTGCATTCAGTCTTCTATAATCCACACAGAATCTCCACTGTCCACCTTTCTTTTTAACTAGGACCACTGGGGATGCCCAGGGGCCGCAGCTCTCTTCAATGACACCATCCGCCAGCAGGTCAGCCACCTGACGCTCAATTTCCACTTGTTTCTCCGGAGAGGTGTGATATGCACGCTGTTTGATGGGGGTCTCCTGTCCTGTCTGATGTGGTGCTTAATCAGGCTGCATCTTCCTGTATTTCTATTAGAACCATTAAAAAACCCTGCAAATTTCTGAGTGCAGTCAGCTGCTCTCTCTGCTGTGCTATGATTGGAGACTTATCCAGAGAGACAGGGAGGACATGAGGTTAGTGCTGGGCAATAAAACGATAACGATAGTTATCGAGGAAAATATTTATCGCGATAACTATGATAAGCCGGACGATAGGATTCCATAAAGTTTATTTTCTATTTCCCATTTAGGTAGCGCTGCAAACAGGTGCAGCATGCGAACAGGCAGCGCTCTGAACTGCCTCACAGCTCAGCACGCCCCCTCCCCCCATCTCCCCCACCTCTCACTCTGAACCTCACACAGCTGATCCACACAGTGGCTCCTCTCCTATTTACTGGATAAACATAATTTATAGAATAAGTTTAGCTGCTCTACAGTGGAAATCTCAACTCCTAAATATGTGGCATGGAGTCTCATCACCAAGATATTTAGAGAGGTGAGCTTGTTCAGATTTCTGAAGGCAGGTAACGCTGCTCTGTTTGCTACTAGTTAGGTTAGCTTGTCTGAGTTCAGAGTTAGCGATGTTTAAGGTGTAAAAGAGATCTGTGCAATCGGTCATCATTAGCTGAGGTGCCTTCACTGCTTTTTACACTCTAATAAACTAATGGGTAACGCACATTAGCCGTGTTAATCCACTTTCCGTGAGGGTAGAATTATCCTCTGTCTTTGTGTTTTTAGTTTTTAACAGATAGAGAATCTGTTGTGCTGGATATTTTACTAAAAACAGAAGATGATATAATCTGTGTTGCTGTATTTGAACGGAGCTAAACATTGCTGTTACTGAACTGAATGAGTTTTAAATACATTTGTTAAGTAATGTAAGTCTAGTCCGCTGAAAGCCAGTAATGTTAGTATAAATCTGTACTGCAGTAGAACTGGATCATTTCAGAAACTTGACTTTATTCATCCCACCTCCATTACAGGTCACTTGCTTTAAAATATTGAAATGTTAGCATAATTTAAATGTAACAAAGTTAAAGGCTATTATTTTAATACACATTAGCAGTAAATAATCTCAAAATAACAACAAATATAAAATAGAAAAACAATAAAACATATGTAATACATACTTTTTATATGACCAAAACTTATTAGACTAAATCGTGACTAAAATTAATAATATCTGTGTCACGTCTGGTGCTGTTAGCTCCTCTGTCCCTTCCACACCCAGCTCTAACGGAGGTTCTCAGGTCAACAACTACATTACCCAGAATGCACCACCCGCTGACATCACGCACTCACCTGATCATGTGACACCTCACCTGCTTCCTCCAGGAAGTCCTGAATACTGATTACTGGCACTATAAAAGAGCACTCCACACAAACACCCACGCCGTGTATTGTAGGTTCTCCTCATTACAAAGCGTTCTATATCTCTTGTCTCAGTTTATCTTGTGTATGACCTTGCCTTTGTTTTCTCGACGCCGATTATTGCCTTTGCCTCTGATATTGGATTGCTTGTGTATTACCTGGACTGTGTTTTCACTACTGCCTCTTGGATTACCTCTGATATTGGATCTCTTGTGTATGAACTCTGGACTGTCTCTCGTAGTGATGGCAAACCGAGGCTTTCTGAAGCACTGAAGCCTTTTTCCTAATTGTATCGAAAAAAGGTTCATTACTCGGAGCTTCATAACACAGTGGACATCAGCGGCACCTGGTGGGCAAAACCTGAAAGTGCTTTGTGTATTTAAAGGACGAGGGGCGTTTTTTTGTCTTTTTACAGTTTTTAAACCTGTTCCAGTGCATTTACATGACATTTGAGGTTTAAATAAAAACTGAAAAAAGGAAATGGAAGAATACTTTGATGTCTGGATAATTTAATGCATTATATTAAAAGACATAACTGTAATATATTTTTAATTAATATATAATACACTTAGAATGTACCTTGATAAGGCACACTGGAGAAACTACACTTGTAATTCTAATTGCATTCACATTGTTGCTTTTTTCCCTTCACCATGTTATTAATCTGTTAATATACCAAATTTTAAAATTATATTATTCACTATTATTCACATCTTTCCAAGCAGGGGTTGTAACATGTTTACATGTATCACTAGTCCATTGCCTATTTTTCCATAGGCAAGGCTCATGTAGATATGCTGCATGGGGGATATGGAAGAATTTGATGAAAGAAATGTATGCTCATAAAGGTGAAGGTGCTTGTGTAAGGGGCAGGGGGCACATATTTAATGGACGTGGTTATGTACATGTGTAATTTAGTTTTTATTTAGGAATAAATTTTTTTCCACAGTGCTGGGGTTCAGTTGGTTTCTTTTTTTAGTCACAACTTCTCCAGCCTTTGAAAAAATCCGCTCACACGGGACAGAGGAGGCTGGTGTGCATAAAAACTCCAGTGCAAGATGATAAAGGTGGGGATACACATTTTTCTGTGATGCCCAGAATCTCAAGGGATCCTCAGTCCGTGGTATGATTGGATCACTTAGGTACCTCTGGACCTCAACAGTGGCATCTGCAGTGGCATTTCTTACTCTCCTGGTTTCTACCACATGGCTGTCCAACAAATCCCACAGCCCTTCACCTGAAAGAATTAAGAAGCATAATAGTCAAATATTTCTTAAAGCATTTGGCACTACATTTTCATGACAGTTATAAGTAAAAACAAAGTTTCATAGGGAGTACCTGTGCTAGGTGTAGTACTGGATGAGGCTACTGTTGCTTCTAATTGTGGCTGACTGGTGGCACTGGAAGTAGATGGAGTGTTTTGTTGTTCTTGGATCCTTATTACAGTTGCACATTCTCCTGTGAGACGTTTAACAGCAGCTTGAGCATTAGACTGGCTACAGAATCCCACAGTTTTATATCGTGGGTCTAAAAGAGTGGCCAGTGTCATGATGCTCATTGTTTCATAGGAGGACACTCGGTCATTTAGCAATCTGAACAGGTTGCTGCACAATTGTATTGACTTTTCATCCTGTGCTTGTGACTGCTTTGTATTCAAGGCATGTCTCAGCATTCGAATGAGGGGAATTACCTTGGATCCTGACACTCTCCGTTCCTCGGATAACTCAGTGGTTGCTTCATTGAATGTAGATAACACACCGAGACACTCATTAATGGTGTGGTATTCTTCTGAAGTCAAAGGTGTCAAATCTGTCTTCAGTGTGACTAAAGCGGCACCAACTGGCTCTCTTTGCTGATACATCCTCTGCAGCATGGCAAAAGTGCTGTTCCAGCGGGTCTCTACTTCTTGAATGAGTTTAAGTGTAGGCCTACCCATTTGCCCTTGCATTTGGAACAGTCTTTCTTTGGCAGTTGTGCTGGATCTGAAATATCCAGCAATCTTTCTGGCCTTTGATCTAATGTGCTCCAGTCCAGGTGTTTGATCTATGGCCTTCTTTACAATCAAATTTAAGGCATGTGCAATGCAGATTGTGTGACGCATTTTTAACAGTCCTGCGCATGCCACCATATTAGGTGCTGCATCTGTCACAAGACATCTCACCTTCTTCTGAATACCCCACTCTGCCATCAGAGCTGTCTTCACCTCAGCCAAGTTTTCAGCAGAATGAGACTTTGGGAATTTTCACACTCCCAGCAGAAAAGTTGATAGCTCATCCTTCTCATTTATAAAGTGACATGTGATGGCCAAATATGCATCCATATGTATAGATGTCCACATGTCAGATGTAAGGCTCACAGCTGTGGCTTTCTGCACCTCTTCTTTGGCCTTTTCTTTTGTCTCTGTGTACTTAGCTTCCACCATACTTTTCAACGCTTTTCTTGATGGGATGACATAAGTAGGATCCAAGATACCTACAAACTCCCTAAATCCAGCATCATCCACTATTGTGAAGGGCTGTAAATCCTTAACAATCATATTCACCAAAGCACTGTCAAGCATTTGTTGTCTTGGCCCTGAACAAATATAGGGATATGTTACATATGTTTTATTGTACAGAATTTGTAATGTGATTCACTAGAATTTGGCATACTGTGTATATACCAATCTATGTTGGAAGGTGACCTTTGCCAAATAATACACAGGATTCACAAGAAAGAATAAATAATGAGTGGCATACGATGAAGGATAGAATATGTAAACTAATAAAAAAGAGTAAGCAATACCTTGGGTACTTGACAGAGTTGTTCGGCTTTGGCAAGGAATGTTTTCATGTTTTGCTCGAAAATGTCTTAGCGTTGAAGAGGTGTTATTGTTGTAAGCCAACTGCTGAGAGCAGACTAGGCACTTCACCTGAGGCAAAACATCCACAACTTTTAAACCAGGAAATGCATACAGGGATTTTAACATTTAAAAATGGTGTGCATCTCTGTATAAAAATTATTTCAAAATATGTTGTCATAAGGCAACACTTTTACTGGATGTATGCCATGACAGTACACACATTGAACTATGAGGATATATATATATATATATATATATATATATATATATATATATATATATATAATTATTGTACACTCTTACAGAACTAATAAAATGCCATATGTCTAAAAGGCATAGTTTTCTTCCAAAGTTTATATTTTCTAAATAATAATTTTCTACCTTATTTGATGGCAAAAGTTCAAAGTGTTCCCAAACTTCAGAACGGCCTCTTTTTCTTACTGGTTCCATTCTAATATTTTATTATCTACTATCTATATCTTATCTATCTATCTATATATGATCTATCTATATCTTATCTATCTATCTATCTATCTCTCTCTCTCGCTCTCTCGCTCTCTGTATCTGTATCTGTATCTCCGCTAACAACCCTCGAACTGCGCGCCAGGATTTGCCGCTTTTGAATCTTTCCCTGAAGCAGTCACGTGGTTGTGTGCTGAAATGAAGCTTCGGACGTCATTGGTCACGTGATCTTTGTAGAACGAATCAAGCATCGGCTCAGTGATTCGAACCAATGCGTGTCGTTTTTTCAACACACGCCTCGAAGCTTCAGGTTCAAGGGTAGCATCACTAGTCTCTCGTTTATGGTATGGTTTTGTCTACATTGCTCTGGTTTCTGGTGATTAACTGTTTTCTGTATCAACCACGTATTACATCTGTTTATTTTATAATAAACATATATTTTTATCAGTATCTGCATGTGTCTGCAATTCTGTGCTCATCATGACAATCTGATAGACTAAAATGTAACTAAAACTAAAACTAAAACTAAACTGTCAAAAACTGTCAAAATGAAAACTGTGATATACTCTTGTATTTTGCTTTATGTAGTTGCCTGCATTCAGGGAGGGGAATAATCCTTTGATTAAATATAATTATATTAAAAATCCAAGTGCTATTTCAATTTAAATTAAACAGACAAATAATGTAAAGGGTCTGATTTTTTTTTTTTGGTTTATATATTTGTCCTCTTGTACTTATTTTAAGGGCCAAACATGTGGGAGGGGTCCGGACCTGTGTGGATGTAAAATTATTTTTTTAAATTAATTTAAAAGCTGTCTGAGTACCTTGTGCCCACCTGACAAGATGTGGACATCCTACTGTCTGTCCACAAAACTCTGAGCCTGCTAGTGAGTTTACCCATAACTCCCTTATTCTGTCACCTTTAAGTGTAACAGAAAGTGATTTGATTTATATCGTGATTCATATCGATATCGGCTGATATGGAAAACTATATATAGGGGCACGGAGGTGTCCTTCAACTGTAGCATACCTGCGTCCAGATCCAGCCGGGTATGTTTTCTCAATAGGAAGTCCAAACCAAGGAGGACTGCTTGAGTGGACTTCCTGAGAACATGAAACTCATGTTGCCACATAACTGATCCCAACCTAAAAGTCACTGTCATAGTGCCAAGTGTGTCCAGCATTTGTCCATTTACAGCATGTGAGTTTATATAGGTTTTGGTTATAGGCCGACTGCGCAGGGCTGGAACTGACATACGAAAATCTGCACTAATAAGTGAAACAGTAGCTCCTGAATGTACAAACATTGACACTTTGGTGCCTTCCATCACACCTCTGACATATGAAGAAGGATTCTCATTGCTCACCTCACAGCTGTCAATTTTAGCTTTATATATTGGAACTTCTTGGGGGAGATCGCCCCTTGATGATGAAGCTGATCTCCGTGCCTTATCATCAGCTACAGCTCGTTTCCCTGCTGAGTGGTGCTGTGTCCAGGCTGTGGTGAAAGGAAACGCACACTAAAAAAAAAACTGTTGGCGTGCGTACTCACACTGTCTGCTTTGAGAGTTTCTCTGGCATTTTCACAGCGTCCCGCTAATATCAGAGCTTCCTCTAAAGCAGAAAGCGACGAAACTTTTCGTCTCTTTGTGCCACTTTCCCATACTCCGGGAATGCCTTTTTAACCAGCCTGCTAACGTCCGCAGCATACACTTCCAGACTTTCTTGGGGCGCACGCAGACGGGCAGCAAGGTTGGCTTTAAACCTGTCCATAAACTGTTTCTGTCCAAACGTGTCATTAATCCATTCTCTGACAGCGGCATAATCTGACTGCACCGCTGCTGGAAGACTGTCCCACAACAGAAACACAGCTTTGCTTAAGCGAGTAGGCAGAATTCTCACCAGTTCACCTTCATACTCACTGCCGCCTCCAGTGAGAGCCTTGACTGCCACTTCAAGCTGCCGTGCCCAACTGAGAAAACTTTGGCTGCCGTCTCCGGTGAACGGGGCACCGGAATGGGGCACCTCACACGCCACGCCACTTCCTTAAAGTCTGTTAAACTATTGTTGCAGAATAACCTAGAGGTTTAATTGAATAACACTAATTCTAACAATACTTACCTTTACCTAATAATCCATTAGGCCTAGAAGGAGGAAACAATTAGTTATAAAATACCTACAAATAGATTAAAATAATAAAACAATACTTACCGTAGAACTGCATAAATACATCTAAAATAAAGAACACCGGTGAATAGTGTGGAGAAATAATAGTAATAATAGAATATTAAATATACAAAAAGAAGTGAATACTTACCATTTTCATTGGTGACCAAGGTTACTGAAGGTTGTTTGAATTTTGGAGAACGAGTAACTGTGAATTTATTTATTTATTTATTTATTGTTACAGTGTTTTATTTAACTACTGGCATTGATTCTCTGACATTTTAATACACTTTATTGCTGCACAAATTCTGGTCTCATTTCTTCCATGTGTATTGCTCCCTGAGCGAACCTAACTGGTCCTATGTTATCCTTATTGTCTTATCAGGTAACACTCATTGTGGTTGTTGTAATTGGGTATAATCTGGTCCTACACTTGTCATTGTGACCTGTGACTAGAATTGCAGTACTTACTGTAAGCTATAATGAAGGAAAATTCTTTTAGCTAGCTAAACTAGTTAGCTACAAGCTGGATGTAGTGGATAGCCAGAATTTAGTACAATACTTTGTGTTGGTAGTTTAAAGCAGTTTTTTAAAGCTGGTCTGTGCCCTACAATTATGTGTTTTCCACAGGATCCAACTAATTAGCTAATAACAATCCTTTACTGAGTTTATCTGTTAAAATCTCTTAGCCCCCTGTGGAGCCTAAATTAATCATTATGTATATTTAGCAGTGTGTTAAACACATCATACCACCACTTACTTAATTAACTGCATTTTAAGCAGAGAAAGCTGTAGAATATGCAGAACATTGGAAATATGCAGTAGATTATGCAGGAACAGGGTTGAGAAACACTGATCTAACCTGACTTCTGTTCATTTGTAGTTCACAGTAAGACCATAGTAAGACCGCATTTCCTGAGAAATTAGAGGGATTCCAGGCAAATTCAATTTTTTTTGTTTTTCTTTTCTTCTTTTTTTTACTGTAATTGTAATGTTTTAAGCAACTTAGTGTGACAATGTTTAAGCAAGTTTGAGAAAGGTATAAAGAGAAAGAGAATGTTGCAAAAGTAGTTTATTTTAAAAGGTGAGTTGGGAATGTATTGCAAAATTAACACACTTTATTAGTTCATTTATTATTTAGAGGGGTAGAAGAGATGATTGAGTTAAAATGAAATCCATTGTTGATATACTGTTTTGCATACTTTATTGAGGAATGGATTTACTGATGGAATATTTGTGGTCCTTCAGTAAAAGCTCATGATACTAACAGACTAGGAAGGTTTGGGATATCTAACCTTTATATTAACCTCTGCCAAAAATCTCTATGAAAAGTAAAGTTACTTTCTTTTAATAAAAGATCACCATCATAAGCAGTACTTTTAGTGGAAAAAATAAAAAGCACAGGACCCAACGCTACAGAGTTTTTTTTAAGAGTGAAGTAAATGTAAATATACAAATATACAACAGAATTTACATGCCAATACATAATAATAATAGTAATAATAATAATAATAATAATAATAATAGCCACATCTGTTATATTATTTTAAATATTAGGTGATAACTCATCAGTTTTTGTCATATATGTATATAATTCAGACATTGCACACATTAAAATCATTAAAAAAAAAAACAATTCCACAAATGTTGTTCTAAGACACTATAGGGTGGGCTTTGATTCATATTAGCAAATGTGCCCCCCCATATCAAACTCGCTCCTATTCCCTTGATTATATATAACTGCTCCACCATAATTAATTTAATTTATTTTTTGTATATGTTTTTATTCGATTCAAAAACTCCTTTATATTTATTCACAAAATCAGAAAACATTACTTTATAATAAGGTATTGTATTTCTAATTCTGCTTTTTTTCTAATGAGAGAGGCAGACGACCGTCAGGCAGCGAAGGTGGCAAGCCGGCCCGCAAGCTACTTTCCCCGGCCGAAGACTTGACCCTCAGCTTGTTTGGACACACCTTCTCATTCAATGCGTTTTCTTTATTTTCATGAATATTTACATTGTTGATTCTCACTGAAGGCATCAAAACTATGAATAAACACATGTGGAGTTAGGTGCACACTTTTGGCATTCTCTCAGTGAGCTTTAAGAGGTGGTCACCTGAAATGTTTTTCCAACAGTCCTGAAGGAGTTCCCAGAGGTGTTTATTAGCACTTGTTGCCCCTTTGTCTTCACTCTGTGGGCCAGCTCACCCCAAACCATCTGGATTGGGTTCAGGTCCGGTGACTGTGGAGGCCAGGCCATATGCGGCAGCACTCCATCACTCTCCTTCTTGGTCAAATAGCCCTTACACAGCCTGGAGGTGTGTTTGGGGTCGTTGTCTTGTTGAAAAATAAATGATTGTCCAACTAAACGCAGAGCAGATGGGATGGAATGTCGCTGCAGGATGCTGTGGTAGCCATGCTGGTTCAGTGTGCCTTCAATTTTGAATCCCCAACAGTGTCACCAGCTAAACACACCCCACACCATCACAGCTCCTCCTCCACCATGCTTCAGAGTGGGAACCAGGCATGTGGAATCCATCTGTTCACCTTTTCTGCGTCTCACAAAGACACAGCGGTTGGAACCAAAAATCTCAAATTTGGACTCATCAGACCAAAGCACAGATTTCCACTAATTTCCATTTCCACTATTGTCCATTCCTTGTGTTTCTTGGCCCAAACAAATCTCTTCTGCTTGTTGCCTCTCCTTAGCAGTGGTTTCCTAGCAGCTATTTGATCATGAAGGCCTGATTTGCGCTTCTCTTCTTAACAGTTGTTCTAGAGATGGGTCTCCTGCTAGAACTCTGTGTGGCATTCAGCTACTCTCTGATCTGAGCTGCTGTTAACTTGCGATTTCTGAGGCTGGTGACTCGGATGAAGCAGAGTTGACTCTTAGTCTTCCTTTCCTTCGTCGGTCCTTATGTGTGCCAGTTTCGTTGTAGCGTTTGATGTTTTTGCGACTCCACTTGGAGACACATTTAATTTTCTGGACTGACTAACCTTCATTTCTTAAAGTAATAATGGCCACTGATTTTTCTTTAGTTAGTTGATTGGTTCTTGCCAAAATATGACTGTGTATAGCTGGACAGAGCATCGTCTCTCAAAAGTGAAGTCACCACAGGTCGGGCGCAGAAAGCTGTATAACCCCACCTACCCCCATAGGTTTCAATGGCAAAACAGACAACTTTCAATCACGTTTTCTTCTAATATACTGTAATTCTACCTCCATTATTTAAATACAACAGCTATCGTAACCTCTGCTTATATTGTCAAATTTTTATATTCCCACAGAATTCGTTTTTTTAAAATGTTATTCAGCTCTATTTAAAAAGGTGTGGTTATTGTAAAAAGGGCTGGGTTACACCTAGCCGGGGCGGGACCAATGACTGTATGGGCGGGACCAATAACAGACCGTCAGCAGAACCTGCATTATGTTCTTTTTTCCCCTTACGTCAAGCAGTAGACTAGTACTAGTAGTTAGTCAAACGTTTAGCTAGCTAACTGTACTACCGTTATTATTTTTTATTAGCTAAACTGAATTTAGATTGTTGTATTAATAATGTCGTGTTCTGCTGTTAATTGCTCTAACAGACATTCTGGACAAAGTTCTTTGCAGTTTTTTTGGTAAGTTTGCTGGCTGTTTTTCCCTCCACTCCTGTGTCTGTGTGCATTTTATTTTATTAATTATCAATATCTTCGGCGAACCATTTAATCTCGGTTGGATTTTAGAGCTAGCTTAATTTGTTAGCTAACATTAGTGTAGTTATCTAACTAACTATATTCGCTAGACTCTGTAGAATTAATATTTTTACTTGGTCAGTGGCTTCGCCCGTCACCGGTGCGTGCGGCAAACTGACCCAGATAGCATGAAGGCTCTGCCCGAGATCCGCTGATGTACGGCAGCACTGGCTTAGACTCTGCATAATCCGTGCAGAATTTAGCCAAATGTGCTCAGTTCGTCTCAGCAGCAAAATTAACTGAGCTTCAGTACCGGATCAGTACCGGATTCGTCTCGTTGTTTAAAGCAATAACTAGTCCTGGCATTCACTGCCGTTTGGTGATGTTTTTTTTCGCTGTATTTTATTCACTTCCACTTGCTACATACAGAACTATCATGTGGCTGGGTACGCGGTTAATATCCATAACGTGCACGAACTGCACTGTTACTATGAAAATATTAATCTTATCGTGCTGCAGATAAGTTCTCCGCTCGGCTCGACTGGACTCCGCTCGGCTCGGCTCGGCAGACTGTGTGAGCTCTGTCGAGGCAGCCCTCAGGGGCAGGTTTATGTAAATGAGTAGGCGGTCTCTCCACAGTCTTTCTCCCTCCTCTGGTCTCTACTGCGCAGACTCTGGTTTCTGAATCGCCAAAATGGGGGAAGATTTTGGCTTCATTTTCATTGAATGAATGGGAACGGCGACACGGCGTCCATCTTTATATACAGTCTATGGGCACACCTGAAAACCATTTCAGGTGACTACCTCTTGAAGCTCATTGAGAGAATGCCAAAGCAGTAATCAGAGCAAAGAGTGGCTATTTTGAAGAAACTAAAATATAAAACATGTTTTCATTTATTTCACCTTTTTTTGTTAAGTATATAACTCCAATGTGTTCATTCATAGTTTTGATTCTTCAGTGAGAATCTACAATGTAAATAGTCATGAAAATAAAGAAAACGCATTGAATGAGAAGGTGTGTCCAAACGTATAGTATAGTATATAGTATAAAATATTACATTACATGTGTTATATATTGTCTATGATTTTAATCAGAACAAAATGTAGCTTTTTTCAACCAAATTATGTTTTGCAATTCTTTTGGTTATCCCGTAATTGATTTATTAAAATCTGGACTTAAAGCAGTATAGTGATTTGATTGTTTAAAAGTTACTACAGCTCATGTCAAGACGCTAAATGTGTATGTGCTTGTGCTGTGTGCTGCGCATGCAGGTGGAGTTGAATGATCACAGAGTGTCTGATTGTGAATGAAACTCTGCCTGACTGCGAGCTGCAATTTGCACTCATTTTCTGCAATTGCATTTCTTTGAAACGCTAAATAAAAAGCGACAGAAAAGCGTTGCATCTGGCATATATTTGCACTCACAGTGCAACGTTAGTGAAAGGAGCCCCTGAATCACTTTGAAAAAAAAAAAGAGGTGGTGATTTCACTTGTATCAGAGGACGCATGTGCTAGTCTTAATCCTCCTAGTGTTGGGAGTATTACTGGTGATAGGGTGAGTCCTAATGAGCCTTCCAAATAGAGGGAAACATAGTTTATAAGTTATAAACAAATGTATTCAAATATATTAAATTTATATTCAAAAACTTAGGCCAGGTTTCAAGCTACATAGTCCTCAGTAAATGTGTTCTCGATGATTGCAATATCACTTGGGCAGAAAAAGATGATGAGAAAGTGAAAACACACAAGAACCAATACTATGAAATGACCCTATTCTCCAGCGAGTTTTAGCCGTGTTGTGATTCTTGTTTCTGTTCTGCAGAAAGGAAATATCTTCCTCTGTGATTATAAACGCCTGAGCGGATTTAAGGGAAGTATGATTGATGGGAAACAGCAGTATCTGGCTGCTCCACTCTGCCTGCTCTACAGCACCCCTGAGAAAACTCTCAAACCCATCGCTATACAGGTACGTAGTTTTAAGCACTTGCAGATCTTGACAGCAGAGCTTCAGCCAGTATGTTTTTCTTTAAGCTGTCCGTTACAGAGTGGAAATCAGTGTGGGTTTTAGATTCTGATCCCGCTCCCTGCCAATTCCTCAGTTCTATTTCCACACCCCAGTTTGCCAGGAATACACACACAACAGCAGACAGACAGTGCACTGCATCCATGAAAGTGAGAAAGCTGGTTTAGCAGAATCAGTATTAGCTGCTACACAGCCTAAAAAGCCTCAGAATCTTTCTAAAACTCTCTATGAGCAGAGACAGTGCAAAACAGGATGTAATATTGGCTGTGAGTTTTATAAATGGAGTCAGCTTAGAGCCCAGAAGAGCCCAAAAGACAGACACAGAGCACATTTTCCCCTGAACAGGTAATCACTGAGCTTCAGTGAGGTTTTTTTTTTACCATAACTTTGTAATTTATCACCACCACTCGCATATTAGGGTTGTGCATTTTAACAATCCCTTCATGTTACAATAATGCTAACATGAACTGCTACCAGTCATAACAGACAAGAAGACCGACCACAGCTGTTTACTACCCTGGACACAACTATTGTAACAGAAATATACAACAAAAATTATAGTTTCACTCTATACTGAGTAGTAACTCCAACTCTTGAGTGTGTATTTTCTGAACTTTGAATTTTTTTGGGATAATGGACACATCCCAGTATCAAGCAAACATCAAGCAAACATAGATATATATGAAACCCACATGAGCTGCCATGCAAACAATAAAAAGTTTACATTTGCTGACTGACAGATCATGACTTGTTAATCTGGGAACTAGCATGAGCTAAAGAGCTGTTTGGTGAGTGTGCGGTTAAAATAGTATGGTATTAAGATTGTGGGTAAAATATTTTAATGAACTATGTAGTAGAGCTTGAAAGGGAGGGGAGTCTGTGATGGCTGAATTCACTGCTGAGTATTCCAGAGGTGTTGTGAGCCTAATTCAGTGAAACAATGACAACAGGAGGTCTACCTGATGACCCCTGTGAAGAGCTTGTGAATGATGAGTGTATTTGTGGAGAGAAAGTTATATGTTCCTATATGTGTTAAATGTTACTGATCAGATCATAAACAGCCACAGCATTTTAGCCGTTAGGTGTCAGGTTTTCACGTTTACGTTAAATAAATGTTGCCAATTGAATCATAAAAGGCCACAGCAACGTAGCTGTTAAGTGTTAGATTTTCACGTTTGGGGTAAATGATGCTAATCGGATCATAAACAACTACAGTGAATTAGAGCTTAAATTGTCTGCGCAAACCCGACCTGACCCGAGATTTACCACCACATTCCTCGGGCCGGGTCGGATCGGGCTCCAGAAAATAGTCTGAGATGAAGGCATCTGTTTTTTAATTATATTTTATTTTTAAATAAAGCTCTGGTGTGATAATCACAATGTTGCTGAGTAACCAATTATTATTGTTAACGAAAACGAACCAAATAACGGAAACTGAAAGAGAAAAAACTCATTTATTTATAAGCGCTGTTTTCACTCCCGCAGTTCTACAGTGGGGGGTGGTGTTCCGATTCTGTCCGCGAAGCGGGAGTTGGATTCAGCAGGGAGTCGTATTCGGCACAAGCGCGGCGGCACCTCGCGGTCCGCAGTGTTAGTTGTAAGCGCTCGCGCTAGCCGCAAAATACGACAGAAAACACAGAGGGAGCTGCAGGATTATGTATGGGACTAGAATATGAGCACAAGGGGATAAAAGAGAAACAGGAGATACAGTATGTGAGAACCTTTACCTGTGAGTAGCTCATACACCACAACACGCAAATCTCTCTCTCTCTCTCTCTCGCACGTGAACTATTTCGCGTTTGACTTGCAGCACTGTGTGTAGCTGTTCTAAAAATAATCATTTTAATTAAATAATAGTTGTATGCTTCTATGTTACAGTGTTAATTAACGTAATTCTGTTCATATTTTGCTCATTCAATCAGCCCGAAAACAGCCAGTTTATGGGTCGGGTCGGGCTCGGGCTCATAATGACAGTTTATGGTTCGGGTTTGGTTGGGCAGAACGTGCACGGGCTCGGGCTGGGTCAGGTCGGATTTTTTGGGCCCGATCTAACCTCTACAGTGAATTAGCTGTTAGGCTTTGGACCTTTATGTTTGGTTAAATGTTGCTGATCAAATCATAAACTGCTACAGTAACCTAGCTGTTAGGCATTGGGTGTTTATACTTGGGTTAAATGTTGCTGATTGAATCATAAAAGGCCAAAGCAACCTAGCTGTTAGGTTGGGAATGTTGCTAGTGTCATGTAGTTAAAGGTGAGTGAGTGGGAGAGTAGAGTAGAGGGGAGGGGAATAGGATGGGCTCTACTGTATATATAACCCCAGTTGCTGGGTGCAGGATTTGTCATCTTCCTGTATTGTGTTACTATAGTTATTAACAGAAATTAAACACTTTATAGATCAGTTTGGAAACATGTCTGGTTATCCACAGTTACAGCAGAAGCCGAATAGAAACAACCCCATCTTCCTGCCCACTGACTCCCAGTGGGATTGGCTCTTGGCAAAGATCTTTGTGAGGAATGCAGAATTCCACGAACATGAGCTCAACTTCCACCTGCTGCGTACTCACCTGCTGGCCGAGGTTTTCACCATCGCAACCCTCCGCAACCTGCCATCAGCTCACCCGCTGTACAAGGTGAGCATCTTTACAGTTTCTCTTTAGTTGCAGCCAGTGATGTCAGTAACGCGTTACTTAGTACACACACACACACACACACACACACCGCTGGAAGTTCACTGTGGCGCAGAGCGCACATACCGTAAAGACAAGAAAAGTTCCGGTGCTTTAAATGAACACTGTCAGAATTAAATCTTTCTCAGTAGTTGGACAACGTCTGGGTCCGGACCCGGACCACAGTCTGCATATATGTGATCCCTGGTCTAGACCATATACACGGTTCTGTTTTATAAAACCACTCCTTGCTGCCCTGCAGAGAACAACAAGTTCAATGTTCAGTTTTACAGTGTTAAATATGTCAGGTCAAGAAAGACTTTCTTTATTTTATATATTTTTTATAAAAACAAGTATTTATGTTTAGTAAAATCAAGAAAGACCATATTTTATTTTTTATTAAAATTAATATTTATGTTAAGTTAATTTTTTTATTTTTATAAAAAAAAACTTATTTTTTAGGAAATAGTTCAACTTAATAGAGATAAATTGTTGCTGTTAAAAATGCATTTTCCAATAAAGGGAGTATTGGCAAAACTGGTTATAATGTTTATGTTAAGGCGGCGGGAGGTGGTGTCTGCAGCTGCTGAAAGTAACTAATAAAGTAACTTGTAAAGTAACTTAGTTACTTTTAAAATCAAGTAATCCATAAAGTAACTAAGTTACTTTTTAAAGGAGTAATCAGTAATCAGTAATCGGATTCCTTTTTCAAAGTAACTATACCATCACTGGTTGCAGCACAGAAGCATGTCCAGCAGCCAATGATCTCTCACCAAGAGGTACACTACACAAAGTAACCTCAGAAAGCCTTTTATAGGGCTGCAGGGCAAAACCCAGTGTCTAACCAGACCACACCTGTATCATTTACATTTTATCATTTACATCATACACATTTCATACATATCATTTCAGGTAGCGGAACTTACCATATCTAGCCAGCACAGGGTTGTCATTCTGATATCAAAAATCAGGAATGAATTCTTCTTGGACTACAGTTAGCATCCAAGCTAACACCCTCCATTCCTTACTGCTGAGTTTAGCTGCTAGCATGGGTCGCTGTTTTAAGGTCAATATCTAAAGACTGGGGTGAACTTTTGACATAATTCACAAATCATATCATATCTTTGATGACTTTCTCACCTACCATAGCGTTCCAAGATACAGAAATTTTAACAGTTTGTCTAAACACCCTTCAGACTGGGCCATAATTTGCCTTGATAAATCACTTTTTCCACCGTTATCCAGGCTTAAAGTAGTTTCACGCCTTTGTTAGAATCCTGAGAGCCTTGGCACTTAAAAAGTGCACAAGAGGGGCGCTAATGCGCTGCCACTATGAGTGGGAGGTCGCAGGTTCGAACCCCCACTCATGCAGCTTTGCCATCAAGCTGCCGGTGCTTAGAGGGAGCAAAATTGGCTCTGCTCCCTCTGCGGTGGGTAGATGGCGCTCTCTCCCCATCACACTTAAGGTGGCGCTGGGCGGCACGAGGCGTCTGTGAGTGGATGAATCGGAAACCTGGCCGCTGTGCTTTCCTCCGAGTGCGCTAGCTCAAAAAAAAGGGGTGATAGACTTCACACGTGTCGGAGGAGGCGTGTGCTCGTCCGCATCCTCCAAGGGTCGCGGGCATCACCGGTGATGGGGACGCACAAAGGGGTGGGACAATTGGATATCCAATTGTAATCAGAAATAAAAGTGCACAAGAAGCTTATTAAAAAAACACATTTTATATTCCGTAATTAGCTTCAGCTCGGTGCGCCGCCATATTTGTATTAATAATGTCATAAACATATACTGTATATACATAGACTCTGCATAGCATAGCAGCCGGCCCCAGGAGGCTTTTTACACATTCTTCATGATTTGGGCTCCTCATGCCACCAAACTGTATTTAAAATAAAGCAATTAATATACAGTTGAAGTGTACACTTTAAGGTTTAATGCTAGTTTGCGGGTCTTTCTGCCTAGTTTTTTCTTAAGCGAGTAAAAATTCTGCTTGATCAGGTGAGGATCTAATGATTAATTCGGCCAATGCAGAATATTTCACTTCTGTGCCTTTCTGTTCTGTCGTCATCAGTTGAATATGATGGCGGCACGCAGAAGTGCAGTGGCTTTTAATGCTCCTAGCAAACACCCTGTTTTGAGCTGTTTTTACATCGGTTCTGAACCCAACTTTATGTGCCCCACGCATGAGTTATAGCAGAGCCGAACTTTTGAGGATTAAGGACAGTTTGGTCAGTAAAACAGCAACTATGGACAATAATATCCGAGCTACGCTGGGCAGACTACAGTTCCTCCACACTCCGGCATAGGGGAATGCATCGCTGCAGACAAAGGACAGGAGAATACGCATACAGGAAGAACCGATCCACAGAGGATGCCATTTCCTCCGTGGTCCACACTGCCCTCACCCACCTGGAGCAGAATTCCTACGTCCGTATGCTCTTTGTGGACTTCACATCTGCTTTCAACACCATGATTCCTCAGACCTTGATAACTAAACTCTCCTCACTTGGACTGAGCTCTTCCCTGTGCAACTGGGTCCTAGACTTCCTGACCAACAGGCTGCATTCTGTGAGGATTCACACCATCTCTTCCCCCACCTTAATCCTCAGCACTGACTCCCCTCAGGGCTGTGTGCTGAGCCCCCTCCTGTTCACACTGCTCACATCTGACTGCTCACCTTTCCATCCAGGCTGTCATATTGTGAAGTTTGTGGACGACACAGCAGTGGTTGGCTGCATCACGAACAGAGATTAGAGATGGGACCGATCCGATACAATATCAGTATCGGGGCCGATATTGACGTAATTCAAAGTATCTGATATCGGGCGAGTGCGGCCGATCCACTTACCGATCCATATTCCAGTCCACAGCTTGGGCTGGACAATAAACCTGCCGTAACGTTAAAATAAAACGCTTCACTGATCCGTTATTCAGTTTAACAGTTCACCCTGAACCCTGAGTAAACTTCAGCTGTTTGTCTACAAAAAAGTCAATTATCTGGAGAGTTTTAACTTTTCCGAGTCAGCGTCCGAAGGGGTGAACAGATTACCACCAGCAGTCTGTTAGCCTAGCTAGCACTGAACTGACAGCAGCTGCATTCCGGTGTTGTAAAGGTATTAACTACAGACTGGAGTGAATTATATTCATAATCCACATATCCTATAAAACTACAGGATCAACAAACACTAACCAACACAAACACACCCATCTGTTATTAAAAAACATTTATTTAGTTCGGAAATACAGTTAGCATCGCCAGTTAGCCGTTAGCCACCTCTGCAGTCTGTTAGCCTGGCTAGCAAATGCATTCCTGTATTGTGAATGTAATAAATAACTATAAATAAATAATAAATAAATATCTTAAGTGAACTACAGCCATAATCCACATCTAATATCAAACCACAGATCCTACCAACGCTAACCAGCACTAAGAAATCTATCAGTTATTTAAAAACAGTGATTAATTCAGCTCAGAAATACAGTTAGCACCGCCAGTTAGCCGTTAGCTATTGTAGCTAATCCTCTACGCTACCTGTCAAAACAAAAGTCTCCTGCGCAACCGTTGCAAAAAAATGCCCTGAATTTAATATTTAATGCATTTAATATTTAACTTTTTTTTTAATACAAATTAAAATATTTAATTTGGAAAGAAACTATTGTGTATTTGCATATAAAGTATGTCAAATAAATGACTTTGGAATGCATTTACATTAAAAGCACTTGTGTATACACTTCAAAGGGCTGTGTGGTCTGTTTCAGCCTCATTATGTAACCTAAATCATGGTACTATTCATAAACTAAAAGTATCGGTATCTGCAATTTTATATCAGTTTTTTATCGGCTCAGAGCTGAAAAAAGTGCATCGTCCCATCACTAACAGTGATGAGTCCAGCTACAGGCAGGAGGTGGAACACCTGGAGGGTTGGTGCAGAGAACAACCTCTGCATCAATGTAAAGAAGACGAAGGAGATGATTGTGCCACACCTGGATTCAACTCCACACCTTTTACCTGCTTAACTGATGATGGATTAATGCAAAAATAACTCATGTAGCCTATAAAATAGCTTTAGAGATGATTTATCCAATTACATTTGACCTTAAAATGAGGAGGCTTTGTATAAAAATGGTTGTAATTCCTAAATACTTCAAAGGATATTTTTGTTCAGCCCCTTGAATTAAATATGTTAGTCTATGCTTCTGCCACTGTCCAAATACTTATGGCCTGGAAGAATTTGTGATTTGTTGTCCATTTTTCAGACTAAGAATGATAATGATAAAAATACTTTTCTTTTATTCATGGTTAATAGTTGGTGAAGCTATTCATCATTCAGCCAATTGTAGTTTTGTTGGATATAATGACATTTAATAATAAGTAATTTATATGTTATTATATGTTAATAATGACACTGCTTTCCACCTTTAGCTCCTGAAGCCCCACACTCTCTACACACTGCAGATCAACATCATGGCCAGAAACCTGCTGATCTCACCTGGAGGGGTTTTCGATAAGGTATGAATGTTCTTGAGAAATACACTATACTGCCAAAATTATTCACTGCAATGCATTTCCATTGGTGATCTGAGGCTTGAATTTATCTCCTCTGACATGAAAACTAATTCCATGAAGCTCTCTACACTTTACTGATTTAAAGGCCACATGAAGTTTGGAGGGCTATTGTTTTTGACTCTGCGTAAAGTTGGTGAGCTCTGCACAGTATGCTCTTCAGCATCTGATCCTGCTCTGTCAGTTTACACTGACAGAGTGAGTTGCTGTCGTTCCCAGTCGCTAACACATTGGGGCTTGTTTCACAAAAGTGATTTGTGACCTTTTCCACTCGCAGTTCGCATTTTCTATAGGAAGCTTGTTTCACAAAAAAATATGGCTCGCAAATCAGCTAAATTTCTGCAGCCACTTCAGAGCTAGCGCAAATCGGGGTCTGACGTAGTTGCAGAAATTCAGCTGACTCATCAGCATGGTACCAACAGTGTACATATTAAATAAAAAATATATTTTTATATAAGTCTTGTCCTCTAAACTTGAGCATTTCAACGTAAAACATGAAAACACAGTGGAACGCTGGGATGTTTGCTACGTGCCACTGCGTTTAGTTTTGGAGCACATTTTTTGTTCTAAGTTTAGATTGAGCAATGATGAGTAGACTATTCATTTATACATTCAATTTCTTATTCTGTTCTTGTGTGTCTTCATTAAATTAATTATTGAAATTACTCATGTTAAATTAATGTAATGGAAACAAACAATATTTTATTATGCATTATGCATTGACATTGTACATTTAATTAAAATACATAGAGTTTATTTTGTGTAGAATAATTTAGATAAAATATAAATAATTAATTTGAGTGCACATACCTCTCAGCTGCACGTCATATTACCATATTAGTGATCTCTTGCCACTTTGCTTGTTTGGTGTTGTGACACGCTTGCTTTTTGACACTTTTTCAATCATGGTGCACACTTCTTCTTTTAAAATGTTTGTCTTTCTTCCACTCGTAACACATTCACACAGCGGCAAAGGAAGCAGCTGGATGCGCTCGGATTGAATCTTTATACGGCCGACACTGATTTGAACAAGTGCTCTGAATTTGTCTTAATACAGCTAACTGTTCCAAGTCGTAGTTGGAAATTACATGCATAACTGCTAAGGGCAAAAACAAAAATAAATATAGTCGCAAGCGGTAATTGACGGTCCGAGCACGGCCACATAGTTTAGCAAGTCTAAAAAAGAATCTTAAAAATAGTCCTAATGGTTCCGGAGATATGGATCTAAATGAGTGTGACTTGCCATCACAGGAATTTCCCAACTCCTTAACAGCTAGCTATTAGCATTGTCTAGGGGTTAGCATTGTCTAGGGGTTAGCACCACCTAGCAATCAGCATTGGCTAGTGATTAGCATTAACTATCACTTTAGTGCATTTCTACAAGTGTCTGGTTGTTTATTTATTTTTCTTTCAAAACACCTACACTTAAACATTGAACAATTTGGGGGTATTTGGGCAGGTTTAATGTGGTGTCTTGCTGCACACTAGTGGTCATTTGGTGAAACAACTCTAGGTTCTTAATAAAAAAAAATACTAACTACAAAATGTTACATATCAAATTTTCCTTTGGTGTACCATTATTACATGGGCCATATATGATAATTGCCAAGGCTGAGATTGATAGCTTGTATGGTTTTAGAGAAACAGTTATGCTTGTGGTGTATGTCTACATAAACTGACAGGGTCTCTGTGAATCATGTTATGATCAAAGGTCTGAAGTGGCATTAATCTCAGGTTAAGCATTTAAAAGTTGTAAGTGTTAGAAGAAATTTTAGTGCACAATAATAGGTCTAATTTGCATATGCATTGAGGCTTATGCTCTGCTGAGCTGTTTGACACCAAACATGTCATGATTGGTCAATGAGCCAAGGACAAGATCTCAAAAGTATGTTTTACATATTATGCAAATTTGCAAAAAACCTAAGTGGGTGGAGCAAGAACAAGAATGACCAAAGTGGCTGACCAGCATGACCAAGAAGGATAAAGATGTTCATAAATAAAGACCAGCAAGATCAAATGTATGTATCTAAATTTGTGTATTGATAGGTTCAAAGGTTCCTGTCTTCTGTCCATTTAGGTTTGAAAATAGTGATAAATATCATACTTGGCACATGTGCTTGAAATGTCATTGTTAATGAGTGTGTTCAATATTTTTGACATGCCACAAACTTTGACAGAGTTTTGGCCAAATAACTTAAAAAAGGCATTTACATAACTGTTTGATCAAGGTGTTGGGGCCACAAATAGTTAAAATGTCAAGATATTTTCAATAATTATTTACCATCAGGGTCTACAGATTGCAACAAGACCAAAGATTTGATTGGTTGAATATCCAAAGACTAGTTTGAAAAGCACAATTTTTACACTACTGCCTGCTGATGCAAAACAATGCATTTTTGTTAAAGACATTTAATCACAAAGTTGTAAAGGCTTTCGCAAAGCATACAGATAAAAAATAATCATATGCCTAGGCCACATGCACATTTAGATAAAACTGATTTTCTGCTATATTGCCCCCAAAAGCCAATCAATGCAATATTTTAATGGATGATAACAGGCCCTCATGTACATGTAGGTTATAAGTTACATTATAATTGGTGATTGTTTAGCCCATAGACTGTGTATAGCTGGACAGAGCATCGTCTCTCAAAAGTGAAGCCACCACAGGTCGGGCGCCCCCTGCTGTTTGGTTGCAGAAAGCTGTGTAACCCCACCCATCCCCATAGGTTTCAATGGCAAAACAGACAACTTTCAATCATGTTTTCTTCTAATATACTGTAATTCTACTTCCATTATTTAAATGCAGCAGCTAGTGTAACCTCTGCTTATACTGTCAAATTTTTATATCCCCACAGAATTAGTTTTTTTAAAACGTTATTCAGCTCTATTCAAAAAGGTGTGGTTATTGTAAAAGGGCTGGTTATGGGCGGGACCAATAACAGACCGTCAGCTCCGCTCCGCTCCACTCTGCAGCCTGTGACCGCGAAGCAGCCCTCAGGGGCGGGGTTATTTAAATGAGTAGGCGGTCTCTCCACAGTATTTCTCCCTCCACTGGTCTCTACTGCGCAGACTCGGGTATCAAGATCGCCAACATGGCGGAAGATTTTGGCTTCATTTTCATTAAATGATTGGGAACGGCGACACGGCGTCCATCTTTTTTACAGTCTCTGGCTCAGCCTGTCAAAAGCTTGCTGGAACCTGATTGGCTAATATAATTTTATGTGGTATACTCTTAGGACATAGGCCTATGATGATAACTGCCAATCAAGAGCTTCTAGCTTCTAGCATTGGCTCCGCCCCCTCGGGGGGTATGTCTACACAGATTAACAGACTACCTCAAAATCATGTTATTATCAAAGTTCTGAAGTCGCATTAATGTCAGCCTAAGCATTTAAAAGGTATGGCTTCTAGAGTAAATTTGTGTGTGCTTGCTAAGACTATTTTGCATATGGCAGCCATTATTTACAGATTTCAAGAATTTTTCTATAATTATTGAGGATGGCACTCTGCTGAGTTGTTTGACACCAAACATGTCAGAATTGGTCAAAAATCCACAGACTAGTTTGCAAATGTAAGTTTTGCATATTATGCTAAATAGCAAAAAATCTAAGTGGGCGGAGCTGAGTGGTTCTATTTTTGCTTTGCCATTAACCAAATAATAAAAGAGTTTTTCTTCTAGCTATCAAAGCGTGGGAGTTACAAGGCAAAACATGTTTTGCTTTGCCATAGCGCCCCCATGAGGCCGATTCGGCTCATGTCAAACGGGCTGAGTAGCGGTGTAAAGTACTACCATATGACCAAGGCTGCGTCCAGAAACTTTTGCTACTCCTCCTCTCCTACTCCTCCTTTCCTACTCCTCCTCTCCTACCCTGGAAAAAGGTGGAGGAATCAAGGAGAGGAGAGACAGAGGAGGAGGAATGGAGGGAAGGAGCTGTAATTGGGGAAATGGGACAGCTGATCCCTTTTAGATAGGATGTTGACAACCGATGAACTAAGCCAATCACAACGCTCTCTTTCATCACATGACAGAAAAGTCCAATTTGTGTTGCTATTGGCCATTGTAGAGGGAAAAAATGGGAATTGAAAAAATGGGAAACTGGGAATCAAGATCATGTTATCAGTCTATATTTGTATGTAAATGTGTGTGTTGATAGGGTCAAAGGTTCCTGTCTTCTGTCCATTTAGGTTTGAAAATAGCGATAAATGGTATAAATGCACTATAGTTAATTCATCACTGTAGAGCCTCACTTGAACTCACTTGGCTAATCCTTGGCAAATGTGCTTGAAATGTCATTGTTAATGAGTGTCTTCAATAATTTTGACATGCCTAAAACTTTGACAGAGTTTTGGCCAAATAAAGCTTTCACGTACCTATTTGATCAAGGTTTTCCGGCCACAGATAGTTAAAATGTAAATTTTTTTCTATAATTATTTACCTACAGGGTCTTAAGATTGCAACAAGACCAAATTTGTTTTGATTAATTGAATACTTAAAGCTCCACTAGGTAGGATTGAGATTTTGTGCTCGTGGGCTCCCCCTACAGTTGTAGAGTGTAATAAATGTTTCAGGCAGATTAGTTTCTCTTTCTTGTTTTCTGGCTTTCACAGACATATTCGGTCTCTTTCCAGCTTCTGCCAGAGTGTCTGTATGTTAGTTTGTAAAGAATGAACCAGTAGTTCTTGTAGAACTGTTAGAACTAAATTTTCTGCGATTGCGTTTTTCTTTGTGATACGCTCAATAAAAAGCGTCAGGAAAGAATTGCTTCTGGCAGATCTTTGCACACACGTTGCAACGTAAGTGAAAAGAGCCCCAGGTCTTGCATCCTATTACGATACCACTCTGGAATTCACTGAGCTGTATGCTCTGTATGCCTAGGTGCTGCTTTTACACCTGTGGCCATGGAAGTGATAGGAATACAGTGTATAGTGTATGTAAGAGCAGTGCCCACTAACACATGGAAATATGGAGCTTTGAATTGTATAGATTTTAATTTATGGCTCTGAAATTTTGAAAAATGACAAGGAATATGTTTACATTTTTTAATTATTAAAATCCTATTTTTATTTCTGACATAATATTTAAACAGCAAATTTCACTGCCTCACAACTTTAAAACACTCAAAAAATCTAACTCAGTTAAATTTCTTTATTAAATACACCACTAAATACTTACGTTAGGAAGTTAGGAAGCAACACTGATTGTGAATCAATTTCACCTGCTGTTGTTGCAAATGGAAAAGACAAAAGGTAGAAATGAGAAGCAATTAGCAAGACAACCGCTATAAAGGAGTGGTTCTGCCGGGTGTGACCACAGATCTTTTCTCTGTTCTCATCTTTTCGGGTTGATGTTTTGGTCACTTTGGCATTTTGTCAGTTTGTCAGGTAGCATGAGGTGGTGTCTGCAACAGAAGAAGTTGCTCAGGTATCCTGACTGCCATTAGGTACCGGGATGTGCTCCTCAGACCCATTGTGAGACCATATGCTGGTGCGGTTGGCACTGGGTTCCTTCTGATGCAGGACAATGCTAGACCTCATGTGGCTGAAGTGTGTCAGCAGATCCTGCATGATGAAGGCATTGAAGATATGGATTGGCCCGCCAGTTCCCCAGACCTGAATCTAATCCAGCACATCTAGGACATCATGTCTCGTTCCCTCCACCAATTACATGCTGCACCACAGACTGTCCAGGAGTTGATTGACGCTTTAATCCAGGTCTGGGAGGAGATTCCTCAGAAGAACATCCCCCTCATCATACAGGCTTGTGGAGCCACACACACTACTGAGCCTCATTTTAACTTTTCTTGAGGAATTTCCACTGAAGTTGGATCAGCCTGTCATTTAATTTTCTACTTTTATTTTGAGTATAATTCCAAATCCAAACCTCCATGGGTTAATAATTTTGATTTACTTTGATTATTTTTATGTTATTTGTTCCCAACGCATTCCACTGTGTTATAAATAAAGATTTCCAACTGGAATAATTTATTCATTGAGATCTTGGTTGTATTACTTTAGTGTTCTCTTTATTTTTTTGAGCACTGTACTGCCAGCTTTTTAGATCCCATGTAAAAAAAACAATGATTTTTCTTGCTTGTTTCTGCCAGTATACTTCAATAGGTCATGCAGTCAGGGCATACCTGCCCAAAGCCTTCTCCACCCTGACCTACAGCTCCCTCTGTCTTCCGGACAATATCAAGGAGAGAGGTCTGGAGAACATCCCCGACTACTTCTATAGAGAGCAAGCCCAAAAGCTCTGGAACATCATCAACAAGTACAGTAGAATAATCTCTCTCTCTCTCTCTCTCTGTCTCTCTCTCTCTCTCTATATATATATATATATATATATATACATATATATATATATATGTATATATATATATATATATATATATATATATATATATATATATAAGCAAATATAGCCGCAAGCGGCAATCAGCGGGTTCAAGCGCCAACTGGCACAATGGTGTTTACTAGAGCACAGGATGGTGTAAGAAGGTTTAATTCAATTTAAGACACTTAATTATCAAATCAGAAGTTTTCTATCATTGTAAGATGTTGCTTAGAGCAAATACTGCAGAGCTAGAGCAATTCATGTTAGAAGTTCCAAGGACACATGGATCGCTTGATGCCTGGACACTATTGTAAAGTGACAATTTCACAATTGTTTTTAATGACTATTTACCTGCAGACTCTACAGTGTGCAACAAGACCAAAATTTAGGTCATATGTCAAATATCCAGAGACTAGTTTGAATAAAGCTATTTTGAGACTATTAGCAATTATGAATAAACAAAGCACTTTTTCAACATAGTTCTATTAACAATTTTGTCAGACCCACTGTACTTAAGATGGCACAACCAAGTAGAGATGCCATTTTTGTTACCCACTGAGATGCACTGATCCTACCTCTACCAACTTAGTTTCATATCTCTACGACTTACGGTTTAGGCTGAACAACTGCTTTTTCAGAGGAAAAAGAAGAAGAAGAAGACGAAAAATCTGAGCAAAAACAATAGGGTTCTACACACCTTTGGTGCTTGAACTCTAAATATGTAGGAACCTCCCCTTGGATAATAACTGCATGGGTGATTTATGTTATTTAACCCCAAATGATGCAGTGAGTAGCTTATTTTAGCTCATTTGTTAAACAACCATGGGGAAAAACACATCCTGTGGTCATGGAAAAAAATGTTAATTTTGAGATTGCTTGAACTACTAAAATGGGGTTAAGAACTGTCCAACGCATTACTAAAAAGAGGAAGGACAGTGGGGAAACATCTTTGAGAAAAGAATATATTCAGATAAACATTTTGATTGTTAATTATTAAAACTTTTGGTGAAACCAAATCATAAAAAACAGTGCTAGAACTAGAGATATGTTTAATAGTAAAATTAATTGTATTTCCACATGCACAATGTGAAGGGAACTCAAGGGATTGTGACTAAACAGCTGTGTTGCCTCAAACACCTCAGTGAGGCTAACCGGCAAAACAGCTTTAAGTTGCTAGGGAGCAATTGGGCTATAGATCAATTAAGGTCTTGTGGTCTAATGAGTCCAGATTTACCATGTTCCAGAGTGATGAGCTCATCACGGTAAGAAAAGAGGCAATTGAAAAGATGCACCCATCATGCCTAGTGTGTACCGTACAAGCCTGTGTGGGTGGTGCTATGATCTGGTGTTGCTGCAATTGGTCAGGTCTAGGTTCATCAACCTTATGTGCCTAAAGAATGAGGTCAGCTTACTACCTAAATATACTGAATTACCAGGTCATTCCATCAGGTCGTTTTTTGGCATGGGCATATTTCAAGATGACAATGTGCTGGAGAAGACTTTGCGCAGTGGGTTTAAATCTCGCATCAGCAAAACATGATCTTTTATTAATGCAGCTCTAGACAGAAATAAATGTTGACATAGAAGAAGCTTTTGGAAACAATGCCAAAGCGAATGCATGCCATAATTAAAGCCAAAGACGGTTTACCTTTTTTTTTTTTTGGTTAAGCAGTGTATATGCAGTACAGTACTAATTAGGTATGTAGTATTGTAAGTTCATGTTTACTGTACTGTAAACATAAATACAGTAAAAGCTACTGAAGAAAGAAGCTGAGATCTTGTGAGCTAGTCTGAAGAACAAAGCTTCCAGATTTCTCTAAAATGCTTCCAGGTTGCATTTATATCTGAGGCAGATATCTAAATGATTACAGGAGTGGTTCAATTAAACACTGCATCTTGCCACAGGAAGGCATAAAAGTGCTTCCCCACTGCCCTGCCCTAAAAAAGGCATTTAGAGGCTACTTTTTGGTACTTTTGGGACCACTGACTGCAAAACATGCACTCTGAGACGTTTTGCTCAGTTGACAGACCTTTTGGCACATCATTGAACTAAGAGAAGCAGGATGGTCATTTTGTTTCATTGTTTGCCATCTTGACTGTGCATCAGCTAGTGAGCATTGCCTAGTCTGTGGGCAAATGTGCCACAGGATGCCACAGAGCTCTCTTCAGTTCTAATTCGGCATTCTTTTTGCGTAACAATGAAGACAGAGTTTGCTGTTCTGATATCTCCATGTTTGCAGTAGCTCTTGTGTCAGCTTGTACCAGTGCCACTCTTGCTCATGTAACCAGCAAAAGCTGTTTTGGATAGAATAAATAAATATTAGACTTTGCAGGTATGATTGTAGAATTTTTTTGTCCTCTCCCCCAGAAGTAATACTTTTTTTAGTTTAAAAGAAAAAAAACGTAGGGACTGCTGCTTTAAATGCCTTATTCAACTTATTCAGATGATTAAACTGCTTGTTATTACATGTATTTTTTGTTGGCCTTAATATGAGTATGTGTTCTGTGTCTGTAGGTATGTTGATGGAGTTGTGAAGTACTACTATCTCAGCGCTGAGGACGTGCAGAAAGACTCAGAACTGCAGGACTGGATCAGTGAAATATTTAACTTTGGATTTCTGGGAAGAGAACAGAGTGGTATGGATTATGCTGCATCTAATTATTACTGCACCTGATAAATCATATCAAATATTCATATTCTACACTGAGCTTCAGTCTTCTCCTGTTGTGACTTACAGGACAGTTTAGGCACACCTTGAAAATTGAGTCAAAAATTGTAATGAAAAAAATAGTAATAATGCATGATGCTGCTAAGGGACTGCTGTGGTGTTAATAGGTGGTTGTTAGGGAGTATCCATGGTATCCCAGGCAGACAGTTGCTATGGTCTCTCAGGGAGTTGTTCAGGTGTTGCCAAGTGGTTGTTGTTGTCCCCCATGTTGATTGTTGGGTGTTGCAGGTGTTTCTGTCAGGGCCAGACAGGAACCAAACTTGTGCGGATACACAAAAGCAGCTTTATGAAAAATCAGCAGGCAAACAGGCATGGTCAATTCAAGCAGGGTCAGAACCAGTGAAACACAGTAGAGAAACTTCATACCATAAACGGGAGACAGTCCAGAGTTCATACACAGGCAGGCAGTAACACAGAGCAGGCAATAATCCAGGAAGGGGTACACAGTCCAGGTCATACACAAAAATTCATTGGAAATGGAACAGGCAAAAATCGTAATCGGTAGAAAACAAAAACAAGATCAAACACAGAAAAAAACAAGGGCTAGAGAAAACGCTTCGTATTGCAGGATATCCAAACAGATACTTGGCGAGGTGTGAGCGTGGTCCTTTTATACTGAGAGAATAAATCACTACTCGGGACTTCCTGGTGGTGTCATGTGGTCGGGAGTGAGTGAAGTGTCATGGTGTGGTGCGTTCTGGGTATTGTAGTTAGAAGCGTGGGAATCGCAGATAGAGCTAGATGTGGGAAACTTGGAAATGCTTTCAGCACCAGACATGACCGTTTCATTTAAAGTGTGCCAAAACAAATGCATCCTTTTAATTCCTGTTGAGTCCAATCAAAAACCTGTATACAAACCTGCATCTCACAATCAGACCAACAATCTGGAGATTAAAAACTGTGGAACAAATTGCACATGAAAAATTAACAATATAGTAATAATATAGTTATATTGTTGAAAACAACAATATAGTTTTAATATGTGTATAGTATACCCATAATAATTAAATAGTACCCAATAATTGAAATAATGCTTTAGAACTATTTATTAATAATGTCTAATTAGCAGGCACTAAATAATAAGTACTTGTGGCGTAGTTTTGGAAGAATAATACTTAATAGATAATTAGTAGATACTGAATAATTGCTAAATACTCAATTCATATACCATTTTAAATGTTAGTAAATACTAAATGATTACTTCTTTTTGAATAATTAGTAGGTACTTAACAGAAGGTTTTGAAGATAAACAAAAAAAGGCAGAAATAAAGCTGAAGGAATTTAAGCCTACAAGTTGAGTTATGTATATAACTTAGTTTTGGGAGATTGACCCACGTCATTACTCCTCCCACTCTCCTCCCTATATAAACCGCCACTTCCTTTCTACGTGCTTGTTGAACAACCTCGCATGACCAGATATTCTCGTCCACCCCAACTTCTGGCTGCCTTCCTTGATTACAGTGTGTTTTTCCCCAACTGCCGCGGCTGGCGTCTCCTCTCCTGGCTCTTCGGCCTGGTCTGGCCCCTACCGCAAGGTCTCCTTCAGACTTTAGCAGCTTCTTTCTCTCTCTCACCGCTGCCGCTCCCGCCGCCCCTGCCGTTGCCTCACCTGGTTTACAGTCAGAACTTCGGTCCTGTGGTGTTCTTTCGCCCGGGCCGCCAACTCCTGCGGCCCATTTTTTCCATGTTTCCACTTCCAATTGGCATTCTTTCCGCCCGGCCGCTGGCCGGCTGTGGCTCCGCCTCCCTGCAGCCTCACTGGGTGGTACTCGAGCGTGGCTACTCCTCCTTTCTCTTTCTCCAGGGCGATCCTTCTGGTTCTTCCTCCTTTCAATGCTCCCTGTTTCTTTCAGGCTTGTTTTTCTCCTCCTCTCTCTCTCTCTTTCTCTCATCCCTCCCCTTCATCAGTCTGTCCGTCCTCCATACTCATCTTCCATCGCCACCGTCTTCCCATGCCATCGCCCCCCTTCTTCCCACTGCATCGTCACGCCATCAGCCGTCGTCTTCCTACACCATCAGCCCCGTCTTTCCACGCCATCACTGCTGTCTTCCCAAGCCATGAACACGCCATCGCCCCAGTCTTCCCACCACAGTCATCGACCTACTTCACTTCACTTCCCCGGGTCAAGTTGGACCGTCATGGGCACTCTGTCTAACTTCCTCAGTCACTCCCGCTATGCGACGTGGAGCAGTGGCTTCTCTTTTGGAGCCTTTAAACTACATGTACACCATGTTCATCATTCCACAAGTCGTTCATCACCATCTTTCCACTTCAACCAATTTCTGACTCCTAGAACCCCACCTCCTATGCTGTTATTCCAATACACTCCCATATTTGAATAGGCTGGCAGCACCTTAAAACACCTCACTTAATTCATTCCATACTTTTCTTTCCTTAGACCTCCACACTGCCTTCCTTATCTCGCCAGCATTTGTTCTTACCCATTCTTCCTTCTCTAGTTTACCGCTCTGTCTTAATTCTCTCTTAACTGCTACTCGGATCTCCTCAGCCTTTCTAACCACCACATATTCTCTGGTCATCAGAGACCTCAAAAGAGCGGCTCAGCCTCTGGCTTGCTCAAGGACTACACAGTCACACTTCCAAACACTCAGACACTAGAGTTCATAGGCTCTTCATAGTCAGACCTCCCCTCAAATCTCCTTGCCGTAGTCGAACGTTCTGATTAAACTTTTTGGAGCTTCAGCTTCACACCCAAACACTCTGAGTCAAGGGCGTGGGTCAATATTAGCAAAGTGGATTTATGTATATAACATAGTTTTGCTAGGATGATCCACGCCCTTACTCCTCTCACTATCCTCCCTATATAAACCGTCACTTCCTCTCTACCTGCGTGTTGAACAACCTCGCACCCACCTCCTCCCCATCTTCCTCTTTTTTAATCTCTCCCTTTCTTTTCTTATTTCTCTTTGCCTGGGGGGCTTCAGCTTCACGCTTTTCCAACGAAGCTGCCCCGAACTCCAGCCCAAATACCGCCCCCCCTCTCTTCTTCTTTTCTGTTCAGTCAAGGGCGTGGGTCAATACTAGCAAAATGTTCTATAGTGTTTAGTCCAGGGGAATGAAGGGTCATTCCAGAAGCTCCTGTTTGGGTCTGCTCAGGTGGATTGTGTTGGTTCTAAACTGTTTGTGTCCAACATTTCTTATGAATTCTGCTTTCCTCAGGAATTCCGAAGTCTTTCAGCACAGTGGACGAGCTCATCAAGTTCGTGACGATGGTGATCTTCACGGTGTCGGCTCAGCACGCTGCGGTTAACAACGGCCAGGTTTTGCAAACCCCATTTCTGGGTGGGTTTTTATCTGAATCTGATTAAGAGCTGGTTCTGATTCTCTCTCTGCTGTTCTCCAGTTTGATTTCGGGGGCTGGATGCCCAATCTGCCGACCGCCCTCAGACTCCCCCCACAATGCAAGAAAGGTGTGACCACAGAGAAAACCATATTTCAAGCCCTGCCTAATGTCACCACTACCATCCATGGCATGGCTGTTCTGTATCTGCTGAGCAGGAAGTCCTCTGACCACGTGAGTCTAAACACAGAACTTTTACACTAATTAATTTAGCAGAGAAAAAATCTGATACAATCTACATGTAGTGGAACCTTCACATCAAGTAAGATATTTTCAAACAATAATGAATGCAGTTTTTAATTTAGTGGAAACCTTTACACACAGTAAAGCAGTATAATCAATATGAAATCAGGTTCTTAAAATCAAGCATTACAATGAACTGTTATTGATTGTTCGTTTTTTTCTGCTGTAAAGAAGGACCAAAAACATGAGCCCTCTCCCTGTCTTTGTTTTCCTGCAGTACCTGCTTGGAAATTTTCGGGAGGAGCTGTTCAGCGAGGCTGTACCACGTGGCCATATTAAAGAATTTCAGAAAGCTCTCAAATTATTAGAGGCTGAAGATAAAACCAGGAACCAGTCCCTTGAACCTGGCTACCCTTACTTAAACCCAACAACTGTGGATAACAGTGTTGCTCTGTAGAATGTTGAACTGACCAGTGGGGGTCTCTGACAGTTTCTTACTCTTATATGCAGGATTGAGATATTTTTATTCGTAATGATAATACTTTAACATTTTTTTCACTTTATCTTTTGTTGCCACTATATGGCATAAATCTTTTAGTCAAGAGCTGAAAACATGTGAGCTTGAATTTAATAGAACAGATTTGAGATTCAAAAAAGATTTTTGTGTTCAAGTCTTCAAAAAGAGTTTCAGAGGAGGTGTGCACTGTTCCTCACCCTCCCTGTGTCGACAGCATTGCAGTGGTACAAGGTGTCCTGATGAGTGGGTGAGGTAATTGGCTCAGGATAAAAATCTGGATTTTCTTAAATATTTTATAGTATTTCATCTTTACTTTAATATCCTGGAGATCAGATCATTTTTATTGCATACTATTCACATTACCAGTTGATTTGGCCAGGGGTGCCCAAATTTGTGTATTCCACTGGATTGAGGTTGAAATTCTTTTAAACTTTCTTGAATTGAGTATAGTTTGATTGATTGTTTGATGTATATGCATATATATTTTTAGTTATGAGTTTGTATTAATAAGCAGTGATTAGAATAAATTCATAATCATAATAATTGAAATTTTAATTATTAAATCATTATAAATGAAAATCATAATCTAAATCAGGGGAAGTAACTGCTTGTTTGCAAAAGCCTTCTAAGATTATTAGTTTAGTTTGGGTGTAAACTTTAGCATATTATGACCATGTTATATAACTGTCGCATGTGTGGCAGAAACAGAATGAAGATATGAATGAACAAAGACAGATGGAGGTGAGCGTGATCTGAGGTGACAGTAAACGGAGGTGAGAGTGGCCTGGGTGTACAGTAGACATAGGTAATAGATGGAGATGACAGTAGACGAAGAGGATCTTGGTTATTCAGTAGATGGAGCTGAGAGTAGATGGAGGTAACAGTAGACATGGTATCTTTATTCTTTTATTTTTATATTCATCAGTAATTTTAATAAAAACTTTTACCATTTTTAACTATTTCTTTAATTGTCTTTCTTTTCTTCATTCCTTTTCTTTATTTTGCATCAAGAAAACTGTTTTTTTCTTCATTGTTCTCTGAATAAATCTGGCAAAAGCAAATTAGATCTCCAGACTGGATTATTTTGCCAAATCTATGAAGATCCTTCAGTTTTGTATGTAAAGGAATTATTTTAGCTTTTATCAAATGAGTCCAGGAATAGGCCAAAACACAGGTATGCAAACAGACAAAAGGGTTGATCCATACACTAAAACCAGGAAAAGGTTAAAAAACAGAGTTACAGACTTAAACAATGGCTCAATCTTTATATAAAGATACAGAGACTTCACAAACCAAGAGCTTGAGACTTTAATAAGTGTTAGACCCCATTTACACCTAGTATTAACATGTGCCAGCATGATCTGATTACAAATGTTCAGCACAAAGTACAGGTGTGAAGAGGATACAGAGTGTCTTGAGGTCACACTTTAATCCGATCATTCAAACCAGATTTAGAAGTGACCAGCAATGCACTTACCTCATTAAAATAATGGTTTGAATAGCCACGTTACCACCACCCCTGCCAGAACATATGTAATAACAGTGGCATCCCGTCCACCATCCACACGGGTTAGCTGAGACCGTTATAATAACAAGGTAATGATTAAAGGTGATACTTTTGGCCTGAGCAGAAGTGAAACTTTCTGCAGTTTGGGCTGAGGACTCTTACTGTAATTGGCCATGCCTCCAGTGGAAATTATGTGATAAACCCAATCGAAAGTGTTCAAAGTAGATGAGCACAAATGAGTTTCGACAATCATTTGTGATCAGATTACACTGGCTGCATGTTTATGCCAGGTGTGAATACATGTCAATAATAATATTACATTACATTACATTTGGCAGATGCTTTTATCCAACCCGACTTACAATAGTCAAGTACAAAAGTAATAGAAGGTAAAAACATCTTTAGATAGGGCCTAAAGGAGG
Source organism: Astyanax mexicanus (assembly GCF_023375975.1). NCBI lineage: Eukaryota > Metazoa > Chordata > Actinopteri > Characiformes > Acestrorhamphidae > Astyanax > Astyanax mexicanus. The sequence goes on along the minus strand of NC_064424.1, from coordinate 34,857,931 downwards.
TCAAAGGGAAATAATAGGATAGAGGAGTGCAGGATGGGAAGAAGGAAATGAGGTTAGAAGTAGTTAGTATGTTAGAGGTGTAAGGAGAGTAAGTGCTCTTTGAAGAGCTCTGTCTTCAGGAGTTTATTAAAGATAGTGAGAGATTCTCCTGATCTGGTAGTGGAAGGTAGTTAGTTAGAGGTGTTAGGAGAGTAAGTGTTCTTTGAAGAGCTCTGTCTTCAGGAGTTTATTAAAGATAGTGAGAGATTCTCCTGATCTGGTAGTGGAAGGTAGTTAGTTCCACCATTGGGGAACTCTGTATGAGAACAGTCTGGATTGCTTTGTGTGAATGTTTGTTTGGTAAAGTGAGGCGACGTTCATTGGAGGAGCGCAGCGGCCGGGAGGTAGCGTAAGCCTTTAGGAGTGAGTGCAGGTAGGAAGGAGCTGTTCTGTCATCACCTTGTAGGCGATTGTAAGAGCTTTAAATTTGATACGAGCATCAACTGGTAGCCAATGGAGCTCAATCAGCAGTGGGGTGACGTGTTCCCATTATGGCTGGTTGAAGAGCAGACGTGCTGCTGCTGAAGTGGTTTTACTACACAGGCCGGGAGGCCAGTTAGTATGGCACTGCAGTAGTCGAGATGACAACAGGAATGTGATGGGAGGCATTTTAGGGATTTTAGGAGGCAGTAGGACGGGCTGCCTTGTCGGTGGCCTTGCTCGATGGACTCAGGTGGGCGCAGGTAGACTCGCAGGTCTTTACCTGCGTTGGTCTTCATCCGAGAGGGTTTTCACACAAAACAGCTGACACCTTCGGCGAGTGTGAGTGACGAAATAGGACTCTAAATTGCGTACATCTGTGGGCAATATGGGAAATCAGCGCCACCAGACTGTCTTTTAAAGTCGTGAGTAATGCCCCCAAGGTCCGCAGACAGAGAATGTGTGAATGAGGGGGTTTGCCATGCCCCGCTCTAACGAAACTTGCCCAACCTTGTCCGAAAAGTGCGCTAAAAAGCGCGTTTGCTGTTGCTTGTACAGTGTAGCTGAAGTGAAAGTGAAGGAAAAGAGCAGTCTGGTGTAGCTTTAAGTTTCCTGATCACCCTGTTAGTATACCCTGCTCTGTATTTTATACAGAACATATTTAATTTCAGAACAGTTTACCACAGTCTATCACAATCTGTCACAGGCAGGTTTGCAGCTCAATGTCACTCCTGAACCATCCAGTGTTTCTGAAAGCCTTAATTCAGGTTTAATTCAGGTTCAGCTCAGAGGTAAATCCGGGGTCAGCGTAACTCCTCTCACAGTGAGATCTGTTCTGTCCCCTCTGGTTTGATACAGATCACTTGGACTTGTGTTTCGTAAGACGATCAACTTCAACCTGGAATCAAAGACAGACAGATCACAAGTACAGGAGAACAGTTTAGCTCAGACTAAATAAATAAATAAATACAGACATACACACATACATTCATACACTGCCTGTACAAAAAAGAAAATTTGCCACAAAAAAAAATCACACACTAATATTTTGTTGGACCGCCTTTAGCTTTGATTGCTGCACGCATTCACTACATTGTTTCAAAAAGCTTTTGCCGTGTCACAAGATTTATGTCAAACCGATGTTGCATCAATTTTTCACCAAGATCTTGCAGCAGCATTGATGATAGTAGAGTCTGATCACTGCACAAAACCTTCTCCAGCACATCCCAAAGATTCTCAATGGGGATAAGGTCTAGACTTTGTGGTGAATAATGTGTGAAAATGATGATCTCATGCTCCCTGAACCACTCTTTCACAATTCCAGCACCATGAATCCTGATATTGTCATCTTGGAATATGCTCGTGCTATCAGAGAATAAAAAAAAATCCATTGATGCAATAACCTGTTCTATATTCACTATATTCAGGTAGTCAGCTGACCTCATTCTTTCAGCACATACTGTTGCTGAACCTAGACCTGACCAACTGCAGCAACCCCAGATAATTTACATACACATACATAAACATGTACATACACAGGTACCTACATACAGTGCATCCGGAAGTATTCACAGCGCTTCACTTTTTCCACATTTTGTTACGTTACGTTACCCCATTATGACCATGTGAAAATTTATTACAAAATAAAAAACTAAGAAATCACATTAACGTAAGTATTCACAACCTTCACCATGAAGCTCAAAATTGAGCTGAGGTGCATGCTGTTTCCACTGATCATCCTTGAGATGTTTCTACAGCTTAAATGGAGTCCACCTGAAAGGCACACACCTGTCTATATAAAGTCCCACAGTTGACTGCATGTCAGAGCGCAAACACCAAGCATGAAGTCAAAGGAATTGTCTGTAGACCTCCGAGACAAAATTGTCTCGAGACACAAATCTTGGGAAGGATACAGAAAAAATTATGCAGCTTTGAAGGTCCCAATGAGCACAGTGGCCTTCATCATTCGTAAATGGAAGAAGTTTGGAACCACCAGTACTCTTCCTAGAGCTGGCCAGCTGTCAAAATTAAGCGATCGGGGGAGAAGGGCCTTGGTCAGGGAGGTGACCAAGAACCCGATGGTCACTCTGTCAGAACTCCAGCGTTCCTCCGTGGAGAGAGGAGAACCTTGAAGAAGGACAACCATCTCTGCAGCAATCCACCAATCAGGCCTGTATGGCAGAGTGGCCAGGAGAAAGCCACTCCTTAGTAAAAGGCACAAGGCAGCCCGTCTGAAATTTGCCAAAAGGCACCTGAAGGACTCTCGAATCATGAGAAACAAAATTCTCTGGTCTGATGAGACAAAGATTGAACTCTTTGGTGTGAATGCCAGGCGTCATGTTTGGAGGAAACCAGGCACTGCGCATCACAAGGCCAATACCATCCCTACAGTCAAGCATGGTGGTGACAGCATCATGCTATGGGGATGTTTTTCAGCAGCAGGAACTGGCAGACTAGTCAGGATAGAGGGAAAGATGAATGCAGCAATGTACAGAGACATCCTGGATGAAAACCTGCTCCAGAGCGCTCTTGACCTCAGACTGGGGCGACGGTTAATTTTTCAGCAGGACAATGATCCGAATCACACTGCCAAGATCTCAAAGGAGTGGCTTTAGAACCACTGTGTGAATGTCCTGGAGTGGCCCAGCCAGAGCCCAGACTTGAATCCGATTGAACATCTCTGGAGAGATCTGAATATGGCTGTGCACAGACATCTCCCATCCAACCTGATGGAGCTTCAGAGGTACTGCAAAGAAGAATGGGCAAAACTGCCTAAAGAGAGGTGTGCCAAGCTTGTGGCATCATATTCAAAAAGACTTGAGGCTGTAGTTGCTGCCAAAGGTGTAGTTAAGCAAAGGCTGTGAATACTTATGTTAATATGATTTTTTTTATTATTATTATTTTAATACATTTTCAAAACTCTCAAGAAAACTTTTTTTCACACAGAATTTTGAGGAAAGAGATTAATTAATACAATTTGGAATAAGGCTGAAACGGAACAAACTGTGGAAAAAGTGAAGCACTGTGAATACTTTCTGGATGCACTGTATATACACACATAGACACTTACATATACACAAGCATACACACATACATAAACACGTACATACATACACATGTACATATATACATGGATACACACCTACATACATAAATACATACACGTGTACATACATACATGGATACACACCTACATACACATGTACATACATACATACAGTGGTGTTTCGGAACATCAAACCAATTCAAATATTAGTCTAAGACAACAAAGGTAAACACAAAATGCTATTTTTAAATGAAGGTGTTTATTATTAAGGGAGACCAAACCTACATGGCCCTGTGTGAAAAAATGATTGCTCCCTTGTTAAAACATACCATCACTGTGGTTTCTGACAGCTGAGTACACTGTCTCTAACCACACCCAGGCCTTATTATTGCCACACCTGTTCTCAATTAAGACATCACTTAAATAAGACCTGCCTGACAAAGTGAAGTCCACCAAAAGATCCTTTAAAGCTACACATCATGCCGAGATCCAAAGAAATTCAGGAAGTTGGCTAAAAGGGTATAAAGTTGGCTGGTTGCCCTACCCTTTTCCGGATTCAGTTATCCTCTGCCCTGGTCTGGTTCTTCGGCCACACCCTAATTTAAACTCGAGGGAGATTGAACAAAGAGAACAGACACAAGCTGCTGTCCTTAGCAATGAAAATGTATTTGGATACAGACATAATCTTTTATATCAGTACATACGTGCAGTCAAAAAGAGGAAGTCCCTTCTTGCTTCTGCAGCAGAGGTGTGAAAAACATTTGCTCGTTAATATCTGACTTAAGTATATCATACGATCACAATGAATGAGAGCATATGCAAATTTCAGTTCAACACTACAAGGCTGCTTGTACGGGCCACTAGAATCAAGCCATAAAAGGACAAAAGGAACAAAGAGTCTAGGTGTGGTTTATCATAAAGTAAGCGAGTAGAACACATACTGTTTTTTATACCTTAACACAGAGTGAGAGCCATTGTCCACAAATGACGAAGACATGGAACAGTGGTGAACCTTCCCAGGAGTGGCTGTCTGCCCAAAATTACCACAAGAGCGCAGCGACAATTCATCCAAGAGGTCACAAAAGACCCCACAACAACATCCAAAGAACTGCAGGCCTCACTTGCCTCAGTTAAGGTCAGTGTTCATGCCTCCACCATCAGAAAGAGACTGGGCAAAAATAGCCTACATGGCAGATTTCCTAGACGAAAACCACTGCTGAGCAAAAAAAACATTAAAGCTCGTCTCAGTTTTCCCTGATGATCCCAAAGACTTTTGGGAAAACATTCTGTAGACCAATGAGACAAAAGTTGAACTCTTTGGAAGGTGTGTGTCCAAGTACATCTGGCGTAAAAGAAACACTGCATTCCAGAAAAAGAACATTATACCAACAGTAAAACGTGGTGGTGGTAGTGTGATGGTTTTGGGTTGTTTTGCTCTGTCAGGACCTGGAATACTTGCTGGGATAAATGAAACTATGAATTCTGCTGTCTACCAAAAGATCCTGAAATAGAATGTCCGACCATCTGTTCGTGACCTCAAGCTGAAACCAACTTGGGTTCTGCAGCAGAACAATGATCCAAAACACACCAGCAAGTCCACCTCTGAATTGCTGAAGAAAAACAAAATGAAGGCTTTGGAGTGGCCTAGTCAAAGTCCTGACCTGAATCCGATTGAGATGCTGTGGCATGACCTTAAAAAGTTCATGCTCGAAAACCCTCCAGTGTGGCTGAATTCTAACAATTCTGCAAAGATGAGTGGAGCCAAAATTCCTCCACAACACTGAAAAAAAACTCATTGCAAGTTATCTCAAACACTTGGTTGTGTAACGCCAGACAGAGTGTGACGTTTATATCAGATGGTTCAGCTGACCATGGCAGTAAGGGAGGCTGATAACCTAGGAAGCACTGAAAGTGCGTTAACTTAGAAGAAGAGCTAACCAGGGAGTTTTGTGCTAATTCAGCCCAGGGGAGATATTGGGCCCACTCATGAATATTGTTAGAGCAATATATACGTAAGAATTTTCCTAGTTCCTGGTTCATTCTTTTGCACTGACCATTACTCTGCGGATGATAACCAGAAGACAAACTTACAGTGATGCCCAACCTATTCATAAAAGCAGACCAGACCTGAGATAGGAACTGAGGGCTACGATCAGAAACTATATCCTCGGGGATACCAAAAGATTGAAAAACATTATTAAATATACTTTCAGCGGCTTCAAATGCAGTGGGTAATTTAGAGAAGGGGATGAACTTAACACCACGTGAGAAACGATCAATGACTGTCATAATGACTGTATTACCCATGGATACGGGAAGATCTGTGACAAAATCGACTGCCAAGTGGGACCAAGATCGAGCCTGAACTGGTAGGGGTACTAACTTACCGGCAGGTAGAGTACGGGGAGTCTTTCTTTGAGCGCATATAGTACAAGATGAAACAAGCTCATGAATGTCAGTGCACACAGTCTCCCACCAAAACCGACCTTCCAATAATTGATGGGTGCGAGTCTCACCTGGATGTCCTGAAGATAGGGAAGACCATCTAGCCTGTCGTGAGTTCATACATTTCATTGATTTTAAAAACTCCAAATTCCTGTGGTCAGTAATGAAGTAATTTATGATGTACCCCAGAAAAGAGACAGTGGAGAGATGCACGTACCCGGAGGATATGTGTGGGCATATCATGTGAGTATATAAGAATATCATCTATAAATGCTAACACAAATTTTCCCAACATGTCACGTAGAACATCATTTATGAAGGATTGAAACACAGACGGTGCATTTTTAAGGCCAAACAGCATAACTAAGTATTTGTAGTGCCCCCTAGTGGTGAAAAAGGCAGTCTTCCACTCATCTCCTTCCTTGATTCTCACAAGATTATAAGCATTACGGAGATCCAATTTGGTAAAGACAGAGGACCCTTGCAACTGTTCTATGGCTACTGGTACTAGTAGGAGAGGATACGGGTAGGTTTTGGTAACTGCGTTAAATTGTCTATAATCTATACAGGGTCGAAGACCACCGTTTACAAAAAAGAATGATGCAGCGACAGGAGAAGTAGAGTGACGGATAAAACCCTGAGCCAGAGCCTCCTGCACATACTCTTCCATAGCTTGCTCCTCAGTCTGTGTTAGAGGGTAAATGTAAGATTTAGGAGGTATCTGATTATCAGTGAGATCAATGGCACAGTCATAGGGATGATGTGGTGGGAGTTGAGTAGCCCGAGATTTAATGAAGACTTCACCAAGATCAGAGTATTCCAGAGGTATATGTGCAAGAGACTCAGGCTCTGGACTTTCCACTGTGGTAGACTGGACTTTTAATTTAGGAGTAGTAATACAATGTTCATGACAATATGGAGACCAAGACGTTATTTCATTATTAGACCAGGAAATTAATGGATTGTGTTTTCTCAACCATGGGAGACCTAATATAACAAAATAGCCTGTACAAAAAACCTGATCTCCTCAGAGTGAGGAGCTGATGTTCATCTTGACTGGGACGGTGGTGGGGGAAACGGCTCCCTGTCCAATTGGTGTCCCATCCACCGCTGACAGTCTCACAGGGTGTTCCAGGGGTTCCAATGGAATCCGGAGTTGTCTTGCCAGATGGTCATTTTTAAAGTTGCCTTCGGCATCGGAGTCAATTAGTGCTGGAAAAACAAAAGACGTCAATTTGCATGGGCTCTTCGAGGGTAGGTGAAGTGGTTGCTGGTCAAGGAGAGGTGGAGAACTGGGGAGTAAATCCAGAAGCGCAGGGAGGAAATCCAGAAGCACGAGGAGAAGCCAGGTGAGTAGCCGTAACAGTATTTCTACGACCCATAGACGAATTCCATTTTAACTGATCCAGTCTTATAGCCAGGGACAACAAGTCATTTAGAGGAAGACCATCATCCTTGCAAGCTAACTCAGCTAAAATATCCGTTTGTAGTTTACGGAACATGACACGCAAAGCTGGTTCATTTCATCCGCTACCCGCAACAGAACGGTTCCCCTGGTGTAAGCGAACCAATAACTCCCCCTGAGATTGTCCCTGTTGGGGATGATCGAAAACAAGCTGAAATTCGCCCAGGAACTGTTCATAGGAGCCGTTTTCCACCATGGGCCAGCAGTAGCCCATGATAGCAGTAGCCCAATCTAAAGCTTTGCCAGTCAAACGTGAAACAAAAAACGATATATGCGCTCTATCGGTGGTAGATGGCATGTTAGCAAAATATAACGACATTTGGAATAGAAATCCTCTACATAAATCATGGGTGCCGTCATATTTGCTGCCCGGGCTGGAAAAGGAAGGCTAGCCGGGGGTTGGCTAGCAGGAGCTAAGCTAGCTGGGGTGGCTACACTCAGTTGGGCTAGCTGAGCGGAGATACCCTGGAGACTAGCAGTTATCTGAGCTAGCTGGGAGTGTTGCTCGGTATTATGTAACGCCAGACAGATAGGAGTGACGCTTGCCGAGTAAAAGGTAATGACAGGTTTATTTACTGAGTGGTTAACAGGAATTACCAGCCAGATAACAGGATGAATAGAACTCACACCTGCTAAATGTAAGAAACATGCAAAAAATCAGGAAGGGGCAAACACTTTTTCACACCACTGTACATGCATACACATACATACATACATACACACGTATATGGGTGTTTGACATGACGTGTCCCTTTTTGTCCAATTTTTGTATATGTAAATTATAGAAAAATATGTCAAAAACGTTGATGATATTGTTTAGAAAGTGCTGTTTTATATGAACTTACAGAGAATTCATGGGATTAACATTCATTTTTTTTTCACAATTTGCAGTCAAGCCAGAAAAAGGTCTTATGGCGTGACTAACCCAATCACATTTCACAATGTCAGATTTTAAATAAAAACAAACAAATTAATTTGTTTTGACACGCCTCTTTAACATTGCATGGAAGTCGGGGACAGTGCCAAAGGAGTGGCAGATTGGGGTGGTGGTCCCTCTCTTTAAGAAAGGGGACTTGAGGGTGTGTGCCAATTACAGGGGCATCACGCTGCTCAGCCTCCCCAGGAAAGTCTACTCTAAGGTGCTGGAAAGGAGGGTTCGGGCCGATTGTCGAACCTCTGATTAAAGAGGAACAGTGGGGATTCCGTATTGGTCATGGAACAAAAGACCAGCTGTTTACTCTGGCAGAGATCCTGAAGGGGGCCTGGGAGTACAACTATCCTGTCCACCTGTGTCTTGTGGATTTGAAAAAGGATATGACTGGGTTCCCAGGGATGTTCTATGTGAGGTGCTGAGGAAATACGGGGTAAGGGGGTCACTGCTCAGGGCCATCTGATACCTGTATGCCTAAAGCGAGAGGTGTGTACGGGTTCTCAGCAGTAAGTCAGACCTGTTTCTGGTGGGTGTAGGTCTCCGCCAGGGCTGCGCCTTATCCCTAATCCTATTTGTGATTTTCATGGACAGGATATCAAGGCGTAGTCAGGGGAGGGAGAGTCTGCAGTTTGATGGCCAAAGTATTGCATCCCTGCTTTTTGCGGATGATGTGGTCCCGATGGTATCATCCAGATGGCATCATTACACGTCCAGCTGGGGCAGACGTAGGACCAGGTGGAGAGATTATACCTCCACTCTGGCATGGGAACGCCTAGGGTTCCCCTGGTCAGAGTTGGAAGATGTTGCCGGTGACAGGGAAGTTCATTGCTGGACGATCGATGGAGGAATGGATGGATGGAATTATTTTCTGTTTAATCAATCATATATTAATAACCAAGATGTCTACTTGTGAGCCTACCTAGGTAAACGTTTGGGCATAATATTCTGAAGCCCTTAACTAACATTTTTCCCAAAAACAGATATCATATGGTGTGATTCCATACTCCTTTTTGTACAGTAAATAGGCAGTTGTTTGGAGACCTTTAGGGAGTGGGTGCCCTCCTTCTTTCAGGACGAAGAACAACACCTCAGAAGGACACTGAAAGTTACAGGGTGTGTTATTGCTCTTTATTCTTTCAGAAAAATAGTATATCTAGCACTCCTGCATTCAGTTCCATTTTGCACTGTCATTTGGTGTGACATATTTACACAAAAATGCCCAAATTAAATGACTTTTCAGTCAATATTACCATTAAAACTATGTTGTCATTGTAGTTAGCATGATTTTATGATGTTAGCATGAAGCCACATTGCTTAATGCACATTGCTTTCATGCTAAGTATATGAAACGTCATATGTTGTGACACAACTTCACACGGTGTGACGGTTTTCTTGTCACAGTATATGATTATTTTGTCACACTATTTGATATAAACTGCATTTAAATACATAAATAATGCTCTTAGATACATATATTATAGCTAATAGTTAAGTTAATTAAATATTTCATCCTTTTAACACATTGCGATAGAATATTATTTACAAATTTAGTATCAATTTAGCAACTCAATTTACTTTCCTACTACCATTTTCAAGCCGAATCTATGTTACACTACAGAATTTTGAGACTTAAATGTTCAGGTTGAGACAGATTTCAGTAGATGACGAGAGATGGCGAGTACAGTAAGAACAAGGAAATACAGGGAGAGATTAAATTCAGACTCTATAAGGAGAGAGGAGGTCCTGAGGAAAAGAAGAGCAAAGTAAATGGAAACATTAAACTTTTTAACAGTGTTGCGTGGTGCTGCATCAAATAGTCTTTGCCAGAAAAAATAGCTCTACAAAAGTTCAATGATTTACAAAGATTATTAAAATTCATGTAGCTAACATTCAACAGATTAAAATAAAAAGTGCAACATCTAATGAATACAGTGGATTAGTGGATTAGTTAATGTTTCAGTCACTTGTTAAACAAAGTTTTTTTGTTTGTTATATGCATGTGGTGTGATGTCATATGGTGTGACATTCAAAATAAAAAAAAGAGTTTTGGTTATTTATCATAAACTCTTCAATGTGACATATGAGGAATAGTGCCAGCAAAGGTTACACGAATTTTGGTACTTTTATTACAAGGTATTCCCAAAATAATTTGAAGTGAATGAAAAGAATATGAGTTAACGTCTTTCTATGTTTGTAGATAATTAAAAATAATGCAAAAGGTAACATATTTGCACGTGAGCAATGCTATACTTTTATATAGTAAAAAAATCTGGATAAATTGACTTACATTATACCCATTTTTTTTATAATAAACAATAACATTCATGTCACACGATTTGAAAATTTTAGTTATGAAGACTATATACTAGAGAATAAATGTAAATAAAAAAAAATCTACAAAAACATATATATATATATGTTTGGAAATATAAGAGTTGGTAGAATATAACCCAGTGACATTTTTTAAAACTATTTTTCAGCCACATGTCACCCACATTCATATACACATACATACATATACATACATATATACATACACGCGTACATACATACACACATACATACATATACCTACATACATAAATACATTGTCTTTTATAAAGCTCCCCAACTTTGGAATAACCTCCCTATTAATATACGGGACTCAGACACACTCTCAATCTTTAAATCTACACTCAAAACATTTCTGTTTGCTCAAGCTTTTGAATAATGTCTCATTGCAATTTCTGTAATTTTTCTCTTACTGTTGCCCTTTAAACTATTCCTCTCACAGCTCACACAGCAAACATAAACCCTGCCCTAATCATCTGCTTTCTCTTTCTCTCCCCATGTCCTGAGCTGCTGCCTCCAAGTGCCCATCCCACTCCAGCAGAGTTTTATAAAACCATTCTAACCCCTTTTTCTTCCCTCCCCTCTCTGTTCTCTTTCTCTATCTCTCTTGCATGTGCTGAGACGCTTGGCCGACCGGTCTTCCTGGATGTGTCCGTTTGTGGTTCCAGCTTTCCGGAATCAGCCCTGTCCTTCTACTCATCAGAATTATTACACAACCTTTGTAACTCCTGCTTTTTTCTCATTTTCTTTCCTTTCTGTTTTCTCTATCTCTTTTACATGTATGGAGATGCCCTGTTCCCGATGTTCCCAGCCTGGCTCTCCACCGCCCACTGTACCGCTCTGCCACCCTGCACTGATTAACATTAACACACTCAGAATCAGTTTCTGTATTAGCCATAGCTCTATAATTTGTGCCCATCACATTTTTTTTATATTCAAAAATTAGTACCTGTTACATTAGCTATAGCTCACATTAATTCTCTGTACTGTTTTGTTCTGTTATTTGTTTGTAATTTGATTGTACTGAGCGGGTCGAACCGAGTAGGATGGGTTCCTCTGACTGAGTCTTCCAGAGTTCCTTCCAGAGTTTCTTCCACTTGGGCAAAACTAAGATACTGCAGGCTGTATATATAAAACAATTTGAACAGTTCAATATTACAAGTCAGTAAATTAATATAAATAGGTCAGCTTTGAAACATCACTTTACTGAAACACATTTAAAAGTGTAGCTAGCTCACCCACTGAACCAGCATAGCTCCCTCTAGCTAGCTTCCCAAAGATAAACTCACACAAAACAGTACCATATATTCCCACAAAACACCCTTTCTTATGCAAATAACTAACAAAAGGTCTGATTACAACTTGTATTGTGTACTTTCATTGGGTTATTAACTTCATTTTAATTCCACAAACCTGTAAAATAGGGGAGAAATGAAGAGACAGCTCTGAACTTGACAAGTTCTAAGAGAACATTCTAGAGAACTCTTCGGGTTTAAAAGCGCTATAGCAGGCTTGACTAACAGAGCTATATTGATTGTTTTTCTGACTACAATGAAAGTACAATAGCCATACATTCTACTAAAACAATCACACCCAACCTCAAATCTTTAACAAAAAAGGACAATATTTACACATATATTTACACACCTAATTATACATCGTTATATATAATTTTGACATATAAACACTTACGTGAGCACACTTAAGTGGGCGTCACACATCCCTAGTGTATTTCCTGGTTTTCCAGGTGGTTGATATGGTGTTTCTTGGTTGCTGAGGTTTTGTTGCATCAAGATGACTTTTTAAGGAATGTACCAACTTTTGTAAAGTCATTTTGCCACACAATCCTCTGAAAAATAATTGATTTGGATTGTTTAATATGTGTTTAATCAAAATATCGTAAGTTTTGTCAATTTCTCCCAAAAAGACCATGCTATTGTGAACATTGCAGCACAAATGTTACTGGGCAGTAAACTAGTTAAATTAGATAACATTGCTGCACTGTTTAACAGTGCTAAACTCCTGCATATACGCCTCACCCCCCTGGAGCTCAATCTCAGGTAACACTTCACTTTATTAATTACTTTTAAAATCAGTCCATATTAAACAGAACTCTGGTATAATAAGAATGTGTCCACAAACTTAACAACAAAATACAACATCCAAATAAGTACCAAGTAGTATAATACAGGACAAATCCTGCACCTAACAACTGGGGTTATACATAGGGCTCAGCCAGGATCTACTACTCACTCAACTAACAACAATAGCCAAAACCACCACAATCTGATACTGGCTCGACAAGGATCCAGAAGCACAGCCTGACACTTTGTTCATGGTCCATTGCCTCAACTGCCAAGTACTCAGACGTCTGCAAAAACTCATAAGACAAACTACTACAAGAACAGCAGGACCACACCAATCCCCTTCATCCAAACTCTAAACACCAACTTCAGTGCAAGCTCTTCTTAGGGGTCATCAGGCAGGCACCTTCCTGTTTCGCTGAATTAAGCCCACGACACCTCCAGAAGTGAAGTCTGGCGTCCCAGACTCACCCCCCTCCAAGCCTGCTGTTGAAGCACAAACTCATTGCCTTACCCACTTATCCTCAGCCCTTCTGAACCACAACCACTGACTAGATCTTTCAGCTACATCTGACAACTCTTTCACTACTGTCCTCAGCACACGACCTCTAATTCCGAATTCAGACAGCAGTCTTGTGGCAGACTTTGCTACAAAGTCTCAAGTACCTACCTCCACCGGTCTAATATATGAAGTATAAGTCTGTATACTTCAGCCTTTTCCTTTCATAAGCTCCATCTACCTCGTCTTCAAACGGAACAGATAGCTCTATAAAATACACTATCCTCTTACCTTCAGAGTACAATACTACATCCGGCCTCAAGGTTGTAACCAGAATGCACTTCGGGATCTGCAGTTTACTACCTACATCCACTAATAACTTCCAATCTCGTGCATCAGCCCATTTACAGGCAGTTGTTAAGCACTGTGCTGTTTCTCCACTATGCTGCCCCTCACGCACAAACGTGATTACCTTACTGCAACCTACCACAGGCATGTTATTAACTTCTAACCGTTTCTTATCAAGTGCACCTGCAAGAGATCTAAGTACCTGATTATGCCTCCATGTGTAGCGCCCCTGGGATAGACTCACCTTACATGCCGACAAAATGTGCTTCAGCGTGCCGCTTCCTGCACATAGCTTACAACTTGGATCCTCACCCACCCACTGAGCGAGGTTTTGTGGCGCTGGCAGAACATCATATGTAGCTCCTAAAAGAAACTTTATACGACCTGTATCCAATGCCCATAACTCTCGCCAGGTGATTCTCCGCTTCTCTGCACTTTCCCATCTCATCCACTGCCCCTGCTTACTCTGCCCTGCTGCTTTTGCTCTCCTTGCTTCCTCCTCCTGCTCACGAATAAACCCTGTAACCATACGCCTTTTCTCTGGTGATGTGGCCTTGCCGAATGCTTTCCACGAATCACCTAAACCTAATCCTGCCCTCCCATTTTGCACCTGCCCCACAACATCCCTGTGCTCCAGTGCCCTCCTGGCTGTCCTTCCTTCCTCAACCCTTCCACCTGCTCTTTATCATTCAGTGCTGCAGTATACCACCTACCTAAACTTAACTGACTTTTCCAATATAGATGGTATGACTTCTCCCTCCATCATAAACCTTTCTTGTATCAACTTCCCTTTAACGATTGATACACTCCTAGACTTGCTCGGTTAACTTTCATCCCAGCCAGCCTAAGATTATCATTTAACTTCCTTAGTAGTAGCCGGGTACATGGCACCGTGGTCGTTAATGTTGTCATATCGTCCATGAAAGCCCTAACTGGTGGGAGCCGGGTGCCATCATGCAGCCTCTCCCCGCCTACGACCCACTTAGAAGCCCTAATAATCACCTCCATTGCCATCGTAAACGCTAACTATGAAATTGTACACCCTGCCATTATACCTATTTCCAGTCGTTGCCAAGACGTGACACACTCCCCTACACTAAAGCAAAACTGTATGTCTTCAAAATAGGCTTTAACTAACCTTGAAATCTCTTCTGGAACCCTAAAAAATTTGAATGCCTTCCACAACAATGCATGTGGTACCGAACCAAAGGCATTAGCCAGATCTAAAAACACCATAATATTCTAATTCTTTAAAAAAAAATATTTCCTTTGACTTGATTGACTTTGATTGCAGACAGTATGAACCCAAGTGTAAAAATGTATTTTATAATTTAGCTAAAATAAAAAACAGCAACTAATTCAAAGCATTAGTCTGTGTTTTCAGTTGTTATGGGACACTTATCTGACTGACAGCGGTTTTAACCAATCAAAGCTTTTTAAAATGGCTTGTCTGCATGACCCTTCTCCTGATTTTGAGAAGGGTGTATTAATGAATCTATTAGCAAAGTTGAAGGACAGTTTCAACAATCAGATTCATGATTTTCACTACGGGGCAGGGCCATGGATGCCTAACCCCTTCTCAGCGCTGTGTTGAAGGTGTTAGGCGTTGCTTGGTCATAAACGACGCTCATGATGGATTAGTTCAATAATTAGCTAACTATCATGGAATTGCGACTGCAAATGAGACAGATATTGTGTTGTCTTATTTTAAAACCTTCAATGTGAAACTAATTGACAATAGGCCACCTGACTCGTGAGTTTTTGTGTGTACTTAATGTTTTGGCTGCCCTGGTGTACTGTAGACATACAAATGAGTGATCTTTTTTGAACGGTTGTACTTGTAGGCAAATTAAGCATTGGGATAGATCCACACATCCAGCAGCAGGTATAATACAAAAAGTTACATAAGGATAAAATATAACAATACATATAAATACAATAAAATAAAAAATAGAATGTACAGTGTAAAAGTACAGTCTTTAGTCTGTGTGTGGAATGGAGAATGGAGGTAGTGCAGTTGAACAATAGACAGTGAACACCAGTTGATGTTCATAAAGTAAGGATAACTGATGTCAGCCATACAGAAAGTGCAAACACAGTTATATAATAATTTAAATTTAGCAGTGCAAAAGATACGTAAACAGTAGATGAATTAACTAATGCATTAACTACTAGTGCAAAATAGGGTAGAACTGTAAAAATAGTGTTATAGGCATCAGCAAGTCTGAGAGTGTGTCCATAGCTGAGGGTGTGTCCATGGTGTGGTCAGAGTTACCAGAATGAAAAAGTGTCACAGAGTCTTCAGTTTGCTGTGCTGAGAGGAGTTGAACAGTCTTATGGCCTGAGGTACAAAAGACTTTCAGAGTCTGTCTGTGGAGCAGGACTGGGACAGTAGTCTGCCGCTGAATGAGCTCCTCTGCCTGGTGATGGTGCTGTGCAGAGGGTGGTGAACATTGTCCATGATGTTCAGCAGCTTGCTTAGGGCTCTCCTCTCTGCCAGTGGTGTTAAGGACTCTAGCTTTAATCCCAGCACAGAACCAGCTTTCCTCACCAGCCTGTCCAGTCGTCCAGCGTCCCTCTTGCTGATGCTGCCTCCCCAGCACACTACAGCGTAAAAGAGGACGCTGGCTACCACAGACTGGTAGACCATCAGCAGGAGTTTCTGGCAGATGTTAAAAGACCCGAGCCTTCTGAGGAAGTACAGTCTGCTCTGTGCCTTTCTGTAGAGGGAGTCAGTGTTCACTGACCAGTCCAGCCTATCGTCCAGGTGCACTGGACTGGTCAGTGAACACTGACTTCCTTTACAGGAAGGCACAGAGCAGACTGTACTTTTTCAGAAGTACAGTATTGTTGTGTCTATTGTATACTTTTGTAGTTTATAGCTGTATTTGTGGGCTGTTGATGTGTATTAAGTCAAGTCAAGACAGAGAATATGTAGTTATTGTAATATTTATCTATGTGTCGGTCAGTTGGGGGGGTGGTTGAAGAAGGGGTACCCACTATATTCACTGCACTGCACTGCATAAAATATTAGGGTTTTATACTGGATGCATTCAAATAAAAAAGTACCATATTTTTAAAATCTTTTTAATTACCTCCAACCTCGGATTTTCTGAGAACTTGAAGGCAACATACGCACTAGTTCTTTTGCTGTTTAGAAGTATTATCAGCCTGTAGCCTGCTGCTAACCTTGGCTAGCACTGCTGGAGCCTTAGCCTTACCTAGGGTTGCCACCCGTCCCTTAAAATACGGAATCGTCCTTTATTTGACAACTAAATGTTACGTCCCGTATTGAACCAATAAGGGACACTAATTGTTCTGTATTTCCAGAAATGTCCAATCCACATGTCTGTTACCCTCACATCAACACTAAACCCCTCCTCCCTCCCTCCACTCCTCTGTGTGCTGCAGTGGACACCTACAGACTCCAACCCCCCACGACACCCCGCCCCCACCTTCACCACACACACACACCGGCGCTGCTCTAAAACCCTGCGCCTTTTTACTACAACCTTCTCAAAATCAGGAGAAGGGTCCCCGCAGACACAAAAGCAGAAGCCATTTTAAAAAGCTTTGATTGGTTAGAACCGTGGTCAGTCAGATATGAGCCCTGTAGCAACTGAAAAACACAGACTAATGCTTTGAATTAGTTGCTGTTTTTTTATTTTAGTTAATTTATACAATAAATGCTTACACTTACAATAATTACATTATATACTTCTTGATTAAATATTATGTGATTATTAACATGCACTTTTTGTCACCCCTTCTCTGAAGGGTCAGAAGGGCCTTACTGCACACCACTGTTGTTTAGGTTGTCGAGTTTTGTCGAAAGAATGATCATTTATACAGTAGTATAAGCCAATTCTTATCTCAATATTATAATAAGTGGGTTTTAACTGTTTTTATGACCTGACTTCCTTTCAAGTCATAAGAAAGGCACCATGTTCAGTAAAGTAAAAATGACCCTGTGGCTCAGAGTGTCCCTATAGTTATGCACATAAAAAGTTACATTCTTAATTTACTCAATTTTACAGTTTATATTTTAAACGTTTGTTGTAGCAAACAACAACAATTAATATTGAATTAACTGCACTTTATAAGAGAATGTGTTCATTGCTAATAAAGCATTTCAAGATTTAAGTATAACTTATTGCCTTTTTGATTACCCCTTCAATAAAAACACCAGCACAAAATATAACTACCACTGCTGTGAGTGCCCCGCCCACAGGTGTTGGGCCTAGGGTGGAAATGGCCCAATGGCCCAGAGGAGCGGTGGTGGGCGTCCCTTATTTTAAATTCTAAAAGGTGGCAACTCTAGCCTCACCTGCTAACTGCACTAAGAGCTAGCTCAGATATACTCAGAGGTGAGTTTATTGGACTGTAGCCTGCATGTTTACCGTGTTAAAACAAGCTACATGGGACAAACTGCTAACTAATATCACCCTGCCTTACTGGAACACTCAGGGTTCCTCAGTGCTAGCCTTAGTGGAAATCTGCAAATCTAAGCTTACAATAAATAAACCTTTACTCACCTGAATAAACAGTTTCCAGGAGAGAAATCTGTGTAGATTAAAGTTTTTGTGTAAATTAATCGTTTAAATTTAATATATATATATATATATATATATATATATACGTATATATACACATATATATATATATATATATACGTATATATATACATAATAAACGTTGTTGATAGCACGCCTTTTAATTTAATTGCGCCTTAAAGTGCAAAAAATATTATAACAAATACTGTCTTGTTTGTTTGTTTGTATCATTTAATTTCCCACAATGTTTCAAAATATATATTGTATAGTGTATATTAAAATATAGTAAATATTTTTCTGGTAAGATGGCAATGCAACCATAGTTGTGTAGTTTTATGAAAACTGGCAACACACACAAATACAAATACATACATAAACAAAACAAAAGCAAGAATGCTTTTAAAACACCTAAAAATTAAACTGAATTAAATTGCTACTTGAAAAGAAAAGTTTTTGCTTTATGCTTGATTGTGTTCCTGGCCCATGTGTCGATATGACCTGCTTTTGGGGAACAAAGAAGTGATCTTCAGGCCCATTCCCTGTGAGCACTCCAAACACTTTTATAGAGACTCTATCTGGACCTCAGTTACTGAAGACATTTTCCAAACCTCTCCAAAACCCACTTCTTTAATGGCTTGGAGTTTGAGGTTAATCTGTGGTGAATTTACCCATTGTTATTTTAAATAATATATATATATATATATATATATATATATATATATATATATATATATATATATATATATATATATATATATATACACTGCTCAAAAAAATAAAGGGAACACTCAAATAACACAATATAACTCCAAGTAAATCAAACTTCTGTGAAATTAAACTGTCCACTTAGGAAGCAACACTGATTGACAATCAATTTCACCTGCTGTTGTGCAAATGGAATAGACAACAGGTGGAAATTATTGGCAATTAGCAAGACACACTCAATAAAGGAGTGGTTCTGCAGGTGGGGACCACAGACCACGTCTCAGAACCTATGCTGTCTGGCTGATGTTTTGGTCAGTTTTGAATGTTGGTGGTTCTTTCACACTCGTGGTAGCATGAGACGGACTCTACAACCCACACAAGTGGCTCAGGTAGTGCAGCTCATCCAGGATGGCACATCAATGCGAGCTGTGGCAAGAAGGTTTGCTGTGTCTGTCAGCGTAGTGTCCAGAGGCTGGAGGCGCTACCAGGAGACAGGCCAGTACACCAGGAGACGTGGAGGAGGCCGCACAGCCCTCCATGTGCTCACCAGAGGTAGCCTGACTGCCATTAGGTACCGAGATGAGATCCTCAGACCCCTTGTAAGACCATATGCTGGTGTGGTTGGCCCTGGGTTCCTCCTAATGCAGGACAATGCTAGACCTCATGTGGCTGGAGTGTGTCAGCAGTTCCTGCAAGATGAAGGCATTGAAGCTATGGACTGGCCCGCCCGTTCCCCAGACCTGAATCCGATTGAGCACATCTGGGACATCATGTCTCGCTCCATCCACCAACGTCACGTTGCACCACAGACTGTCCAGAAGTTGGCGGATGCTTTAGTCCAGGTCTGGGAGGAGATCCCTCAGGACACCATCCGCCACCTCATCAGGAGCATGCCCAGGCGTTGTAGGGAGGTCATACAGGCACGTGGAGGCCACACACAATACTGAGCCTCATTTTGACTTGTTTTAAGGACATTACATTAAAGTTGGATCAGCCTGTAGTGTGTTTTTTCACTTTAATTTTGTGTGTGGCTCCAAATCCAGGCCTCCATTGGTTAATAAATTTGATTTCCATTGATGATTTTTGTGTGATTTTGTTGTCAGCACATTCAACTTTGTACAGAACAAAGTATTCAATGAGAATATTTCATTCATTCAGATCTAGGATGTGTTATTTGAGTGTTCCCTTTATTTTTTTGAGCAGTGTATATATATATATATTATTTCTGTTTTCTCAGTTTTTATATTTAAAATAAGATTTAGTAGATTTTATTAACTCTCTATAAATTAGAGAGCATATAGCGACTCAGTTCTGATACATCAGTTCACAGACGCCTTGTGCTGGTTGACATCACCTTTTGGAGTGATGTGGGGAGAAAGTGCCATCTACCCACCCAGAGAGAGCAAGACTCTCTGTGCTCTCTCAGGGCTGCAGCAGCTAATGGCAAGCTGCATGACGAGGATTCAAACCAGGATCATAGTGACAGTGCCTTAGTCCACTGGACCACCTAGAGCCCATAAAACTACAATTTTAAAAGGTTTTTGAGCATGTAACATTTCTAATACCCCAGCAACATACTAATGATGAATAATATTAATTAAAATAAATGAGTAATTATTCTGAATGATTTCAGTTGCTGAATATTTGGTTGCATCCTCACTGGTGAATTTTGATTAATTTTGTATCTTTTTTAAGAAAGTGAGAGATGGTGTAGAAATTTCAGAAATCTGCATTTATCTGCTTGTTACTGACAGAATTTTTTGTGGTTAGGGTTTATATAATTATATTTTCTTTTAAGGCTGCACATGTACATTTTTAGGGCAATCTTAAAATCTGAGAACTCAACATGGTCAAATAAAAGCATTAAAAGTCTTCAGGTAAAAAAATAATAAATATAATTGGATTGAAATAAATATGGTTGTATCCTAGACATCCACCAACTCATGTTTATATACATACTGTCTGTGGGGACTATAGTGGGTCATCACATTTCTCCAACCTCTGAATGCTGGTTAGGTAAGTAAGATTGAAAGTCTTTACCTGGACAATATATGACAACAAAGTGAAACTACTGCATAGACAAATACCATTGAGTAAAGCGAGCATTTGTGTCTTGTATTTCTATTAGTTTAAAGGTGTCATTACGTTTTTTAAATTTATTTTTAAATGTCTAATTGTGGTCTCTAGTAAGAATACTTGCCATGTGAGCTGATTTTTGTGAAAAAAAAAAAGTGCTCCGGTGATCTGGTATAATGCTGCGTTCTTGGGCAGGGAAGAACGATAGGATTTCAGGTGTTACTCATGAATATTCATTCATGCAAACTTATGACCTCTGATTGGCTAACTGTGAGTCTAGCTGCATCTGCTGTATAGTGAACTTTGCAGCTCTAAGGGTGTACTCACACTAGGTACTGTTTGGTTGAATCGTTCTGGAGCATGGTTCTGCTCCCTCCCTGCTCCACTCACTGTGTATTTAAACAGTGTGTGCCCGAGCACGCTTACCTCACTCACTGCTCAGTGAGCTAGTCGGTAGGGTTGCCACCCATCCCTTGAAATATGGAATCGTCCCTTATTTGGCAACCAAATGTTGCGTCCTGTATTGAACCAATAAGGGACGCGATTTGTTCCATATTTCCAGAAATGTCCAATCCACACACAGATCAACACTAAATCCCTATGCCATCGGCGCTGAATACTGCACAACGCCACCACGTTTGTTTACAGAAATGCTGCATAACTGACATCATCTTGATTTGTGCTGTGGCACGGATCACGCTCACACTGCATGCGTACCGTGCCCTGGCCCACCTCTTCAAGTCCATTGGAGATCCTATGTAAACCTATAGTTACTTACACAATATAGCTAACTAGCAATAGTTAGTGCTAGACATTCTTTTTCCACAATGGTATCACTTTACTTCAGTGGTCCATTATAGACGACCCATAGATTCTCACCTAACATTCAACTAACATACAACTAAATATCTGTTAAATGCAAATCAGCTTTCAGTTGAATGTACATGATTCTCAATTCTCAACCCTAAAACCTAAGACTAAACCTTACATTAACCTAAAATTTCATCTAACCCTAAAGCTAACATTTAAATGTTATGGTTAGGGTTAGGTGTAGGGTTAAATTAAATTAAGAATAATTTATAATTAAGAATTGGGTTGCATTTAATGAACATTTAGTTAAACGTTAGTAAAGAATGTACAAGGCATCAACAACGTACCATGCAAGTAAAGTGTTACCAAGCTTTCTACTTAGGTAAGTACAGGGATGCTCACCCAAATGTTCTCACCCAAAAATCAAGCAAACAGTTTCCAAATGAACATCTGAGGCATCAGCCTATAAATCAAAGAGCTAGTCAGCACTGTGCAGCACAGGTTCATTACTCAAAGCATCTTGAAGATCATGAAAAACCTGTTTGGCCTCTTCTTTACAACAGATCTGATTAATGTTAGATTTCCTTCTCAAAACAGTCAACAAATGCTGCCCACGTGGCAAAATGTGGTGGCTATTCCATACCAAGGCACACGACCTCACTTGCTTTTTGGTGACAAAGAGAAGACATGACTGGATGGCTTCAAACTTCTGTATCTGAAGCTTCATGAGGCTACATCCTATCACATAGCCTGATTACTTAGTTTCACGCTTGATAAGGGAACACTTAGTAGGGTTAATGGTTAAACCAGGACCCTCAATTTGTTGAAGCAAAATTTTAGGATAACTGAGGTGAGCATCTCAGGTTTCACTGAATACAACTACGTCGCCGAAATACGCACCTGTGAAGTTTGACAAATGTATATCAAAATGATAGGACCTGGAATTGCATTAGACTGGCTGGGGTGCAAAAGGCAGTTAAACCCCGAGATTGAACTACAAGGGGAACCAGCCCTTACACTGATCAAGAGTGCTGGTGAACTAAGCTTTTCCCAAATTTTCTAGTAGCTCTTTAATAAACTGGTGCCAGGAGAGCAACCTCTCTCTGAAACGTCAGCAAGATCTAAAGAGCTAATCACAAAGCAGATTAAAAGTATGTGCACCAACCCTTGCTGCCTGAGGAAACCTACAATGATCATGAAGGACCCCCCCCCCCAAGCCACTGCCTATTCTCACAGCTGCCACATGGAAGGAGGGTCAGAAGCTTGAAGACCAGAACCAGCTGGTTCCGAGACAGCTTCTTCCCCCAGGTGACCAGGCTGTCGAACAGCCAGTAGAACAGTGTTCTGCCCAACCCACCCCACTGCCAACTTATACAATCTCACTGCACCCTGCACTTTACTTCACACGGCATCTACCAGACTGTCCCATACTTACCCTACATACAGCATTCTGCTCCTGAATTTCCCACTCATTCTGTACCTGCACTTTACTCATAGTTACTGTCACCTATTGAACTATTTCCTTACTTCCACACACATACTCTAGACATCTGAACATCTATATGACATTTTAAATTTTTATATTCAGTTTTGCTTAATGTATTTCCGCCAATACCATAGGTCAATATGTCTATAGTGTACATTATTGATTGTGTATATTGTGTATACTGTTAAGTTATCCGTATGTAGCCCAGGTAAAAATAAGAGTTCATGCGGGAGCAGTGAACCATGGGTTAGGTTGGGCTGCACAAAAAGCAAGTCGAGAAAAAACTATAGAGAAGCAGAAGCAAGGAGTCGGAGAGACGTGAATGGGATGAGAATGTACACGAAAGTAAGTGAAAAACACGCAGTAGTGTTTATTATTTTTGAGTCAGTAACTGTCGGAGAGTTATGTGAGTACATTCTGATAAGTGGTTGTCGGACTGAGAACCAGTATTGGATGTTATCACACTGTTTCTGAACTGAGTAGCAGGCTAGCTCAGGCGGCTAGCTTTGCCCCTCGTGCTCTAACTTTCCCATCGCGCTAAGCGCAGTGAACTGTGTAGCAGGCTAACTCAGGCTGATAATTCTCTCTACGTGCTCCGCTCTCTGAACTGTATAGCAGGCTAACTCAGGCTGTTAATTCTAGTGCTAAACCAGTGAAAATAGAGACTCTGAGTCGAGTAGCTGATTTAGCACACACTTCTCTACTGAATGCGTGAGCGTTGCCATCCTGCTCCAACTGCTGACGGAACTTTCCAGTTAGTGACCAGCAAAGCTACAGTCTCCACTTGGAGACCTTGGAGTCTCCCCTGCTGGCACTTATAGGAAAAGACTATAGACCATTAACCATTAAAATATTTTAACCTTTTTATGAGGTTTAATGAATAATAATAACGTTTTTATTATTTATTTAAGCAATGAATTCAGGGCAATCTTACAATAAGATATGTGTTTAAAATTGTATTTAACATAAACATATATAAGCATTAATGGTGAACAAGAGTGATTCTAGAGTCAGAGGTTTAGGAGTGCTGAGCACCCAACAAACCCAGACACATAAAACTGACTTCTATTCAGTTCAGTAATTTCTGTTGAAATATCTTTTCAGCTGGTGCAAGTTGACTGGTTCAGTTGCTTTGGGAGGAGTGGACAGAGAACGTGAAAGAGAGACAGAGAGGAACAGTGAGACAGAGGGACTGCGCAGGAAGAAAGGTTTCTACAAGTTTCACAAGAATTCTCAAGGTATCTTGAGGTTTCTCACTAATGAGGAACTTGGACAGGGTGCTTCAGAAAGCATTCCCTTGAACTGCCAGTTGAGCAGGATTTTAAACTGTTGGTGTTACACTTAGCCTGTTTTCCTTCTTGGGAGTCTGATTGATTGATGTCAATTGAACCACGGCAAAAGCAAAATAATTGTTAATGGATCTACGGGAAAAGGTAGTTTAACTGTATAATACAGGAAAGGGATACAAAAAGATATCCAAGGAATTAATAATGCCAGTGAGCAGTGTTCAAACTGTGATAGAAAATCAGGGGCTCTGTAAAAAAAAACAAACAAAAAAACATCAGGTAGACCAACAAAAAAAGTAACACAATTGCCAGAAAAATTGTTCGAGATGCAAAGAAAAAAAACACAACTAACATCAGCTGAAATTCAGGACTAAAGCAGTGTGGTTGTTTCAAGATGCACAATAAGGAGGCACTTGAAAAAAAAGAAATCTCTGGGCATATGTTTCTGCATTTGTTAATTACAAGTAGGCACATTTATGAAGTAAACATAAAAAAACAGTTTTACTATAGACCATTAACCATTAAAATATTTTAACCTTTTTATGAGGTTTAATGAATAATAATAACGTTTTTATTATTTATTTAAGCATTTTTAAGGCATATATTATTTAAGGCAACTTGGCCATTGCCAATCGTTCCAATTTTTCTCTCATGTTCATTTCATAGTCAATCACATTGAACATGTCTCGACTTTAAAGCTTTAGACAGGTTTCCTTCATCAGGGAGAGAGGTCTGCACACTTCGAAAGCATTGAGGGAAAAGCCAGTTGATGTTTGGGGAACTTCTCGTTATAAAAATAAAAGATAGGGCAGTCGCTGGTCCCAATAAGGTACTGGCACTTATAGGAAAAGAAATCTCTGGGCATACGTTTCTGCATTTGTTAATTACAAGTAGGCACATTTATGAAGTAAACAGTAAAACAGTTTTACTATAGACCATTAACCATTAAAATATTTTAACCTTTTTATGAGGTTTAAGGAATAATAATAATGACTATTTAAGCAATGAATTCAGGGCAATCTCACAATAAGATATGTGTCTAAAATTGTATTTAACATAAACATATATAAGCATTAATGGTGAACAAGAGTGATTCTAGAGTCAGAGGTTTAGGAGTGCTGAGCACCCAACAAACCCAGACACATAAAACTGACTTCTATTCAGTTCAGTAATTTCTGTTGAAATATCTTTTCAGTTGGTGCAAGTTGACTGGTTCAGTTGCTTTGGGAGGAGTGGACAGAGAACGTGAAAGAGAGACAGAGAGGAACAGAGAGAGAGGGACTGCGCAGGAAGAAAGGTTTCTACAAGTTTCACAAGAATTCTCAAGGTCTCTTGAGGTTTTTCACTAATGAGGAACTTGGACAGGGTGCTTCAGAAAGCATTCCCTTGAACTGCCAGTTGAGCAGGATTTTAAACTGTTGGTGTTACACTTAGCCTGTTTTCCTTCTTGGGAGTCTGATTGATTGATGTCAATTGAACCACGGCAAAAGCAAAAGAATTGTTAATGGATCTACGGGAAAAGGTAGTTTAACTATATAATACAGGAAAGGGATACAAAAAGATATCCAAGGAATTAATAATGCCAGTGAGCAGTGTTCAAACTGTGATAGAAAATCAGGGGCTCTGTAAAAAAACAAACAAAAAAAAACATCAGGTAGACCAACAAAAAAATGTAACACAATTGCCAGAAAAATTGTTTGGGATGCAAAAAAAAAAAAAACACACAACTAACATCAGCTGAAATTCAGGACTCAAGCAGTGTGGTTGTTTCAAGGTGCACAATAAGGAGGCATTGGGAAAAAATGGGCTGCATGGTGGAGTCACCAGAAGAAAACAATTACTGTGCAAATGCCACAAAGTATCTAGCCTACAATACACCAAACAGCACAGAGGCAAGCCTCAAAACTTCTGGAACAAGGTCATTTGGAGTGATGAGACCAAAATCAAACTTTTTGGCCACAACCATATGAAAAGGAACACCATTCGTAATGCAAAGAACTGAGGTGGATCACTGATGTTTTGGGGATGTGTGAGCTGCAATGGCACAGGAAACTTGGTCAAAGTTTACTCACAAATTTGCACTTATCAGCCCAGAAGCTGCGCATAGGACGTACTTGGACATTCCAACATCACAACAATCCAAAAAACAAAGACAAGTCGACCTGTTATTGGCTACAGCAGAGCAAAGTGAAGGTAGTGGAGTGGCCATCTCAGTCTCCTGACCTCAATATCAGTGAGCCACATGTATATGCTATTTTATTTTATACTTGAAATCTTAAATCTTGCAGATGACCAACAGGCAACTTGGCCATTGCCAATCGTTCCAAGTTTTCTCTCATGTTCATTTCATAGTCAATCACATTGAACATGTCTCGACTTTAAAGCTTTAGACAGGTTTCCTTCATCAGGGAGAGAGGTCTGCACACTTTGAAAGCATTGAGGGAAAAGCCAGTTGATGTTTGGGGAACTTCTCGTTATAAAAATAAAAGGTAGGGCAGTTGCTGGTCCCAATAAGGTAATGTTTCATTCACAGATTTACAAAGCATTAACAGTAGGGTTCAGTTAAACATCTCATCTGTTTCGGTGAGTCATTTGTTACCCCATCTTTCTCCTCAGATTCTTTTGAGAGGGCCTACAACTGTAGCAAATAATTTGTGCCATGTGGATTGAACCATTTAGTCTTTTTTACATCTCCATCATCCCTAGACTTGCCCCCTTCAGCAGAAACAGCTGACAGACAGAGTGGAATATTGTCTTTGGATATTATCCTTTCAGAATAAATGAAGGCTGAGTTTTGTGTCTTGCAGCAACAACTACATCTGCAAGTTTTGATGCAGCTTCTGCCAACTTGGTTTATGCTCCCTGATCGTCAATAATGGTTTCCCCAACTTGTTTGATTTTCCACCCCAGTCACTCATCGCACCTGTCCTCCACCAAAGGATCCAAAAAGGTTGGTAAAAGTGGTCTTGCCCACCTGCAGCCATTGTTGCCCCATCAACATAGGCTTTCCCGCATGCTGACATTTCATAATTATTCTTTTCTGTAGGCTTTATCCACATTTGATACAAGCATCTACCGCTGACATGCAACTTCTTTGGAGTCTCCCCTGCTGGCACTTATAGGAAAAGAAATCTCTGGGCATACGTTTCTGCATTTGTTAATTACAAGTAGGCACATTTATGAAGTAAACCTAACAAAAACAGTTTTACTATAGACCATTAACCATTAAAATATTTTAACCTTTTTATGAGGTTTAATGAATAATAATAATGACAATTTAAGAAATGAATTCAGGGCAATCTTACAATAAGATATGTGTCTAAAATTGTATTTAACATAAACATATATAAGCATTAATGGTGAACAAGAGTGATTCTAGAGCACATGTGTCAAACACAAGGCCCGCGGGCCAAATGTGGCCCGCCACGTCCTTTTATGTGGCCCGCGAGAGCTTGTAAGATCTTAGTGTCTATAATAAATAGGTCAGAAGTGTTCTTTGACCAAAAACTACATTTCCCACAATGCTTGTCGATTGTATTACCCGCGAAGTTACGGCTTACTGCCACTACACGGCAGTGTAGTCATTGATGTGGAAACCCTGCCGGAGGGAAGGCGTAACTTCGCGGGTGGAATTGAGACATACAAATGTTTATCCCATAATGTCCAGAAAAAAAAAAGTTGATGCAGACAGACGGCTGTGCTTCAAGGCGAAAGACCGGTTTGCCTTTTGTGTTACGAAGAGTGTTACTGACCAAAATAAACGCTTTTTAGGAGAGATATAAGTTCTGTGTAAATATTTATAAGACAATAGCTGACAAAATCTGTTTTAATGATGTTAATAAACATCACTGTGACAGCGCTAGTCGCAGTTTCACCGCAGCAAAGGACAAGCACATGAATCACTTATCTAACCAGCCTATACTGATTTCTGCCCCCAATAACCCTTTCAATAACCTCCAATAGCCTTTAATAGTCTTCAGTAGCCTTCAACAGTCTAACCTTGCAGCCGTGGTGTGTCCACTAAACTCCGTAGTTATAAACATCATGAGGTTAGCAGCACGCTAACTGACCTGTTTATAATGTAATCCGAGCAGTGACTCCGTGACGGCTGCTCTAAACTGCTGCTGTTAGCTGCTTGGGCTGAAAGATGAACTGTAGAGAGTTGTATTATCCGGTTAGTGGGGTTACGACCTTTATTTCATACACAGAAGAACTTAAAATTTTTAAAAACGCTCCAGAGTGGCTGAGCTGAGCCCTGTAGCCCGTGGCTGGGCTTTAGCTCTGACTAAGTAAAGACTGCAGGCTTTTGCTGCTGCTGCTGCAGCTCTAACTAGTGGTTGGATGAGGAACTGCTAAATCTGTCATGTTCTTAACAGCTCACAATTTTTTATTTATTATTATTTTTATTTATTAAGCCTTATTTCAGTATCAAACGTTTTGATCAAAGTTAATATAACTTGTATTTTATGTCATTTCTATTCACTTGACTAGTTTGGTTCTTGATTGATGGAGTTTTGGATTTCATAACATGACAAATTAAAAGGATGTATGTTAATAGAGCAACAAGCAAACATTTTTTCCATGCAACTGTAATATTTGATTGAATAAATAATATATTGAGAGTTATTTAACATTAAGGAGTAATTACATTCATTTTATATTACATTTGGTTACATTTTATTACATTTATAAGTTACATCTGGCCCTCAGAGGACAGCCAATGTGCCAATGTGGCCCTCGGCCAAAATGAGTTTGACACCCCTGTTCTAGAGTCAGAGGTTTAGGAGTGCTGAGCACCCAACAAACCCAGACACATAAAACTGACTTCTATTCAGTTCAGTAATTTCTGTTGAAATATCTTTTCAGCTGGTGCAAGTTGACTGGTTCAGTTGCTTTGGGAGGAGTGGACAGAGAACGTGAAAGAGAGACAGAGAGGAACAGTGAGACAGAGGGACTGCGCAGGAAGAAAGGTTTCTACAAGTTTCACAAGAATTCTCAAGGTATCTTGAGGTTTCTCACTAATGAGGAACTTGGACAGGGTGCTTCAGAAAGCATTCCCTTGAACTGCCAGTTGAGCAGGATTTTAAACTGTTGGTGTTACACTTAGCCTGTTTTCCTTCTTGGGAGTCTGATTGATTGATGTCAATTGAACCACGGCAAAAGCAAAATAATTGTTAATGGATCTACGGGAAAAGGTAGTTTAACTGTATAATACAGGAAAGGGATACAAAAAGATATCCAAGGAATTAATAATGCCAGTGAGCAGTGTTCAAACTGTGATAGAAAATCAGGGGCTCTGTAAAAAAAAACAAACAAAAAAACATCAGGTAGACCAACAAAAAAAGTAACACAATTGCCAGAAAAATTGTTCGAGATGCAAAGAAAAAAAACACAACTAACATCAGCTGAAATTCAGGACTCAAGCAGTGTGGTTGTTTCAAGGTGCACAATAAGGAGGCACTTGAAAAAAATGGGCTGCATGGTGGAGTCACCAGAAGAAAACAATTACTGTGCAAATGCCACAAAGTATCTAGCCTACAATACACCAAACAGCACAGAGGCAAGCCTCAAATCTTCTGGAACAAGGTCATTTGGAGTGATGAGACCAAAATCAAACTTTTTGGCCACAACCATATGAAAAGGAACACCATTCGTAATGCAAAGAACTGAGGTGGATCACTGATGTTTTGGGGATGTGTGAGCTGCAATGGCACAGGAAACTTGGTCAAAGTTTACTCACAAATTTGCACTTATCAGCCCAGAAGCTGCGCATAGGACGTACTTGGACATTCCAACATCACAACAATCCAAAATACAAAGACAAGTCGACCTGTTATTGGCTACAGCAGAGGAAAGTGAAGGTAGTGGAGTGGCCATCTCAGTCTCCTGACCTCAATATCAGTGAGCTACATGTATATGCTATTTTATTTTATACTTGAAATCTTAAATCTTGCAGATGAACAACAGGCAACTTGGCCATTGCCAATCGTTCCAATTTTTCTCTCATGTTCATTTCATAGTCAATCACATTGAACATGTCTCGACTTTAAAGCTTTAGACAGGTTTCCTTCATCAGGGAGAGAGGTCTGCACACTTCGAAAGCATTGAGGGAAAAGCCAGTTGATGTTTGGGGAACTTCTCGTTATAAAAATAAAAGATAGGGCAGTCGCTGGTCCCAATAAGGTACTGGCACTTATAGGAAAATAAATCTCTGGGCATACGTTTCTGCATTTGTTAATTACAAGTAGGCACATTTATGAAGTAAACAGTAAAACAGTTTTACTATAGACCATTAACCATTAAAATATTTTAACCTTTTTATGAGGTTTAAGGAATAATAATAATGACTATTTAAGCAATGAATTCAGGGCAATCTCACAATAAGATATGTGTCTAAATTGTATTTAATATAAACATATATAAGCATTAATGGTGAACAAGAGTGATTCTAGAGTCAGAGGTTTAGGAGTGCTGAGCACCCAACAAACCCAGACACATAAAACTGACTTCTATTCAGTTCAGTAATTTCTGTTGAAAATTTCTTTTCAGTTGGTGCAAGTTGACTGGTTCAGTTGCTTTGGGAGGAGTGGACAGAGAACGTGAAAGAGAGACAGAGAGGAACAGAGAGAGAGGGACTGCGCAGGAAGAAAGGTTTCTACAAGTTTCACAAGAATTCTCAAGATATCTTGAGGTTTCTCACTAATGAGGAACTTGGACAGGGTGCTTCAGAAAGCATTCCCTTGAACTGCCAGTTGAGCAGGATTTTAACAGGAAACTTTGTTAAAAATTACTCACAAATTTGCACTTATCAGCACAGAAGCTGCGCATAGGACGTACTTTCCAACATCACAACAATCCAAAATACTGTAAGGGTTCAGCCTGCACCATCAGCTGCCAGCAGATGGCGGCAGCAGCGAGGCACTCATCCCCAGAGTTCCAGGGGTAATTAGTACCAATCAGCTTCACCTGCAGGTTCCTGTATTTAAGGCTGTGTTTCCTGCTTGCCTTTGTCGCAACTTTTTTGAGAGGTGACTGGTAAGGTTGCACCAGCAAGCAAAGATCTACAAAGAAAAGTAAAGAAAATCAAAGAAAAGCTAAAGCTTAACTAAAGACAACTAAAAAGGAAGGCAAAGCAAAGCCAACAAGAAAAGCAAGGCTCGTTAGAGCCTAAAAGTTTCAGGGGCTGAATTGTTTAGCGCCCCTTTTATTTTGTGTAAAAGAAAAGGAGAAGGAAACACTTATTTCAGTTGTCTGGGTTTCTGGGAAAAGCTTTTTAGTTTGAGCCACACCACATGTGGTGTCTCCTTTGTTTGTTTTCCCGCCTTTTTCCCTACTGGCACTCTTAAGGGTGCAATTTCTGATTTCAGCAGTTTTTCCCCATGGTGTGGTGGTAGAGCACTGGGCTACTAAACCATAGTTTGCTGGTTCAATCCCAGCCCCAGGCAGCTACACCACAAGTGCAAAATCACTTCAACAAATCCCCTTCTTTCAGTTACATTTTATCATTTCCCTTACTACAACAATAAACATTTATTTGTCAATTTAATCATATTTGTTTCTTTTGGCATACAGCCACTTTAATTTAAAGCCTGTTCTCACAGGGTTTTTCTCTGCGCTTGTGTAGCACCACAGATATATACCCAATTACACAACAACTACAATGAGAGTTAATGATAAAATAATTAGGATAGTTCTAGGACCAGTTAGGTTCGCTCAAGGAACAATACACATGGAAAAAATGAGACCAGAATTTGTGCAACAATAAAGTGTATTATAATGTCAGAATCAATTGCAGTAATAAAAAAAAACAACACTAACAAAAATAAACAAATACTGTAAATAAATAAATAAACAAAAATTCACAGTTACTCTGTTTCCAAAAGAATTCACCCTTCAATAACCTTGGTCATCAATGAAAATGGTAAGTATCCCCTTTGTATATTTAATATTATATTAATTACTATTATTTCTCCACACTAATCACTGATGTTTTCTATTTTAGAGGTATTTATGCAGTTTCAAAGTAAGTATTATTGTATTATTTTAATCTGTTTGTAGTTATTTTATAACTAATTAATTATTTCTTCCTTCTAGGTCTGATTGATTATTAATTAAAGGTAAGTATTGTTATAATTAGTGTTATTCAATTAAACCTCTAGGTTATTTTATACCAATAGTTCACCCTTTAACAAACAACCAAAATAAAAAATAACAATTATCTGTAGCAAAAACAATAAATGTATATCAAAACCACTTAGAAATTATCAAAATAAAATAACAGTAATTAACCAATTAAAGTTTAACCCTTTTTAGTGTCTTTGTATTTCAAATAATTAAAGAAGTGTCATTTTCTTTCAAAACATAAACAAAATAAAATAAGTGTTTTTTTTTTCTCAAATAATTTCAAAGTCCACAAATTTTCGTTAATGTTCTCTATCAAGTGTTTGAGAATGTGAATGAAGTGTAATGAAGTCACTTGGGTCCTCGGGCTTGGCTCGCCATCCTTGCACCGCGCACTGCACCGGCCGTGTGCAGCTGAACCACACGAGGAGTGTTCGGGAAGATCATCCAATCCATTCCACCCAACAAAAAAAAAACTAGCCTGTTTACATAAAACAGTGTCTGAGTATTCACATAACTTTTTTTAAGTACACTTACATAAGTGAACTCAGCAAAAAACATTACTTTTAACAGTATAACATCTAAACAGGTCTTAAACATCCAAAATACAGCTTAATAAATCTCCACCTCTCCATAAAATTACATTTTAGTGGATAAACTCATCTCACAACTTAACCAATAGCGTTAGCATAGCCTCAGGCTTGTAATATAAGACAAGAGGGTTAGCTTAGCATAGGCTTAATAAGCTAATTTCAATACGTTAGCTTAGCGAAGGCTAAATTAGCTTAGCGTTAGCATAACATAGATAATAGGCTCAATTCAACACATTAGCCTAGCGTAGGCTAAATTAGCTTAGCGATAGCTTAGCGCAGGCTAAATTATCTTAGCATTAGCTTATCACAGGCTATATTCAATAGGCTAGCTTAGCATAACAAAACACGTTAGCCGCTAGGCTAATTAGCGCTATTTTATTTCTCTATTTATTCGGCAATTTTTGGTCAGAAAACGTGTTTAAATATACTCTAAACTCACCGAATCCTATCCAGGGTTTTCACACACCATCGCAGGGCACACAGACACCAGTTTCTACCTCCACCTGGAGATTACCGAAGCGGGTAACTGGCAAAATTTCACGAGGCACAATAAGTGAGCCTCTCTCCCTTCCTCCACTCTGCAGCCTCAAAACTAACAGCGGTCAGCTTGATAGTGATTTACTCACTAACTACAACACTGAATTCTAGCGTTTTCTAGTATTTTTATAATACTTTGAGCTGAGAACTTCTTACGTGACCTATCTCTCTTCTCCCGCAGAACTTTCTGGGTTAAAACAGCCAGGGATTGAAGTCCACTAACCAACAGGCTCCGCCTCTGTCTCTTAGAGGATTATTATGATTGGCTGCTGTTTTGCACCTTGGATCATCTGAAGAACTGATTGGCTGCTGTTTAGCACGTAAAAGTTTTTATTTTATTTAATTTCTTGAAATAAATTCCTTTTAATTTTAAACCACTGTTTGGGAGGTTTTTTTCCTATTAACTAATTTATACTGTTTTAGAATAATTAATAAAAATACATTTATTCATTATCTATATTCTGCAGTTATCTGTCTTTGTCACCCAACTGCATGCACGTCCCTGTGCATTGGACTAGTGGGATGTCTTACAGCAGGACCGACATATTCCATAGAGGCAGCTTCTATAAGCGAGTGAGTGAGTGAGGGCTGTAGTCATACCTTGGAATAGGGACTGGACAATGGATATCAGAGGATTGCCTAGCTCTGGATAGGTTAGTCTCTTGGCTTTTGCTCTGTGTCTTGTGGAGCGTCTCACTGATGCTGGAGTTTCTTCATCCTCAGATTCCTCTGTGGACGGCTGTAGGTGCTCTGCATTTTCTTGTACCTCCTCAGCAGGTGTAGCAGAATGCAGCATTTCAGAATTCAGAGCTGGATCATCTACATGGTCTGTAGGTAAGTATTCACTTTCTGCTAATCTTTCAGGTAGGTTTTCTTTTACAGGGATCTTCCCAGGTAAGTTTTTTCTTTCAGGAATCTCAGCTAAGTTTTCTCTTTCAGGAATATTAGGTAGGTTTTTTCTTTCAGGAATCTCAGGTTCAGCAGACAGGTTCTTTACAGCTGGTTCATGCTGGATTCTGAAGTTAGAGTCAACTGGTATTCTTTCATCCTCATGGATCTGAACAATTTCCACTGGTTCAAGCCTTAAGGGAACTGAAGAATAGTAGACTGGGTAGTCATCAGACTCAGAGTTAGAATCAGATGCTTCTGAATTCTCTTTGGTGGCATCTGTCTTGTTCTTGGTCTCCTAACCTTAGAAATAGGAAGGTCAGCATCTTCTGGTGATAGGAAGTTGCACGGTCTGAGCAAATCTCTGTGCAATGTACGTAGGGGCCCAGCCTTGTTCTCAGGCTTTACCGTGTACACTGGGAGTTCTCCTGCTCTGTCCACAACATACACAACAGATTCCCAATTATCTGACAATTTATGTTTTCCTCTCAGTTTCACATTCCTCACTAACACACGATCACCCTTCTCTAGGGTTGATTCAGTGACTCTTTTGTCAAATCGGGTCTTGTTTCTTTCGGCAGATTTTGCAGCATTCTCAGTAGCCAATCTATAGCTCTCTTCCAGTTGAGTTCTCAGATGGCCCCCATACTGAGAGTGAGTTTTCTCATGTTGCTTGTTCACGGAAATGTTGAAAGCGAGGTCGATTGGCAGTCTTGGTTTTCTTCCGAACATAAGTTCGTAAGGGGTAAACCCTGTACTGTCATGCTTCGTACAGTTGTAAGCATGTACTAATGGCTTAACAAAATCTCGCCAACACGACTTCTCTTTCTCTTGCAAAGTCCCAATCATGCTCAGTAGTGTCCGATTAAATCGTTCCACCGGATTACCACGTGGATGATATGGTGTAGTCCTCACTTTATGAATTCCCATGACTTCACACAGCTCCTTGATCGTTTTGGACTCAAAGTCAGGACCTTGGTCACTGTGCAGCTTTTCAGGAACACCATAGTGGATTATGAAGTTCTCCCATAAGCACTTCGCCACAGTCCTGGCCTTCTGAATGGGAGTAGGTATTACCACAGCATACTTGGTGAAATAATCTGTGATCACCAGGATGTCTTTGGTGTTGCTGCGATCAGGTTCCAATGACAGGAAGTCCATACACACCAATTCTAGGGGTCTTGTTGCTTTGATGTTAACTAGTGGCGCGGCTCTTTCAGCTGGTGCTTTCCTGAGTACACAGCGACTGCATGTCTTTAGCTTCCTCTCCACATCTGATGCCATTTGGGGCCAATAAAAGCGTGCTCTTAAAAGATCTAGGGTACGCTCCAACCCTAGGTGGCCCATGTCATCATGGAGGCTCTTCATTACCATCTCTCTTAGTTCTTCTGGTAGAACTAGCTGAAAACTGACATCTTGCCCTAGTTGTCTTTTCCTGTACAGAATTCCGTCCTTCAACTGTAACCAATTCCACTCTCGGCATATCAGAGAAAGTTTTGGCATCTCCCTTCTCGCAGATGGGGGTGGCACCTCTCCCCTTTCAAATGATGAGATTACTTCTCTGATAACAGGGTCTGACCTCTGTTTCTGTTGTAACTCAACTTCAGTTATCATTGGGATTACTGGAAACCCTTCAAAGTGTTCGCCCAACACGAAAGCGTCAGGTAAGGAATCAGGATGAGTAGCCAGGGATCCGACTAAGGGAATGGGTTCAACTTCTGATGCACTCAAGGATGGCTGGCATACTAACCGAGCTTCGCAGATTGCCTGGACCACTTCTGTGCTCACTTCTGCATTAGTGGTAAGTTCTGGTAAGTGTTGCAGAGTAAACTGTCTGATTCGGTCTTGTTCTTTCTGAGAAGTAGGGTCATCAATTTTAGTATTCATGGGATGTCGTGAGAGGGCATCTGCATCAAGGTTGTTTGCCAGGTCTATATTGCAACTTAAAGGAAAAGTTGACAATGCTGACAACCACCTGTAGCTTGCAGCATCCAACTTTGCTGACGTGAGGATGTACGTCAGAGGATTGCTGTCAGTTACTACTGTGAACGAATTTCCATATAGGTAGTCAGAAAATTTGTCTGTTACAGCCCCCTTGAGGGCCAAGAATTCCAGCTTATGAGATGGGTATCGCGCTTCACTTTTTGAAAGACCACGCACAACTGGCATACGCTATTACACATTGGTGCCCGTCCTGCTCCTGGTATAAGGCAGCTCCAAGGCCAACAGTGCTGGCATCAGTGTGCAAGATGTATGGCAGACTGGGGTTGGCAAATCCCAGGACAGGGGCTGAAGTAAGCTTAGCAATGACAGTGTCAAAAGCTTCCTGGCAGTTTTCTGTCCAACGGTCTCCAAACAGTTCTTTTGGCTTGTAATACAGGTTCTGACTTTTGGTCAGCTTACATCCTTTCCTCTTAGGAGCATATCCAGCAGTTAGCTCATTCAGGGGATTGACTATCTTCGAGAAGTCTCTGATGAACCTTCGATAGTACCCTGCGAATCCTAAAAAGGAACGGAGTTCTTTGAGGTTCTTGGGACTCGGCCAATTCTTCAGGACTGCAATTTTCTCTGGGTCAGTTTTGACTCCATCACTGGATACAATGTGTCCAAGGTATCGTACGGACTTCTGGAAAAATTTACATTTCTCAGGGCATAGCTTGAGACCATACTCCTTGAGTTGTTGGAGGACTTTGAAACGGCGCTCCTCGTGCTCTTCTAAGGTTTCTGAGAAGATGATGAGGTCGTCCCGAAAGACGATGACTTCTCTCAGGTCTGACATACACTTCTCCATGAGTCTTTGAAATGTACTTGGGGCGTTAGTGATCCCCTGCGGCCTACGATTCCATTCCCAGAATCCAAGTGGGCATACAAAAGCTGTTTTATGTTTATCTGCTTCTTCCAGCTCAATCTGATAATACCCTGACTTCAGATCAAGAACTGAGAACCATTTGGATCCTGTCAGCACAGAAAAGGTTTCCTCCAAGTGACGTAGGGCATATGCATCTTTCACTGTTTGCAGATTAAGTTTCCGGTAATCTACACAGAGTCTTACTTCACCGTTTTTCTTCCTGACTACAACAATAGGGGATGAAAAGGAGGATTCAGACTCTCTGATTACCCCAGACTCTAACAACTCTTCTAGATGTCTTTTTACTGCATCAAAGTCCTGAGGATGTATTGGTCTAGCTCGCTGTTTGAAAGGAGTTTCATCAGACAACTTGATGCGATGTTTCACTTGGTTTGTGTGTCCAAAGTCCAGGTCATGGTGAGCAAAGACTTCAGGCATATATCCTTTCTCTCCACTCAGCTGGGATAGGTGAATCAGCAAAGTCAAACTTGATATTTGTATCTGTGACAGAAGCTGTCATAGGTGAGGTGTCAATGGAGTTTTTATTCAATGCATCACTGGGCAGGATTTGTTGCAGTGCATGCAATTCAGCAAGGACTCGATTAGGGGTTAGGGTGATATCATGGTATGTCTCGTTTCTCAGCACCACAGGCAGTTTAGCGTGAAACTTGTCAGGTAGAGTAATCAGGCTGTTGGTCACAATGAGACCACCAGGAAGAGAAGCTGTTGAGGGTGACTCCAGAACAACCCATCGGTAAGCACCTCGATGGTTCACGGACCCTTCTAAAATAGAGCACTGACCTGCTGGAATGACTTTGGGTGCATCACTATGAAGCCTTAATGTGCCTACTATGCAGTTTTCAGTTTGCTTATGTCTCATTTCTAGTGTTTTCAGGACCATTTTATAGCCATGATGTGGTGACTGATGTTTCAACTGATTCTTCTCAAAATGTTTCTCATACAGGACATCTAAAGTATTGGTTCCTATCAGCAAGGTGGGTCGTGCTGCTTCGCTGATGTCTGCAACAACTAATGCTAAGGTAGGAACTTCCACAGCTGTACCTAGAAACTCTTTTGGAAAAGTGATGTTCAATTCTACATAACCTGAATATGGAACAGGCTGTCCATTAGCTGCTTCTACTTCTAGTAGATCACCAATAGGTTTACAGCTCAGGGCTGGCTGATGTGTCTCATGAAAGGATTTGGAAACAGTTGTCACCTGTGACCCTGTGTCAAGCAAGCAGTTGTATTTCTGTCCATCAATGACCACTTCAGAAATACACTTGGTCCCTACTAGACCTCTTGGTAAGCTACCGTATGTTTTGGTCTGAGTAGCTTGGTTGTTTACACTGGCCCTGGTAACATTAGGGTTCTTAGTTCTCTGTGAGATTGTCCGGTTCACGGTTCCAAGCATGCTGCTTCTCAATTAACTGCTTCTTTTTAGCAGCCACTAAGGAAGGGTAGGAATCAGCTGGACAGGATACAGCAGTATGTCCGTCTTCCCCACAGCAGAAACAGTACCATGGTCTCGGCCTTTGACTGGACTCTTTGGCAGCACTGGTCTGTGTTTCTTGTGTCACTGTTCTGTCTCTTTTCTTATTTCTCATTTCAGACAGCACTGCAATGGGTTTCTGTGGCTCTTGAACCGTCATGTTGGCAACTTGACTCTGTAGATGGGCTACTTGTTGTCTCAGCTCTAAAATAGCACTTTCTGAGTATTCAGGACATTTTGGCTTTGACACTTTAAGCTGCCCTTGCAAGTCTTTGACCTGTTTTCTTAGGCTGTCAACCTCAGCACTAAGGGTTTCTTCTTCTTGGCTAACATAACAAGTCTCAGCCCTGACAGCATGGGAGCTGGCACGAAACTTTGTAATACCAAGATGCTTCTTCATTCTCATCTCTTTGGCAATGTGCTTGTCTTCTTCCATACGAAGATGGAACAATAGCTCAGAAAATGAAGGTGGGTTATTCTTCTTCTGCTCCAGCTGGAGGTCAGCAAGTAACCCATTATCCCAACATCCACGACAGAACTGGTGTAACAGGTGCCTGTTCTTCTCACTGGTGGGTAAACTGCCTTGTTTGATCACTTTACTTAAAACAATGTAGAGCCTTTGGAGATATTCGGACGGCTTTTCACCAGCATCCTGTAGTGTGTTCAGAAATCTTGTGAAGAGCTCATCACCGTCTTCAACAGTGGCGAAAGCTGAGTCAAGTAGGTCTAGATAAGCTCTTGGAGTAGCCTGTGGACCCAGATGCTTTACTAGATTAGCTGCTGGAGGCAAAAGACTAT
This sequence comes from Astyanax mexicanus, assembly GCF_023375975.1. Classification (NCBI taxonomy): domain Eukaryota; kingdom Metazoa; phylum Chordata; class Actinopteri; order Characiformes; family Acestrorhamphidae; genus Astyanax; species Astyanax mexicanus. The sequence continues at coordinate 34,818,130 of NC_064424.1, read as the reverse complement.
CAAGAACTCTTCTGGATCGACACAAGTCTGACACTGCAGGGTCTTGCAATAGAAGTTCAACGTTGTTTCTCCATGTCTCATAATCAACTTCATTATTAGGATGGGGTTTCTTCCCTGAAAAGACTCTAAGCCTTACTAGGGTATTCGCATGTGCTGCAGTTTCTCCACTCCTTACAACATGTTCAACAACAATGCGTTGAATAGCAGGAGGGTTCAATTCCTCTGGTGTGAGCACCAAACTATGTTCAGATCGTCTCTCTGGGTTAATCACTGGGAAGCTCTGAGCATTCGTCGGTGACTGCGGATAAGCTGAAGACATTTGATTAGTAGGTTCTGCCTCACATGAACTGGAACTATCTTGGATTCGGCCAGTTTGGTTGTCTTCTTGACATGCCATTGTTTCACGACACAGAAGGAGTTGCTCTTGTAGAAGTTCTGTTAACGGCTTCCTGCTTTGTGCTGCTAGCTTTTGGAATTCGGCTAGGAACCAGTTTGCATCAGTTTTTGCGACTGAAGGCACGTATACGCTTGCCAAAGCAGTTATCTTGTAGGAGACATAATTTTGCCTTAAACTACGGTAAGTGTATGGCAGTAAGGGTTTGAGAGTAGTACCCTTTCAATGTAGCCATGCTGCTCTAAATAGTCAGTTAGTTCTGTATCTGTTTCTGTCTCAGTTAACCCACTAACAAGAACTGAGTTAGCAACATTAACTGCTTCCTGTTCTACAATTTCCATGGTGAGTGTACACTGAGTGCTATTTTAGATCTAGATTTTGTTTAGCTTATTTATATAGTTTTTAGGTGGGTGTTCTAATCATTTGGTCTCACTGCTTCCAGTTTTATTGCTCCTGGCTGGCTCGCCAAGTTTCTGTAGCACCACAGATATATACCCAATTACACAACAACTACAATGAGAGTTAATGATAAAATAATTAGGATAGTTCTAGGACCAGTTAGGTTCGCTCAAGGAACAATACACATGGAAAAAATGAGACCAGAATTTGTGCAACAATAAAGTGTATTATAATGTCAGAATCAATTGCAGTAGTAAAAAAAAAACACTAACAAAAATAAACAAATACTGTAAATAAATAAATAAACAAACAATTCACAGTTACTCTGTTTCCAAAAGAATTCACCCTTCAATAACCTTGGTCATCAATGAAAATGGTAAGTATCCCCTTTGTATATTTAATATTATATTAATTACTATTATTTCTCCACACTAATCACCGATGTTTTCTATTTTAGAGGTATTTATGCAGTTTCAAGGTAAGTATTATTGTATTATTTTAATCTGTTTGTAGTTATTTTATAACTAATTAATTATTTCTTCCTTCTAGGTCTGATTGATTATTAATTAAAGGTAAGTATTGTTATAATTAGTGTTATTCAATTAAACCGCTAGGTTATTTTATACCAATAGTTCACCCTTTAACAAACAACCAAAATAAAAAATAACAATTATCTGTAGCAAAAACAATAAATGTATATCAAAACCACTTAGAAATTATCAAAATAAAATAACAGTAATTAACCAATTAAAGTTTAATCCTTTTTAGTGTCTTTGTATTTCAAATAATTAAAGAAGTGTCATTTTCTTTCAAAAAATAAACAAAATAAAATAAGTGTTTTTTTTTTTCCTCAAATAATTTCAAAGTCCACAAATTTTCGTTAATGTTCTCTATCAAGTGTTTGAGAATGTGAATGAAGTGTAATGAAGTCACTTGGGTCCTCGGGCTTGGCTCGCCATCCTTGCACCGCGCACTGCACCGGCCGTGTGCAGCTGAACCACACGAGGAGTGTTTGGGAAGATCATCCAATCCATTCCACCCAACAAAAAAAAACTAGCCTGTTTACATAAAACAGTGTCTGAGTATTCACATAACTTTTTTTAAGTACACTTATATAAGTGAACTCAGCAAAAAACATTACTTTTAACAGTATAACATCTAAACAGGTCTTAAACATCCAAAATACAGCTTAATAAATCTCCACCTTTCCATAAAATTACATTTTAGTGGATAAACTCATCTCACAACTTAACCAATAGCATTAGCATAGCCTCAGGCTTGTAATATAAGACACGAGGGTTAGCTTAGCATAGGCTTAATAAGCTAATTTTAATACGTTAGCTTAGCGAAGGCTAAATTAGCTTAGCGTTAGCATAACATAGATAATAGGCTCAATTCAACACATTAGCCTAGCGATAGCTTAGCGCAGGCTAAATTAGCTTAGCATTAGCTTATCACAGGCTATATTCAATGGGCTAGCTTAGCATAACAAAACACGTTAGCCGCTAGGCTAATTAGCGCTATTTTATTTCTCTATTTATTCGGCAATTTTTGGTCAGAAAACGTGTTTAAATTAGGGCTGGGGCGACGCGTCGACATAATCGACGTCATCGATTACGAAAATACATCGATTTGCATAACGTGCGTCGGCGCGTCGTAAACATGGCGGCGCCTGTGGAGAGCATTAGAGGTTAGATCGGGCCCAAAAATTCCAAACCGACCCAGCCCGAGCCCGTGCACGTTCTGCTCTAGCCCGACCCGACCTGAACCATAAACTGGCTGTTTTCGGGCTGTTTGAATGAGCGAAATATGATCAGAATTATGTAAATTAACTCGGAAACATAGAAGCATAGAACTATTATTTAATTAAAATGATTTTTAAGAACAGCTAAACACAGTTCTGCAAGTCAAACGCGGAGGAGTTCACGTGCGAGAGAGAGAGAGAGACACACACACACAAACAGAGAGAGAGAGATTTGCGTGTTCTGGTGAGAGCTACTCACAGGTGAAGGTTTTCTTTTATCTCCTCGTGTTCATATTCTAGTCCCATACATAATTCTACAGCTCCCTCAGTGTTTTCTGTCGTATTTTGCGGCTAGCGCGAGCGCTTACAACTGACACCGCGGACCGCGGGGTGCCGCCGCGCTTGTGCCGAATCCGACTCCCTGCTGAATCCGACTCCCGCTTCGCGGACAGAATCGGCACAACACCCCCGCTGTAGAACTGCGGTAGTGAAAACAGCGCTTATAAATAAATTAGTTTAGTTTCACTTTCAGTTTTCATTATTTTCGTTTTTTTTTTTTATAAAAATATAATTAAAAAACAGACGCCTACATCTCGGACTATTTTCTGGAGCCCGGGTCATGTCTGGTTCGGGCAGAGAATCTAAGCTCTAGAGAGCATGGACTCCGGAGAGCAATCTCCAGCTACAAAAAAAACGCCAGCGGGCATCTAAAGTTTGGGAGCATTTCACGCAAAAGGGCAACAATGTGGTCCTCTGCCATATGTGCAAAAGGAGCACTTGAAGCGCAAACATCCAGGAGCACTATGTCAACAGGGTCACACAGTAAGTTACCGTTTACATCAGGGTCTCCGCGGGTGTCCTTAAAAAGACTTAAGGCTGTCTACCAAAGGTTTTAAACCTGCCACAGGCAGAAATTATACAGTTTTGGTTTATATTTGTGCATGGCATTTCGCAGTTTCCAGAAACAGTAGCATTATTCATAAGTTCAGGTGTTTAGCTAAGCTAGCTGCCTTAAGTTATTTTAGCTAGCGCCGTCGGCGCTGCGGTGTTACACCGTTTTCTGTCACCGTCGGAATTTTGTGACCAGTGCTCACGGTTATGAGCGTTCATTGGCAAACCGGAAGCTTTCTATACCTACACCTTACCCTCAGCCCTAAACTGAACCGTTTTGGCCAGTCGGGGTAAACATTAGAAACGAACACGTTTCGAATCGGCCAGTGCACCGGTCTGCTGAGAACTACTTGCCCGTGGTCACAAAATCTAGCGGTCACAGAAAACAGTGCAACACACGGTTGTGGTGTATGGGAGCTTATCCATTTTTAGCGTTATAGATCTAAACGTGTTGTACATGTAAGTGATTATAAGTGTGGGGTTTGGTTTAGTAGGCTTGTGTTGTTGTTGTTGTTGTTATTATATATAAATATAGTAATTTATCGTTTGCTTTAAAACGTAAAATAATAATTATTTAAATATGTTTCTCAATAAATAGATTAGTCGACTAATCGAAAAAAATAATCGTTAGAATAATCGTTTAAAAAATAATCGTTAGGGACAGCCCTAGTTTAAATATACTCTAAACTCACCGAATCCTATCCAGGGTTTTCACACACCACCGCAGGGCACATAGACACCAGTTTCTACCTCCACCTGAAGATTACCAGAGCGGGTAACTGGCAAAATTTCACGAGGCACAATAAGTGAGCCTCTCTCTCTTCCTCCACTCTGCAGCCTCAAAACTAACAGCGGTCAGCTTGGTAGTGATTTACTCACTAACTACAACACTGAATTCTAGCGTTTTCTAGTATTTTTATAATACTTTGAGCTGAGAACTTCTTACGTGACCTATCTCTCTTCTCCCGCAGAACTTTCTGAGTTAAAACAGCCAGGGATTGACGTCCACTAACCAACAGGCTCCGCCTCTGTCTCTTAGAGGATTATTATGATTGGCTGCTGTTTTGCACCTTGGATCAACTGAAAAACTGATTGGCTGCTGTTTAGCACCTAAAAGTTTTTATTTAATTTAATTTCTTGAAATAAATAAAAACAATTTCCTTTTAATTTTAAACCACTGTTTGGGAGGTTTTTTTCTTATTAACTAATTTATACTGTTTTAGAATAATTAATAAATAATAAAAATACATTTATTCATTATCTATATTCTGCAGTTATCTGTCTTTGTGACCCATTTAAGACCTGGGTTACACTTGGGTCCTTTCCCTGAACGTCCCGTAACAAATACAAAGACAAGTCGACCTGTTATTGGCTACAGCAGAGCAAAGTGAAGGTAGTGGGTGGCCATCTCAGTCTCCTGACCTCAATATCATTGAGCCACTCAAGTCTGCAGTTCAAGCAAGACAGACCAGGAATTTACAGGAACTGGAGGCTTTTTGCCAAGAAGAATGGGCAGCTGTAGCATCTGAGAAAATAAACAACCTCATCCACACCTACCTAAAAGGACTTCAAGCTGTCATTGATGTTAGAGGGGGCAATACACTGTATGAAGAACTGGGGTATGTGAACTTTTAATCAGGATCATTCGGATGTTTTTGTTTTCATTAGGATTTAAAAAGAGAAAACAGTCATTTGACAATAAATACCTTCACCCAACCACTAACCATGATTGGAAAAAAAGTTTTGTGTTATCATTAATTTTTCTTAAAAATATGGACAAAAAAGCAAAGATTTTGCGGCGGTATGTAAACTTTTAAGCACAACCGTATGTTGTTTTTTTGTCCTCTATAGTTGACACCTTCATATTTCTTTAAATACTGAACTGAATGACTGGTTTATGGAGAGCCTAATGGCAAGTACAAGTTTCAGTTTAAACTGATCAAACGTTTATAAAGTCTGTTAAAGATTTTTAATTAAAGATTTGATTTAATTGCTGGATGTGACCCCCACCCCCTGGGTGCAAGACACTTTTAACTCATAACTTGTTATCCCCTGGACCCAGATATATTAAGAATGTAGTTAACACTTAACATTAAGTGTTGACCAAGTAACATTAATTAATGCATTATTTACCATGAACAAGACATGAGGTGATACATTAACAATGGAACAACATTAATTAATGTTACTTTCACACGAAATGTAGATAAACTAATGTTACAAGTGAAGCATTGTTAAGATGAATAATAAATCATATACTTTATTAATAGTGTTAACTAATGTTATGTAAACAAGTAACAACTGCATTAGTTATTTGTTTAAATGTGTTTATGTACTGCAGTTATAAATATGGTAGTTGTTAAATATTTATTAACTAAATATTAGTTTTTAATAAAATTTTCTGTAAAAACACTTATACAGTGGTAGCTAGTTACTTGTGTCATGTCTGGTGCTGAAAGCACACCTGTGTCCCCCACACTCAGCTCTACCTGCAATAACCAAGCTTCCCACTACAATACCCAGAACGCACCACAGCATGACATCACGCTCACTCCCGATCACATGACACACCACATGAGACCTCCAGGAAGTCCCGAATACTGATTACCCCTCAGTATAAATAGACCATGCTCACGCTGACCTGGACTGTTGCTGAATCATCGGGGCGGAACCATGGATTGGTCAGAGGTGCCGGAGGATGGTGCGGTGTTTGAGTCAGGAAGTGAACCTGAAAGTTTGAGTGGGAAAGCTGCGGCTGATTCTGAGTGGAAGAAAGTTGAAAATAGGACTGCTAAACGGAAGAAAAGTTGGGGATCAGCCTCAGATGGGACTAATGACCAGGAACTTAATCAGAGAGGTGACAAAGAGTTCAAAGTGGTGATCAAGGTTTTGTCTGAGAGTTGTACAAGTTTGAACCCTATTAAACTGACAAAGGATCTGAAGAAAGCACTAGGAGATGTAATCTGGGCAAAGCCGTTAAGGGATGGGAGGGTCCTGCTAATGTGTAAAGACAAAAGACAACAAGATTTAGCTTTAAAGATTAAGATGTTGGCGGGGCAGAAGGTAATGTGCTCTCTTTTTTCCACTAGAACATGGATTAGAGGAGTTATCAGTGGGGTTTCTACTGACCTGACAGAAGGCATGATTAAATCTGGAGTGCAAGGGGCCAAGGTGAGAGAGGTGAAACGTCTCAAGATAGGTAAAGCTGGGGAAAAGGTTGACAGTTTGTCTGTGATGATATTGTTTGATGAAGCTCAATTACCTGCTCGCGTTTATTTGGGTTGTTTGAGTTATGCAGTGAGGGCGTATATTCCTCCACCCCTTAGATGTTATAAATGTCAAGCATATGGTCATGTTGCTGCAGTTTGCAAAGGGAAATTGAGATGTGCTAGATGTGGGGGAGAACACGAGTATGGGAACTGTGGAAAAGGAGTAAAACCCAAATGCTGTAACTGTGGAGGTGAGCATAGTGCAGGATTTGGAGGATGTGAGGTTTATCAATCTGCCCAAACCATCCAACGTGTAAGGATTACTAAGGGTTTGTCATATGCTGAGGCTGCAAAGGAGGTCAAGTTAGGTGAAGAGCACAAGTCATCACAGGAACAGTTGAAGAGGAGGGAACCTCAGGATGGGCAGAGCTTGGTCCGTAGGGACGTACTAGTCCTGGACAAAGTTAAATTTCTCGCGTTTATGGTGGAAGTAGTTAACTGTTCAGCGCAAACAGATAGCAGAACTGAAAGGATTAGGATTATTCTTAGGGCAGCCGAGAAACATCTGGCTATGGAAGGTGTAACAGTTGACCAACTAAATGAGTCCTTAATGTCGCAGTTTGCTACTTCACAGTCTGTAAGTGGCATGTGATGGTGGCCCTTACTCTCCTGCAATGGAATGCGAGAAGTTTGATTGCAAATGGTTTGGATTTTAAGCAATATATTAATAGTAGCAATGAACGACCTAGTGTTATATGTGTTCAGGAAACGTGGTTAAACCCACGTCTGGATTATAGGATACAAGGATATGAGGTTGTCAGACGGGACAGGGTGACGGGCTCTGGAGGGGGGGTTGCAATGTTTATTAAACAAGATTTGAGTTATAAAATAGTAGAGGTGAATGCAGACTTTGAAAGTGTGATGGTGGATGTATGGGTCGGTTCCTGTTTTGTGCGGATTGTTAATTTTTATAATCCTTGTGACAAACTGAGTTTGGATATTCTTGAAAAAGTGAGTGGCCAAGGGTATCATAGAGTTATATGGTGTGGTGATTTTAATGCACACAGTACTTTGTGGGGTTGCAAGGAGTCTGATCATAATGGTAGGGTGGTGGAAGAAATGTTAGAATGTACTGGCCTGGTGTGTCTTAATACAGGTGAGGGGACGAGGTTTGATGTGGCACGGGGGCAATTTTCTGCATTAGATTTGACCTTGACGTCTGGTGATTTGGCTGGGATAGCTGATTGGATGCTTAGGCAGGATGTCCTGGTGGGTAGTGACCATTCTCCAATTTGGTGTAGAATAGGTCTGGACCTAGTCCATGATATAGAGAAGGTAAAATGTTGGAATTTTAGGAAAGCAAATTGGGGTATGTTTTTGGATTTATGTGAGGCTGGGGTTAATGAGATTTCTTTTGAGGATGATGTGGAGACTTTTAATAATAAGATTCAGAATCTTTTGTGTAAGTCTGCAGTCAAGGCTATTGGGAAAACGAACAGTGGGAAGGGAAAGAAAGTTGTTCCGTGGTGGACGTCTGAGTGCTCAGCGAGTGTTAAAAGTCGGCGTAAAGCGTTTCGAGCTCTGAAGTCCCTTCATACCTTTCAAATGTTAATTGAGTTTCAAAAGGCAAGAGCAGTAGCTCGGAATGTTATTCGGAAGGCTAAAAGAAAGTATTGGAGGGATTTTTGTTCTTCTTTAGGACGACAAACATCTGTTGCTGATGTGTGGAGTATGATTAAGAAAATGGGGGGTAAACGGGTTGACTGTAGTATCCCTGTTCTGAAGCATGGGGCTGAGATAGCAGTGTCGGACCGAGAAAAAGCTGAGATTTTAGCAAAGACTTTTATTGCGATTCATAGTAATAATAATTTAACTGAAGAAGCAAGGTTGTACAGGGAACAGCAGAATAGGCTAAATCAGTGTATTATTATGAGATGTGAGGATGGTGGACACCCTTTGGACGTCGAATTTAGTCTACTGGAACTGAAACAGGCATTAGAGTCAGCTAGGCAGACTGCACCTGGGAAAGATGAGGTCTGCTACATTATGTTGAGGAATGTATCAGATAGAGTTCTTCAGTGTGTTTTAGCTTTATTTAACAAAGTATGGAAGGAAGGAAGCCTACCCAATTCTTGGAAGCATGGTGTGGTAGTTCCTATAGTAAAACCAGGGAAAGACAAATCACATGCATCTAGTTATAGGCCTATTGCTCTGACTTCAAATCTGTGCAAACTTATGGAGAAAATGATTGTTAGACGTTTGTTGTATGAACTAGAGAGAAGGGGATTATTGTCTCCTTACCAGAGTGGATTTCGGAAAGGTCGTAGCACTATAGATGCTGTATTATACCTGGAATCAGACATAAGGAAGGCTCAGGTATCCAAAGAGTTTGTCATGGCAGTATTCTTTGACATTGAAAAAGCGTATGACATGATTTGGAAAGAAGGTCTTTTAGTTAAGCTGTATAACATGGGAATTGGTGGTAGACTATTCAATTGGATTCGGGATTTTCTTTTTGGGAGGTCTATCCAAGTTAGAGTAGGTGCTAGTTACTCTGCAATTTATTCTGTGGACAATGGTACACCGCAAGGTAGTGTATGTAGTCCTGTATTATTTAATATAATGATTAACGATATTTTTTCTATGGTTGATTCAGGAATTGGAAAGTCATTATATGCAGATGACGGGGCTTTGTGGAAAAGAGGCCGTAATGTAGGGCAGGTCCAGAAGAAAATGCAATTGGCCATCAATGCGGTAGAAAACTGGGCATTTAAAAGGGGTTTCAAATTTTCAGTGAATAAAACTCAGGCAATTTGTTTCACTAAAATGAGAAACGTTCCGAATGTTCAGCTACAGATGTATGGTCAGACTTTGACACAGGTCTCAGAAGTTAAGTATTTGGGGGTATGGATGGATGGTAAACTAACTTTTCAGTCTCACATTAATAGATTGGTATCAAGATGTAAACATAGTATTAATGTAATGAGATGTCTAGCTGGACTGGACTGGGGTGCAAGTAGGAAGGCGCTAATGCAGATATATTTCTCTCTCATTCGTGCAGCAATAGACTATGGTAGTGTTGTTTATGGGTCTGCCTCAAAAACTGTGTTGCAGAAGGTAGATAAAGTTCAGTTACAAGCATTGAGGGTATGCTGTGGGGCTTTTAGATCTTCCTCAAACCCAGCGATTTTAGTGGAAACGGGTGAACCACCGCTGGACATTAGACGTCAGCAGTTAGCCATGTCCTACTGGGTGGGAATAAAAGGGCATGATATAGATCATCCTGCTAATATAGTTTTAAGGGATTGCTGGGAACATGGTGATAGCAGAGGTAAAAGTTTTGGGTGGATAGCGGGTGAATTGGCTCAGCAAATGAATCTGGAAAGTCTCAGTTTATGTAAAACTGTGATTGCGGCACCAATTTCTCCTTGGCTATTTCCAAAGCCGGAAGTTGACTTAAAATTGCAAAATGAGTTTAAGAAACATGGGAAGCAGGTGATGAAAGATCAGGTAACACTATCATATTTAGATCTCTATTATAAATATGACCTCAAAATTTATACAGACGCATCTGTGGATCCAGATTCAGGAAGAGCTGGAGTATCAGTGTATGTTCCAACCTTTAAGACGGAACGTATTAGGAGAGTGTCAGATTATGTGGCAGTGTATACAGCTGAATTGGTGGCCATTATGATGGCCTTGCTCTGGGTCGAGGATGTACGGCCCTTGAGAACAGTAATATGTTCTGACTCTCAGACTGTTTTGAAAAGCCTAACGAACAGTCAAAAGTCATCAAGGATAGACATTATTTATGACGTCCTCATGATCCTTCTCAGATTACAGCATTTGGGTTTATCAGTTGGCTTTCTGTGGGTACCAGCTCATGTGGGGGTGGAGGGCAATGAATGTGCTGATATGTTGGCAAAGCGAGCCCTTACGCTGGACTTTATTAATGTTTCAGTGCCCTTAAGCAGGCAGGAGGCTAAGCTGCTCATTAAAAAATATGTAACTAGGACTTGGCAAGGTATGTGGGATGGGGAACAAAAAGGAAGGCATCTTTATAAGTTTCAAAGGTTAGTAGGACAGAGAATAATTAGAGGTAAAAATAGACAGGAAGAGTTGGTACTTACTAGGGTACGTATAGGACATTGTGGACTGAATCAGAGTCTGTTCAGAATTGGTAAACATCCGGATGGCAATTGTCTGTATTGCTCTCAACCAGAGACTATAGAACATGTCTTAAAACAGTGTGTGGCATATGATATACAAAGGGAAGAGGTGTTTGGAGGAGTTCGGGCAGTAGGGAATCTATCTATACATAGTATGATTCAAGACACATATAAGTTGATTAAATTTCTTAAATTATCTGGGCTGTTTAATAGGATTTAGAATTCAGCATTTCATGTTCTATCCAGTAAGTGGCAGTAATGCACCAATGACAGGAGTGCTGGCTGCCATTAATTCGACAAAGAAGAAGAAGAAGACCTGGACTGTTTATCGTTTGTGGATTACTGCCTGCTCTGTGATACCCCCTTGCTCGTGTATGAACTTTGGACTGTCTCTCGTTTATGGTATAGTTACCCTATGTTATTTATCTCTGGTATTGTACCTGCTCATCTGTATACCTATTGGTTCTTTTAATAAAGCCTTTAACTTGTATCCGCACAAGTCTCATCCTTGTCTGGCCCTGACAGCTTGTTTTATTTACTAATATCCGTTAACTAGTATAATATTTTTTACTACTTTTATTGGCAATACATCTCTGCATGGATTAGAATTAAATAAAAAAACACTATATTAGTTAGCGGACATTAGTAAACAAAACAAGTAACTGGCTCCATGAGTGTTTTCACAGCCAACTATATTTATAATTAATATTTAGTTAATAAATATTTAACAATTAAGTGCAGGACATAAGCAAATAACAAGAAGATTAACGAATGCAGTTGTTACTTGTTTACTTAATTTTAGTTAACACTATTAATTAAGTATATGATTTATTATTCATCTTAACAAATTCACTTGTAACATTAGTTCATCTACATTTCAAGTGAAAGTAACATTAATTAATTAATGTTATTGTTATATGTTTAGGCAACATTACCTAAGCATTGTTTATGTATTACCTTATGTCTTGTTCATAGTAACTAGGGATGCAACGGTACAGTGTGGCCACGGTTTGTATCACGGTTCTTGGGCCACGGTATGGGTTTGGTTTAAATATATTAATATTATCTAGCTCCAACATGCAGTACGTTTTTAGCCCTTTCTATTTCAACAAGGTGCTCCTACTCACACTTGCAGAGCCAATATTAAATAGAAAAAAGAACAGATGAATTTAAATCACAAAATTGTGTTATTTATATGACTGCTGACTGTCTTTTTGCCTTGTTCATCATACTCAATGCTTGATTCAAAATGGTCCCAAACAGTGGATTTATAAGCTGACGGTGTCAGGGATTTGCACAAGCAAAGACACAAGGAACTAAAACAAGACAGAATAAACAAAACAGAACAAGGGAATAAACAAGAAATAAACAAGGAAAATAAACTAGGATAAACAAGAAATAACCAGGGAAAAATGAGGGCACTAAACTATGTGAAACAATAACGTATACACGGGATAGACAGAATCACAGGGGTTAGTGCAGAAACCGACGAACACAGACAGGAACACACGGGAGACCAGAAACACAGGGAAAACAGGGCAAGGGCGTAACGGAAGCCCCCCTTAAACGCGCAGCTCCCAAGGCGAACCCCGGGGGCTGGCAGAGGGGAGGGGCCAGGAAAAACAAGGGACAAGACTGGGGACTGCACAGGAGACTGGACATGGGGCGTGAATTGAAACTGGATGTGAGACTGGATGGGAGACAGGACAGAAGACAGAGACTGGACGGGAAACTGGACAGGACACTGAGACTGGACGGGGAACTGGACAGGGACTGGGGACTGGACAGGGAACGGAGACTGGACGGGGGACTGGACAGGGGACACAAATAAATGAATCTGAGACAGGACGTGGGACATAAATGGGGACTGGACCGGACATGGGAACAGGGACAAAAACATTAACAGGGACAGACACAAACAGGAATTAAAAACATGAATGGGTGCAGTGGGGCAGTTCATGGGACCAGCCTGGGGTGAGGTCAGGAGGCCTCGGGGCAGGCCTGGGTAAATGGGCCCTGGGTCCAAACACTGTCCTTGGAGCAGGAACAGGGGCAGGCGTGGTGGGTGTCTGAATGCAGTTCAGGGAGCCGCGAAAGTCGTGGTGCGTGGCTCGGCCACCACGGAAAACACGAAGCGGCTCGGCTGCCAGCACTATATATACACAGGAAACACCACACAAAACAACGAACACCTGGGGAAACTAGACACATGTGAATGGAAAATTACTGGGGAACACAAGGGGAGACCAGAAACACAGGGAAACAGTTTCATGTTCCCTCGCCATGACCATGCAGTTTTGTTTAACTAGCCCTCAGAGTCTAGCCCTCTTTAAGTCTGCCTTCAGAGCACTGATTTGCTCCTGGGAAATTCAGAAAAAAATTGGTGGTTGCATGGTTGTGGAGAGACACGCTGAGAGAAGTATATAAAAAAAATCTCCCCTGGGTCCTAAGCAGTCCTGACTATCGCCCAGTACACAGAATGTGTCCAATCAATATCCACAAATGAACATTGAAGTTTTGTCACCTCACCAGCAAGCCAGCTAAATCAAATTAAAGTGTTCTTTCTTTTATAGAAAGGAAAAAACTGTAGTTGGACAGGGGTGGTGTTTTGGGCCGGAGACGGAGCAACAGAGTGGGGGAGGGAGGAAAACGCTGCAGGGCAAAAACATACTCAGTTTTGGCGTGTCTGCTTTGTGGATCAAAGACACTCACTGCTCCTCCTGCTCTGATTTTCTGCTCTGCCCTGTGCTGAGAGTGTCTTTACATGTGTTCCTCTGCAGCAAGTGCTCAGCAGCCCCTCCCCCTGGCCACGTAGCAGAGTCCGCTATCCTAAACAGTGCTGTTTAACTCCGGGAGCATTCATGCGGGGTCATTCAGCAAGTCAAGTCAAGTCAAGAGGCTTTTATTGTCATTACAACTGAGTACAGGTACACAGTGTAGTGAAATTACGTTCCTCCGGAACCATGGTGCAACATGGAACAACAAGCAATAGACAACATAAAGTGCAACATTGACGAACAGCAATTACTGAAGTAGAAGGTTTATAGTTTTTGAGAGTAGCAGCAAATATTGCTGATAGGAATAAAGACATTTGCACCATGTACAGTGGGAGAGCGTTCATTCTCTCTGTTAGTGCGTACACAGAAATATCGCGGTTCATCAGGGTGTATGAAACCAAACAGGCCAAACAGTTCGATAAAATACAGAGAACCATTACATCCCTAATGGTAACTAATGCATTAATTCATGTTAGTCAAAACTTCATGTAAAGTGTTACCAGTATGGTATAACCTTGTATAACCCTGACCCTTATTACTGTTATCCAGGGGTTTACTCCCCTTTAACCTTTATTTTTTTTTCTAAAGCCCCTTAAACAATAGATTCAGGTGAATTTTATGGAAATAAATGGACAACATTCAGACATCAGATAAACAAACTCAATTTAAGCCCATATTATAGCTGTCCTCACTATCCACTTTAGGGAGATGCTGCAGTTCCCAAACCAGGCGATAATGCAGGAGCTCAAGATGCTTTCTACAGTCACTCTGTAGAACATAGAGAGGATAGGAGGTGGAACATGCTCTTTCCTCAGTCTCTGGAAGTAGAGGCAATGCTGGTGTTGAGGGACCAGGTGAGGTTCTCTTTTTCCAACAATTTCCACTGCAGAGCTGTTGATGATGTTCAGTGGGTGGTGGACACCTGGTGCTCTCCTGATAGTTTGTTGGTTCTGCATCAGGCTGTTATCCATTGCACTTCCTCTCTGTATGCTAACTTGTCGTTCTTGCTGTCCAACTACAGTTGTGTCATCAGCGAACTTGATGATGTGGTTTGAGCTGTACTTTGCAGTAGAGTCATTTGTCAGCAGAGTGAACAGCAGTGGACTGAGTACACAGCCCTGGGGGGCACCAGTGCTCAGTATAGTGATGCTGGAGGTGTTGTTTCCGATCCTGACTGTTTGTGATCTCTTGGTCAGGAAATCCAAAACCAAGTTGCAGAGATAGGAGTTCAGGCCGAGCAAGCTCAGATTTTCAATCAGATATTGAGGAATGAGGAATGCAGTCTTTCTTGTTCAGGTGGAGTGCAGTTGAGATGGCATTGTCTGATGATCGGTTTGGACGATACGCAACCTGCAGTGGGTCCAGTGAGGAGGGGAACTGGCATTTGATGTGCCTCATGACCAGCCTCTCAAAGCACTTCATGATGATGGGGGTAAACGCAATGGGATGGTAGTCATTGAGGCAGGACACTCGAGACTTCTTTGGCACAGGAACGATGGTGGTCATCTTGAAGCACGTTGGCACGACAGCATTACTCATGTTGAAATGGTCTGTAAGAACATCCATGAGCTGGTCTGCACATCCTCTGAGCACCAGGTATGCTGTGTGGTCCTGGGGCTTTCCGTGGGTTGACTCTGAGGTCTCCGCACATCAGCTGAGGACAGGCACAGTACCTGGTCAGCTGGAAGAGGTGTGGTCTTCCTTGCCGTCGTGTAGTTCTGTGCTTCAAACCTTGTGTAGAAGCTGTTTAGCAGATCTGAAAGGGATGCAGCTCCATTACAAGCAGGTGGAGATGGCTTGTAGTTGGTGATGGTCTGGATGCCCTGCCACATGCGCCGAGAGTCAGCAGTGTCCTGGAAGTGGGCGTGGATTTTTTTTGTTGCGTAGGTGCACTTTGCCTCTCTGATGCCCCAGGAGAGCTTGGCTCTAGCTGTTCTGAGGCTTCTGGCTGGCGTGTGATGTGATTGTTTTAGAGACAGTAACATCCTTAATGCAATTGCTGATGTAGCCAGTCACTGATTCTGTGTACTCCTCCATGTTAATGAAGTCATCAGAAGTAGTATCCAGTTTATACTCAATCAGGATTAAAAGTTCAACTCCAGCTGAAAAGATCTGCTTATTGCATAATATTTTAACAAGGAAATCAACAATATGAGAGTAAATCTAAACTGGAGTGACCCTCCGTTCAGCCCAGCATTCATTCCGGTTCATATTAAAATTAAATTTAAACTATAACAGTGATTAAAAACGATAACTTCAACATCAACATTAGTTAATTCAGCATTCATTTAGATTATTATCAGTAAGGACTGAGAGCAGTGTGTGTTTGTATGTAGTTTAGTCCAGAAGTCCAGTAGAGGTAGAAGTAGAAGTTCAGAGTGCAAGTTTGCTATAGCAGCATGATAATGTGAATTAAAAGCAGTACAAGATAAAGTGTCTCTGTACGGTTTAAGGTGAATGTTTGTAAACAGTAATTGTTCTTGTAAAGTGTCAGTGCAGTGTGTTTTTAGGATGAGTCTAAGAGTCTTACAGCTTCTGGAATGAAGCTGTTTCTCAGTCTGGTTGTTTTGCACTTGATGCTCCGCAGCCTCCCGCCTGAGGGGAGCGGGACAAGAAGTGCATGTGCTGGGTGGGTGGGATACTTCCTGATGCAGATGGCCCTTTTCCTGCATCTGAAGGTGTAGATGTCTGTGGTGCTGGGTTAGCTGACTCTAACAATCCTCTGTGCAGCCTTCACCACCCTCTGCAGAGCAGCCTCCATGCCACATGTTGATGCTGAAGCACAAAACGCTCTCCACCACAAATCTGTAGAAGGAGGTGAGGACTGCGCTCCAGAGTCCAGTTCGTCTCAGCCTCCTGAGGAAGTAGAGCCGCTGATGTGCCTTCCTGACCAGAGTGAAAGTGTTGTTGCTCCAGGTGAGGCTGCTGCTCAGGTGCACACCCGAGTACCTTTAGCTGTCGACCATGTCCACCGCAGATCCTCCAATGTGCAAGGGGAAGTGGGTATGCTGGCCCCCTCTGAAGTCCACAATCATCTGCTTCATCTTCTTTACATTGATGCAGAGGTTTTTCTTTCCGCACCAACCCTCCAGGTGTTCCACCTCCTGCCTGTAGCTGGACTCATTTCTGTTCGTGATGCATCCAACCACTGCTGTTTCGTCCTTCACAATACTTCACAATATGAGAGCCTGGATAAAAAGGTGAGCAGTCATATGTGAACAGTGTGAACAGGAGGGGACTCAGCACACAGCCCAGGAGGAGAAGTTGCGAATTCTCACAGACTGCAGCCTGTTGGTCGAGAAGTCTAGGACCCAGTTGCACAGGGAAGAGCTCAGTCCAAGTGAGGAGAGTTTAGCTATCAGGGTCTGAGGAATCATGGTGTTGAAAGCAGATGTGAAGTCCACAAAGAGCATACGGACGTAAGAATCCTTCTGCCCAAGGTGGGTGAGGGCAGTGTGGACCATGGAGGAAATGGCATCCTCTGTGGATCGATTCTTCCTGTATGCGAACTGGTGTGGATCCACAGTGACGTTGATAGTGGCTTTGATGTGGGTCTTTCAAAGCACTTTGTGACTATCGGAGTGAGGGCTACTGGCCGGTAGTCATTCAGACCTGTCACTGTGGAGCTCTTGGAGACCAGGATGATGGTGGCAGTCTTCAGGCAAGTGGGGACAGCTGCCTTGATAAGGGAGGTGTTAAAGATGTCTGCCAGGATGTCCGAGAGCTGGTATACGCAGTCTCTTACCACCTGTCCGGGGATGTTGTCCGGGCCAGCAGCTTTCCAGGAGTTGATCCTCCTCAGCGTCCTCCTTGCTTCTGCTGGTGTCTGCTGAGGTGAGTGTGTGAGTCTGGTGCGTGTGTGAGTCTGGTGCTGGGGGGGGGGGTGTCAGGATTCTCAAAGTGGGCGTAGAACTTGTTGAGAGCCTCAGGCAGGGATAGGTCTTTGGAGCTTTGTGCAACCTTGGATTTGTAGTCTGTAATGCACCTGATGCCCTTCCACATGCTCTGTGGATCCTGGGAGGATAAGTGTCCCTGGATTTTCAGAGCATATGCAGCTTTTGCCCTCTTAACTCCAACAGTCAGCTCTTCACATGAGCCTATGTGAGAAACTTAAGCACCAATGACCCTGTTTTATACACCTCTCAGTAGCTGAAATGCATCCAGAAACCCCATTTTATTTAACTGCCACCACTGCCTCTTTGGAAGACTATTTAAGACTTTATTTGTATTGGTTATTTCTTGAGGAAGGACAGGGACATAAGAAAACATGAAACTCACAAAAGAAAAGGACGAAGAAAAAATATAAAAACAAAGATAAAAAGAAAGGGGAAAAAACAAAATCAAACAAAACTAGGTAACGATAGAAAAGAAGATTAAATGTTGGTAGAAAGTGATTTAGTAATTAATGAGAGAGAAGAAAATAATAAATAATTGATGGAGGATAAAAATAATACATTCCAACATAATAACAAGTGTTGTTTGATATCTATTTTTGTAGGTGTTGGTAAGTGTAGTGTATCTCTCTCTCACACCCTCGCGCTCTGCGCTCTCCACGTCGTTGCTCCTCTCTCTCTCTCTCTTGCGCACTCCGCGTAGTTGTTCCTCTCTCTCTCTCTCTTGCGCTCTCTGTGTCGTTGTTCCTCTCTCTCTCTCTCTCTCTTGCGCGCTCTGTGTCGTTGCTCCTCTCTCTCTCTTGCGCGCTCCGTGCTCTCCGCGTCGTTGCTCCACGCTTTCCACGTCATAGCTCAGCGCTTTCCACGTCATAGCTCAGCGCTCTCCGCGTCATTGCTCCGCGTTCTCCGCGTCGTTGCTCAGTGCTCTCCGCGTCGTTGCTCCGCGCTCTCCACGTCGTTCATCCGCTCTCCATTTCATTGTTCAGCGCTCTCTGCGTCGTTGCTCCGCGTTCTCCGCGTTCTCCGCGTCGTTCCTCCGCTCTCCACGTCGTTGTTCCATGCTCAGCGCTCTCGGCGTCGTTGCTCCGTGCTCTCCGCATTGTTGCTCCGTGCTCTCCGCATTGTTGCTCCGTGCTCTCCATGTCGTTGCTCAGCGCTCTCCATGTCGTTGCTCAGCGCTCTCCATGTCGTTGCTCAGCGCTCTCCGCGTCATTGCTCCGCGCTCTCCGCGTCGTTCCTCCACTCTCCACGCCGTTGTTCCATGCTCAGCGCTCTCCACGTCATTGCTCCGCATTCTCCGCATCGTTGCTCAGCGCTCTCCGCGTCGTTGCCCTGCGCTCTCCACGTCAAAGCTCAGCATTCTCCGTGGCGTTGCTCCGCGCTCTCTAGGTCATAGCCCAGCATTCTCCGCGTCGTTGCTCAGCGCTCTCCGTGTCGTTGCTCCGTGCTCTCCGCGTCATTGCTCCGCACTATCCACGTCATAGCTCAGCATTCTCCACGTCGTTGCTCAGCGTTCTCCGTTCGTTGCTCCGCGCTCTCCATGTCGTTGATCCGTGCTCTCCGCATCGTTGCTCCGCGCTCTCCGCATCGTTGCTCCGTGCTCAGCGCTCTCCACGTCATTGCTCCGCGCTCTCCGTGTCATTGCTCCGCGCTCTCCGCGTCGTTGCTCCGCGCTCTCCACGTCATAGCTCAGCATTCTCCGCGTCGTTGCTCCGCGCTCTCCGCACTCTCCTTGTCATTGCTCCGCGCTCTCCGCGTTGTTGCTCAGCGCACTCCTCCAGGACACACCACACCAGCGTCTCACCCCGCAACATTCGCTTCAGGACCCCTTAGGTGTTCCTTATATACACTGCTCAAAAAATAAAGGGAACACTCAAATAACACATCCTAGATCTGAATGAATGAAATATTCTCATTGAATACTTTGTTCTGTACAAAGTTGAATGTGCTGACAACAAAATCACACAAAAATCATCAAAGGAAATCAAATTTATTAACCAATGGAGGCCTGGATTTGGAGCCACACACAAAATTAAAGTGAAAAAACACACTACAGGCTGATCCAACTTTAATGTAATGTCCTTAAAACAAGTCAAAATGAGGCTCAGTATTGTGTGTGGCCTACACGTGCCTGTATGACCTCCCTACAACGCCTGGGCATGCTCCTGATGAGGTGGCGGATGGTCTCCTGAGGGATCTCCTCCCAGACCTGGACTAAAGCATCCGCCAACTCCTGGACAGTCTGTGGTGCAACGTGACGTTGGTGGATGGAGCGAGACATGATGTCCCAGATGTGCTCAATCGGATTCAGGTCTGGGGAACGGGCGGGCCAGTCCATAGCTTCAATGCCTTCATCTTGCAGGAACTGCTGACACACTCCAGCCACATGAGGTCTAGCATTGTCCTGCATTAGGAGGAACCCAGGGCCAACCGCACCAGCATATGGTCTTACAAGGGGTCTGAGGATCTCATCTCGGTACCTAATGGCAGTCAGGCTACCTCTGGTGAGCACATGGAGGGCTGTGCGGCCCTCCAAAGAAATGCCACCCCACACCATTACTGACCCACTGCCAAACCGGTCATGCTGAAGGATGTTGCAGGCAGCAGACCGCTCTCCACGGCGTCTCCAAACTCTGTCACGTCTGTCATGTGCTCAGTGTGAACCTGCTTTCATCTGTGAAGAGCACAAGGCGCCAGTGGCGAATTTGCCAATCCTGGTGTTCTCTGGCAAATGCCAAGCGTCCTGCACGGTGTTGGGCTGTGAGCACAACCCCCATCTGTGGACGTCGGGCCCTCATACCATCCTCATGGAGTCGGTTTCTAACCGTTTGTGCAGACACATGCACATTTGTGGCCTGCTGGAGGTCATTTTGCAGGGCTCTGGCAGTGCTCCTCCTGTTCCTTCTTGCACAAAGGCGGAGGTAGCGGTCCTGCTGCTGGGTTGTTGCCCTCCTACGGCCTCCTCCACGTCTCCTGGTGTACTGGCCTGTCCCCTGGTAGCGCCTCCAGCCTCTGGACACTACGCTGACAGACACAGCAAACCTTCTTGCCACAGCTCGCATTGATGTGCCATCCTGGATGAGCTGCACTACCTGAGCCACTTGTGTGGGTTGTAGAGTCCGTCTCATGCTACCACGAGTGTGAAAGCACCACCAACATTCAAAACTGACCAAAACATCAGCCAGACAGCATAGGTTCTGAGACGTGGTCTGTGGTCCCCACCTGCAGAACCACTCCTTTATTGAGTGTGTCTTGCTAATTGCCAATAATTTCCACCTGTTGTCTATTCCATTTGCACAACAGCAGGTGAAATTGATTGTCAATCAGTGTTGCTTCCTAAGTGGACAGTTTAATTTCACAGAAGTTTGATTTACTTGGAGTTATATTGTGTTATTTGAGTGTTCCCTTTATTTTTTTGAGCAGTGTATATTGCCAGTATATTTTAAGTGTTCACTCATTTCCCCGCCCCCTCGGTTCACTACATTATTAACTAGCCAACGTTCATTTACAGGGATGTCTGCCGTTCATGACACATACTGTGAATTATTTCAGGTTCAAGTTCTTTATTAAAAATGTGTCCAGTTAAATGTTCACGAAAAAATGAGCGTGTTTAATGAACGCATTCTTTTGATCTCGTTCACGCACAACACTGGCCGTGGACAGGCCAAGTTCCGATTTAAGGACTTTAAGCTCTTTTTATGCGTTTCTCGTTTTTGAGGTGCTGCTGCTTTCTCTTTTGGTAAAGCTGTTTGATCCAGCTGTTATATTAATACACTTTTAACGTCATTTTTGTCATTAGATTGTTGTTTTTGTCCGTTCTTTTGTTTTGTTTATATATACTGTGAGCAAATTAGCTGAATGGACCCAGGCAAAGCAGGAGACAGAGGCAGGTTTCAACGAAAAGAACCCCGTAGGGCATTTATTTTCAACCATAAGGCAAAAAGAGAAGCAAAAAAAAAAAAAGACTCTCTGGTGTGTGGAAGGGAGAGAGGTTTAGCTAGCCGGCTAAAGAGTCCAGGATAAATCCCACAGCCAGGGGAGGTTAACTCACTCTACCACTGGGTCGGTTCCAGGATCGTCCTTCAGCAGGTAAGTCCCAATCAGCCTAGAAAACAGAGAACAAAAATGTAGAGTTCTGAGGAGCAGGGTTCAGCCAAACCATACCCAACTGAGAGCTCCCAGAAGTGGCGTTTTTAAAGGTCCCTCTCCTCTCTCAGGCAGCGCTGATCATGAGCTGCCAGCCGTGTCTGATCAGTGCTGCTGCTTCCAGGTCACATAGGTTCAGCGCTGTCCAGGTGCTGAACTTTCAGCCCGGCTCCTCTTGACAGCTCTGTGTTGTCATCGCTGTCCAGGGGCTTTCAGCACGAGCCCTCTGGCTTTGTGGAGCCAGCGGAAACACTCCTCTTGGCGGCCTCCCGCCACAGTACTCCCCCCCCTTCAGCTGGCAGCACAGGGACAGAGAATCCTGGTGGAGGCGAGAAAGAGCATCCGCATCCGAGTTGTCCTTCCCTGGTCAGTGCCGCACCTGGAATGAAAACTCCTGAAGGGTGAGGAACCACCTAGTCACCCGAGCATTAGTCTCTTTGTGTTTGGAGAATTTAGTTTTATTTTTTTGAAATTCGTTAGATTATATTTTTGTCAACATTTTGGGTTTATTTTCGTTTGTTATTTTTCTAATAATAATAGTAAATGCATAATTGATTTTCTTTTTTTTTGACGGGCGAATAATAAAAAGTAACGCTATAGTTACTTTTACTGGTAACTAATAACTTTTATAATGGAGTGACGAGTAACGAGTAACTATAACTAATTACTTTTTCAAAGTAATGTGCCCAACACTGATGGTCGATGAGCTTGTCCACCCAGGGCATGGGGTATGAGCCGAACCGGGACACTCCATTCAGCTGGCGGAAGTCATTGCAAAAGCGCCATGATCCATCTGGCTTTGGCACCAGGAAATTTGGGGCTGGACCATGGGCTGGATGATGCTTCGATAACCCCCAGTTTCCTCATTTTCTCTACCTCCTCTTCGACAGCTTTTCGCCTGGCCTAGGTAGGGGCACTGTCTTACCACCACCCCAGGAGGGGTAGAGATGCGATGGTGCAGTACTTGGGTGCGGCCTGGGACGTCCGAGAAGAGACGATGATGCCGGTCCACGCACTCACGCAGGTCTTGCTGCTGGGGAGGGGACAGATCTTCCCTAAAGGGAACTTCCGGCCTGGCACGGTCCTGAACAGCCTGGGAGAACATAGAGAGAGGAGGAGGAGGCTCGATACATTTTTTTAAACAGGTTAATATGGTATACCTGAGTCCTTTTCCTCTTATCTGGCTGATCAACTCTGTAGTTGAAAGGGCTGATTTTCTCCCGAATGGTGAAGGGACCTTGCCGGCGGGCCAGGAACTTGCACGTTGTAGTGGGAATGAGAACCATCACTCGCTCCCCCGGCTGGAACTCCCTCAGGATGGCCGGCCAGTTGTACACCCTCTGCTGGGCCTGTTGGGCCTCCTGCATGTGTTCCCGGACGAGAGGTAAGACGGCATTAATTTTCTCACTCATGTTTTTCACGTGATCAATGACAGACCTGAACGGTGATGGCTGGCTCTCCCATGCCTCCTTCACCACATCGAGGAGTCCGTGGGGCTTCCTCCCATACAGCAGTTCAAACGGGCTGAACCCGGTGGAGGCTTGGGGCACTTCGCAGACTGTGAAAAGGGCGTGAGGGAGGAGTTGGTCCCAGTCACGGGGGTCCTTCTCTACGATCCGCTTCAGCATCCTCTTGAGCGTCTGGTTGAAACACTCAACCAGACCGTCCGTCTGAGGATGCCAAATGGACGTGGTGAGATGTTTAACCTGCAGGAGACGACACAGATCAGACATGAGTTTGGAGACAAAGGGCGTACCTTGGTCAGTGAGAATCTCTTTTGGGATCCCACCGGACTTATCAACAAGACAAGCTCCTTTGCCACCACCCAAGAGGTTGCCTTCCTGAGTGGCACCGCGTCCGGGAAGCAGGTGCCGTAGTCTACCAGGTCCAGGATGTAGTCATGCCCACGAGCCGACTTGGGTAGAGGCCCCATGAGATCCATCCCTAGCCTCTCGAAAGGGGTGTCGATGATGGGAAGGGGGACCAGGGGAGCCGGAGCGGGCTTATAGGGGCTGGTGAGCTGGCACGTGGCACAACGGCGGCAGTGGTTCTTCACCTCGGCGTGGATGGAAGGCCAGTAGAAGCGCTGTTGTATCCGGGCCAGGGTGGTTTCTGCCACTAGATGTCCTTCTAGTGGGTGTTGGTGGGCTAGGTGCATCACGGCGTCCACGTGCCGTGTTGGGTTCAGGAGCTGCTCTACCTTTTCCCCATTCACAAGTACCACTCTATAGGCCAAGTGATTTTTGATGATGAAGTAGGGGGAAGCTGGTAGCTCAGGCACCGTGGGTTTACCACCTCCTTGATGTTGGCCCACACGTTCTGGAGCCGGGGGTCCTCTTTTTGGTCACGGCCGAAACATCCCTCTCTGAGGACCTGTTGGTGAAGAGAGAAGAGAGGATTAGACTCAAGAGCTCTCTCACCTTCTGATGCACTCTCTTCCGAGAGGGAGCGTCCGCTGGCGGCCAGGACTGGCCGCATCCGCGGCCTTCTTCGCCGGCGTGACCTGGCTCGGCTCCGGAGACGTGGGGCTCTGCGTAGCTCAGCCTCGAAGTTGGGGTAGTTTTGACCGACTATCAGGGGTATGGGGAGGTACGGGAGTAACCCTATTATGAGGGGCCAGCTTTCCCCAGGCCGACCCAGCTCAACTGGAGCTGTGGCCATGGTCCGTCCGTCTCCGTGCACACAGGTCACATTTAAGGTGTCTGGCCCCGGTCGGACCCACGGAATGGCGCTGGGTTGGGCCAAGGTTATTGTGCTTCCTGAGTCCAAGACAGTGGTTACCTTCCTGCCATCTAGCTGGAGAACACACGTGGGCGGGGGTTGGACCTGGCTAGAGTGAAGTCCACATCCTGCGAGCCAAGCTTTGGGAGCAGGGGTGAAGCGTCGTGGGCTTTCGGGCTCTGTGGGCATGGGCTCATCAGGGGGACTGGGGATCGGCTCTTCGGGCCGGTATCCCAGATTAGGGAGCCTTGGAGGCTTAAGTTCATTGGCCTTGGGGCTATAACGCAATAGGGGCCTCTCTTTCTTTACAGGGGAGGGCAGTATGGGTCTTCGTTTAGAAGCCCGGGACATGGCCAGGACGGTTTGGGCGGCTTCCGTCGCCTCAATCATAGTCTTTGTGGTGGCCGGCCCCTTCAGTCCGACTGCCTTCTGAAGTTCAGGAGGGAGAGTCTGGAGGAAGTGGTGAGTGACTACTTTCTCCAGGACCTGCTCTGGACTACAGTGTTCTGGCTGTAACCGCCTCTTGGCTAGTCTAGGGAGTTGCGTCATTTGGGGCCTAGGAGGTGACTGCGCATTAAAACCCCATTTATAAAATTCTAAGGCTGCTACAGCGGGGCCTACGCCTATACGTGCCAGGATTTCCTCATTTAAAGAGTCATAATCTTGCATTTGGACAGGGGAAAGGGAATAATAGGCCAGGATAGAGACCCACTCCTCCTTGGGCCAAACTTCTCTCTCCGCGATACATTCAAAAGTGTAGAGGAATGCTTCTACGTCATCGCCGGGGGTGAGCTTGGTGAGGAGGCGGTGGGCGCAGGCTGGCCTCCAGAAGATGTTGGAGAACCTGGTCCATGTCCTGAGAGTGCACAGATTAGAGATAACAAGAGGGGGGAGAAATGTTTTCTCTTCCTCCAGCGCACTCTGTCCGACACCACTTATTTAGTGATGGACAGAAATGTGGAGGGAAAAATAGAGAAAATGTAAAAAAAAAAAACTCCTACCTCTGCCACCACTTTGTCTAGGTCTTGACCAGCATTCTCCACCAGTGTGAGCAAATTAGCTGAATGGACCCAGGCAAAGCAGAAGACAGAGGCAGGTTTCAACGAAAAGAACCCCGTAGGGCATTTATTTTCAACCATAAGGCAAAAAGAGAAGCAAAAAAAAAAAAAAGAGTCTGGAAGGGTGTGTGGAAGGGAGAGAGGTTTAGCTAGCCGGCTGAAGAGTCCAGGATAAATCCCACAGCCAGGGGAGGTTTACTCACTCTACCACTGGGTCGGTTCCAGGATCGTCCTTCGGCAGGTAAGTCCCAATCAGTCTAGAAAACAGAGAACAAAAAGTTAGAGTTCTGAGGAGCAGGGTTCAGCCAAACCATACCCAACTCAGAGCTCCCAGAAGTGGAGTTTTAAAAGGTCCCTCTCCTCTCTCAGGCAGCACTGATCATGAGCTGCCAGCCGTGTCTGATCAGTGCTGCTGCTTCCAGGTCACATGGGTTCGGCGCTGCCTCCCGCCACAATACATATTTCCTTTTAGTGTGGCTTGGTTTGTTTAATTTCATCCCCAGACGCTTTTTTCCGTTTTTTTTTTCAGTATTACAAGTTTTAGTAATTTTCTATGGTTGTGTGGAGAATTTCTTTTTTTTTTTTTATTCGTTAGATTATATTTTTGTCAACATGGGTTCATTTGCGTTTGTTATTTTTCTAATAATAGTAGTAAATACATAATTGATTTTCTTTTTCTTTTTTATACAGGCGAATAACAAAAGTAACGTGATAGCTACTTTTGCTGGTAACTAATTACTTTTATAGTGGAGAACTCTGTTACTTTTTTGGAGAAGTAAAGAGTAACTATAACTAATTACTTTTTCAAAGTAAGGTGCCCAACACTGGTTGGGTATTGGATCTCAGTTTAGCTATTTTCAGGATTTCAGGATTGTTTGATTTTGTGGGGTGATTACTGTTGGAGGAAGGTACTGATGGATGTCCAGATTAAGTTGTATTCAGGAATTCTACTGCGCATGTCTGTTCCTTCGACGCTTCCGGTGGCACTGTTTTCAAATATTCAGCTGTCAAAATGATGAGCACATATTTTGCACATCTCCCGAACACAGAGCAAACACGCTATAGTCAGAAATTAGTAATAAGTGATCAAAGCACTTTTCCTGATCCTTTTGATAGGGATTTAAGAGGGAAGGTTTTTTCCTCTGATTTAAAACGCTTGCCAGAGGTGATCTACCCAGATGTGATCACTATCTTGTTGAAACGGAGTGTGTTTACACCAGACAGGCAGTGAAAGCTTATCACAGTTTGGACACATATAATTACTTTGTCAGTGGAAAAGTTGGAAATATTTGTTGCTATAGTATCACTATAGTGTATTAAGGTTGGAGCAAGTCAAACGCTATCCAACACGTACTCTGCACGATTTATAGCTAAGAAGGAGGGAGAAGTTGTAAACGGACACTGTAACTGCATGGCAGGTTAGCAGTGCGAAAAACGAAAGCAGGCGTGTTTACTATGGAGGATCAAAAATGACATAAGTATAAATAAATAAATGCAATAAATGTAGAAATAAATAAATAAATGAATAAATATATAAATGTTGAAATAAATAAATAGTATATAAATAAATGCACATATAAAAGAAAAAATAAATTAATATATAAATAAATACACGTATAAATAATTTTATAGGTAAATAACTAAATCAATAAATATGTGGAAATAAATCAATTAATAAATGTAGAAATGTTATAATAAATGAATGAATAAATAAATAAATGTTGAAATAAATAAATGCACATATAAATGAATAAATAAATAAATGTTGAAATAAATAAATGTATTTATTAATTTATTTATTTTCAGACAAACGCAAACGTGTTAAACCAAGTTTAATGAATAAAGGAGCAGCACAGACAGTGGTCAATAATGCAAGGTCAATACTGATAGACTGGGGCATACAGGGCTAAACATACTGGAGTAGAGTACACAGTCCAGGGTCGAGTGCAGGCAGGGCAGTAACAAAGAGAAGGCAAAAATCATGGCCGAATAAATAGTCCAAGGATTAAAACACAGGTAGAGCAAAAATACAGGGAAGGCAAAAATTGGAGTCGGAGTACACAGAAAAATAGTAATACACGGAAAAACACACCAGAGATAAAGAAAGTTCGTTGTAAAATAGGACGAACCAAACAATACTCAGCAAAGAAGCAAAGTTCTGGACTGGCTTTTATACCTGGCCAAACAAGTGTTAGTAATCGGGAGAATTATTTCCTGAAGGCGTCACATGATCGCCAGAGTCACCGCATGGTGTGTTTTGGGTAGTGTAGTCTCGTGGTGGTGAATCGCAGATAGAGCTGAGTGTGGAGGGAAACGATAGGGCTGACAGTGCCAGACGTGACAGCACCCTTTATAGCTGAAGAGAACTCTTCACACATATTCTTCTATCATAGACATTTAAAATCTTACTTGAAGTTATTCATAAAAACAAGTCAAATATATAATACTTTAATGATGCACTTATTAATAGTTAATACTGTTAAAAACTATGGAATTTATGAGTGAGAAAATAGCATGTTTGCTGGAAACCTGGAACTGTTGAGCTTGTAAAAATATTTAACCGCAACTTTTACCAGTTTCCTCCTGCCCTGACTTTTCTGGTTTTTCACCAAACTTTTCTGTCACTGGAAACGTGATAACAGTGTAAGTCTTGTGTTCGATATAAGGTGGTTGGATCACTCTTCTATCAAAAAGAAAGCAGGATGGAGACAGATTACCAACTTGAAGTGCTGTTTATTTACTACTGCTCCAGGCACCTGCATTTAGCGCTCCCAAAAACTCTGATGCACTTCCTGTCAACTCACAAGTGACATTTTACACCAATCACAAAGCAGAACAGATATTCATACAAATAAACAAAACATTATTTTTTTATTTTACTGTTGTATTACTAGGATTTTAACTGCAACCTTACATTATATAATTTTAAAACTATTAAAACATTTAAACTATTTAGTATATTTTGTCAAATAGAAAGCTTTTCTTCCCTGTCTCACTTAAGAAACGCCCTCATTTCATACTATAACAACTGCAGGGTAATATCAGTAGTTGAAGAAAAAAAAAGTAATCAGTGTAGGTATGTGTAAGAACAGTCTCATGTCAGAACATAGTCCCTCAGGTAACTTAGCAGTCTCACTTGACGTCGACCAGGGCACACTGAAGAACTTGAACTGTGGCCCCCAAGAGCAGGAGGGGAGGCAGGAGGTTGACTCACTAACAGAGTTTCAGGGGAGTCAGCAGCAAAGGCTTGTGACTCAGAGTTGGCAACTGGAGGTGAACAAGTCTGTAAGGACTGTGAAGATGCTTGGCTGTTGGCAGACACATTGAAGGTTCTGGTGCTTGCAGATTCTGATGGCATAAAGAGCAGTGCACCAGACAAAGCAGTCAAGCATGGAAGTTTAGGTTGCTGGGATGAGTCCTGCACCATATTATCAGGCACTGTAGAGAGGTAAGGCTTTAGACGGTTGTAATGGACAATCTGAGATTTGTCAGTTGGGTTTAGCAGATAATGGATCTTATATATCACCCCAGGGTTATCATCCTCAGATCCAAGACACTCCAGTACTTCAAATGGACATTTGTCAAGCTGTGGTGGGGTCATTTAACGATACAAGATCACCTGGGTTTGTAACAACAGCTTAGCAGGCATTCTTGCTTCATGCCCAAGAGTGAGGAAAAATGGGCTAAAGCCAGTTGTGGCATGAGGGCAAGTATTATAAGCCATGGCGACTTGATGAAGGCAATCATTCCACTCACCAGGTTGTTGGAGAAGCGACTTGGCCAGCTGGTCAATGAGAGTTCTGTTAAACCTTTTAACCAAACCATCGCATTGGGGATGATATGAGCTTGTACGCGTTTTCTTAACACCAAGAAATTTACACAGGTGACTGATGAGGTCAGACTCAAACTGACGACCTTGATCAGTGTGTAGGGTTTCTGGAATGCCATGTTCTCGAATGTAGTTTTCAAAGAGACACTTGGCTACTGTTGTAGAGCGCTGATCTGGGATTGCATAAAGATTTACATATTTGGAGAAATAATCTTGGACGACAAGCACATATCTGTTGCCACGGCTTGAGATTGGGAGTTCAAGGATGTCAGCAGCAACTTTTTGGAAGGGTGAAGTTGCAACAATTATTTTCATAGGTGCCCTCATGTGAGGTGTAGGACTGCGTCTAGCATCACATGGAGCACAAGTCTTGCACCACTCACAAATGTCACGTGACATGAAAGGCCAGTAGCAAATCTGTTGTGCACGTTTCAAGACTTTTTCTGCTGAAAGATGACCAGCTACTGGGTTCCCATGAAGAAGCTTAAGAACACCTTAAGAACATTTGGTGCAGCACTGATTTAGAGGATGTGTCGTATACTTTACGACAGAGAATACCATTATTAAAAGTCAGTCTGTGATATTCTTGCCAATATACTTTGTCCAGAGGTGAACACTTTTTCATACGCCAGTAAGGTGTCCTTTGACCTCTAGCTTTCCATCTCATGACCTCTGACAGGACAGGGTCCTGTTGCTGTTTCACTTTTAAGTCATCTTCTGTGAACTGAAGTACAATGTAGATGAGGTGACTTCAGAGGAACATTGTGGGGCATGGCTGAGCAGCTGTGGTGAATTCAGAGTGATAATATTATTAACTGGCTTGAGATGTGGTGTCATGCCAGAACTGGAATAAAGAAAAGGATTTTCCATTTACTGTGGTATTTGAACTGGCTGGTATCCCTCAGCCACCCCAATCCCCCACCCCCGCCTGCCCCCAGAGTAGTGACGAGTAAGAAAAATTGTTTCTCTTTACACATTTTGTTCAGACTGTTTAACACCAATCCAGTAGGTGGCGGTAATTCCCCCATTTCTGTTCTTATCTTGTGGAAAGAATAAGAATCAGGGGAAAGTTACTTGAGAAAATGGGTAAAAAAGAAGACAAGGAGCGAAAACGGATGAAATCGGCGGTAACATTGTCCCAAAACACTGTTGACCTGTTCAAAAAAAGACCCAAAATTGGTAAGCTGCTGAGTGCAGGGCTTCTATTTCTTTACAACTCCCCTGCGTTAAAAGTTCCGGGCTCGGCTTAGCCCAATAGTATATTGTACATGTAACACCGAATTATTACTGTTATTATTGCGATAACTCCAAAGTCTGGATTTTAGTTGATTTTTAAGAAATGTAGGTTAATTGACAGTAACATTCAGTCACTCACTTTCAGTGTTGGGCACGTTACTTTGAAAAAGTAATTAGTTATAGTTACTCGTTACTTCTCTAAAAAAGTAACTGAGTTACTAACGGAGTTACTCCACTATAAAAGTAATTAGTTACCAGTAAAAGTAACTATGCGTTACTTTTTATTATTCGCCCGTCAAAAAAAAGGAAATCAATTATGCATTTACTATTATTATTAGAAAAATAACAAACGAAAATGAACCCAAAATGTTGACAAAAATATAATCTAACGAATTTCAAAAAACAAAACGAAATTCTCCACAGAACCAAAGAAAATGACTAAAACTTGTAATACTGAAAAAAAACGGAAAAAAACGGAAAAACGCGTCTGGGGATGAAATTAAACAAACCAAGCCACACTCAAAGGAAATATGTATATATAAAAAAACAAAATAATGGACAAAAACAACAATCTAATGACCGTTAAAATGGTATTAATATAACAGCTTCACCAAAAGAGAATAGAGCTTAGATCGGGCCCAAAAAATCCGACCCGACCCAGCCGGAGCCCGTGCACGTTCTGCCCGAGCCCGAACCATGAACTGTCATTATGAGCCCGAGCCGGACCCGAACCGCCCCATAAACTGTCTGTTTTCTGGCTGATTGAATGAGCGAAATATAATCAGAATTATGTTAATTAACACTGTAACATAAAAGCATAGAACTATTATTTAATTTAAATGATTTTTAAGAACAGCTAAACACACTGCAAGTCAAACGCGGAGGAGTTCACGTGCGCCCAGAGCTACGTGGTTACATTTTTCATTTTTATTATAGTTTAATTTTATTATTTTTTTTTTTTTCTGTTCAGTAAGTTTTTAGGGTGGGCTTGCTAGTTTTTATTAGTTTTCACACATCTCATCAGAGAGATCAATCTAAGAAAGGTGAGAGAGAAAGAGAGAAAGAGAGAGAGAGAGAGAGATTTGCCTGTTCTGGTATGAGCTACTCACAGGTAAATGTTCTCACATACTGTATCTCCTGTTTCTCTTTCATCTGCCTCGCACGCATATTGTAATCCCATACATAGTTCTGCAGTTTCTCAGTGTTTTCTGTCGTATTTTGCGGCTATCGCGAGCGCTTTACACAAGAACTAACGGACCACGAGGTGCCGCGCGCTCGGCACAACACCTCCCGCTGTACAACTCCGCTGTACAACAACGCTTATAAATAAATTAAACACGAAAATGAGGGTATTCTATCAGTAATTTCAGTTCGTTTTAGTTAGTTTTATAAACACAAAATACAGTTCGAGATAGTTATGTTTCCTTTTAATTACCGTTTTTCAGGGGCGCAGATGGAAATTTTGAACTGGGGGGGACCAAGCTGTAAAATCATATATATATATATATATATATATATATATATATATATATATATATATACGTATATATATATATATATATATATATATATATATATATATATATATATATATATATACGTATATATATATATGATGCAATAAACTTTAGAATATTCACTTTTTTTGATCAACACTAGCCATACTGAAACTGTTATTGGTCTGGTATGTCAATATGTCCCCAGTGCCGTCTGCGCGCATTCTTACACCATGATGCCAAATCACTGACAGCCTACTATTCCATATCACACACCAAAATTTCATGCCTTCTGCAAATTTTTATTTTAACATTTGCTGATGTCAACAAGATGAAAAATCTCAATCTCAGCACAGAAACTTGAAAAAAACTGAAAGAAACTGTATTATAACAAAAAATCAAAGAACCTATGTGCAAAAATAATAATAACAAAATTAAATCAAAAATTAAAATCAATGGAGAGCCGCTGCATGCCTCGGTGCATGCCGGGTTGCGTTGCGTTTAACGCAGCTCCGCCCTCCGCCTCAATTTTATTCAAATAAATCCGGCCGCCGCACTGTGTCCAGTCCAGCCAATCAGGGAAAAGCAGGCTGCGTCCAGCCAATGAGGGAAGAGCAGGCTGCGTCTTCACACACACACACACAGAGAACAGGCGCCTTTCAACCACAGAAGAGAAGCTGAAAGCGGCAGAATATGGATTTATAGAGCTATAGGTTACAGTGAGGTTGTTAAAAAAATAAAAATATTAAACTTATGACTGTCTACTTCTGTTGCTTCATTTTAATTCAAAAACGAGCAAGGAGATCCAGCGCAGCGGATTGCGTTGAAAAAAGTGCCAGTGGACACGTACCGTAAGGAGCTGGTAACTGCCTGTGTCTGTAGTCTACAGGTAACCAGCTCCTTAGAACCCCGGACTTGAGAAGGTGCGTTAAATTTACATTGGAACTGGAACACGGAGCTCCGAACAATGTAACCTCTGAACTGAACGCTTCCTAGTTTAAAAACGAGGGCATTGTGGAACACAGAACTCCACAAACGTACAGTTAATTAAATTAAAACCCCAACGTTTATGCTTGTAGATGCTAGATTTCAGATGAGGTCACTATAAATCTGGGGGGGACATGTCCCCCCCGTCCCCAGTGCCATCTGCGCCCATGCCGTTTTTATTAGATTCAGTTAACACAAATGTTTTTTCACTTTCAGTTTTCGCTATTTCGTTTGCTTTAGTGAACAATAATAATTGGTTACTTAGCAACATTGTGATTATCACACCAGAGCTTTATATAAAATAAAAATAGGAGCCCGATTTCGGGTCGGTCCTCGGGTCAGGTCGGGTTCGGGCAGAGAATCTAAGCTCTAAAAGAGAAAGCAGCAGCACCACACAAACCGGAGCAGCTAAAAAGAGCTTAACGTCCTTAATTCGGAACTTGGCCTGTCCACAGCAATCACTGAATTAATTAGAGCACGCAAATCGTCACAATTGTGCCTCACTTCACCACGCCAAACCACAGGCACAGCGGTCAGAAGCTCAAGTTCACCGGAAAGAGGAGGGGTTAACCAGGGCAAAGCGAAGAAAAAAAAAAAAAAAAGTTAATAGAGCGGCTAAAGTAACGTGCAGTAACGGGGTGTCGGAAATGGTAACGGCGTTATAGTTACAGTCATAGTAATTAGTTAGATTACTCGTTACTGAAAAAAAGCAATGGCGTTAGTAACGCCGTTACTTTTAACGCCGTTACTCCCAACACTGCTCACTTTGCAATGCTGATGATCAAGCTAGGGTGTATTTTACGAAGTCCCAGCACAGTTGTAGGAAGATTTGAATAAGACAGAACACTTCAATTTATTTTATTATTAATTCATGTTTAAGTTTTAATGACCATACCGATACTGTTCCTAATGAAGTAACTCTTATCTATTTATGTCAATAGTAGAGAGATAGACAATAAAGGACAGCAACATCAGAGACAGACAATGGAGGGCAGCAACAGAGACAATGGAACAAAGCAACAGACAACTGAGGTGAGCAACAGAGACAGACGATGAAGTCACATCACAGATGTAGGAAGTTTGAGTAACACTTACATTTATATAAAATTTATGTTAACAGTGGGGAGCAACAACAGATTCGCAACAAACTTATAATAAATAAAATATGTCTAAATTAAAAGGTTTGAAGTGTGCTCATGTATTTAGGGGGCATTGGAGTAGAGAGCCAAATGAAGTCCACTTTTGGGGGAAAAAGATCCCCCCCCCCCCATCACAATGCTGGCTACGGGCCTGAGCATCCGCATTACTGTGTTTTTTTCCATCTCTGTAGAGAACAGTCCATTCAAAGGAGTCAAGTTCCAAAGACCAGCGTGCATGACGGCTAGTTCTATCATTGTCAGTGGGGATTGTTTGAAGGCCTACAAGTGGTTTGTGGTCTGTGATGATTATAAACGGTTGCTTGTAAAGGTAGTGCTTGAAATATCTCACTGACCAAACAATGGCCCAGAGTTCTCTATCATATGTTGACCATTTTCTTTCAGCTTTTGTGAGAACATGACTAGCATATGCGACCACAGTCTCATGACTCCCATGCTTCTGAGCTAACACAGCTCCAATGGCAGAACCAGAAGCATCAGTGTAAAGACTAAAAGGCAATGAGAAATCTGGAAAAGCAACCACTGGAGGATTTGACAGGGCATTTTTCAGGTACGCGAATGAATCTTGGCATTGGGAAATCCACTGAAATGGAACATTCTTTTCTGTAAGTGCATGGAGTGGAGCAGCATTGTGTGCAAAATTTCTGATAAATTTACGATAATAGGAGCAAAGCCCCAAAAATGCTTCTGAAGGAGTGTGTGGAGTGGGCCGCCCTGCAACAGTACATTTCGTGGATCTGGCTGTATACCATTTTTTGACACCACATGACCTAGAAACTTGACATGGTCTCTGGCCAGACAGCATTTTGCAGGTTTTAGCTTAAGGTCAGTATCTTGAAATCTGGAGAGAACCTCTTCCAAGTGCAAAAGATGATCACTGAAAGAACGGCTGTAAATGAGAACATCATCTAAATTCACTAAGCAGGTTTTCCATTGGAGACCACGAAGCACCATTTCCATTAAACGTTGGAATGTTGCTGGGGCATTGTTAAGACCCATGGGTAAAACCTTGAAATGGTATAGCCCAGAGCCAGTAGTGAATGCAGTTTTCTCTTGATCTTGCTCCTCTACTTCAACTTGCCAGTAACCGTGCTGAAGGTCCATGGTTGAGAACCATGCCGAGCCTGATAAAGCATCGAGTTAGTCAACCCTTGGTAACGGATGAGAGTCTTTAATGGTCACCACATTAAGCTTTCTATAGTCTAGGCAAAATCTCCGTGTGCCATCCTTTTTTCAAAATAGGACCACTGGTGCAGCACAAGGACTATAGCTTTCCTCTATGACATCAGCTTCCAGCAGCTTGTTCACTTGACTTTCTATTTCGGCTCTCTTCTGTGGTGTTACTCTATAGGCACTCTGCTTAATTGGGGTTGCATCACCAGTGCATATGCGATGTTTGATTATGCCTGTGCGACCCCTGTCTTCTGAGTGCCTACTGAACACAGTGGAGTACTTTGTAAGTAGAGACTTTAATGACTGAGAATGAGAATGTGATAGGTTTGTTTCATCTATCTGCACAGGTGGTGTAGTATCACAATGTCACAGCCTAGTTTAAAATGGGCCAAAATATCCCTTAACCCAATTTTTAAAAAACTTATACACCTTGGGGATCAGTAAAGCCAACAGTAATACACCGGAGAGGGTATACATTTCATAAGCATTTATTAAACAATAGAAAAATAAGATCTACTTAAAAGAGATTAAGAAATCAGATTTTGCAGAAGTCCAAAACCCTGGCAGCAGCTCAAGGAAGTAAATACAGTCCACAGTCCACTCAGTCCTTTGTTGGCTTCACCACTGACAACACACCAAAAAAGAAAGAAAGAAACAACAGCAGTCACTAAATTTTATAATTTAGCTAAATCATATAAACAACAACACACTATAAATAAATATAAATCAAAAGAATAACAAATGAACCGAACTCTACTGGCTAGAACTGGTAAAACACTAAATATTCACTCCTTCACACCACTGCACACTCGATCACCCCAAAATTCAAATATACAAATTAATATATAACTCAAAGCCAAAGAAAAACCC
Source organism: Astyanax mexicanus (assembly GCF_023375975.1). Taxonomy (NCBI): domain Eukaryota; kingdom Metazoa; phylum Chordata; class Actinopteri; order Characiformes; family Acestrorhamphidae; genus Astyanax; species Astyanax mexicanus. The sequence goes on along the minus strand of NC_064424.1, from coordinate 34,781,981 downwards.
ACACACTCTTCACAAAAAATAAATAAATAGCAAATTAAATGTAACCAGAAGCCAGAGTAAAAAAAAACTAAATTCTATTATTAATTTAAAGTAAACCAAATTAATAACCCAAAAAAATATAAAATGTACTTAAAACTAATACTAGTGGCGAGCCAAGAGTAGAATTTTCTCAAAATATGGGGGGAATAGCACTTAACTTAGGGAAGGGTGAGCGTTCTCACCCTTCCTTCTCCTCACAACGCCTCTTGGAGCAGACAATAGAGTCTCTCACGTTCTCATACACGCGCGAGTCATCCTCAGTCAGCGCGAATCATTCCCAGTCAGCGCTCCGCTTCTCCACTGCCGTGTGTTTGGTGAGTGCCCCCATGACACCCTCTCCCACCAATGGGTTCTAGTCCCGAGAACCACAGCTCAAGAAGCCTAGTCTCCAAACCTCACTGGTGGTTGACCACGATTTACCCGCTGGGACCGTCTAGCATCTACATCTGCTTGCTCCTCTAGGCCGTTTTGAAAAACAGGAACCCAACCCCACTGTTCTGTCACCCTCGAATTCTCTTCTTTTGGGGGTACCTGAGGGATATTTGGTGAGTACAAACAAGGGCGTAAAAGATTACGATGGAGGGTGCATTCGGGTCCAGACTTCCCCTCTGGTCTCACTACATACACCGGGGCACCCCTAGAAAGCTGCCGCACAATTACATATGGCTGAGACTCCCAACGATCACCCAATTTTCCCTTTGCTCTCCGCCTATTGTCCCATACTAAAACCCATTCACCTGACAATAGTGGCGAGTCTCGAGCGGTCCTATCATACAGACGCTTGTTTTTAGTTGCTGCCTTTGAGGAGTTCTCAGAAGCTTTACCATAAGCATAAGTTAACCGCTCATGATGTATCCTAACCCACTCCTGTACACTACTCGCCTCATCTTGTCTAGGCACACCCAGGGCCAAGTCAAGGGGTAAACGTGCGTGTCTGCCAAACATCAAATACATGGGGGCATAACCTGTGGTACTATGCACGGTGTTATTATAGGCATGTACAAGCGAAGGGAGGTGCTCTACCCACCTACTCTGTTGCTCACACTCCAATGTCCCCAGCAAATCTAACAAGGTCTGATTGAATCTCTCACAAACCCCATTACCTTGAGGATGATACACACTAGTGCGACTTTTCCTACACACATAAAGTGCACAGAGCTCCTTGACTAGATTAGACTCAATATTAGCCCCTTGATCTGAATGAAATACCTCTGGACAGCCAAAAGGCTGGATGACACAGTTCCACAATACTCTAGCTGTGGTTAGCGCAGACTGGTCTACAGTAGGCACTGCCCATGCAAATTTAGTGAACAGATCTGTAATCACAAGTATGTTTTGATAACGATCTGCTGGTCGACCTAAAGACAGAAAATCCATAGCCACTACATTAAGAGGAGCCTGAGCTGTAAAAGGGACTAAAGGGGCCTTACTTTCCGGTCTAGCCTTGCGGAAAATACAACGGGGACATGCCTGAATAAAATCACGTATGGTACCTTCCATCCCCACCCAATAAAAATGTCTCCTCAACAGTGACAAGGTTCGCTCTACACCTTGATGCCCAGTCTTATCATGGTAATTCTCCAAAAAAAAAACACTAGTATGCTGCTGTGGGACCCAAATTTGTGTAATAGTCTCATTTGGCTGAGAATCTTGCACAACCCTACAAATCACCCCATCCTGTACAGTTAACCTATTCCACTGGCTTAGCATCTTTCGTACCTGCCTGGACTGTTGCTTATGTTCAGGAGCTGCTGGCATTTCGCTGCTCTCCCAATAGCATTGCACGACCTTGAGATCGGTGTCAGCCCTCTGCAGTTCCCGCCAATGAGCTGGATCCCATCCCCACCCAAAACCAGCATCAGTCAGTTCAACTGGAGCCTGGACCATTTCCACCACGCACTCTGTGGTGTTCTGAGTAGCCAGAGCTGGGGCTGGACTGTCAACACCTGGTGTAGGAAGCCTTGAAAGAACATCAGCATTTACATGGTTACGGCCGGGTCGATACTTAATCTGGTAGTCGTAATTAGCCAATTGTTCTGCCCATCTCTGTTCTACAGCCCCCAATTTAGTTGTTTCCAAATGTACCAGAGGGTTATTATCTGTAATCACTACAATTTTGGCACCCCACAGATAGTCTTTAAATTTTTCTGTTACAGCCCACTTTAAAGCAAGAAGCTCCAACTTAAATGAACTGTAGTTTGAATCATTTCTTTCAGCTGGATGCAAACTCCTACTAGCATAAGCTATTACCCGCTCTGTACCATCTCGCTGTTGAGCCAACACTGCCCCAAGCCCCTGATTGCTAGCATCAGGATAGACTAGAAATGGCTCAGTAAAATCTGCATAAGCCAAAATTGGTGGTTGGAGAAGCTTTTGCTTCAACTGGCTAAAAGCCTCCTCACATTCAGGAGTCCATTTTACACTAGGCGAACCCCGCCTTTTACAGCGATCTGTACCCCCTAACAAAGCATTTAGAGGTTTATCAATTTTCGAAAAATCTTTAATAAATCGCCTATAATATCCAACAAATCCCAAAAAGGATCGCACTTGCCTAACAGTTGTTGGTGTGGCCCACTCCTCAACAACAGAAATTTTAGCAGGGTCAGGAGACACTCCTCTCCCACTTACACAGTGCCCCAGGAACTTCACCTCCTTCTGGAATAAGTGACACTTTTCAGGCCGAAGTTTCAATCCATACCGCTCCAAGGACTGGAATGCAGCTTCCAAATGTGCCAGATGTGCTGCAAAATCTACAGAGAAGACAATTACATCATCTAGGTAAACTAAAGTTGATTCTGATAGTTGGCCACTTAAACACCTCTGCATAAGCCTTTGGAAAGTTGCAGGTGCATTGCATAATCCGAAAGGCATGCGGTCCCATTCGAATAGGCCAAAAGGAGTAGTGAAAGCTGTCTTTTCACGGTCCTGTTCATCCATCTTTACCTGCCAATACCCACTAGCTAAATCTAGAGTTGAGTACCACTCTGCTTGAGTCAAGCTGGTAAGGGAATCTTCTATCCTGGCAAGAGGGAAGGCATCCTTTTTAGTCACACTATTCAATTTACGATAGTCCACACAGAATCGCCAGGCCCCTCACTTTTTCTGAACCAAAACTACAGGGGCAGCCCAAGGACTACAACTTTGCCTTATGACATCCCCCTCCAACATACCTTGTAGTAGGCCACGAATCTCCTTATAAAGGGTAGGGGGAACTGGTCTATACCTTTTCCGAATTGGTGGAGCATCTCCAGTTGGAATGCAGTGTTTTACAACATCAGTACACCCATAATCTTCATCATTTGAAGCAAACAAATGTTGCCACTTGCCCAAAAACTGCTGTAACTGGTGCTGTTGGTCTGCATTTAGCCCTTCGCCCTGCAAAGTCTCACCCTTGAGCCATTCAGGCAACTCATCCCTTAAGGGGCTTACCTCTGAACCCACCTGAACAATGCCCACTTCCAACACTCCTGGACCCACCTCAGTCAGAACCACATCTCTCTCCTCATGCACCTGCTGTGGATCTATCATAGACACTTTGGCCAGCTTCTGATGTCTATAAATGGACACAGGAAAAGAGTTAAGATTTGGAACTCTCACCGGAATACGGCCACGCTGAACTGTAGTCAAGCTCCTTGCAACTTCTACACTCTGACTCTCCCCACAGGACTCAACAAGAACACAGCTTCCTTGGTACTCTGTCCGTCCAGGAAATCTAGCCCACACCAAAGCTTCGCTCGTGGCAGGAAGAGTCACAGCATACCGACAAGCAGCATGGGCAGTGTCACACCTCTGTTGCTGTAAAGAAGCAGCTTTAATTCGACGACAATCAATAAACACATTTTCCCATTCTTTGCCAAGTGAGTTAGTCTGAGACGGCAGAGACAAATCCTTCTTACTGTTCAAAAACAATTCTTCCCAGCAGGCTGAAATCACATTCATCCCCAGTAAAGCCCGATTAGCTCCTAGGCAGCTGTCCTTGACCATGATTACCCCCCGCTCTGGTACCTGTACACCCCCTACTTGAAAATTGGCCACCATATACCCAATAAACGGGATATCAAGCCCATTTGCTGCCCTTAGGGTTAGCCACGGTATCTTTCCAGACCCCCCAGCTCTTTATCCTAAAACAGTTCTTTACAGAGACTCTCTGCAAACATAGTAACTTGGGAGCCAGTGTCAACTAAACATTTTACATCTTTACCATCCACCTTTACATCCACAAGAGGACATACACCTGCCGTAGCAGTTTGAGGAGTACAAGGGTCTTTAGGGGGCAATCCGGACACTTGACCCACAGTAGCCGGAGAAACTAAAAATCCCCTTGGGGAACACGTGCAGTTGGGCACCTTCTACTAATATGTCCCACCCCATCACAACGGCTACAAATAGGCCTACCCTGGGGATCCCATTTAAATCTGTTGGTGGGCATAGCAGCAGCCCGTGGATTTCTCCACCTACCTTCTGGCTGGGCACTTTCTTGGGGAGAGTGTTGATTACCATGAATCTCATCAACAAGGTTCTTTGAAAGTTGGGACATCTGCTCTTCAACTTCTTTCATACTTTCATTCCGAAACTCCACCTTCCAGTCACTTACTGGTCGTGAGGGATGAGATCCAACATTAGCCGACATACATGTAGAGGGCTCCCAATGCTCCTGGCATTCTTGTTCTAAGGCTAACGCTTCTGCCTTTACTACATCAAAAGTCTAGGTAGGAGTTTGCCGCACTTGTCTTCTAAGCTCCTGACAAATGGGACCATCCCGTAACCCCAAAATAAACTGGTCACGCAATAATATATCCCCTTCTTTGAGGCCTGTTTCATCCCTGCTTTTCAGCCTACAAAACAACTCCCTCAGGTGTAGAGCGAATGACCTAAGAGACTGTCTAGGCTCCTGCTTACAATTAAAAAACTGCCCTCAAAGCTGCAATTGGTGTATTATCCCCATATAAGGCAGTCAGTAAATCAAAGATTTTCTTTGTAGTGTCCCTGTCCTCTTTTTCAAGAACTAAAACCTCACGTCTTGCATCCCCATCTAAAGACCCCACTAAAAACTGAACTTGTTGCTGCTCACTCAATCTCTGAACACTAAGCATATATTTTATCTGTTTTCCACTCCCCCAACTTTACTGTACCCAGACCATCAAACTTACACATCCAAGGCCCTCCCATTAAAAATGGCATCATCATAAAGGCCCTGTAGCCTGAGGATCCTCACCAGGCTTACTGTTGACTCACTGCTCAACCCAAGGTATAAATCCTGCTGAACTACGCCAAATTTTGTCACGGCCTAGTTTAAAATGGGCCAAAATATCCCTTAACCCAATTTTAAAAAAACGTATATACCTTGGGGATCAGTAAAGCCAACAGTAATACACCGGAGAGGGTATACGTTTCACAAGCATTTATTAAACAATAGAAAAATAAGATCTACTTAAAAGAGATTAAGAAATCAGATTTTGCAGAAGTCCATGCAGAAGTCCAAAACCTTGGCAGCAGCTCAAGGAGGGAAGTAAAAACAGTCCACAGTCCACTCAGTCCTTTGTTGGCTTCACCACTGACAACACACCAAAAAAGAAAGAAAGAAACCACAGCAGTCACTAAATTTTATAATTTAGCTATATCATAAAAAACACTATAAATAAATATAAATAAAAAAATAACAAATGAACCGAAATCTACTGGCTAGAACTGGTAAAACACTAAATATTCGCTCCTTCACACCACTGCACACTCGATCACCCCAAAATTCAAATATACAAATTAATATATAACTCGAAGCCAAAGAAAAACCCACACACTCTTCACAAAAAATAAATAAATAGCAAATTAAATGTAACCAGAAGCCAGAGTAGAAAAAAACTAAATTCTATTATTAATTTAAAGTAAACCAAATTAATAACCCAAAAAAATATAAAATGTACTTAAAACTAATACTAGTGGCGAGCCAAGAGTAGAATTTGCTCAAAATATGGGGGGAATAGCACTTAATAGCACGCAAGTCATCCTCAGTCAGTGCTCCGCTTCTCCACTGCCGTGTATTTGGTGAGAGCCCCCAACCGCGTCCGGCGTCCCTGGTCCTGCACTTCCGCTCTCTCGATGGACTAGTGTGAGCCTGTTTAATAGTTCTGCTCAACAGCGCAAGTTCACCAGCCGCAGCTGAGCCATATTTAAATCAAATAGTTTTTGCTGCGGCAGCCCAACAAACTAAAAGTCCAAAAAGTACAATAAATTAAAAGCCACCTTTAAACACACATTATTTTGGCACCCGTGACAACAATGTAAAGGAGTAGTCATACAACATGTCTCTTCAACAACTGTTGTGTCGTTGGATGAGGTGGAATGAAACTCACCCAGATGTTGACCAGGCCGCAGTTCAATGTCATCCTCAGTTTTGTTTAGAACACGAACAACAGCCATACCATTTTAAACTTGACTGAGTGTGTGGGCCGCAATGACATTAAATGTTGGGTTAGGTATAAGAACACCTACGAAATCAGTTGGTACAGGAGAAGCGGCTGTGGCTCCGGAAACACAAGCTGTAATGACTGTTTTGCTCATTGCAGGAAGCTTGGCAGGTGTTAGCACAGACACATTGCAGCAGGTAGCTACTTCATGTCATTTTGGTAAAAGTGGAAGGCGCATGATCCACAATAGTAGTGATGTGTTACTGATATCAAGAAGGGCAAGGTGTTTTTCAAGAAAATCCCATCCGAGTATAACTGGATAATGAGCTCCTCTGACAACTTGAAAGCCATCTTGCAATAATTCTCTCCCTAGCCTAATGCTTACAGTCAAGTTGCCCAAGGTGTCCAAGCACTATCCATTTACTGAGCAGGCGAGTACAAAGAAGGCCTTCATTGGGCGTCTTTTTAAAGCTGGATGAGAGGTTCTGAAATCTTGACCCACAACAGAAATTGTAGAACCAGTATCAAGCAATGCAGACACTTCAATGCCTTCCACAATAGCAAGAATATTAGCTGAAACTGTGTCATTAGTTTTGGAGTCAGGTTTATGTGGAGAGTGCAATGTGTAAAGCTGGGGCTCCAATGTGGTAGAATTCCTTCATGAATATGAACTTGAAATGAAACTTGATGCTCCAGAAAGTTCCAATCAATACTGCTTCTCTGATGATACGTCAGAACAAATAGTTGTAATTAAAAATGAGCTGAACATTCTTCTAAGAGAAAGAGCAGAATTTCTTATCAAGCGAGTCAGACAAAATTACTATTTTAATGGAAGTAGGCCTAGTCATCTGTTAGTGCTAAGTTCAGAAGTAAAACTCTCAAGTATAACAATGGACGATGGAGTCTTTGTTACAGATCAAACACAAATTAATAATATTTTCCATAGTTTTTTTATTTCAAAGCTATACACATCTGAAGTCTCAAGTGAAGCTTTGGATTTTGCTCCCTTTTTTCAATCCTTAGATTTACCACATTTGTCCACGGAACAGACATCTCACTTAGATCAGGATATTTCTCTTTTGGAATTGAAAGAGGCCCTCTATCAGATGAATAAAGGGAATGGCCTTATTTGTGGTATGCATTGGAGCACTTTGGCTTTGGGGCGCGCTTTATCTCTATGACCAAAATACTACATGCAAACTCATCTGCAATGGTCCTTACAGGTAGTACATGTTCTTCACCATTCTCTTTAGAAAGGGGCACTCGTAAAGAAGGGATGACCTTTGTGCGCAAATTGATGCCGAGCTCCCCTATTACGGTAAAGGAATCCCAGTATTATATTTCCCTTTACGCTGATATTTTTTTATTTTTGGACAGGCCTGTTTTGTCAATTCCACCCCTGCTTGATTTGTTTAATGATTTTGGAAAAAATTCTGGCTATAATATAAATTGGGATAAATCTTTGCTCATTCCCTTGAACTTTGATCTAGAACATAGTACACTACCAATTCACATTCCTGTGGTGGAACATTTTAGGTATTTGGGGGTAGAAACATATCCCTCTGTAAATAAGATTATCCTTAAAAATTTCAACAATATACTTAAACAATTTAAGATAGATACGCTCAATTGGACACGCTTGCCTACCTCTTTGCATGTCAGGATTGCCATGGTCAAAATGAATATTTTACCTAGATTAATCTTCTTTAGTTATATGCTACCTCTGCCCATAACTATTCGGAATCACTCTCAAAAGCTATTGTCTACTTATATTTGGAATGGCAAAAGACCTGTTTGTCTTAATGTTTTATTTTTTGTTTAATTTATTGTAAAATTATGGTATCAAAACTAATAAAAAATTGGTCTTAAAAAAAGGACAAAAAGCAGACAAATTACCATACAATGTGAAACCTTTTGTCATAAAGTGTGTACAAAAGAGTGGACACTGGTGGTCCATAAAGAACACAATGTAAAAATGTCACGCCTACCACAGACTCTGTAGTTCCCATCTCTGACTTTGCCGTTCCCGTCTGTGGACCATCCCCGGTCCGGAACTACACCTCCCAGCATGCTCCTGACAACACCACATGTTCGGACTCAGCCAACCGCGGCTCATTCATGCAGTCTATGTCACCGGAATTCTAGATTGTGTTCAGGTGTTAGTAATTTATTTTAGATATAAATACCTGTCTGTTTGTCTCGTTTTTCGTGAGGTATTTTCCCTGTTTCACCAGCGATATACTGAGCGAAAATTCTGACAGAAAAACATGGAAATTAAATTGCAATTGAGAGAAATAAAATAACAACAAAGATAGACATAAAAATAAGATCTTTAATTATTTACATCATTATTTGAAGTACATGTCTGTGTGTATGTGTGTGTTGATTCAGAAATTAGCAGTAATGCATGTGTCCCAGGGACAAAATACCAGAGGGCGCACAGAGGGATCACAAATTTTACCCAGTGAGTTTTTTATCCACAAGGGGATTTAATTATCCCACACACAACCCAACCCTTAAATATAACAATGGACACCAATATTGCACTCTAAGCAACCCTTAAGGTTCACCTCTTAAGGTGAACAGGTTCCGGGACAGGCAGATACAGCTCTTCTCAGTCCACAGGGTCCACTCGCGTCCCTAACAGGGCACAAGAAAGACTGAACAGTAACTAGTTCCTTCTCCGTCTCGTGGTCCGCACTCCGGCTTGCTCTCGGCGTCCTTACCAAGCCGCACACAGAGTCCACTGCTGCCACTCCTGAGTCCTGCTTCCTGCCCTGTTGCTGGTAGTAAAACGTGTCGGTGAGTGTTTTCGGTGGTGCGCGTTGGCTCTATGATATCAGACCACATGGGTCAGGAGAGCAACACTGCCCACACTCAGTGTCTCACTGCCCCACAGTCCTTCATCCCCCACTCATCTCTTGAGACTGATATTGTACAGGTAATCATGTTAATATCTGGTGTGATTTTACCAGATGTCAGTGCAGGGGGTAGAGCCTCATTTAGTAGACTATTGTGGTTTGATCGATTAGTATGTTGAGTTTTGTCAAAATAATAATTATTTATATAGCAATTTAAAGAACAAATTTAAATAAAGTATATATTAAATTATTATATATTTTCTAATATATATATATATATATATATATATATATATTATGCTCAAAAAAATAAAGGGAACACTCAAATAACACATCCTAGATCTGAATGAATGAAATATTCTCATTGAATACTTTGTTCTGTACAAAGTTGAATGTGCTGACAACAAAATCACACAAAAATCATCAATGGAAATCAAATTTATTAACCAATGGACGCCTGGATTTGGAGCCACACACAAAATTAAAGTGAAAAAACACACTACAGGCTGATCCAACTTTAATGTAATGTCCTTAAAACAAGTCAAAATGAGGCTCAGTATTGTGTGTGGCCTACACGTGCCTGTATGACCTCCCTACAACGCCTGGGCATGCTCCTGATGAGGTGGCGGATGGTCTCCTGAGGGATCTCCTCCCAGACCTGGACTAAAGCATCCGCCAACTCCTGGACAGTCTGTGGTGCAACGTGACGTTGGTGGATGGAGCGAGACATGATGTCCCAGATGTGCTCAATCGGATTCAGGTCTGGGGAACGGGCAGGCCAGTCCATAGCTTCAATGCCTTCATCTTGCAGGAACTGCTGACACACTCCAGCCACATGAGGTCTAGCATTGTCCTGCATTAGGAGGAACCCAGGGCCAACCGCACCAGCATACGGTCTCGCAAGGGGTCTGAGGATCTCATCTCGGTACCTAATGGCAGTCAGGCTACCTCTGGTGAGCACATGCAGCCCGTGCAGCCCTCCAAAGAAATGCCACCCCACACCATTACTGACCCACTGCCAAACCGGTCATGCTGAAGGATGTTGCAGGCAGCAGACCGCTCTCCACGGCGTCTCCAGACTCTGTCACGTCTGCCATGTGCTCAGTGTGAACCTGCTTTCATCTGTGAAGAGCACAAGGCGCCAGTGGCGAATTTGCCAATCCTGGTGTTCTCTGGCAAATGCCAAGCGTCCTGCACGGTGTTGGGCTGTGAGCACAACCCCCATCTGTGGACGTCGGGCCCTCATACCATCCTCATGGAGTCGGTTTCTAACCGTTTGTGCAGACACATGCACATTTGTGGCCTGCTGGAGGTCATTTTGCAGGGCTCTGGCAGTGCTCCTCCTGTTCCTTCTTGCACAAAGGCGGAGGTAGAGGTCCTGCTGCTGGGTTGTTGCCCTCCTACGGCCTCCTCCACGTCTCCTGGTGTACTGGCCTGTCCCCTGGTAGCGCCTCCAGCCTCTGGACACTACGCTGACAGACACAGCAAACCTTCTTGCCACAGCTCGCATTGATGTGCCATCCTGGATGAGCTGCACTACCTGAGCCACTTGTGTGGGTTGTAGAGTCCGTCTCATGCTACCACGAGTGTGAAAGAACCACCAACATTCAAAACTGACCAAAACATCAGCCAGACAGCATAGGTTCTGAGACGTGGTCTGTGGTCCCCACCTGCAGAACCACTCCTTTATTGAGTGTGTCTTGCTAATTGCCAATAATTTCCACCTGTTGTCTATTCCATTTGCACAACAGCAGGTGAAATTGATTGTCAATCAGTGTTGCTTCCTAAGTGGACAGTTTAATTTCACAGAAGTTTGATTTACTTGGAGTTTTATTGTGTTATTTGAGTGTTCCCTTTATTTTTTTGAGCAGTGTATATACCAGGCTCAGGCGCTACCAGGAGACAGGCCAGTACACCAGGAGACGTGGAGGAGGCCGTAGGAGGGCAACAACCCAGCAGCAGGACCGCTACCTCCGCCTTTGTGCAAGAAGGAACAGGAGGAGCACTGCCAGAGCCCTGCAAAATGACCTCCAGCAGGCCACAAATGTGCATGTGTCTGCACAAACGGTTAGAAACCGACTCCATGAGGATGGTATGAGGGCCCGACGTCCACAGATGGGGGTTGTGCTCACAGCCCAACACCGTGCAGGACGCTTGGCATTTGCCAGAGAACACCAGGATTGGCAAATTCGCCACTGGCGCCTTGTGCTCTTCACAGATGAAAGCAGGTTCACACTGAGCACATGACAGACGTGACAGAGTCTGGAGACGCCGTGGAGAGCGGTCTGCTGCCTGCAACATCCTTCAGCATGACCGGTTTGGCAGTGGGTCAGTAATGGTGTGGGGTGGCATTTCTTTGGAGGGCCGCACAGCCCTCCATGTGCTCACCAGAGGTAGCCTGACTGCCATTAGGTACCGAGATGAGATCCTCAGACCCCTTGTGAGACCATATGCTGGTGCGGTTGGCCCTGGGTTCCTCCTAATGCAGGACAATGCTAGACCTCATGTGGCTGGAGTGTGTCAGCAGTTCCTGCAAGATGAAGGTATTGAAGCTATGGACTTGCCCGCCCGTTCCCCAGACCTGAATCCGATTGAGCACATCTGGGACATCATGTCTCACTCCATCCACCAACGTCACGTTGCACCACAGACTGTCCAGGAGTTGGCGGATGCTTTAGTCCAGGTCTGGGAGGAGATCCCTCAGGAGACCATCCGCCACCTCATCAGGAGCATGCCCAGGCGTTGTAGGGAGGTCATACAGGCACGTGGAGGCCACACACAATACTGAGCCTCATTTTGACTTGTTTTAAGGACATTACATTATAGTTGGATCAGCCTGCAGTGTGTTTTTTCACTTTAATTTTGTGTGTGGCTCCAAATCCAGGCCTCCATTGGTTAATAAATTTGATTTCCATTGATGATTTTTGTGTGATTTTGTTGTCAGCACATTCAACTTTGTACAGAACAAAGTATTCAATGAGAATATTTCATTCATTCAGATCTAGGATGTGTTATTTGAGTGTTCCCTTTATTTTTTTGAGCAGTGTATATATATATATATATATATATATATATATATATATATATATATAAGGATTTAATATACTTATATATTTTGATTTGTTGTTCCACAATGTCTCTGGGAGATCACATATTTTTCCTCACAAAAATATTATTTGTCAGATTAAAAATGTGTTTACTGATTTCTGTGTATTTTTGTGTTTATATTTTTAAGAAAACAGTGTCCGGTGATCATTACATAAAATATAATAATAACTGGGGTTTAACTGTTTGGATGACCTGACTTCCTTTCAATTCGTAAGAAAGGCACCAGCAAATACTGTTCAATTTAAGTCAAAATGACCCCATGGTTCAAAGAGTGTCCATGAAAGCGCAGCGAAGGTTCTACTAAAGACTCCAATGCTACGTCACCTAATTACCTATCCAATCAGCTGTTCCCTTCTACCTTTAAATAAGATCACTCATTCAGTACCTTTGCTGCCTTTCAGATGCTGATGGTCGTTCTTAGTGCCGTCCGCTGTTCTCTCACTTATGTCCCGTTATCGCCTCTCGTATGTCCGACCGGCGTCCCGTGTTGGCCTCCTGTTGCTGGCTGCTTTGTCGTAGGGCGCCTCATGCTCCTACCACCGGCGCCTCCTGCTACCGGCGCCTCCTTCTCCTACTGCCGGCTGCTGCTCCCCAGGTCCGGTCGGCGGTGCACGGAAGACGAATCTGCCCGCCTCGGGCCACGCCGCCCGCTGACCGGCCTGCTCCTCTTCCCCCTCCTGCTCTGTCCCGCCGCCGCCCCCTGCCCTCTGTCGGCGATAAGCCCCAGCTTGCCCCGGTCATTCAGGCGATCGCTGCCTCGGTGTGGAGTTCGGACTCCACAGTTCGGTTTGGTTTGCTCGATGTCGAAGAGCGTTGTGGATCTGCTTCAGGGTTGCCTCTCCCTGCAACGTGGTGTTATGTCGAATTGTGCAACTCATCGAGGTGTGCTTCTCGACGCCAGTGCTTATGCATGAGACCATTATTTGTTTTCTTAATTTATGGTTCTCTGTTTAGTGATGATTTCCCCTCGTTACTCTAAACTGTCTCCCGATATTTTGTTTCGGCTTAATGAATTTCCTGCTGAAGCATGTTTAAATATGGGGCTTTTCTAGCACTTTTACGTTTACTTTTGTATTAGGGTAGCACGGTTTGACAGGGTGGCAAAATTCGACAGAACACTGGTTCGTCTGGCCCCTCTGCCTTCGCAGCGCCTCCACTGGCCTCTACTGCTGCTGCGATGACCAGCGCGAACCTGCCCGGATCTTTCTCCTGCTGCTGCCTTCCCCTGGCGTCTGCTGTTACTGCGCTGCCTGACGCACTTGCGCTGCCTGGTATGCTCCTGCTCGGATCTGTCTCCTGCTGGCGCGCTCTACCTGGATCTTCTACCGTCGCTGCGCTGCCTGCCGTGTCCCTCCTGGACCTTCTAATGTTGCTGCGCTGACTAGCGCGCTCCTGTCTGGATCGTCTCCTGCTGCCGCGTTTTTTCCTGGATCAGCGCGCTGGCTGGATTGTTCGCTGCTGCTGCGCTACCTGGCACGCTTCTGCCGGATCTGCTGCAACTGCTGCACTACGTAGCGTGCTTCTGCCGGATCTGCTGCTGCTGCTGCACTACCTTGTGCGCTTCTGCCGGATCTGCTGCTGCTGCTACGCTACCTGGCTCGCTTCTGCTGAATCTGCTGCTGCGCTGCCTAGCGCTGGCTACCGCCTACAAGGTGATGACAGAACAGGCTCCTTCCTACCTGCACTCGCTCCTGAAGGCTTGCGCTACCTCCCGGCCGCTGCGCTCCTCCAATGAACATCGCCTCGCTTTGCCAAACACTCACACAAAGCAATCCAGACTGTTCTCATACAGAGTTCCACAGTGGTGGAACAAACTACCTCCCACTACCAGATCAGGAGAATCTCTCGCTATCTTTAAGAAACCCCTGAAGACAGAGCTCTTCAAAGAGCACTTGCTCTCCTAACACCTCTAACTAACTAACTAATTCTAACCTCATCTCCTTCCTCTTCTCTACTCCTCTATCCCATTATTTCCCTCTGACCTCCTTAAGGCCATATCTAAAGATGTTTTATTTTTAACTTCTATTATTTTTGTACTTAACCTCTTCTTTTATTTGCACTTCAATATTGTAAGTCGCTTTGGACAAAAGCGTCTGCCAAATGTAATGTAATGTAATGAAACAGGGCCAGGACATGACAGAAGGGAGAGGCAAGGGAAAACAGGAGACGAGACAGGGAACTGGACAAGAGACTGGGCATGGCACGGAGACCAGACGGGAGACTGGACAGGGAATGGAAACTGGACGGGAGACTGGAGAGGAGACGGAGACAGGACAGGGGACAGAGACTGGACAGGAGATGGAGACAGGACAGGGGACAGAGACTGGATGGGGAACTGGACAGGAGACGGAGACTGGACAGGGAACTGAACAGAGGGGCACAAAAAACACAGGAGGGTGCCCAGGACCAGCAAAAGTCTGTGGGGACAGCCTGGGCACAGTACTGGGGGCAAAGTCAGGAGGCCTTGGGGCAGGCCTGGAAACACGGGACCTGGGGCCCAACATTGTTCTGGGAGCAGGCACAGGATCAGAGGCAATGGGTACTACGTGAGCGGCAGGCACTGCTGGTGATGGAGCTGGAGCAGTGGGAGCTGCTGGTGCTGGAGCTGAGGCTGGAGCAGCAGGAGCTGCTGGAGCTGGAGCATTGGGTGCTGCTGGTGCTTGAGCTGAGGCTGGAGCAGCAGGAGCTGCTGGAGCTGGAGCATTGGGTGCTGCTGGT
This sequence comes from Astyanax mexicanus, assembly GCF_023375975.1. Classification (NCBI taxonomy): domain Eukaryota; kingdom Metazoa; phylum Chordata; class Actinopteri; order Characiformes; family Acestrorhamphidae; genus Astyanax; species Astyanax mexicanus. The sequence goes on along the minus strand of NC_064424.1, from coordinate 34,766,851 downwards.
GCTTGAGCTGGAGCAGCGGGTGCTGCTGGTGCTTGAGCTGGAGCAGTGGGTGATGCTGGTGCTTGAGCTGGAGGAGGAGCAGCGGGTGCTGCTGGTGTTTGAGCTGGATCAGCGGGTGCTGCTGGTGCTTGAGCTGGATCAGCGGGTGCTGCTGGTGCTTGAGCTGGAGCAGTGGGTGCTGCTGGTGCTTGAGCTGGATCAGCGGGTGCTGCTGGTGCTTGAGCTGGATCAGTGGGTGCTGCTGGTGCTTGAGCTGGAGCAGTGGGTGCTGCTGGTGCTTGAGCTGGATCAGCGGGTGCTGCTGGTGCTTGAGCTGCCACGGAGGTTTGGGCTGCACGCACATCAGCGTATGCAGGCTCCGGGATGGCAGGAGTCCAGGGGCGTGGCTCAACAGCCGAAGAAGCCTCGGAGATGGGCGTGGCCGCCGAATGAACTTCGGGGCTCGGTGTGTAGAGATCCGGCCCTGCAGCAATGGAGTCTGAAGCCCCGGGTGAAGCAAAAACTTGGACTGGAGCTGCAGCTTCGAAACAAACAAACAAACAAACAAACAGTTCCTGGGACCATGCCCGCTTTCAATCTTTTAATCCTGCGATATATATTTTAACTCTTCCTTTAGCGCTCAAAACTGCATGTCTACAGGTTAACTCTTTTGACACTTAAAGTTCCTCTTGGCTCTCCCTCCAATTAATATATTTTCTATTCCAGCTACGACTGTTTGTGCTTTCTGGTTCACCCTCATACTACACAACATTGCCAAATTATTGATGCCAATCAATTAAGGCACGTCGTAATAGTCAGATTATCCAAGTTCAATTTCTAATCCAGCTATACGCTTACTCCTCAAAGGCATTGCAAAATCCTCTTCCTCAATCTAAAGATAAAGATTTTACAGAAATTAATCTAATTTACAAGTCTGGTTTATTCTCACTATATTTCAACTGCATGTAGCAGCTTTTATGCATGTAAGCGCACAGGCATTTCACGAGCGTGCGCCGACAATATTTATTAGATCAGTTCAATGGCCTCACGCTGTCTGATCTAAGCTTTACACCTTCCTTCATTACTGTTTTCTCGAAACATTCTAATACAGATAACAGGGCCCTGGTTTTACAATTAAAATGCTAAAAGTGCACTCCGATTTCTGCCCTTACACTTCTGGGGCTCGCTATCTGCTTTCACGCTCTTCTAATCTTAATGCACCACTGTTGGTTTTACCTAATAGCTACCCTATGACGAAACAGTGGTCAGATTTCACCTGTCAGATGTTAATTAGGAAATGTTGACTATCTCCGTCCGCCTACGCTGGTCGCGCAGCCACGTCCTCAGCAAAGCTGGTGTCACCATTTTGCTGCCTGGGAGACGGGTAATTTCAGCACACCTGTCCCACATTAGACCAGAACTGGACCTACTGCTGAACGCTCAGCGAGCTCATTCAACACTGTCTAAGTAAGTTCTATTAATAAGCACACACTGGAGGTGGTGGAAATACTACAAAAATAAATAAAATAAATAAAATAAATACTATGCTTGGGGGCACACACCTCGCATAACTTCTTTTCCTTCTTTCTAACCTCTTTTCCTTCTTCCCCTCCTTCACTCCTCTATCACATAATGTCCCTTTGACCTCCTTTAGGCCCTATATTAAGTTGTTTTCTACCTTCTATTATTTCTGTACTTCACTATGTAAGTCGTTTTAGACAAAGCGTCTGCCTAATGTAATGTAATGTAATGTAATGATCGGATGAATGCAGAATGAATGAAGGAATGCATAAAAAATTAACGAGTGTAGGCACACGGCCTGTATGTTTGGGGGCATTCCAAGCGCATGTTCGGATGAATGAATAACTGAATGAACGAGGGCTCACGGCCCAAAGAATGAATAAAAAATAAATGAGTGAAGAGCTCGCCGCCCGTACACTTCGGGGGCGCACCCTGCTCAGGCTCGCACCAAGCGTATGTATGAATGAGGGCATCGGCCTATACTAACAGCATGGAAAGTTGGCGCGATTCAAGCGCATCACTGTGCACTAAACCCACGATAACTCTGCTTGTTACTGCACAGGACACCCACATTTAGATACATCAAGCATGTGCTCACTTAACACAATCCGCAAGTTAAATACTAATAAACTCACTTATGCATGGGGATATCCAAGGTATGAAAGGAAATACTTCACTGTCCACAGTCACCGGTGCTAAAGAGCTAAAGTTTAAAAGTATGTGTTTCGTTTATTATTATGCTTATTATTAACCAAACATTTCTTTTATTACAGGATGTAGAAATGAAGTAAAGATCTGCCGGTGGGTATATATATATATATATATATATATATATATATATATATATATATTAGTGGCAGGTAGGGGGCGCTAGACCAATAAAAGTATGAGTCAAGACCAAAGAAAATCAAGCAAAAGTCCACTTCAGGGGCACTTTATTTAGAATATTTTTCAAAAGAAAGTACACAGCCACAGGCTGGAGCAGTAGGGCGTTATCAGAACGTAGTTGACAAGAAATTACTTAAGTAACCAAAAGAAATTTAAATAGCGCCCTTTAGATAACAACTTGAACTTCAAAGGAAAACAAAAGGAGAGAGAGAAAAATTGATAAATAAATAAATTAAATAATAATAATAAATAATAAAAGAAAACAAACGAGAGAAGCAGCTGGAGGGAGGAAAAGGGAGCAAGGCGCAGGGTTTGTAGCCTCGGAGCTGGGCTTCAGTAGAGGCTTGTGGCTTCTTACGCAACCTGGCGTAGCTTCGGCTCCCGGATTAATCTGCTGTAGAAAGGGCAGGATTATGGCGTCATTTTACTGCCAAAAGTCGAGAGCAAAGTTTTTGAATGCAAGAGTCTATTTCATGCAGCGCTCACAGAATTTATTTGCTCGCGTGTAAAATATAGGTGTGCTCTCACGGATTTTATTTGCTCACGTGTAAAATATAGGTGTGCTCACACAGATTTACCATGCTCTCTCTCAGATTAACTCTCCTCTTGTACGAATCTGCGCGAGCGCTCTCGGATATATCACCCTTGTGTGCTATTTGGCTGTTGCTCGCGCTCAAATCCTCCTGTGTGCTCGTGAATCGGTCCCTGCTGGAGCTCGGAGCTTTTCACTGCAACAAAGCTGCCAAAAGTCTCCAGCCAATCAGACGTGGCAACAGGATTTGACCAATTAAATTCCAAATGCTGCTTGCTCTGCATTCCCATTGGTTGAAAAAACTGCAAGGAAATCCCCCGCCATCCTGCCCCCAGTAACTTCTACTGTAACGTTGATTTTTAAATAATTTTAAGCAAGGATATTATAATGTATTATTCTAGAGCAACATATTTCAGCTATTAATGTAAAAATGTCTTGTAGTTTATATTTAAGACATATATGTGCAGTCTCTCTATATGAGCAAGATCCCCTAAAAATAATAACAAACTATTATTAATATCCTTGCTTATATCCTCTTGCATTCAAAAACTGCTCTCGACTTTTGGCAGTAAAATGACGCCATAGACTTCCCTTTTATTTCCTAACGTTTTAATAAACACCCATTTTTACTGTATCCGCAAGTGTCTGTATTCTGTGCACATTCTGTGCAGGCTGCTTGGTCAGCACCAGCAAACACTCGCTGGCGTGACCCAAGCCGTGACTGAGTTAGCTAACCAGCAAGCTAACCAGCAGTAGCAGCTCTCTAGTATTCTCGAGCACCTCAAGGGTTTAGCTGTAGCTAACACTAGCCCTGTAGCTAACACTAGCATGCCTAGCTCCTCTGTATCCGGCTTTCAGGTGTGCAAGCCGGAGAACTTTGGCGGTAATCCGGAGAAATGCAGTGGATTTCTCTTACAATGCTCCGTCTATTTCTGTAACTCTCCGCCCACTACGGACAAAGCTAAAATCGGCTTTGTCATTTCAAAGCTGTCTGGTAAAGCACTCGAGTGGGCTACCGCGATTTGGGACACCATTTCAGAGACTATTCAGATTTTTTGGTTTTGCACTGTTTTTGATTACACGCCCTATGGACTATCTAATGGGGAGCTTTTACTGGCGTTAAAGCAAGGTCAGAAATCCGTGGCTTCTTACCCTGCATAGACTACCGTGGTCTCAATGACATTACAAAGAAATTACCTTCGCTCGGCCAAACGTCTCAACCCTCGGCAAGCTCGTTGGTCACTCTTTTTCTCTAGATTTAATTTCTATATCTCGTTTTGCCCTGGTACCCGTAATCCTAAAGCAGATGCGTTGTCCTGAGTTTTCAGTCCCTCGGATAACGCATCTCAGTCAGAGCGTATCCTTCCACCTACTGTCAGTATTGCAGCTATTAGGTGGGAACTTATTGATCTCATTCAGCAGAGTGTTGGTAATTCTCCACCTTCGGAGGGTTGTCCATCACACAAAACGCATGTTCCTGTACAGTTTAGAGAACGCCTCATCGGCTGGGCTCACGCTGCCCTTACTTCTGGCCACCCGGAGGTCACGCACACATTACAATTAATTTCATCTCGCTATTGGTGGAAAACCATGCGAGCTGACATACATGCTTTTGTTTCCTCCTGTTCTGTATGTGCCCAGTGCAAAACACCTAAAACCCTTCCAGCCGGCAAGCTAGTTCCTCTACCTGTACCTGAAAGACCCTGGTCTCACATTGCTGTAGATTTTGTGACTGATTTACCTGAGTCCGAGGGTTACACCACAGTGCTCACTATTGTGGATAGATTTTCCAGGGGTGTTAAGTTTATTCCTTTCTCTGCTCTGCTTACTGCTCTTCATGCACAAGCTATCTACACTCACATATTTAGATATTTTGACATTCCTGGGGATATTTTCTCTAACCGTGGCCCTCAGTTTATTTCTAGAGTATGGAAATCATTTTTTGATAATTTGGGAGTTCATGTCAGCCTGACCTCAGGGTTTCACCCCACTAGCAATGGTCATTGCGAACGTGTTAATCAAGAATTAGGCAAGTTTCTTCGTCTTTACTGCTTTAAGCATCCCTCTGACTGGTCTCAGTTCCTCATATGGGCTAAGATAGCGCAAAACTCCCTCACTAACTCCACTTCTGGTCTTACACCGTTTTAGTGCGTTCTGGGTTACCAACCTCCGTTAGCTCCGTGGACAGCTGTGTCTTCTGAGGTTCCTGCGGTGGATGACTGGATGAAGCGAAGTGAGCAGGTGTGGGAGGAAACTCACCAGCATGTTTCGAAAGTGTTGCGCAAGTACAAGGAGCAGTCTGACAGACACCGAGGTAGTACCCCCCAGTACAAACCCGGGGATCGGGTCTGGTTGTCAACCTGGGGAATGCAGGAAACTGTTGCCTAAATATATTGGTCCTTTCAAGGTTTTGTCACAAGTTAATGAGGTTACATACAAAATTGAGCTTCCTGCCCAGTATCGTGTTCATAACTCCTTTCATGTTTCTCTGCTTAAGCCTCTAGTTCCGGGTCTTCTCGCTGAAGGGACTCCAGATGACGTGTCGCCCGCGGCAGTGAGAGGGGGGGGAATTCATCCACCTACGCGGTGAGAGAGGTGCTAGATTCTCACAGGCGCGGCGGTGTGCTCCAGTACCTCATTGACTGGGAGGGCTATGGCCCTGAGGAGCGTTGCTGGGTTAGCGCAGGTGATGTGCTGGATCCTGCTCTTCTAGCCGAATTTCATGCTCGTCATCCTGGTAAACCTCCTCCCAGACCCCATGGGCATCCCAAACTGCTCACTCTCCTCTTCTTTTCCGGTTCGTCGGGGTTCCCAGTCTCGCAACCCCCGCCTGTCTGGCACCTCTGTGGCTACTCCTGTTCCTCCCGCCGGTACTCCCTGCCCGTCGGGTGGACGTCGTTGTGGTTGTTTCATGTTTCTGATTTTTGGATTATCTCTGATGCTGACTTCCTCGTGTATGAACTCTGGACTGTCTTCCGTTTATGGTATGGTTTATTCCATGAGGCTTCTGTTTACCAGTGCTCTACTTTGTGAATGTACGACTACCCTTTTATTGCCTTAACGTTTTAATAAACACCCATTTTTACTGTATCCGCAAGTGTCTGTATTCTGTGCACACCATGACAATAATGAACTGTAAATCTATAAAAATCATAGAAACCTATGGCACTTGTTCTTGAAAATGTTTTATGGGGTGGTCTGAACAAATACTGCCTGAAAGGTCCAAATTATTATGTGGAATAATAGTTCATTTAAAACGATTAATTTTTTTTCTACATCAAATAATTAAAAGTAACTAACTTTTACTCAAATTACATTTTAAATTGAGTACTTTTTTTTTTACTTTTCTCGAGTAGATTTTTAAATGGGTACTTTTACTTGAGTAGAATTTTAGCAAAGTAAAGGTACTTTTACATAATTACAATTTTTCAGTACTTTTTCCACCTCTGGGTAAGCGTGACACTCTGCAGCAAAGGCAGGACTGATGCATTTACCACAAGGCAAAACCTGGATCTTGCTGAACAAGATTTGGTGGTCAAACCTGAAATGTTAGAAAGTGTTGAGACTGAAGTAAGATCAAAACCAAGACTGGATAGTTTCAGTTACATTTTAAATACCAAAAGGAATGTTCCTTAATTAAATAGATTGTTTTGAAACATGTCAAAACCCACAGGATCACAGTTGGAGGTTAAAACCTGCAGTATAAGTTTGTGCAAAGTGTCCTACAAGTTCACATAGTGCCTGAACATTCTTACTGTATAATAATTTGCAGAGATGTTCAGTTTAAATATGGTTTAATAGGAAATATGGGTTTTAACCCATCCATCAATAGGGCAGATTGCTAGGTGGTTGCTCTAATCACCTGCAGCTGATACACTGCATTCTAATTTTAGACATTTCAAGTAGTAAAACATGAATTAGAACAGATATAAAATAGTTTTTAATTAAGTCAATCAAATAAATGCTAGGTTCAACTACAGAGTCAGGGCAACCAAAAGAAAATAAAAAGTTAGTTTGGAAGAAGAAAGTATCAATTCAATTTAATGTAAGATAAAAATGTAAGGAAATAAATGTTTCGATTTGACAAACCAAAATACTAATTACTCAGGTAATTGAAGAGCAATTAAATACAAATTCAATATTCACTTTGAGGAAAATAAGACGTCCTGGAAATAGAATGTCTTTTAAAGTGATCCCAGTTCTCAGTTCCAATCCCAGTGTTGAGCAAGTGCAGTCATGCGATTGTGGAAATGCAAGTTTAGCACTACTGCACTTTGAGGTGAACTGACTCAGTATCTGGGGGAAGGAGTCCCAGAGTCAATGTGTTCAGTTCGCTGCATTCAGAGAAATCTCCTGGTTCAATGGATTTACAGGAATGCAATGTACTAGGCTGCCTTTTCCAGACGCATACGTGTCTGCTATAAATGATAGAATTTCAGTACAAATACTGTATATGAAATAACCTTACTTATTTGCTCTGCCTAATTTTGTTTAAAGAATTATAGCACACGTTCTGAGTCCTATTAACTTCATTTCACTTCTCAAATATTACATAGCAGATGTTCATCTGTTATATGATATATTTAACTAAAATTGCTGATCCAAACAACCAATGATTTATAAAAAGAAAATTATAAACATTATGAGGGGTGTCCAAACCTTTTCATACCACTGTATATGTTTATATTTTTAATTCAGCCACAAACAATAGGTTTTTTTAAACAATCAGAGTCCTGAAGGAAAAAAAGCTGAAATGAAATAGGGGTAATGAGGTTATTTTTAAAATGTAACAAGTAGAAAATTCAGATAATTGTGTGAAAATAAGAAGTAGAAATAAAAAGTTATCTGAAAAATATTTACTCTAATAAAGTATAGATAATTTTTTTTTTTCAATTGTTTTTATATGAAGCTCAATTGGTGACTAATTTTTTTCAAATGGCTGTATCTTAAATGAAAAGAAGGTACTTCCAAACTTTTGATTGGTGCTGTATATGTTTTATATTGGCCACACCTCTGATAATAAACATTAAAAAGGCCAACAGAAGACTTTCTGTTTCTTCTTCACTTATGCACCACTAGTAGCAGTCTGCACTACAGTTCATTCTCCTGGAGATTCAGGTCAGTTACATTCTTTAACTCTTCTATTTCTGAGAAATTCTTCTATTTTTGAGAAATCTATTTATTAGAGTTGTAAATGCTTTAAATTTGTTTCTGTCTATGCTATGTCCCAATTATACAAATACACTACTAACACCCAATAACACCCACAGAAACCACTTAGAACTTTAACTTCTGTGATTATGGATTAAAATATTACAAAAGGGAAGGGTTTTTACCAGATTGAATAACAAATGTCTAAGTGGAAATAATGCATAATATATTGTTTAAAAATAATGTAACATGTTTGTAATCAGTGTTCTCCCACACGTCTAACTGTGTAAGAGCAGAGTGATCATGGTGGAGTATGAGGTTGAGGTGTTTGACAGCACTGTCCTCACCCTGGACACCATCTACATCAGGCTGATAGGCAGCATCTGCAACAGTAAACCCCAGGTTCTCCACAGCCCACTTTCACTGGTAAGTTCTAACGTCCTGACACATTACTTTCTTACATAATAGATTAATTAATCAATTAATTTTTTTATTTATTTTATTTAGTAAACTTGAGTAACTAGTAGTGCACTTTTATAATACTTCATGGAACTTAATTGGACCAATCTTTAGTTCATAAAAATGTACATTTATGTATTTTGAGTACACAACTTGTTAATATTAAAGTTTAAGGGCCCTATCGTACACCTCGCGTAAGGCGTGTAGCGTGGCGCGTTGCCATCGTACAGCCCATCAACAGTCTATTTTCACGCATCCTTAAAATAGCAATGGACTTTTGGACTATAGTAACGCTGATGGGCGTGGTGGTCTGGAAATGACGTGTGTTTAGCTAAATTTTTGGCGTTTTTCTATCTTGGCGGTGGGAAAACCCATTGCACGATTGATCCCCTGAAAGGACGTCTAAATTCAACTGTCACTCTCGCGTCCAGAGCTGAATCACAATCGCCCTGCGCTCCGAAATACCCCATACCATCACTTCCTTACCACAGAAAAATAAACCTCACCCACCTACTTTAAAAATTAAATATACTTAAAAATCTGCACAGAAACTATAAATTATTATTAGTTATATTTATTTTTGACAGTTATAAGGATTTATATTTATGTTCGGTACACAGACTTAATAACTGTAGCTTAATATAGCAGATATATGCATTCTGCTGTTTAAGAATTTCAACAGATGCTTATTCTCACTCAAATGCTGGAGTTTTTGAAATGGAAAATTAAAATAGAAAAGCAGTTTGACTGAACATACATTTATTTTATTTCACTTCGCTATTATTTAACTTAAATTCACTTTTATATCTGAAAAATAAAGCACATTGTCGGCGTGTGGTGCTGCCCGTCAATTATATAAAACATTTGAAATACACAGAAATATAAAGCTATATGTTAGAATTTGTTTCTTATCACCAGGGCAAATTTATTAAAATATTAAATATATTAATTAATTAATTAAAATCTTGTCCATCGCTCTAAAATGTTGCAGGCAGGCAAAGCGAAGCTTGGCATTGTGCGCAGAATAACCTCTGTCTAAACATTTTATTAAATAAGGTCTGACAAGTGTAGTAAAATTAATGTTATTAAACTTACTTTAGCTACATATTTACTGATAATGAATCAAGAGAAATCAGGCAAAATGCGCTGCGCCTCTCTCTCTCTCTCTCTCTCTCTCTCTTATTTTTTTCTTTTTTACGTATATATTTTATTCATCTATAGTAAATGTCAGTTTTTATTTCTGTATTGTTTTATATATTTTTAATCCCACTTAAACTGTATATGCTCAACGCCATTGTACATGAGGGTCCCTATCCAGTTTAAATAATTGTTGCTTGCTTGATTAATATTCAGTGTTGCAAACACAGTTTTTACATAAACAATAAACAGAATAAAGAACTAAGAAATAAATTTACTCTTCTCTTATATGAGCTGCTTCACAGTTTGACGCAGAGTCAGTTTCCTATGCGCTCTTAAAATAGGAATGAACAGAAGTCAGCGCGCTCCTGTGTCTTAAAGGGGATGGAAACAGTCAGACTGATTGGTTTATTTCATGTTATGCCCAAAACACACCCATGAATAATTAAGGGAGTCAAAACACACCTTTTGCGCCGTTGGAGCTGCCCAAAGCGTATTTTTCGCGCCCTCACGATACCAAAGACAGAGGACACGCCCCTAAATCCAGCTACGCACAGCGCAATTAACTAGTGCGCTATAGATCATTAAAATAGGGCCCTAAATTTATTTTGTACTGCATCTACTCTATTCTAAAAGTGAACTTAATAGTTATATAGTTCTACCCTTACCTTCATAAGATAGTAAGATACATAATAAGATAGCTAACACTAACACACACATATAACCTAGCAAACTTAGCTAGCTAACGCTAACACCCACATAAAGCCTAGCTAACTTAGCTAGCTAATGCTAACACACATATCGTAGCAAACTAGCTAAGCTAGCTAACTAACACACACACACACACATATAACCTAGGAAACTTAGCTAGCTAATGCTAAAACACACATCTAACCTAGTTAACTTAACTAGCTAACGCTTACACACACACATATAACCTAGCTAACTTAGCTAGCTAACTAACACACACATATAACCTAGCTAACTTAGCTAGCTAATGCTAAAACACACACACACATATAACCAAGCTAACTTAGCTAGCTAATGCTAGCACATACATATATCCTAGCAAACTTAGCTAGCTAACATTAACACGCAGATATTATATAACCTAGCAAATTTAGCTAGGTAACGCTAACACACACACACATATAACCTGGCTAACTTAGCTAGCTAACAAACACAAACATATAACCTAGCTAACTTGCCTAGCTAACACACATTTACCCTAGCAAACTTAGCTAGCTAACACTAACACAGATTTAACCTAGCAAACTTAGCTAGCTAACTAACACACACACATATAACCTAGCTAACTTGGCTAGCTAACTAACACACACATATAACCTAGCTAACTTGGCTAGCTAACTAACACACATTTGACCTAGCAAACTTAGCTAGCTAACGCTAACACACACATATATAACCTAGCTGTTTAACAACACCCAAAGTGTCCTCGTCCAATCCAGGGGTAAAATAAGCTGGAAAAGGTCTTAATATCTTGAATACTAATTTATTTTCAGAAAGAAACCTCTTGCAGCAGCAGCACATAAAAATGCTGATAGAGGCCAGCGGTCCAGCACTGTAAATTACTGTAATTACCCTAATTGCGCACACTATAAAATCTCTGTGAGACTGCAAGGCTGAAGATGAATTTCCTTAAGATTGATGCTTAATATTAAAGTAATGATTATTAAGACAAAAAAAATATTAGTCTTACAGTCATTCGTAGAATCTTAAATGCCTTCTGGAAAACTTTAATTAATGTCTCCTACATATTGTTATATTATTTCAAAAAATGGGGGTTAAGCATATTACTACACACTGTAGTATTTTAGTATGTGTTGCTAATATTTGGAACATATTGAGGATAATAAGGTAATTAAGGTTACTACTACTACAAATGGTGTCACTTGCTTCATTCAAAGATGCCTTTAATATCACCACTGATCGAATAATTGTTCAAGTAGATTTATTTAAAGCCATAGTTCCCCAGGTTGCATAAAAGAGTTTTCAGCTGAGCAGTTAATAGTTACTGTAAAGTAAACATTGTTCTTGTCACGCATGACGCTGTCAGTCTGCCTGCTCTAGTCCCTGTTAGCCCCTAAAGACTCTAACTCCCAGCATGCTCTTACTATGGACTACAATGACCCTTCTGAGCATGTGACACAGTCACGCTCTTCCTCTCCCGAATTTTGATTGGTAGATTAAGAGTGGATGCAGCGTGTGGTGTAGATCTCTTGATGGAGGGTAGAGAGACTCCGATGATCTTCTCAGCTGTCCTTACTATCCGCTGTAGGGTCTTGCGGTTTGAATTGTTGCAGTTCCCAAACCAGACGGTGGTGCAGGTGCTCAATATGCTTTCTACAATCCCTCTGTATAACATGGTGAGGATTGGAGGTGGGAGATGTGCTTTCCTAAGTCTCCGCAGGTGGGCTTCATTTGTTATGGAGCTGGTGTTGAGGGACCAGGTGAGGTTTCCACAGCAGTTTTATCCACGTTTAGAGGTTGTTTGTTCTGCACCAGTCCGTCAGCCACTGCACCTCCTCTCTGTATGCTGACTCGTCGCTCTTGCTGATGAAGCCAACTACAGTTGTGTCATCAGTGAACTTGATGATGTGGTTTGAGCTGTACTTTGCAGTACAGTCATGAGTGAGCAGAGTGAACAGCAGTGGGCTGAGCACACAGCCCTGGGGGGCACCGGTACTCAGTATGGTGGTCCTGGAGGTGTTGTTTCTGATACTGACTGATTGTGGTCTCTCAGTCAGGAAGTCCAAGACCCAGTTACAGAGGGAGGAGTTCAGGCCCAGCAAGTTCAGTTTTCCGATCAGATGCTGAGGAATGATGGTGTTGAATGCTGAACTGAAGTCGATGAACAGCATTCGGACATAGCAGTCTTTGTTGTCCAGAAGGGTGAGAGCCAGGTGGAGTGCAGTTGAGATGGCATCGTCTGTTGATCTGTTTGGACGATACGCAAACTGCAGTGGGTCCAGTGAGGAGGGGAGCTGGTTTTTGATGTGCCTCATATCCAGCTTCTCAAAGCACTTCATGATGATGGGAGTAAGTGCAATGAGACGGTAGTCATTGAGTCATTGATTACTTGATTACTCTCAGGTGTGTCCCCTGTATAAAAGGTGTTCCCTTTGCTCCTTTCCGAGTACTACCTGGTTCTCCAGCTCTTTTACAACGCATTTCTATTGCTTTCCTGTTTTCTAGTCCTAGACCTTTTTCTGTCCCTTGACTACTCTTTAGCCTAGCCCTCGTTCTACTGCCTTTGTTATCGACCTCCTACTTTCTTTAGACCTCTCTCTTTGCCTAGCCCTTATATTATTGTTTGATTCTCTGTTGCTGAATCCCTGGCCCACTACTATCCTGGTATGTCTCGTGTTTTTGCTGCCCTGTTTATCCTGTATATGTAAAGTGGTTTATTTGTAAATAAACCACTTTGTTTAATTCAGCACATGTCTCCGCATTCCCTGGTTCCAGTGTTCCTTACAGAATACTCGGCCAGAAAAATGGAGGCAGCTGAATCAGAGACTGTAAGTTCTGTTTTTTGTAATCATGGCCAGATACTCGGGCAGCACCCGCTAGCATACCAACACTTAGCTCAGATTAGCTCTTCTCTTTAGTCTTTGTCTTCTAGTTTACTGCCCCTGCTCCAGCTTCCGTGTTTTCTTACTCCTGCTTCTGCTAACCCTGCTACTTCTACTTCTGTAGCTACCTGGCTAATGCTGATCCTGTTACTTCAACTGCTACCCCTGTAGTTACTGTAATGGGTGGGGAGCGGTAGCTCTCCAGCCCAGAAGGTTGTAGAACCCAAATGAGGAGCAGTAGATCTCAAAGCAGGTAAAGCCAAGAAAAAAGGGGAAATAATAATAATAATAATAATAATAATAATAATAATAATAAATATAGCCGCAAGCGGCAATCAGCAGGTTCAAGCACCAACTGGCACAATGGTGCCCACTAGAGCATAGGATGGTGATGTGTCAAAAGGGCTAATATAATTAGAGACACTCTGTCACATTTATAGATTATCAAAAGTTTTTCACCTGTTATTAATGTTGAGCAGAGGCCTTTCAACATGACCAGTGCTTAAATTCACATATACAACTATTGCAGTTTGTACTATATTCATTACGTGTGTCAAAAGGCATCTACATGTTATCTTTTTTGATCAGGAGACTTCAAACAGAATGTTCACAAAGTGGTGCTCAGATTGACCTTTTGACTTTTTCAAAATAAGCTGAAGTTTTTTTACCAAACAAGTTTAAATTAACACACAGGAGTGCATTTTCTGACATGACATGTAATTACAAAGTGGTTCTAAATCTCGTTCTGAATTAAATGATGCTTCACCACAGTGATATTGCACAGCAGTGTTTAACATTGTGAGATGATTAGAGCAAATACTGCAGTTACAGCAATTTAGGTTAGAAATTCCAAGGACACACATATTGCTTGATGCCTGAATACTTTTATATGTGAAATTTGCACAATTGTTTTTAATGACTGTTTACCTACAGACTCTACAGTGTGCAACAAGACCAAAATGGAGGTGATAGGCCAAATATCCAGATACTAGTTTAAATATAGCTATTTTCAAACAATGAGCAATTATTAATAAACAAAGCACTTTTTAAACATAGTTGTATTTACAAATTTGTCAGAGCCACTGTAATTAATATGGCAAAACCAATTACATGTCAAAATATTACAGTAGGAATGACATATACTAGTTTTACTAGTTTTTTAAACAGCGCCCCCAGTGGCCAAATTGTTTCACCACTTTGTAGGTCACTACAATGTCTCCTCCTGTACATAACTCCAGGTTTCGTCCTGATTGGGCAACGTATAGCCTGCCAAAATGCCTGCTGAATGCTGATTGGCTGATAGTGTTTAGCCATTTTGATTGATGAAGTGGCTCTTGAAACATCCTTTAGAGTTTGTATGATAGATTCTGTATGCAAAGTTTCAGCTTGCTTGTTTGCATGGTTGCTGACAAACAGTGCTCCAAATTTAATTGTAGGACTGAATGGGGCTTATATCTGAAAGGACTAATTTGCATATGGTGCCCATATTGTTTACAAATTTCAACATTTTTGATGAATATAGAAGGCCATGCTCTTATGAGTATTTTGATACCAAACATGTCAGGATTGGTCAAAATTCCTAGGACTAGTTCGCAAAAGTATGTTTTGCATATTATGCAAATTAGCAAACAATCTAAGTAGACGGAAGTGCATGGTCCAGATTGGAAATCTGTAGGTATTGACCCAAGGAATCCAGCAAAAAATTATTTTGAATGTCTGTTTATGGTTCTAGACTTCTTGAGGAAAAAGTGAAAAATGAACTTTCCTTGTTTATAGCGCCACCCTTTGACCAATCGGTGAATCATTTTTTGGTGAATCATCACGGCTGCTTCACACACACACACACACACACACACACACACACACTCTCG
Source organism: Astyanax mexicanus (assembly GCF_023375975.1). Lineage (NCBI taxonomy): Eukaryota > Metazoa > Chordata > Actinopteri > Characiformes > Acestrorhamphidae > Astyanax > Astyanax mexicanus. The sequence goes on along the minus strand of NC_064424.1, from coordinate 34,751,720 downwards.
AGAGAAAGAGAGGGGAGCTGTGGAGCACACTGCTCTACACAGCTACACCAAACTTGAGAGATAAAGGGATAGGGGAAAACTCGAGAGGGAGGAGAACGCCAGCTATGCTGTCCTGAACTCTGTATTGATTATCATGGTCTAAACTATATAACTGGGAAATATGAGCACCAGCTTCCCCTCATCCCCGTAGCACTAGAGCAACCCAGAGGTGCGACCGTTTTTTCCAAGCTAGACCTACGTAGTGGGTATAATCTAGTCTGTATTAGAGAAGGTGACGAGTGAAAGACTGTCTTTACCACCTCTTGTAATGAGCTACGGTTTGTCCAATGCCCCATCCATGTTCCAGTCGTTTATCCTCCTGAGACCCAGAGAAAAAAATATTTTGATTTTGATTTTTTTTTATATAAATCAAGTGTTGGGGTGGTAACAAATATATTGCAAAGACTATATTATTTTTAACTAATTTATTTAAATTTTACAATATGTGCACATTAGTGCACAACAGGACTTTGTTAATCACAAATGTGAAACACTGAGGAAATTCAAGAGCAGATTATAAAAACTGAATTCATTGTAAGAAAACTCCACAGAAATCATTCGAAGGAGGATATCAGAACATATTTACATAAAAACATCATAGAAAATTTGGTCAAAAGTCAGTTTAGAACTCATTGCCTTTTCACTTGCTGTAGCCCACTTGCTTAGGAACCGAAGATTACACTGGGCTTTCTGTTTCAAAAAAGTCTGTTTATTTATGATACCTGAGAAAGCACTGTGATTTTTTGGAGACACAAAGGAACATTTGGCACTTCACACATCTCACATAAGTTTTACTGTTGCACCCAGGCATTCTGCACCTGGAAGGATTTGGACTGTTTACCATTTCAGGCAAGTGGACTGCACCATATTTCCTTACTGTCTTATCTGGGTGGGGCTTTCTTTTCTTGATTTCCGGAGAGAAATCTTCGTCGTTGAATCATTCGGGTCTTGTTGGCATGTTTGTCCCTGGGTTAGCAGTTCTTCGGCCAAGAGGAGTTTGAACTCCAGATACTGGGAGGTGTTCTTTGCAGCTCGTTGCAAGGATTGGCTATATTGCCGATACTGAAGCCATGAGTTGGTGATGGCCAAATCAATGAAGTGAAGTATGGTGCAAACAGTCCACTTCTTGGTCCGGCTGGACATTCTGTAGAAACTGAGCATGTGATCACACATGTCAACCCCTTCCATGTTGATATTATATTCTGCAACCACTGCAGGTCTTGGGACTTGGATTTGCCTCTGTTCTTTCTTTGACCATCTGGAACAGGTATCCTGGGGCTCAATTCCATGGGCAGTCGATGCCATGACAACAGGCTTGTTGTCCATCCACTTGGTGAGTGCTATTTCATCAGGTCTCCGCACAATCATTTCTGATGTCCCTCTTGGTTTTGTGCTCAGGATGTTGTCAGCAGTGAAGTGGCACTCTTTTGGGATTCGATTCTTTTGAATTGTGCCTGTTCCAGACAGGCCCCGTTCTTGAAGAGCATCCAGAAGCCCAATGGTGGTAAAATACCAGTCAAAATAGACCACTGATCCCCTGTGAAGCGTCTCAGTCAAGCGCAGGACAGCATTTCCACCTATTCCCATATGTTGGACTTGAGTGAAGGTGTTCTTTCCCAGTTTCAAAATCCAGTACTAAGCCACCTGGACTTGCAAGAACAAACACCTTTAATCCTGTTGGATTCGGTTTTCCAGGCACAAACTGAAGAACTGGGCAACGGCCAGTGAATGGAACAATCTCTTCGTCCATACAGACCTTTGCTGGCCTAGGCAGGCTGAGGCAAACTTGGAGGACTCTCTTCAGAACTGGTCTGACTTTCCATAAGGGATCTGTTTTCTTTGCATCTTCTGGCACATCTAGATCATTGACCACTTTCAGTGAAGACCTGATTTTGTAGAAACGATCACGTGTCATGGAATAGGCTATAACTGCGACTCTTGTTTTAGCAGCCCAATACAGTTTGATCCTTGGATATCCAAGTCATGCCATGTACATGGAAATTCCTAAAAAGGTTTTGATCTCTTCTGGCATTGTGTTTAAACTACACCCTGAATCCTGTATCATATGCTGATTGGTGAAGGAGGAAAGGTCCTCAATTAGTTTTTTGTCAATGTATTGCTGGAAATACTGCTGTGGGCTCCAATCTCTACGGCTCATTAGGGTGCTATCATCTGCAATTCTGTGTTCTTCCAACACAGGCATGAACCTAAGAGACAGATTTTTTTTTTTAAACAATTTAGCAGAATAAACAAATAAAATATTTTCTTGGATATCAAGGTTACATTACTTACAACACTTTTACTTATATTAACCTTTATTTTCAACCAATAATCCCTGATCCTTACATTTTGGTTTTGGACCAGATAGGACGACGGTACACTTCAGCTAGCCCTGTGTCTTTGTCCACTACATCTGGCCCTGCATCTTGGTCATCCTCATCTGGTTCCTTATCTAGGTTCTCACCCTCTCCTGTCTGGATCACTTGACTCTCATCTTCTGAAAGATCTATGTCTGAGTCTCCCTCAATTATTCTGTAAAGAATTTTCTCTGCCTCTGTGAGGGAGCTGTCTACTAGAAAAAGTTAAATAAACATAAGTCCTGACGTGCACTACAGTGAACATTAATAGATTAGTCATTTTCCCTGTGAAACTAAATAAGTTTAGTTCTGAAAACTCCCTCAACTTATTTATTAGATGCTTATTTATGACATTTAAAAACATTGTTAATAAAAACATCATGCTTACCTTTCTTTCTTCCATAAAATGAGCTTGCGGGGATGCCAGCCATTTTGAAAAGACCGAAAAGGAGCATCCCTCAAGGCCACACCCCCACACGTGACATAATTTTAAAGCTACGGTTGTCCTTTCAAAGGCACACCAGAACTTAGAAGAGTTCTTAGAGTGGCATGTATAGTATAAGGTATGTAAGCAACACTTAATGTGCACTACAGTGCACAAAAATGAATTGCCGGGTCTCAGGAGGATATGAATGACGTGTTTCGCAATATGCTACATTGCTTTGTTATCATTTTTAAAGATGATATACTAATTTACTCACCAGATCTAGCTTTCCATGTTCTTCATGTTTGCCAAGTCCTCCAATGTCTCCTAGACATTCACCTTTTTGCCAAGGCTGAGAAGTGCGAGTTCCACATTGAACGAGTTTCTTTTCTTGGGTATGTGATAAGTTCCTCAGGTGTTCTTATGGACAACATCAAATTTGCCGCAGTGAAAATTTGACCTACCCCCAATAGTGTCAAAGAGCTCCAGTGCTTTCTAGGGTTCGCTAATTTCTATTGCTGATTCATTAGAAACTTAAGCTCCATTGCCGCTCTGCTTACTGCCCTGTTGAAATGCGTCCCATGTACATAAGCACCCTAACCCAGATCTCCCGTTTGTGGTGGAGGTGGACGCCTCCAAGACTGGAGTGGGTTCCGTCCTCTCGCAACATTATGGTCCCAGCTACAAGTTATTTCCCATGGCTTTCTTCATCTCCCGTATATGTAAAGTGTTTTTTGTTTGTCTCCTGTTTCGATTTTTCTATCACTTTCCGTCCTGGTAGCCATAACACCAAGGCTGATGCCTTGTCCTGGTTTTTTTCTGTAAAGGAGAAGGAGAGCTCACAGCCCGAGTGCATCCTACTGTCCTTCATCTTTGTCGCTGCTATCCAATGGGAATTCGATGAGCAAATTCAACATGCTTCTGCTCACTGAACTCCACCAGAGGGCATTCCTCCTGGTAAAATGTTTGTACCCCCACATTTCTGTGACAGACTTATTGCGTGGGCTCACGTGTCCGTCGCATCAGGCCATCCGGGTGAGTCCCATACGCTGCAAATCATCACCCCACGTTATTGGTGGGATACTAAGCATAAAGATGTTCATACGTTAATCTCCTCCTGTTCTGTGTGTGCCCAGTGTAAGACCCCCAAACACTTCCAGCTGGTAAGTCTCCCAATTCCCGAATGCCCATGGTCCCATATTGCCCCATTGTTTCAAATGGTCATACCACCATTCTTATCATTGTAGATAGATTTTCCTGAGCTGTTCAATTCATTCTATTTCCCTCTCTGCCCACTGCTTTCCAGACTGCCCAAGCCCTGTACGAACACATATTTCGTGATTTTGTCAAGCATATTTCGTAATTACAGACTGTAGTTCTGCTTCAGTCATGTAGGGCACTATAATTATTTAATTTCAAACTGTAGTCCTGCTTCAGTCATGTAGGACACAATTATTCTTTAATTACAGACTGTAGTCCTGCTTCAGTTATGTAGGACACAATTATTCTTTAATTACAGACTGTAGTCCTGCTTCAGTAACATAGGACACAATTATTCTTTAATTACAGACTGTAGTTCTGCTTCAGTTATGTAGGACACAATTATTCTTTATTACAGACTGTAGTCCTGCTTCAGTAACTTAGGACACAATTATTCTTTAATTACAGACTGTAGTCCTGCTTCAGTCATGTAGGACACAATTATTCTTTAATTACAGACTGTAGTCCTGCTTCAGTTATGTAGGACACTATAATTATTTAATTACAGACTGTAGTCCTGCTTCACTTATGTAGGACACAATTATTCTTTAATTACAGACTTTAGTTCTGATTCAGTCATATAGAAAACAATTATTCTTCAATTACAGACTGTCGCTCTGTTTCAGTCATGTAGGACACAATTATTCTTTAATTACAGACTGTAGTTTTGCTTCAGTCATGTAGGGCACTATAATTATTTAATTACAAACTGTAGTCCTGCTTCAGTCATGCAGGACACTATTATTCTTTAATTACAGACTGTAGTTTTGCTTCAGTCATGTAGGACATAATTATTCTTTAATTACAGACTGTAGTTCTGCTTCAGTCATGTAGGGCACTATTATTCTTTAATTACAGACTATAGTTCTGCTTTAGTCATGTAGGACACTATAATTCTTTAATTACAGACTATAGTTCTGCTTCAGTCATGTAGGACACTGGTATTTATTAATTATAGACTGTAGTTCTGCTTCAGTCATGTAAGACACTGTTATTCTTTAATTACAGACTGTAGTTCTGCTTCAGTCATGTAGGGCACTATAATTCTTTAATTACAGACTGTAGTTCTGCTTCAGGCATGTAGGACACAATTATTCTTTAATTACAGACTGCAGTTCTGCTTCAGGTATGTAGGACACTATTATTCTTTAATTACAGACTGTAGTTCTGCTTCAGTCATGTAGGACACTGTTATTCTTTAATTACAGACTGTAGTTCTGCTTCAGTCATGTAGGGCACTATAATTCTTTAATTACAGACTGTAGTTCTGCTTCAGGCATGTAGGACACAATTATTCTTTAATTACAGACTGTAGTTCTGCTTCAGGCATGTAGGACACAATTATTCCTTAATTACAGACTGCAGTTCTGCTTCAGTCATGTAGGGCAATATAATTCTTTAATTACAGACTGTAGTTCTGCTTCAGTCATGTAGGGCAATATAATTCTTTAATTACAGACTGCAGTTCTGCTTCAGTCATGTAGGACACTATTATTCTTTAATTACAGACTGTAGTTCTGCTTCAGTAATGTAGGACACTATTATTCTTCAATTACAGACTGTAGTTCTGCGTCAGTCATGTAGGACACTATTATTATTTAATTACAGACTGCAGTTCTGCTTCAGGCATGTAGGACACTATTATTATTTAATTACAGTTTGCAGTTCTTCTTCAGTCATGTAGGACACTATTATTCTTTAATTACAGACTGTAGTTCTTCTTCAGTCATGTAGGACACTATTATTCTTTAATTACAGACTGTAGTTCTGCTTCAGCCATGTAGGACACTATAATTATTTAATTACAGTCTGTAGTTCTGCTTCAGTCATGTAGGACACTATAATTCTTTAATTACAGTCTGTAGTTCTGCTTCAGTCATGTAGGACACTATTATTCTTTGATTACAGACTGTAGTTCTACTTCAGTCATGTAGGACACTATTATTCTTTAATTACAGACTGTAGTTCTTCTTCAGTCATGTAGGACACTATTATTCTTTAATTACAGACTGTAGTTCTGCTTCAGCCATGTAGGACACTATAATTATTTAATTACAGTCTGTAGTTCTGCTTCAGTCATGTAGGACACTATAATTCTTTAATTACAGTCTGTAGTTCTGCTTCAGTCATGTAGGACACTCTTATTCTTTGATTACAGACTGTAGTTCTGCTTCAGTAATGTAGGACACTATTATTCTTTGATTACAGACTGTAGTTCTGCTTCAGTCATGTAGGACACTGTAATTAAAGGCAAGGCAAGACTTTACATGAGGTTTATTTGTATAGCACCTTTCATACACAGTGGCAATTGTGTTACATAAACAAGGAACTATTCAAATTAAAAATAAGAATGAGGAAAAAGGTTACAGTACAGAAATGACAGTACAGAAAGCTAAAAGCTGCTCAAACAGGTCTTTCTTCTGGTCTGGTCTGGTGTGTGTGAGTGTGTATGTTTTCGTTTTAGTAGAAGTCGAGCAATTTTGCTTTTTGGAATGAAGATGGTTTTATTTTTACTTCCCTGTATTGTGGTTTTCTACCACAAAGAGCTCTTTCATTTTCTTCGACTGGATCATTCCTGCATGTCAGGTGTTTTCTTGCTTGAAACAGTGGTTATGTTTGGGCCAGGTTAAGTCCTACCATTAAAAATGATAGTTAAAAAATACAACAGTATGTTTATATAAACAATATAATAATATATTTGTAGCCAGGTGGTTAATTAAGAATACACCTTTAAAATGTGTGTCTGTAACTTTAAGAAAACCGATCAGAACTGTTGTTACCCTGATAGAGGAAAGGGAGGAGCTAAGAGCATGGTAGAGAAGGAGGCTCAAGCTGCAGTGAATGGTGGTGCTCCATATTAGGATCCATCCAGAGCCACCCTTATGAAATATAAGGTAAAGATGTACAAATACTGAACAATATAAGGTTTAGTTGGCCTATAACAGTAGTAGATGCCTATTTTGCCTTTCTAAACATGTATTTTGGATGAATCACAACCAGATGCGGGCAGATGGCATTGTTTCAGTGGGGTAGTGTGCTCCTCGTGGTCAAGCCTTGTATTTTTCTGGGTTACAGAAGCTGTTTGTCCAAGTTCTCTTGATGAAATGCTCAAGTCTTCTTGAGTAAAGCTGAGTAAATCGAGGTGAGCGTAAAAACAAATATAAAAAGAGCTCTGTTAATGGTAATAAGGTGGTATTAATGTTATTTCTATATTTTCTGTAATTAGTGCCACTACCAAATACTGTGCTGTGTTCTAAGCTAGGGTTTTTACAGTGTATTCATTTTTATTTTTATTGTTTTAAGTACAACTTAATCAGCTCTGATAAAAGTCCATAAATACGTGCACTGCAGTTGCAGTAAGTCAAAGGTAGGTGGTGCAGTGTTGTTGTGCACTGAGACTAATATTTTTGCTCAGCAAGTGCTGATTGTCTTTATTTTGCTTTTATTTCATATTTGAAGCTCATTGTCTGTAAGCAGCCAGTGATTTATTTTGTTTGTTTATTTTCTATTGTTTTATAATTAATATACATTTTATATTCACTATTTCATAAAAATCCCTACAGTGGGATCTATCAGAATAAAATACCCGAAAAAGTATTTTGTCATTTGGTGTGTGTCCTTTCCCCAGTGACATATTTATAATAAAAATAATACAATTTTATACACAGTTATTTAAAATAATACAACTGTAACAGATTTCTGTCTAAGTGATCATATAGCTTTTTATTGTTTATGTCTAGTTTCTATACAATTAGTTAGCGCTTTATATTTTAAAATGTCTGTTTTTTTAAATATTTTTACTACTGTAATTTTTACTGCTACACATAACTTTTTAATATATAAATACATATAACCTTAGGTACAACTAAATTAAAACACTGAATTAGAGCCAACCTGTGGCAAATGCAAAGCAAGAAACTCAGGCCACATGGTGCAGCTAACCAGCTAGCTAACTGAGCTGAGATTCAACATTAAACACTTAATTGCTCAAAATCCCCAAATCAATCAATTTAAATACACAGAATTATATAATACTAACCAACGTGGAACATACCTGGAATGAATATAGCAGATATGGGACAAATAGCTCACTCCTTGGCCAGCTCTCAGCTAGGTAGACAGGCTAGCATTAGAATATTATTAGCTCAATATTAGCATCAGATTTTAATTTTATATTGTGAATTTTATAAAAGTCCAATTGGTTTACTATTATTTTTTTATTGTATTTCAAAACAATATGAGATTACGACACTATACAGCATTATTAGCAGCTTTATTCAGCTGAGCTGAACTGACCTGTACCACTACAACGTGCACACACTACTGACCAGTGTGCACAGAATCTGAGGTACATATCTCTGAGCTGTTAAGTGCTGACCACAGCAGGTGGCACCCTACCCATTTAGCAGGAATTTCATTCCAAAACATTAGCTAACTATTGTACACCATTACATATACACCCCCTCGGTCTCGGAAGCAGTCAAGCGGAGTGGCTCGGCAGCGGAGAGCCATTACTTTCCTAAATAGTTCCTTTAATTTATAAAAATATATATATTTCCATAATTTAAAAATCGCTCACACTCGCCACCATCTTGTTTTTTTCTGAAGCCAGCTGGAGAAGCCAGTCGCAATGCATGATGGGATGCAGTACACCATGAAGATAGCTCACCATGCATATTGCGAAATCGAAGCGGTGTAGCACCATCCGGGTACCTGTAGCGTACTACAGATCCTTAGTTTGGTCTGCGTACTGCATACTAGCTTTAGGCAGATTTGGTACGCGAGTAGTATGTAGTATGCCATTCCGAATTCAGCCATAGATATCTTATACGTAGATGCTGCGTACCCTGCCTTCTGCGTGGCCGCCATATTGGAGGAGGCAATATATATATATATAAATATATAATGAGCAGCGCTGATGCTCCCTCCAGTGGGAAATGGACAATCTCTAGGATACTATAAATGGTGCATGTGAAAGTGTGTAAAAAGTAATAATGTCTATAGTGTACATAACCTGTGTTAATGTGTGGTGTTTAAAATGATTTTTGCTGCCTCCACATGGCCAAATGATATAATATGTATAATATTATGTATAAATGTAAAATTAATTTATTCATACATGTATTTGGAATCACCAACAATGCCAAAATACATTTCTGAAGGATTTTAATATTTATATTTCATGGTAGAGTTTATAGTTGAGAGATATAGTTATAGTTATACACACACACACACACACACACACACATATATATATATATATGTGTGTGTGTGTGTGTGTGTGTGTGTGGCTGTGTGTGTGTGTATATATATATATATATATATATATATATATATATATATATATATATATATATACAGTGGTGTGAAAAAGTATTTGCCCCCTACATATTTGTTTTGTTTTTGCTTTTTGTGATACTGATATTTTTCTGAATGTCAAACAAACTTTAATATTAGACAAATATAACCTGAGTAAATATAAAAAGCACTTTTTAAATGATAGTTGTATGTATTAAAGGTAAAAAAACAATTCAAACCAATCTAGCCTGGTGTGAAAAAGTGTTTGCCCCTAAAACTAATAACTTAGTTTTGTCACCCTTAGCGGCAAAAACTGCAATCAAGCTGATACCTCATACTTCTACTTTACTGACAGTTTACTTAACTGGCAGTGAGTCTTTCACATCTCTGTGGAGGAATTTAGTTTCACTCTTCCTTACAGAATTGTTTTAATTCAGCCACATTGGAGGGTTTTCCAGCATGAATCTCTTGTTTAAGATCACCCATAGCATCTTAGTCAGACTTTGAGTAGGGCAATCCAAAACCTTTATTATTTTTTTTTATTATTATTTTTTTTTATTATATTTAAGAGCAAAATCAAAAGCAGTTACAATTACTTGACAGTGAAAAACAACACTTTCTATGCTCAACATTTTTTTTCCACCCCCCCCCAAACATTTTTGTCCACCCTAGTCATACAAACTCACAATAGAGCAAAACTGAATGAGATAATGAATAAAAATAAAAATACAAGCACAACAAAAATACACAAAAACAAAAAAACAAATAAATAAATAATAATTATAGTAATAATAATTATAAATCAATCCAAATTATTATAGTATTCCAAAGTTCAAGTTCAGTCGGCCGGCAATGTCGAAAGCGAATCAACGTAGGAAAGAAAAGTTCCATTTGGTGTAAAATGCGGCGGAGTTGCCTTTCAAGGTACATGACGTATTTTCCACTTTGAGAAACTGAATCACATCTTGAAGCCACAGAGCAACAGAAGGAGGCTTTGAAGACTTCCATAAAAAAAGAATGCGGCGCCTCGATAGTAAGGATGTAAAGGCCAAGACCTGTGCCTGCCCTCGGGTAAGTGAGGATAGTTGAAGGGAGAGGCCAAATATTGCCACCAGTGGACACATATCTACTTCAAGCTCCAAAACCTTGGAAATGATATCAAAGTAACAGGTCCAGAACCTCTGCAAAACTGGGCAAAAGAAAAACATGTGGCTTAGATTACAAGGAGAAAATGAACACCTATCACACCGATCATTGACTAGGTTGGGATAAAACTTTGATAACTGCAATTTAGAACGGTGCATTCTATGCAAAACCTTAAATTGAATCAGTTGAAGCCTTGCACAGGGTGAACAAGACTGCACCACCTTAATTGCTGTGACCCACCATTGGTCCGAAAGAGAAATGCCCAACTCCTCCTCCCAAGCACTTTTAATATTACACACACCAGCTACATCAAAATTTAGAAGTTGCAAATACATTGTAGATATAAGTGACTTTTTGTGTGGATCTAAAGACAATACGTCATCCCAAGGCTGCACTATAGGGCAGCTAGGGAAGAGAGATAAGGCCAGTTGGGCAAAGGGGCACAAAGTCCCATCTCTAAAAAAGTCACCAAAAGATTTTATACCTGTAAGAAAGGCAGTGTCAGAAAGAGATGGGGGAAATAAATGATTATTCAAGACAGCCATTAACAAAGAAGGAGCTAAGAATTTAAAATGGCGTCTAAACTGGCACCAGATGCGAAGAGTGGGGAAATAAAAATCTCTTAAGAGGGTAAGGGAGAGGTAAGTAAAGCAAGTGGAGAGGATGAGACACAGGTTTGAGTCTCCAGTCTTCACCACAACAACTCTGGCAGGCAGACAAGAAGGCAGAGACCTCATCATCAGACACAGCTTCTGTTCGATAAAGTTCAGAATAAAATGATTTAAAAACTGCATTAATGGACAGTGGATCTAAAACCAGCTCACCCTTTGGGTCATTTTTTTGGGGAATCAATCGAGAAGCTGCACGTCTTTTTAACTGATAGACTAGTAACCTAGAGGCTTTGATAACTGCTGCGTGCATGTAAATGGAGGCACTCTGCATCGGAAGTAATAAGAAGATCGAATTTAGTTTGAAGATCCAATTGACGCTTCTGCAAAGTGGGAGTTGAATTGATTGCATTGAGAGTATCGAGATCTGCAATTGCAGTTGTCAGATCCTGCACCTCCTGTTTCTGCATCTTGGTGGAATAAGCAGTGTACGAAATAATCTGCCCTCGTAAGTAAGCTTTGAGGGATTCCCACAAAAGAGAAGCTGAAGTAGAATCATCAAAAGTACTTGAGACGTGGCAGAGCGGGTTATTACGGAAAGGGCTGAATGATCTAAATCTGGATCAATAATACAATTAAAATCTCCACCAAGAATCAAGAAATTAGTATTTAGAGATGGTATTGAGCTAAGTAACCCTGTCATAAAATTTGGATTATCGAAATTAGGAGCATTAACATTCACAAGCAACACTGGGGTATTAAATAAATGTCCTTGCACAATCAAATACCTGCCATTCACATCTGAAACAACATTCCCAGGAACAAACTGAATTCCCTTTTTAATCAAGATTGCAATTGACTCCTCTGGTTTTAGAATTAAATTTGGGGTGAAAAAATTCACCAACCCAAGAGAATTTCAATTTAAGATGATCCTCATTCCTAAGGTGTGTCTCCTGCAGAAATACTACATCAGCAGTCAAATGCTGCAAATGATTAGATATCTTTAACCTTTTAAGTGGATTATTTAAACCTCTAACATTCCAAGTCAGGAAACTTAAAGGGAACTAGCCTGACACTGTCTTAGCATTAGAGTCATCGTACAATAAATGTGAAACATCGTACAGGCCGACTGGATATACAAAAAAAAAGAAAAAAAAACACGGACATCCCACCCCCCCACCCAACGGGAGTCAACTCAAAATGAACAGCACTTCACTTCAGCTCAGTGCGAGTACAAACCATTAGTAAACTCCACAGAACAAGCAAAATTACAACATACTGCAAGCAGTATCCTATGGTGCACCGCATCCAATCAGTTATCATCTCAAACATTTCCATTTATTTTCAACCTTTAGTGACCTATTTCCATTCTAATTACCATTGTAATTATATTAATCACCATTTATGTACCTATTTATGTTTATCTCCCCTCACCGTTCAACACTCCACAGTCCTCAAAATAGTGTAACTTCACTATTATTGGGCGAGGCGCCAAAGAACGGTGAGCTCTGTCCACAAGTGGGCTTTTTTCAAAAGAAAGGGCTTCCTGCACAAGCTCCGACACAGTGGAGTTGGATAAAGTGAATCGTGAATCACCCTCAGGTACGCCGATAATCCTGATGTTCTGACGACGCGATCGAGCCTCCAAGTCTTCGCATTAAGCGTCGACTCTAGAAAGCTCACTGGTGAGGGATTCAACTTTCGCCCTGAGTCCCACAACCTCATCCAAGAGTCCCGACAGGGAGGTTTCGACTTTAGAAACGGTGCGCACGACTGACCCGAGCTCCGCTCTCAGCGACGCGTTGTCTCGAAGTAGCTCGGATTTCATCTCCTGGATCTCCGTCTGAAGTTTAGTAGAGGATGCCATTAACTTGGCTCTCATTAACTTATCAAGTTTGCAGATGACATGATCCTGATTGGCCTCATCTCAAACAATAATGAGACCATGTTCTGAGTGGAAGTGTCCCGGCTGGTATCATGGTGTGGAGATAACAATCTGGAGCTTAACACAAAAAATGGTGGAGATGAAAATTAATTTTAGAAAGAAAACTACCCCTCTGCCTCCACTGCAAAAATTCACAGCTGTACAGTAAACAGAGCTGAGCATACAGCATACAACTGCCACCTTCATAGCTTCTTTCCCCAGGCCATTACTCTCTTAAACAAGGACTCATTTTACATTTCTCTATTCTAACTTTAAATTTTAAACCTTTCACCTACTTGTATTTTCGGCACCTGCATTTTATTATACCATTTTATACTATACTGCACTATATCATATAATTTGTATAAACTACTATACAATCTACTGAGTTACTGTAATCAGCGCATAATGCACTTTATCATATTTTATACACTTTGCATAACTAAATTTTACTTATTTTTTATTGTTGCTTGTAACACCTACACCACACATAACTTATTGGACTTTTGCGTGTGTACTTTTTTGTAGAACTTAATATATATAACTTAATATATTCTATTTAAATGTTTATACCTTCACCTTGTACCTTTTGTACTTGTCACTTAATTCTGCAGTCCAGAAATCTATGCACACCAGTTCCATCGACTCAGAGGGGCACACATGCATCTGGTTCAGCAGTTTTATCTATGTAGGGGATTCATTTTAATATATAATACTAAACTGTTTTTTTTGTTGTTGTTTTTTTTCTGACAGGAGCGCACAGTCACAGTGCGCTGTGACAACAATGTTGGCACTGTCCTGCTGGTAGAACTAGAGGCCAGGCCAGGCTTTCTGCATTTCCTTAAGGACTGGTTCTGTGCCAAGCTGGTGGTGACCACACCTCAAGGAGAAAAAGTCGTCTTCCCCTGTTACCAGTGGCTGGACAGCAAAAAGCCAATCGTCTCTCTCCGGAACAGCAAGGGTTAGCACAGCTTCTGATACATAATTGATTTATTACAGAAATGTCTTAATAATACAGTGTATAATGTGTATACAACTATAACTCACTATGAATCCAAACTTTCAACTTTCAAAAAATTGCCAAATCAATGCACATACCCCATATTTTATAATATTTACAGGCCAAATGAAGACATATTTGAATAGCATAGGATCTCCTCAAAATACCAATATCTGGCACATGTGACTTTCTTTTATAAATACTTATATTTAGAAGAATAAAGATATGTTAAAGCTAAGGTAATATTGATATATTGAAACCAAGGGTGTCAAAAGGATTCACATTCATTACTCAAGTAAAAGTATAGATACTGGGGTTTAAAATATTTTGTAGAAGTTGAAGTATCAACTCAAACATTTTACTTAAGTAAAAGTATAAAATTACTACTTTTAAAACTACTTAAAGTATGAAAGTAAAAGTAATAAAAGGGGGAAAATTACAGAAGCCTAGGCCGCACTCCAGGGGCCTATAGTGCACTACCCCCGATGACTAGGTGGATGGATGGATGGATGGATGGATGGATGGATAGATAATGCTATAAAAAACGTATTATACAAGGTAAAGATCTATCTGTAAACAGAGCAGTGCAATAGATGTTGCTAATGGTCATTAAATAATTAACAGAGCAAAGTGCAAGGTGCAACGACATTGATTAAAAAAGTGACTGATGTGCCATAGAAATATAAATATACATATGTTACAAAATAGTTCTGAGAAGTGAATATGTGAATACCCAATTATGAGTACATGTACTTGAAAGTAAGTGAGGTTGGGGAAGTGATAGTGTAAAGAATTAAGAATTAAGTGGTTGAATAATGTCCATAGGGTGTGACTGGGTTAAACTCAGTCCCCAGCACACCACAGCGTAGAAGAGAATGCTGGCCACGATTGATTGGTAGAACATCTGCAGAAGCTTCTTACAGATGTTAAAGGACCGCAGTCTCCTCAGGAAATAGAGCCGGTTCTGTCCATTCCTGTACAGGGTGTCTGTATTTGTTGACCAGGTTAGTTTGTCATCCAGCTGCAGAACAAGGTACTTGTAGGTCTTCACTGTCTCCACATCAACCCCCTCGATGGAGACTGCCTGCAAGGTTTGTCCCAACCTACGGAAGTCCACCACCATCTTCTTGGTCTTGGATATGTTCAACTGCAGTTGGTTCAGTCGGCACCAAGCAACAAAGTCTTCCACCTGTCTCCTGTACTCCTCTTCCTGACCACCCTTCACACACCCAACGACGGCAGTGTCATCCGAGAATTTCTGCAGATGGCACATCTCAGAGTTGTACTGGAAGTCTGATGTGTAGAGAGTGAAGAGGAAGGGGGAGAGCACAGTCCCCTGTGGTGCTCCAGTGCTATTGACCATTAGGGGTGTAAATCACAAGATTCATTACGATATGATACGATTATTTTAGTCAGAGATACGTTACGATTCGGTTCAATATGATTTAATGCGATTACAATCTGTTCCTTTTCTAAGAACTCACAAATGCAAACAAAATATAATTTGAATGTTTTATTATTAAATGTAAAATGCAGTGTAATCATAAACAGTAAATAATAATTCACTTCAACACTTTAATTTCCATTATTTAGGTTCCATTTGAGAACATCAAATGCAGAAGAAAATGTAAAAAAAAAAAAAAAAAAAGCGCCTGTTATATTTAGAGTTTACAATGTGTGTATGGATGTTGGTGATGAATAGTCAATCATTGTCTACATTTCCTGATTCAGTAGGGTCTTGACAAACAAATTACAAAATTTGTCATTTATAGCACAAAGCATTGAAGAGATACACTGCTATATATTAGGTGTCCACCAGGCGTCTCCAAAGTATTCAAAACAGAGGAGACCAATCAGGGCAAATTACGTACCAGTGTTTTCGTCTGAGGGTGGACTATTGGTTGAAATAGGTGTCAATTACTTTTGTGACGCTAGAGAAAGGCCAATCCAATCCAACCCTGGCCAACTCTGGCCAATCCAATCCAACCCTGATTGGATTGGATTGGATTGATCCAGCGCTCACGTTATTGGTTCAAAAGATGAACACTCAAGAAAAATAATGGTTTGTGGACCAATAAAAAACACAGAATCTAGAAGAAGACACCCTTAGCTTTGTATTCACGTACAACTTTACGTAAAAATATTACATTGTGTGGTCGCTAGGAGCTTGAGAATATTACGTTTCAGCTGCGCTGAAAATAAATGCATGTTTTTGAGGAGCAGTGAGCAGGCGAATAAAGGACTTTATGGATATTATATCTGCGGGTCAGTGCTGTATTGTGGATGCTGTGATAGTAAGTGAATTTTCTATAATATAATCTGATGTTATTTTACGTACTAATAATATTTTATGAGGCTATTTTGTTGGGGAGGCGTGTTCCTCATGTAAACAATGTGAAAAAACAGGCTGTTTTCAGTTGGAGATTTCTGGCGACTGGTTTCATGTAGATTGCTGAAAATTTCCATGCAGGTAGTTAAAGTAGTACTAATGAATATGAGTCGGGTTACATAGTCAGAATGGGCCCGCCGATGGGCCAGATAGGGGCGCTTCTGCAGTAAAAAACATCAAAGTTTTTACATCAATATATAGTATATAGTATATATAGTATATATATAGTATAGATAGCCAAATTTCTACTTAAGCAAGGTAACAAAGTATTTCTAGTTTGTTACTTGACACCTCTGATTAAAACCAAACCTTTACCATGGCCCAAAAGCCATGATACCAACCGAACCACGGGTTCACTGTAATGCTGAATTCCTCATTTATACCAGTTATATGTTCCCTTAGAACAGATTTTCACTTAGAGAACCTTTAGTATCTCCTTTATTTACCGGAGAATGGTTGTTTTTTGGCAGTAGGGGCACCAAAAATTATTGTTTTTTTTACTAAAATACCGGTACCCAGAGATGGATCCAGAGATCGATTTATTTTTTACACAGTGGGGCAGTATTTTGGGTGCTTACATTTTGTTTCGTTTAGGTATAAAGTGTATTTGACAGTGATATATCTGCAAAGCAACAGTAATTATGTGTAAATTATAGAAAATGTTGTTAATTTTAGTATAATAACTTTTTAAATTAATTAATTATATGGTTAGTTTTGTTAATATTGGCAGCTAAAAGTTGTTAAAAACATATAATTTATTTATTACACATTTCATTAACTAGTGTATTTGTCAATTTGATGTGATTTTCCAAAGGAAAAAGATACAGAGAAAATATTGGTAAACATGCAGAACATAAAACTGTGGTTTGTGTCAATGATTTAACTATTTACTGGATGAACAGCACAATGTCTTTCATAGGTGAAGACACTACAGTTGTATTTAAAGTAAATACAGAGTAAAGTAGTAAAATTGTGGTGATAGTGCACTATAGGCTTCTGTGACGGAGCCTAAGTTTTTGTCCTCATTGGCATTTTTTACCCCTTCATTACTTAACTTTACTCGGGAGTCATGGAGCACGGATCTATAATAAAAATAAAATACATAATAAAATACACTTTTAGTGGTGCGACAAATTCTGTTGTTTTAAAAAAATATTAAACATGCATTTCAATTTAATTAAAAATTTTATTCGGAGAATAAAAATAGAAGTCAGTGCAGGACAAAATCACAGTAAATATTAGATCTTTTATACCTTTTTTCACACCATGCTTAAGGAAAAAATAATTAATCAATTTCTTTTTCTGTGTAGCTACACTTGTCCAGAAGGAAACAGAAGCTACCCTCCGCTTCCAAAGGCTACAGGAGCTCAAGGAGAGGCAGCAGAACTTCAGGTAAGTGTATTTGGAATCAGTTTAACCTGTTTAATCATTTTTTACAAAACAACAGTTACACGCACATACTCACCCATTCTTCAGTCTTTTATTTAATATAATAAATAATAATTAATGAACTCAATTAAAAATAACCTCATTAATAAGGTCTATAATTAAAATCACAGACTGCTGCTGAGGGACAATGGCTCCGAAGGACCAAATGTAGCGTGCCTGCAGTTCACCACTTGCCACCAGGGGGCACAAATCTCCATTATAGAGCATAGAAATGCTCAATAAATTAAAATCACCCAAAAAAAATAGTTTGCTGTAAGCACTCACTGTGGACCTCTGCCTTACTCTAACTCCCTCTACTTTACTTTATCTCACTCTGCCTTACTCTAACTCCCTCTACCTTACTTTATCTCACTCTGCTTTACTCTAACTCCCTCTACTTTACTTTATCTCACTCTGCTTTACTCTAACTCCCTCTACTTTACTTTATCTCACTCTGCCTTACTCTAACTCCCTCTACCTTACTTTATCTCACTCTGCTTTACTCTAACTCCCTCTACTTTACTTTATCTCACTCTGCTTTACTCTAACTCCCTCTACTTTACTTTATCTCACTCTGCTTTACTCTAACTCCCTCTACTTTACTTTATCTCACTCTGCCTTACTCTAACTCCCTCTACTTTACTTTATCTCACTCTGCTTTACTCTAACTCCCTCTACTTTACTTTATCTCACTCTGCCTTACTCTAACTCCCTTTACTTTACTTTATCTCACTCTGCTTTACTCTAACTCCCCCTACTTTACTTTATCTCACTCTGCTTTACTCTAACTCCCTCTACTTTACTTTATCTCACTCTGCTTTACTCTAACTCCCTTTACTTTACTTTATCTCACTTTGCTTTACTCTAACTCCCTCTACCTTATTTTATCTCACTCTGCCTTACTTTATCTTACTCTGACTCCCTCTACCTTACTTTATCTCACTCTGACGTACTCTAACTCCCTCTACTTTACTTTATCTCACTCTGCTTTACTCTAACTCCCTCTACTTTACTTTATCTCTCTCTGCTTTACTCTAACTCTCTTTACTTTACTTTATCTCACTCTGCCTTACTCTAACTCCCTTTACTTTACTTTATCTCACTCTGCCTTACTCTAACTCCCTCTACTTTACTTTATCTCACTCTGCTTTACTCTAACTCCCTCTACTTTACTTTATCTCACTCTGCTTTACTCTAACTCCCTCTACTTTACTTTATCTCACTCTGCTTTACTCTAACTCCCTCTACTTTACTTTATCTCACTCTGCTTTACTCTAACTCCCTCTACTTTACTTTATCTCACTCTGCCTTACTCTAACTCCCTCTACTTTACTTTATCTCACTCTGCTTTACTCTAACTCCCTCTACTTTACTTTATCTCACTCTGCTTTACTCTAACTCCCTTTACTTTACTTTATCTCACTCTGCTTTACTCTAACTCCCTTTACTTTACTTTATCTCACTCTGCTTTACTCTAACTCCCTCTACTTTACTTTATCTCACTCTGCTTTACTCTAACTCCCTCTACTTTACTTTATCTCACTCTGCCTTACTCTAACTTCCTTTACTTTACTTTACTCTAACTCTCTTTACTTTACTTTATCTCACTCCGCCTTACTCTAACTCCCTTTACTTTACTTTATCTCACTCTGCCTTACTCTAACTCCCTCTACTTTACTTTATCTCACTCTGCTTTACTCTAACTCCCTTTACTTTACTTTATCTCACTTTGCTTTACTCTAACTCCCTCTACTTTACTTTATCTCACTCTGCCTTACTCTAACTCCCTCTACTTTACTTTATCTCACTCTGCTTTACTCTAACTCCCTCTACTTTACTTTATCTCACTCTGCTTTACTCTAACTCCCTTTACTTTACTTTATCTCACTCTGCTTTACTCTAACTCCCTTTACTTTACTTTATCTCACTCTGCTTTACTCTAACTCCCTCTACTTTACTTTATCTCACTCTGCTTTACTCTAACTCCCTCTACCTTACTTTATCTCACTCTGCTTTACTCTAACTCCCTATACTTTACTTTATCTCACTCTGCTTTACTCTAACTCCCTCTACCTTACTTTATCTCACTCTGCCTTACTCTAACTCCCTTTACTTTACTTTATCTCACTCTGCTTTACTCTAACTCCCTCTACTTTACTTTATCTCACTCTGCTTTACTCTAACTCCCTCTACCTTACTTTATCTCACTCTGCCTTACTCTAACTCCCTTTACTTTACTTTATCTCACTCTGCTTTACTCTAACTCCCTCTACTTTACTTTATCTCACTCTGCCTTACTCTAACTCCCTTTACTTTACTTTATCTCACTCTGCTTTACTCTAACTCCCTCTACTTTACTTTATCTCACTCTGCTTTACTCTAACTCCCTCTACTTTACTTTATCTCACTCTGCTTTACTCTAACTCCCTCTACTTTACTTTATCTCACTCTGCTTTACTCTAACTCCCTCTACTTTACTTTATCTCACTCTGCTTTACTCTAACTCCCTCTACTTTACTTTATCTCACTCTGCTTTACTCTAACTCCCTCTACTTTACTTTATCTCACTCTGCTTTACTCTAACTCCCTCTACTTTACTTTATCTCACTTTGCTTTACTCTAACTCCCTCTACCTTATTTTATCTCACTCTGCCTTACTTTATCTTACTCTGACTCCCTCTACCTTACTTTTTTCTCACTTTGCTTTACTCTAACTCCCTCTACCTTACTTTATCTCACTCTGACGTACTCTAACTCCCTCTAACTTACTTTATCTCACTCTGCCTTACGCTAACTCCCTCTTACTCTGCCTTACTTTAACTGCCTCTATCTTACTTTATCTCACTCTGCCTTACTCTAATTCCCTCTACCTTACTCTCTCACTTTGCCTTACTCTAACTCTCTCTACCTTACTTTACCTCACTCTGCCGCACTTTACCTCACTCTACTTCAGTCTGCCTCACTCTAACTAACTCTATCTTACTTTACCTCACTCTTCCACACTTTACCTCACTCTACCTCAGCCTGCCTCACTCTGCCGTACTTTATCTCTACCTTACTTTAGCTCATTTTACCTTATTTTACCTTACTCTGCTGTACTTTACCCCACTCTACCCTAGCCTGCCTCACTCTACCTTACTTTAGTTTGGTCTGCCACACATTAACCCTCAATCTTTCTCAGCCTGCCTCACTCTAACTCCTTCTACCTTACTTTAACTCGCTCTGTCTCACTTTTACTTTACTCTACTTCAGCCTGCCTCACTCTGCCTTACTCTAACTTACTCTACCTTACTTTGTCTCACTTTACTGCACTTCACATCACTTTATCTACCTGCCTCACTCTAACTCACTTTACCTTATTTACCTCGCTCTGTCTAACTCTGCCCAACTTTACCTCTAAACCTTATGTATTATGAGTACAGTCTGAGGTGTGAGAGCTCTCTTTGGTGCTGTAAATGAGTGAAATGTAAATGAGTTTGCTATTTTTGACATTGTTGTCACAGCTTTCATTGTGTTTATCATTAAAACTTATATCACAATAAGGATAAAATGTGATTTTCTTACAAAGATCTTAAAGATTACGATCTACTGCCTAAAATTGGTCTACCTCGTTCACTCATTTACATTATTTCTGTCCTGCAGGTGGAGGAAAAATTCAGATTTACCCTCCAGCATTGATGCAGATTCAGCGTCTGATTTGCCGAGTGAGGTCAGATTCTCATTCACTAAGGACATGGAAATGATGTACAACGCTGTGAAAGTGTAAGATCCAGTTCAATACCTGTTATATAATATAATACTACCAACAAATCACAATTAATGGGTAATTATCAGTGCCTTTTGGAATCTTAAAACTTGTACAGTTTTTTTCTTTTGAATATGTATCATATTTATTAAACTTCAGACAAAAAAAAAATTTCCAGCTTAATCATTTTATTTTCACTCTTTATTTGTACTTTTTATTATGCTTAATTGTTCAGGGTGACAATGTTATGTTTAAAAGTTACATTTTGATTTTCTTAATTAATTACTGTGATATTTTACCACAACAAAGGGGGCAATTAAGCTTTACCTCAGATAAGTATGGAGACAATATGAGTATATTAAAATATGAGAAAATATCTTTAGGGTTGTAAGGTCAACCTTATAATGGTAAAGTGTACCTTCTTAAAAGGACAGGGTTATCCCAGTACTGCACGATGGAAAATTTGCTAAATTAAGAATAAAACACATTAATTATTCAAAAATGTTGTCCTTTTTATTAAATATATAACCAACCTCCCAATAAAAAAATATAGAAAATATAAAAAATGTTATTTATTTAGAGTTAAGGCTAACATTCCTTCTGTAAGAAAAAAGAAAAAAAATCAAGCTACTAATGTGTTTCTCAGACTGGCTGAGCTGGAGCTTGAGAGTTTGATGGCCTGCTCAGAATCATGGCGCAGTTTCAACCAACTTCAGTCAATCCTCCGTCACCCCAAACCCAACAAGGCTGGAGGTGAGTTTCTCAGAGTTCTAAATAAATATTATCTGTTCAGGCTCTAGCAGTCTGATCAGGTGTGATTAATATAAACTACGTATTCTTACAGCTTACGTCCAGCAGCACTGGAAGGAAGACGAGTTCTTCGGCTATCAGACGCTCAATGGATTGAACCCCATGCTGATTGAGCGCTGCACCAAGCTGCCCAGCAATTTTCCCGTCACTGAGGACATGGTCAGGTCTTCTTTGGAAGGAAGCAGTTTGGAGACGGAAATGATGGTGATTATGTAACACACACACAGGTGCAGGAAGCTGGGAGATTTATTCTGCTTGAATAAAACAGAATGAGGCACAGTTAGCACATGCAGCAATTGGTCCCCCATCCAAGCACCCACTATTGTTTTTCTTTTTATGAACAATGTTTATAAATTATATATCTGTATATATATATATATATATATATATATATATATATATATATATATATATATAGCAATTTCTAGCCGTGTTGTGATTCTTGTTTCTGTTCTGCAGAAAGGAAATATCTTCCTCTGTGATTATAAACGCCTGAGCGGATTTAAGGGAAATACGATTGATGGGAAACAGCAGTATCTGGCTGCTCCACTCTGCCTGCTCTACAGCACCCCTGAGAAAACTCTCAAACCCATCGCTATACAGGTACCAATTCCTCCACCAATTTCCCAGTTCTGTTTCCACACCCCAGTTTGCCAGGAATACACACACAACAGCAGACAGACAGTGCACTGCATCCATGGAAGTGAGAAAGCTGGTTTAGCAGAATCAGTATTAGCTGCTACACAGCCTAAAAAGCCTCAGAATCTTTCTAAAACTCTCTATGAGCAGAGACAGTGCAAAACAGGATGTAATATTGGCTGTGAGTTTTATAAATGGAGTCAGCTTAGAGCCCAGAAGAGCCCAAAAGACAGACACAGAGCACATTTTCCCCTGAACAGGTAATCACTAAGCTTCAGTGAGGTTTTTTTTTACCATAACTTTGTAATTTATCACCACCACTCGCATAGTAGGGTTGTGCATTTTAACAATCCCTTCATGTTACAATAATGCTAACATGAACTGCTACCAGTCACAACAGAAAAGTAGACCACAACTGTTTACTACCCCAGAGTTTCACTTTATATTGAGTAGTAACTCCAACTCTTGAGTGTGTATTTTCCAAACTGTGGATTTTTTGGGGATAATGGACACATCCCAGTATCAAGCAAACATAAAGCAAACAGAGATATATATGAAACCCACATGAGCTTGTGAATGATGAGTGTATTTGTGAAGGAAAAGTTATATGTTCCTATTTGTGTTAAATGTTTCTGATCAGATCATAAACAGCAACAGCAACCTAGCCGTTAGGTGTCAGGTCTTCATGTTTAGGGTAAATGTCACATCAACATAACTGGACACATCAACTTAACTGTTTTGGATCTTTGGGTTAAATGTTGCTGATCAGATCATAAATGGCTACAGTAACCTAGCTGTTAGGCATTGGGTGTTTATACTTGGGTTAAATGTTGCTGATTGAATCATAAAAGGCCAAAGCAACCTAGCTGTTAGGTGGGATGTTACTAGAGTCATGTAGTTAAAGGTGAGTGAGTGGGAGAGTAGAGTAGAGGGGAAGGGAATAGGATGGGCTCTACTGTATATATAACCCCAGTTGCTGGGTGCAGGATTTGTCATTTTCCTGTATTGTGTTACTATAGTTATTAACAGAAATTAAACACTTTATAGATCAGTTTGGAAACATGTCTGATTTATCCACAGTTGCACCAGAAACCGGATGAAAACAACCCCATCTTCCTGCCCACTGACTCCCAGTGGGATTGGCTCTTGGCAAAGATCTTTGTGAGGAATGCAGAGTTTCAGGAACATGAGCTCAACTTCCACCTGCTGCGTACTCACCTGCTGGCCGAGGTTTTCACCATTGCAACTCTCCGTAACCTGCCATCAGCTCACCCGCTGTACAAGGTGAGCATCTTTACAGTTTCTCTTTAGTTGCATCACAGAAGCATGTCCAGCATCCAATGATCTCTCATCAAGAGTGAGTAACATCACAAAGTAACCTCAGAAAGCCTTTTATAGGGCTGCAGGGCAAAACCCAGTCTCTAACCAGACCGCACCTGTATCATTTACATTTTATCATTTACATCATACACATTTCATACATATCATTTCAGGTAGCGGAACTTACCATATCTAGCCAGCACAGGGATATCATTCTGATATCAAAAATCAGGAATGAATTCTTCTTGGACTACAATTAGCATTCAAGCTAACACCCTCCATTCCTTACTGCTGAGTTTAGCTGCTAGCATTGGGCCGATGTTTTGAGGTCAGTATCTAAAGACTGGGGTGAACTATTGCCATAATCCACAAAACATATCAACCAAACCTACTAATAAGCACAGTGCCATCCATCTGTTATCTGTTATCAAACAGATCATCAAACAGATTATCAAACATTAATTCACCATCATTTTTGGCTTCATAAAAAAGCCCAAAGGCAGATAGTATAAATGAAAATATGTATACTAAAATCAATGACTGTATTCACTAAAATACAATTTCTATTTTTTATTTTATTTGGACTTTAATAATTAAGAATTTGAACAGAATATGGTAAAATATCTAAATTCTGTTAATATGTGCATCTCATTTTAAGCATTTAAGCATGGCTGGTATGTTTTATTATTTATAGAGCAACATATTTCATATTTAAAAATGTCTTAGAATGTAGTTACTCTTCAAAGGAGAACTAATTGACTTTTGGTGTAGTAAAACATGATTAAAAGTACTTACCTTTGATTAATTTCTCACCTACCACAGCATTCCAAGATTTAGAAATTTTAACAGTTTGTCTAAACACCCTTCAGACTGGGTGACACGGGGCATAATTTGCCCTGATAAATCACTTTTTTTTTTTAAAGTAGCTCCACACCTTCTTGCGAGAATCCGAAGAGCCATGACATTTAAACGAGGCATGAATAACTTAAAAAGTGAACAAGAAGCTTATTAAACACTACTTATTACATCCTATATTGCTAGCTTCAGCTCCGTGCACCGACATATTTGTATCGCTAATGTCATAGACATATACTGTATATACATAGACTCCACATAGCAAAGCAGGAGGAACGTAGCACCAGGAGGCTTTTTAAACATTATTCATGATTTGGGCTCCTCATGCCACCAAACTGTATGAAACCATTAAGATGCAGTTGAAGTGTACACTTTAAGATTTAATTCCAGGGGATAAATGCTAGTTTGTTGGTCTTTCTGCCTAGTTCTTCTGCCGAGAAAAATTCTGCTTGATCAGGTTAAGATCTAATAATTCATTTGGCCACTGCAGAATATTTCACTTCTGTGCCTTAAAAAACTCCTGGCTTGCTTTTGCAGTATGTTTTGCATCACTGTCCACCTTTACTTTTCAGCCCTGTCCAATTAACCTGGCTTCCTTTGGTAAATCCCTGTACACTTTAACTTTACACTGTAACTTTATCATCATTAATATTCAATGGAGTGAATTTGGAAGCCCATCCCACCACCATGTTTTACAGAGGATGTGGTAAGCATTGTGTTGAGCCATTCTAAATCTTCTCTGTAACACTGAGGGGGCCGGATGCAAACGCAGGTCAGTTTTATTAGACATATTATATAACTAACAAAGAACAAAACACTACAGGCATAATACAAAGAAAGATAACTAGAACAAGAACACTACGAAACAGGATAAACTAAGACTGAAACAAACAAGCAAAAATAACAAACAAAGAAACAAACTACATAAAGTAAACCTGGTGCATTGAAGACAAAAACACAGCAGCTCTGAGGTTAAACAAAACAGATAAACAAGATCTAAACAGCGTTACAGGACGAGGTCAAACTAAAAGCACGACAGATAACAAAGGAGCACATGGGGTATTTATACACAGGCAAACATAAGGGACACCTGTGGGAGCTTACAAGGGGGCGGGGTTACAAATAAGACAAGAGGTTACAACACTAACGGCTAGGGCGGAGACAGAAGGATAACCAAAACAAATGCCATGTGCTCAAAAAAGCACATGGCTAGGGACACAAGAAAGGAAAATAGAGACAGACACAGTCTAAGTTGTGACAGTAC
The DNA here is from genome assembly GCF_023375975.1 of Astyanax mexicanus. Lineage (NCBI taxonomy): Eukaryota > Metazoa > Chordata > Actinopteri > Characiformes > Acestrorhamphidae > Astyanax > Astyanax mexicanus. Next base: position 34,725,214 of record NC_064424.1, on the reverse strand, counting down.
CCCTCCTCAACGGCACCAGAGGCGTCGAGAGAGAGAGGGAACAGAGCCTGGACAAGGGATTTAGACTGGACAGGGGACCTGGGCTGGACAAAAGACTGGACAGGGGGTCGGACACTAGACTGGGATGAAGACTGGACTGTGGACGGGAACATAGAACGGACAAAAGACTGGACAGGGGGCTGAGACTGGACAAAGGGCCAAACGCTAGACAGAGACGGAGACTGGACAGGTGATTGGACAGGAGAAGGAGACTGTACTGGGGACTGGACAGGACTGGACATGGGGACAGGAACTAAAACATTGACAGGAACTGAGACTAACACAGTGAGGGGGACAGGAACTGAAAATTGACCAAACACGGGAACTGTAACGCAGAGAGTAACGGGGACCAAGACAGGTAGAGACAAGGGTACGGGCGGGCCTAGGAGCCCGTGACCTGGGAGCATGCCTGGGGATAGGCCTGGGGGCATACAAAGTTCTGGGAGTGGGCACAGGATCAGGGGTGGGTGCCGCAGGTACACGTACATGGGTGGCAGTAGGAACTGGGTTAGGGGCGGCCGGAGCCGCGGGCACACGGTCACCGGCGGCCAGAGCCGCGGGCACAGGGAGCTGTGGCAGCAGGTACTGCTGGTGCTGGAGCAGCAGGAGCTGCTGGCGCTGGTACTCACAGGGGCCAGACATCAAGGAGGGCAATAACAGTGGCTGACCATCTTGCAGCTTAGAGACAAGGCTCCTCAAAAACTCTGTTTGTTCCTGCTTCGCTAAATACCGACTTGCTGCATCCTCGTTGGGTTGTGCTTTATGTAACACGGAGGAGGCCGGATGCAAATGCAGGTCAGTTTTATTAGACATATTAAATGACTAACAAAGAACAAAATACTACAGGCGTAATATAAAGAAAGATAACTAGAACAAGAACACTAGAACACTACGAAACAGGATAAACTAAGACTGAAACAAACAAGCAAAAATAACAAACAAAGAAACAAACTACATAAAGTAAACTTGGTACATTGAAGACAAAAAACACAGCAGCTCTGAGGTTAAACAAAACAGATAAACAAGATCTACACAGAGTTACAGGACAAGGTCAAACAAAAAGCACGACAGATAACAAAGGAGCACATGGGGTATTTATACACAGGCAAACATAAGGGACACCTGTGGGAGCTTACAAGGGGGCGGGGTTACAAATGAGACAAGAGGTTACAACACTAACGGCTAGGGCGGGGCTGCGGTGAAACAGAAGGATAACCAAAACAAATGCCATGTGCTCAAAAAAGCACATGGCTAGGGACACAAGACAGGAAAACAGAGACAGACACAGTCTTAGGTGTAACATTCTCCATACTTCCTTAGTTTCATCATTTTAGTACAGGCTGATCCTAATTTAACCTGTTCAAAGAATGCTGTTCCAGAACTGCATTGAAGTATTCTCTTTACTTTAGACTGATATACTGAACTGATATACTTTAAACCATAGCTGTAACACAGCTTAAAAAGCCTCAGCATGTCTCAAAAAAGCTCAGTGACCAAAGAAGGAATATAACAAGAGTGAATATTGGCAGTGAGTTCGAACGGTGGAGACTTATAGCTCAAATAAACTACAAGATCGACCCAGAGCTGCTACTTTTCTCCTGAACAGGTAAGCTTAAATTTAGTCAGGTATCACTACCACTAGATGTGCTTACTAGGGATTAGAGCTGTCGACCGCGGCGCTGCCTCGCGTGGGGCACAGCCGACCGCGGCGCTCCCTCCCACCGACTGCGGCGCTCCCTCGTGTAAAATACAGTCAATATAACGCTAAATACGGGTGATAGAAGAGTTTAGAAATGCTGTATTTCTCCTCTCGCTCATGCTCTAAATTCTCTGCCTCTCCTACTACTCTAAACTTTGTGTAGATGGAGTACATTTAGCCTGCTGAATTTGGCAACCCGAGGTAGTTTCATGGCTGGGGAGGGGTGGGCAGGGCAGACTCCTCTGTGGTGTTTTGAAATTGGACTTCTGTAGCCATTTCACACACTCACTCTCAGTTCCTACAGAATGTACCTTTAAGCTCACCACTGCTCCCTTTTTTACCAGAATGTACCGATCTGTTGATTTGGCCACTCCTAAGATTCCTTCTATTTTTCTGATGGGTTTCCTCTTTTTTCAGCCTAATCATTTTCATTGATAGCACCTATAACCTCAAGTTAGTGCTGGACGATATGGCCAAAATTTATATCACGATATATTCCTTAATTTCGGTCAATACGATATAATTTCGATATCGATATAAATACTTTGAAGGCCTCAGAAAACTGCAAAGAATCCCTGCAATGGAAATCTGTACACTACTGTCTGAAATTTTAATTTAAGTCTTTGAAACTTCCTTTCACAAAAACTTTATAATACTTAAGAAATAAAAACAAATCAAAATAAATCAATGCTCAATTTTATTTGCATATAGCAAAATAAAAACACGACATCCCTGTCAAACATAAGCCTATATAACTAACTAACTAAAATAACTTTAAATTACAACAGAGGCAGAGCGTCTAACTCTTTTGTAAACATATTTAACAGATCAAAGCAGAAGTGTTTCAACCAGGATAAAGAATACAAGAAGCCTTTATATACATGAAAGGAACTAAATTTCCTGTCAAATAATCAAACATATAGGCTTTATGAATTATAAATAACTTAGTTACAACATAAGCTACAAAAATGCTTCAGCCAGAATACAAGAAGTATTCATATACATAAAAACAACAAGACATTCCCCTCAAATAAACAAACCTATAGGCTTTATCAACTATAAATAACTCAGTTACAACATAAGCTATAAAAGTGCTTCAGCCAGAATACTAGAAGTATTCATATACATAAAAGGAACATGATATACCTGTCAAATAAACAAACCTAAAGGATTCATAAACTTAACTTAGTTAACTTAGTTACAACATAAGCTATAAAAGTGCTTCAGTCAGTATAAGGAAAATATTGTATGTAGTGGAGTTATTTAAGGTGGTGGAACAGATTAGCTGTATTAACGTTACCACTGCTGGTCGGCTCCACTCTCCGGCACAATTAGCAGCAAACTGAAGTTTATCAGACCTTCTAAAGACGAACCAAATACTCACCACTGAATTAGACCTCCCTCCTTCAATTAATCACTTGTGGAAGTGGCAGGGGCATTCATTCTGCCCAAACAGACCCGCGGCTGACCGCTGCCCGAGCGGACCCACGGCTGACCGCTGCCCGAGCGGACCCGAGGCTAGGCTAGGCTAGGCTAGGCTCGGCTTGGTTCCCTTCCGTTCAGCTCCGCTCCAGTGCGGAACATTTCAGATGCGAACCTAGCCTACCCAAGCCTTGAATTTGCTCGTCCCGGGTCCGTTTGGCTCCAGCGCGAGGCATTTTAGATGTGTTGCGGAGCGGACCCGAGCCTAGCCTAGCCTAGCCAAATCTAACCTAGCCTAGCCTAGCCTATCTGGCTACGTGCCTGTGTGATTACGTCATCACGCACAGACATAGCTCAGCTACGGAGGCTGTGTTCAGCCCTGGGGCGAGCTTACACCAGTAAAAAATGCCTGTCCGTGTAAATAATACATATCGATATACCACAAAAATGATATCACCGTTATTGAAACATTTCTTATCGCGATAAATACCGATATCGAATTATTGTCCAGGCCTACCTCAAGTTCACAACAACAGTTTGCAAATGCAAATGCCACACCTTGATTCAACTATAGACCTTTTATCTGATTAACTAATAATGGATTAATGCAAAAACAACTCATGTAGCCTAAAAAATAGCTTTTATATTCGAGCCCCTTAAATGAGGAGGCTTTGTAGAAAACGGTTCTTAAATTCTTAATTCTTAAACACTTATAGGATATTGTTGTTCAGCCTCTTGAATTAAATCTGTTAGTCTATGCTTCAATTAAATTAATTTAAATTCAGTGTGGTGGCATGTAGAGTCTAATTCATGAACACTGTGTGACTGTCCAAATACTTATGGCCTGGTAGAATTTGTGATTTGTTGTCCATTTTTTAGACTAAGAATGATAATGATAAAAAAAAAACTTTTCTTTTATTCATGGTTAATGGTTGGTGAAGCTATTCATCATCCAGCCAATTGTAGTTTTGTTGGATATAAAGACATTTAATAATAAATCATTTATATGTTATTATATGTTAATAATGACACTGCTTTCCACCTTTAGCTCCTGAAGCCCCACACTCTCTACACACTGCAGATCAACATCATGGCCAGAAACCTGCTGATCTCACCTGGAGGAATTTTTGATAAGGTATGAAGTCAAGTCAAGTCAAGTCAAGTAGTTTTATTGTCAGTACTGCATATGTACAGGACATACAGAGAATTGAAATTACGTTACTCTCCTTCCCAATTTTACAGCAAGTACAGATAATAGATATAATAAAGGAGAATGGGAGACACTATGTGTACAATACAGCAGGGACACAAATAGACATACATGAGACAAAAACAAGGTGCAGTGGTGTGGGGGAGGAATATATATATAAATATAAGTAATTAAGTAAAAATAGATATATAATTATAATATAAAAGAGTGGGAGACACTATATGTTCAATACAGCAAGACACAATAAACATACGTAAGACAATAGTGCAATATTGATGGTAATTGAGATGGAATGACAGTAAAAATAGTAAATAACAGTAGTGCAAATACGGTATATGGTATATAGCTTAAGGCTGGTAAAGTGAATGGGTGCGTAAGTCCTTAAAGTTCACAGTTTAATTAAGTGGAATTAAAGTGTGTATTGACAGTGCAAGTATATCAGTAGTGCAGGTGTTGTGTAGTGCAAGTCCGTTTGGAAGGGACCAGTACTTTGTGCATTGTAGTGCAGAGTTTCAGTACTTTATTGGGGGGGGGGGGGGGGGCGGGGGGGTGTCAGGATGCTGAGTGAGTGTGTGCTGGGGGCAGGATTGGGATGGGGGTAGAGCAGGAAGAGAGTTCAGCATCCTCACAGCCTGATGGATGGGGCTGTCTCGCAGTCTGCTGGTCCTCGCCCCGAGACTCCGCAGTCTCCTCCCTGATGGCAGCAGGCTGAAGAAGCTGTGTAGTGGGTGAGAGGGATCTCCTGCCAGACGGAGGGCTTTCCGTGTGAGGCGGGAGCTGTACAAGTCCTGAAGGGAGGGGAGAGAGGTGCCAACAATCTTCTCAGCTGCTCTCACGATGCGCTGGGGTCCTGCGGCAGGATGCTGTGCAGGCCCCGTACCACACGGTGAAACAGCTGGTCAGTATGCTCTCGATGGCCCCTCTGTAGAAGGTGGTCATGATGGGGGTGGGGGCTCCAGCTCTTCTCAGCTTGCGGAGAAAGTAGAGATGCTGGTTTGCCTTCCTGGCCAGTGACGCTGAGTTGGTGCTCCAGGAGAGGTCCTCTGTGACGTGCACACCCAGGAACTTGGTGCTGCTCACCCTCTCCACAGCAGTTCCGTTGATGAACAGAGGGGTGTGCAGTGTGTGAGTTCTCCTGAAGTCCACAACAATCTCCTTGGTCTTCTCTGTGTTCAGAGAGAGATTATTGTGTTTGCACCAGGAGGCCAGGCGGCTCACCTCGCTCCTGTAGTGGGACTCATCGTTGTTGCTGATGAGACCCACCACCGTCGTGTCATCCGCAAACTTGACGAAGAGGTTGGAGGTGTGTGCTGGTGTGCAATCGTGGGTCAGCAGAGTGAACAGAAGGGGGCTCAGCACACATCCTTGGGGAGCCCCTGTGTTCAGTGTGGTGATGCTGGATGTGCTGCTGCCAACCCGCACTGCCTGTGGTCTTCCAGTCAGGAAGTCTAACAGCCAGTTGCACAGTGAAGTGCTCAGCCCCAGACTGTCCAGTTTGTGTATGAGCTGTTGGGGGACGATTGTGTTGAATGCTGAGCTGAAGTCAACAAACAGCATTCTGACGTAGGTGTTCTTCTTGTCTAGGTGTGTGAGGGCTGAGTGGAGAACAGTGGAGATGGCATCATCGGTCGAGCGATTTGACCGATAAGCAAACTGGTAGGGGTCCAGGGAGGGGTGGAGCAAAGACTTGATGTGATGCATGACTAGTCGTTCGAAGCACTTCATGAGGATGGGGGTGAGTGCAACTGGACGATAGTCATTGAAACAGCATGGCGATGCCTTCTTTGGGACAGGGATGATGGTGGTGGCTTTGAAGCATGTGGGAACCACCGCCTGGCTCAGAGAGGTGTTATAAATGTCAGTATAAACCTCTGCGAGTTCCCAGGCACAGTCTCTCAGCACACGGCCAGGAATGTTGTCAGGCCCAGGAGCTTTCCGAGCATTGATCCTGCTGAATGCTCTCCTCACACTGTCTGGGGACAGCGTCAGCACCTGGTCACCAGGAGGAAGGATGGATTTCTGGGCGGGTGTGTTGTTGAGTGGCTCGAACCTTGCGAAGAACCCATTCAGGTCGTTCAGCAGAGATGTGTCGCTGTCGCAGGTCTGTGGATGTGGTTTATAGCCTGTGATAGACTGGATACCCTGCCACAGGTTCTGTGTGTCTCTACTGTCACTGAAGTGTTGGGAAATCTTCTTTGAGTACAGCCTCTTAGCTTTCCTGATCCCGCGGGACAGGTTGGCCCTGGCTGACCTCAGGCCTGCCTGGTCACCTGTTCTGAAGGCTGCATTTCTAGCCTTCAGGAGCTTGTGGACCTCTCCTGTCAGCCATGGTTTCTGATTCGCTCGAACAGTGACGGTCTTGAGGTCGGTTACATCATCAGTGCACTTGGTGATGTAGGCAGAGACAGTTTCTATATTACACAATAGTGCAAAAATGATTCACTGCAATGCATTTTAATTGGTGAGGCTTGGATGGATCTACTCTGCTATAGAAACACATTCCATGAAGCTCTCTACACTCTACTGACCAGAGGTGGAAAAAGTACTGAAAATTGTAATTAAGTAAAAGTACTTAGCTAAAATTCTACTCAAGTTAAAGTAAAAGTATGCATCTAAAAATCTACTCAAGTAAAAGTAAAAAAGTACTTAGTACTTTTTAAGAGTAAAAGTTACATAGTTACTTTATTTTATGTAAAAAAGTACAAATCATAAATTAAACTGTTTTAAATAAACTATTATTCCACATAATAATTTGGACCTTTCAGGCAGTATTTGTTCAGACCACCCCATAAAACATTTTCAAGAACAAGTGGCATAGGTTTCTATGATCCATTTTTTTTTTTACTCTTAAAAGGTTATGGTCCTATATGTGACTATAAACTGTATTTTTATAGTTTTACAGTTCATTACTATTTTTTCACTTGCAATTGCTATGCTTTAACTGCTATTTAAATTTACATTTTTTTTTTACTTTCAAGCAAATTGTTTAATGTTTCCAATAAACAAATGTAAGGAATTACCATTAAAAACCTGAAATCATACAAAAAAGAATGTTAGTCGACGCATGCGCAGTGCCGTAAAAAGCACATATCGATGGGTAGCATAACTCGACAGCAGAGATGTTCACAAGTCTTTGGTCACAAGTCCGAGTCAAGTCTCAAGTCTCTTCTGTCGAAATAAAAGGCAAACTATCCTGCTCTTTAAAATAGTGGAAAATTAATAACAATAATATACAATAATATAGTCTGCATACTAAAGATGTAAGCCTCTCAGCCTGCCAGTCAGACAACAGTGTCAGCATATAAATTGCGTGCGTTTTCCTACAGGACAAACTATTCAAACATGCAGATGAGCTCTCCGCACCCGATTAAAAAAAATCACACAATGTCTGTCTGGCTTAAAATAGTTAAATACAGCTATTAAATGAATAAATCAACATTTATAGAAAAGACCAGTGAGTAGTTCTGTATGCTAAATAACAAAGAAGGCAGCAACAAGCTAGCAAATAAGCTAATAACAACATTTAATAAAAACAAAAAAATAGATATGAAATAGGAAAATAACTAACTAAACTAAGCTCAAAATTCTAAAAGAAATATAATCTAACAAATTCTAGAAGAAAAGTGGTACTAATCTCAAAGCAGCAGCTTCTGTCATATCTTCTGCCTATTCTCTGTCTGTTCTCATGTCTGTATGTTCTCATGTGACCCGGCTCCTCTGTGTTTCATTCCCAGTGTTTTTCCACTCACCTGTGTTCCTTTGTAGCTCCGCCCCTTCGTCCCAGGTGTTTCCTGTTTCCTGTGTGTGTGCACCTCTATTTAAGGTCCGTGTTCCATTTCCCCGGTGTCGATCCTTGTATGTTTATCATCTGTCAGTGCTCTATGTGTTCCCCAGTTTCCTCAGTCCTGTTTTCAGTTTATTCCCTGTGTATTTTGTATTTGTTTTCTTTAATAAATCCCTTTTTGTTTGCATTTGCGTCCGCCTCCGCGTCCTCCCTGCACCTGCACCTGACAGCTTCGCAGGTTTGATGTGGAAGATTTGAAAGCTGACAGCTCTGTCCTGCCAGGCAGGTACATTTTAGCGAAGTAAATTACTTGTGTCAAAATGCACTTGAGTAAAAGTAAAATTACTTATTTTAAAAACTTAAAAAAATACAAATTACTCATAAAATCTACTCAATTACAGTAATGTGAGTAAATGTAATTTGTTACTTTCCACCTCTGCTACTGACTTGAAGGCCACCAGAAGTTTGAAGGTCTGTAGTGTTTGACTGTGCAGAAAGTTGGCGACCTCTGCACACTATGTTCCTCAACATCTTCTGATCCCTATCTGTCAGTGATTTGCTGTCATTCCCAATCACTTCCTCTGTTATGATAAAACTGACAGTGGACTGTGGAATATTTAGTATTGAGGGAATTTCTCAACTATACATGCATCCTATTACAGTGCCACTCTGAATTTACTGAGCTCCTGAAAGCAACCCGTTCTTTCACTAATTTTAGTAGAAAGTGCTCTGTAAGCCTAAGTGCTGTTTTTACACCTGTGGCAATGGTAGTGATTGGAATACATTGTATAGTGTATGTAAGAGCAGTTCCCACCAACACATTGTAAGAGCTTTGAGGACTGATTGGCTGATTTTAAACACCTGCTTACAACTGTAATTAAGGGAACCGTTTAGTCACTCAGTACTGAATCCTTTGGACTGGAGAGCTGCTTGTCAGTAACCCTCCTTCCCATTACAGAAAGATCCAGTCCAAGCATGGATCCAGCAGAGCAGTCAGATCTCAAACAGGTAAAGGCCACCTTAGGGAATCAGAGAGCAGCCATTGGGAGACATGAACAGACCCTGCAGCATATTGTGGATCAGCTGCAGGCAGTGGGGGCAGTCAAAATGAACTCCGTCCAGTACCAGACCCACCAATCAGTCAGGTCCCACTGACGTCCAGTCTGGAACCCTCCTTGCCAGCTCCAGAGCGCTATGGTGACGAACCCAGGGGCTGTAGGGGGTTCCTTTTACAATGTTCACTAGCATTTGAGCAACAACCATCCCACTTCCCATCTGAGCGTGCAAAGGTGGCGTACTTGCACTTGCATAAGAGGAGGAAGATTGGTTGCGGATTACGCCATCAACTTTCGCACCCTTTTGACGGAGAGTTAAGATGACTTAATAGACCTGGCACAATGGATGGACAATCGCCTCAGAGAGAGATGGAGGGGCAATGACACTAGGCATGTCTCTCTTAACCAGTCAAACCACAGTGCTAGTTCCTCCTGGGCCCATGATGGAGATGGTGAACTAAGGGTGCAGCCCATGCAGTTAGGGCACACTCAATCTACCTCACTAGGAGCATGATGAGCGTATGCGGGAAGGTAGATGCATGTATTGCGGAGGTACGGGGCATCTCTGACCACCTGTCCTGAACTGTTGGAAAAACAGGATTCCCCAAAGACTGAGGGACCTTTGAAGGACATCACGGTTTTCCCTCAAACGCTCAGCACAACACTGCTGGCCTTTGTAGATTCGGAGGCGGCTGGCAACTGTCTGGACATCCAGTTGGCCAGAAAGTTAGCACTGCCGCTGGTTGCCCTAAAGGAACCAATGCCTGTTAAGGGCATAGATGGGGAGGCTCTTTTCCCTCTCAGGGCCTGAGCGATGGGCGATGGAGGAATACATACAGGAAACGCTTGCCCTGGAGATTATCCAGCCGTCCACCTCTCCAGCAGGTACAGGTTTTTTCTTAATTGAGAAGAAAGACAGGGGGTTGAGGCCTTGTATATACTATCCCTTCCTGTCCTCGCATTGGAGGCACTGTAGCAGGCGTCCATCTTCACCAAGTTGGACCTGCGCAGTGCCTACAACTTGGTCGAGTCAAGCAAGGGGATAAATAGAAGATGGCGTTCATCACCCTGTCAGGGCACTACTAAAACCGGGTCATGCCCTGCGGGTTGATGTACGCCCCTGTCGTCTTCCAGCACTACATGAACGAGGTCCTCAGGGAGGCGCTAGACCACTACATGTTCGTCTACCTGGATGGCATACTAATCTACAGCAAATTAGTAGACGAACACGTAGCTCATGTTCCTCTTCATTAAGCTGAAGAAGTCAGTGTTCCATGTGCAGACAGTGTCCTTTCTGGGGTTTATATTTTCCCTCAACACCCTGCGCATGAACCCGGCTAAAATTGCAGCAGTCAAAGACAGGTTTTAGAAGACCTCTGGTCCATAAGGGGTTTTAGCACCATCGCTGCCCCTTTAACCGTCTTGACTGCAAAAACCATGAAAACCTGGGTGGTTTATGTGAACCTCCATGGGCCAGGAAGCGTCCCAGCACTTGGGTCCCAGTGGCAAACTGCACCCGTGCACTTACTTCTCCCACTGCCTCACCCCAGCCAAACGGAGGTACGATGTGGGGGACCGCGAGCTACTGGCTGCTCTCCCTGGAAGAGTCGAGGCATTGGCTTGAGGGAGCCAATCACCCCTTTCTGGTCTGGACAGACCATAAGAACCAAGCTTATATCTAACAAGCCAGGCATCTTAACCTGTGTCAGGCTAGATGGGGGTTGTTCTTTACCTGATTTGATATCATGTTGTTGTACTTGCCACCCTGGGTCAAAGAAGATCAAACCAGATGTTCTCTCTCTCGCCAGTGGGAACCCCTCCCTCTTCCAGACAAACCGTCCACCATTGTCTCCCTGACCAGGATCCTGGTGCCCATCTGGTTGCTCTACCAAAGCTACCATTCGCACAGGGATGGCTGAAGTGCTCCTCAGCCAGGTAGTCCGTATTCACAGTCTACCATCCGACATAATTCACCAGCCGGTTTGGGGGCTTTCTGCCGTTTGCTGGGTGCAGAGATCAGCCTCTCTTCAGGGTTCCACCCCGAGTCCAAAGGTCAGACAGAGAAGGTCAACCAAGACTGGAGCAAACCCCCTGCTGTCTGTCTTCCTCTGCTCCATCCACCTGGCACTCATCTCTGGGGATGTCACTCTTCGAGTGCCAGTTCTGGTATGCTCCGCCTGCCTTCCCCGGACAGGAGGCCAGCACTGCGGTGCCTTCGGCCAACCAAATGGTTCGTTGCTGCCCTCAGGCCTGGAAAAGGACAGGAGGCGGCAGCCTGCTCCCACATTTCAGGTAGGCCAGAGAGTCTGGCTTTCAGCCAGGGACCTGTCATTCCGCCAAGGCGTGAGAGCGAATCTATGCCGGTTTCCCAAGCGAGCCTCGGCTCTTTCTTTTCCTACTGCTCTATCCATGGCAAGTGCCGTTTTTCTGTCTGTTCTTGGAGCAAGACTAAGCGGCATCACCGTCTTTCTTGTCTCCCCTCTCAAGTTTCCCTGTCCTCTTATTCTTTTGAGTTTGGTTGGATGAGTTTCCTCCTCAGCTCCCCTCCCCTTTTCTCTCTCTCAGGTCTGTGTGTGTGTGTGTGTGTGTGTGTTTGTGTGTGTGTTTGTGTGTGTGTGTGTAAAGTGGCTGCGAGACACGTGGTTCACTCACCTTCTCTCCCGCGGTTCCTCTCCTCCCAGGTCAAGCCACTTTAAGCCCACAAGTTCCACAGTTTACATCTCTGTTTAGTTTGGAAGCCCTGCTGTTAAGTTTCCCCTCACCCCATGTCATAAAGGGTAGCCAGTTCAGCGATAGAGCATTGGGCCGTGAACGCAACGGCCAGGGTTCAATCCTCTTTGGGATGTGTTTTCAGTTATTTTTTTTTTTTTGATCTGCTGTTCTACAGTAGGATTCAGCAATCCTTTGGGCTGAAGCACTGCTTGTCAATAGCCCTCCTCCCCATTACACACATGGTCATATGGAGCTTTGAATCATATAGATTTTAATTAATGGCTCTGAATTATTTAAAAATGACTATATATATTTGAATTTTTCAATTCGTAAAATCCTATTTTTATTTCTGACCTTTTTTCATCAGCAAATTTCACCAGTTCAAAACACTCAAAAAAATCAAACTCAAGTTAAAAATTTAAATTCATTAAATACACCACTAAATATTTAAGTACACCACTAAAAGTGTAATTATATTTATATATAAGTTAAGTTATTTATATATAAGTTTAATTATGAAATTTCAGATTAAAATACCCCATGATGCTAATCAATAATTTTATTGCTTGTTTCTGCCAGTTCACTTCAATAGGTCAGAAAGATGCAGTCAAGACATACCTGCCCAAAGCCTTCTCCACCCTGACCTACAGCTCCCTCTGTCTTCCGGAAAATATCAAGGAGAGAGGTCTGCAGGACATCCCCAACTACTTCTATAGAGATGAAGCCCAAAAGCTCTGGAACATCATCAACAAGTACAGTAGAAATGATCTCTAAAACAATTTAAATCTAAATCTAAAATGTATATACATGTATATACACTGCCTGTCCAATTAAAGGTCACCACCTAGACTTATCAAGTAGCAAATATGTAGAAACCTCCCATTGAATAATTACTGCATGGGTGATTTATGTTTCTGCTGGCAACAAGTTATTTAACCCCAACTGAAGCAGTGAGTAGCTTATCATTTGTTAAGCAACCATGGGGAAAAGCACATCCTGTGGTTCTGGAAAAGATGTTAATCTTGATATTGTAAAAACTACTAAAATCTTGAATGATCATTATAAAACTTTTGGTGAATTGTAGAAAAACAACACTAGAACTCAAGGGATTGGGACTAAACAGCTATCTAGCCTTAAGAAAACCACTTATCACTGAGGCTTCAGTTTGCTAGGGAGAATTTAGACTTCTGAGCAATGGAAGAAGGTCATGTGGTCTGGTGAGTGGAAATTTACCCTGTTCCAGAGTGATGGAGCATCAGGGTTGGAAGAGAGGCATGTGAAGTGATGCACCCATCATTCCTAGTGTCTACTGTACAAGCCTGTGGGGGTGGTGCTATGATCTGGGGTTGCTACAGTTGGTCAGGTTCAAAGAATGAGGTCACCTGGCTGACTGAATATACTGAACCACCAGGTATTTCATCAATGCGCAGGGGTCCATATCTCCTATCATCAAAAAAGGATCTTTTATTAATGCAACTCTGTTGAAATAAATGTTGTCATTGCAGACGTGGATGTGTGCCATAATTAAAGCTAAAGGCGGTTGACCATTTTTTTCGAAAGGCATATATGCATTACAGTACAGAGTAGTTCATGTTTACTGTACTGTAAATAAATATATATAGTAAAAGCTACAGAAGAAAGTGGCTGAGATCTTGTGAGCTAGTATGAAGAACAAAACGCAATTCCAAATTTCTCCAAGATGCTATCAGGTTGCATTAATGCATGTATTTATGTCTAAGGCAGATATCTCAATGTTACTAGCCAATGTCAATGTCATTGTTGGTCTAAATATGAGTATGTGTTGTGTGTCTGTATACTGTAGGTATGTTGATGGAGTTGTGAAGTGCTACTATCTCAGCGCTGAGGACGTGAAGAAAGACTCAGAACTGCAGAACTGGATCAGTGAAATATTTAACTTTGGATTTCTGGGAAGAGAACAGAGTGGTATGACTTCTGCTGCATCTAATTATTACAATATTAATCATAATAATACTAATAATAATAATCAAACATTAAACAATATTTTAGTCAGAAAGCACAGTCATATAAATAACATAAACAGTCTTTTGGTGTATTTAAAGGTTTGTTTACTTTAAAGATCCAGGGTACAGCTTGTATCTAGACATATTTCTTTTTAGTTTTTGTAACCCTAAAGGCCTGTATGTTGGCACATTGTTGTATAATTTAATTATTTAATATTTAGGGACTGCAGTGGGGTTAATAGGTTGTTTTTAAGGAGTTCCCATGGTATCCCAGGCAGAGAGTTGCTATGGTCTCTCAGGTAGTTGTTCAGGTGTTGCCAAGTGGTTGTTGTTTCCCCCATGTTGATGGTTGGGTGTTGCAGGTGTTTTATTTAAAGTGTGCCACAACAAATATATCCTTTTAATTCCTGTTGAAAGAAACTGAGAGTCCAATCAAAAACTTGTATACAAACCTGCATCTCACAATCAGACCAAACAATCTGGTGATAGAAACCTGTGGGAAAACTTGCACTTGAAAAATTAAGCAGGAAAAAAAAGAAACGAACAACATTAAAATTATAATATGAGTATAGTATAGCCAGAATAATTAGACAGTACTCAGTAATTTAAATAATGTTTTAGAACTATTTATAAATAATGTCTAATTAGCAGACACTAAATAATAAGTACTTGTGGCATAGTTTTGAATGAATAATACTTAATAGATAATTAGTATATACTGAATAATGGCTAAATACATACATATACATATTACATTTTGAATGTTAGTAAATACTTAATAAATACTTATTTTTTAATAATTAGTAGGTACCTAACAGAAGGCTTTGAAAATAAAGCTGAAGGATTTTAGGACTACAAATGTTCTATAGCAGGGGTATTTAATTAGAATTCAGTACAGTCTTCAGGCCAAGGTCCGGACCATCGTCATTTTCAACTTGTGTTAGGATTCAGTGCCATATCCTGTATAATGAAGAAACCTAGCAGTCCTATCAGTGTTTATGTTATCAACAGCTGAAAAACAAATCAAATTACAAATACCATTATTCAGTATATTTGAACAATATTTATTGTTTTAAATGTTGAACTGAATTAATTATTTATAAGGAACACAAATAATATAAATGTTTTTTCCTCCCTACAAGTAAATACAGCTACATAAACAATAATTTTGAAAAAAGGGCATCATAAAGTGTTTATTAACAGAAAAAGTAAACAAAATGTTTAGTCTTCTTTCACTCTTGTATTCCTCTCTCATATGTTTAATTGTTCAGTGAGAGAAATGAGATCTTGGTTGACCTGCCAGGACTTTAAACCTGGGCTGAAATGGTGTCAGGCCCATTCTCATTCACATATGAAGGTGCTCGTTGGTGAGCCTAGAACGATATTTGTTCTTAGTAATGTTCATTGTGGAAAAAGCTGCCTCACAGTTGTATGTAGAGCCAAACTTAATCAGGATGTACATGGCTACTTTCTTCAGACCTGGAAATGCTGTGACTGAGACTATCTGAAGCCAGAAAGTGGCCGGGTCAGTTGCTCCAAAATGTTCTTTTAGGGACACATCTGCTTAAAGATGGATCAGTTGCATTTGGAGAGGCCCAGCATTTGCCCACTTGAAGAGCTTTGTGGCTTCCTTTGAGAACCCTGTGACATCAGTGATAAGGAAAGGGTTCTGAATGAAAAGGACGAGCTGTTGTCCAAGGCTAAATCTGTCAAAAGGATTGCTCAAATTTGTAGTGAGCTTGTTTTTATGAGCCCCTTGTAAGATGGTGGCTGGGGTATGAAAGGTACAAGTTAGGCAGTAACATTTAGAGTGTGTGTTGTTAAATGGAAGTGATGAGACAGACAAGTTAAGTTCCCTTCGTTTTTACTGAGAAAAAGGTTGTTTTTAAAAAACAGCAGGACTTCATATTAAAACAGTTATTTAAAAATATATGTATAACAATACTGAATTGTTAAAGAATGTTAAAACTTAATAAACAACCTTCTGGGTGGACTACGGATGGTGCCAAAGAAAAGAAATAAGGATAAACAACTTACCTACCTAACCAAAAAGATAATCAAAAACATACAAATGTGGCATCCACCCCTTTCCTAGTGTGTCTATACAAGATTTTTCCTACTGTGATGGAATGCATAATCAGAAACAGAACTGAGTAAAAATTACAGCTGCACATAAGAACACAGGAGGCTAAAACTCAGGCTAAACAAACAGCGGCAATCAGCATAATCCTCAACAGAGTTTCGGTATACTCTAACAGTCAGTTTCAAATAGTATTAAAATCTACATAGTACCTTTAAGCCTCTCACAAACACAAAGCCTCTTCCATTAGTCCACACGTGGAGGCATTTAAACAGGAAGCACCACCCCTTCCTGGTGAGCCACTCCTCCTATTGGTGGATCTGGTCAGCTGATCCTTAGCATGTCTCCAATTGGCTGGCAGAACTCTGGATAGTGCAGGAAAGGAGTAGAGTAGAAAGAAGGAAACAAAATAGAGAGAAAACACAAAGATACACGTGCCCTTGTGGCACGTAACACTTGTCAACAAAGTCAACAAAAGAAGATACATCTCTCTCATGCTGAACCTGCTCCTGCACTGTTGGAAAGGGTGCACAATCTATCTGTAGGTCTTCCTTGAATACCTCCAGTTTCCTCTGGAAAGAATAGACAGCTGTCATTAGGTCACACACTGTGTTGTTCTTGCCTTGTAGCTTTAAATTTAGTTTATTCAGATGTGAAGAGATATAAACCAAAAAAGCTATGATATCCATCTTCTTCATCTTTTCTAAAATGAGAGCCTCTTCAGCTGTGCCAAGAAAGTTGCAATTTCTCTTCGGACAGACCAGAAGCGTCCCAACCCTCTGCCTTTGCTGAGCCATCTTACATTATTATGTACCAGAATGTCATCAGCAGTTGCATCAACTTCTCTGAGGAATTCCATGAGAATTCGATGCTGGTGGGAAGAGGATGTTCTTAGAAAGTTAATAATTCTCATCATTGTGTTCATCACTTCAGGATACTCATCTGACAGGACAGCACATAGCACTGATTGATGAATTATGCAATGGTAAGACATGAGCTCAGGGTTGTCCTTCTTCAGTCTAGCCACAGCTTCTTTTTCTCTCCCTACCATGACAGGGGCTCCATCTGTGGTTATTGAAACCACTTGTTTTGTCTCTATTCTTGTAACATCTCCTTTATGGCCAGGTTTTGAAGGGGGCAACACTTAACAGGTCTGCACAGATTTTTTTTTCTTTTCATTTTTGAAAAACCTTATGTTATGATACGTCTGTAGACTCATCTACAGCTAAGCTAACGCATGGTGCCTGATTACTTGCTTCATCCAGCTGTGCCAGGACATCCTGGGTTAAGAGTTCTGTTTTCTTTGTAGTTGATGCTGCTGACATTTGCTTAATTTTTTCACAAAAGTCCTCTTTTTTTCCTTCAAGCAAGGTTTCAGCTACCACACTCATGCACTCCTTAACAACCCCTGTGTCAGTAATTTGCCCAAATTTGCCCAAAATCCAAGCAACTTTAAGTGAACATTCATTAGCACGTTGTTGGGCAGTGAACGAATGTGTGAGGATTCTGGTGGATCGATCGTACTGGGCTATAAGATCTTTTATTTTCTGTGCCCTCCTTTCAGATTTAAGTGGATAGATGTGCTGCTCAAAAGATTTGCGTTTTGTTTTGTAGTGGCACCTCACATTGCTGTTTTTAATTAGAGCTACGATTTCAGAACATATGAGGCATGTTTGTTTCAAACTGTTTGTGGGAAGAATAAACAAATATCCTCCTGTCCATTCTGGGTTCAAAAGTTGGTTTTCGCTGTCAACTTTCCTTTTTTTGGTGCACGCCATCTGAATCAGCCTTTCTCTCTGTATTTTCCGACTGGTGCTTCTCACTGCCTGCTTCGCCTGTGTAGCTCCGCACTCCCTCATCTGCACAGATCTGATTGGTGTTTGGTAATCTTACAGCACTTGTGATTGGAGTTTACTGTGCCGCAAATGTACCATAAAGACACATGTGCTGCACATGTACCATAAAGACAAGTAAAGTTCCCGACACTTTTAAATAAACAATGTCACAATTAAATCTTTTTCAGTATCGGTTTGGGTCCGCATTGGACAACATCTGGGTCCAGACCCCGACCCAGGTCTGTGTGATGTATTTTGTATGCATTGACCTTTCTGTTGTACTGTCCTTGTGGTGATGCACTGAGAGCTGTTATGTAGTCCCCAGCGCGTGGTAGTGTGTAACAGCAAAACAACGAGTAAAGCAGTCTCCAGTTTTGAGCACAGCACATCTCCGTCTCTGTCTGATTCTTTAATGTATATGCAGTAATGTATATCATGTACTGCCGATATAACAGTCTGCCTATTAGTGACCCTTAATGCTCTATAGTGTTTAGTCCAGGGGAATGGAGGGTCATTCCAGAAGCTTCTGTTTGGGTCTGCTCAGGTGTATTATGGTGGTTCTAATATGTTTGTGTCCAACAATTCTTATGAATTCTGCTTTCCTCAGGAATTCCGAAGTCTTTCAGCACAGTGGACGAGCTCATCAAGTTCGTGACGATGGTGATCTTCACGGTGTCGGCTCAGCACGCTGCGGTTAACAACAGCCAGGTTTTGCAAACCCCATTTCTGGGTGGGTTTTTATCTGAATCTGATTAAAAGCTGGTTCTGATTCTCTCTCTGCTGTTCTCCAGTTTGATTTCGGGGGCTGGATGCCCAATCTGCCGACCGCCCTCAGACTCCCCCCACAAAGCAAGAAAGGTGTGACCACAGAGGAAACCATATTTCAAACACTGCCTGATGTCAACACTACCATCCATGGCATAGCCGTTCTGTATCTGCTGAGCAAGAAGTCCTCTGACCACGTGAGTCTAGACACAGAACTTTTACACTAATTAATTTAGCAGAGAAAAAAAATCTGATACAATCTACATGTAGTGGAACCTTCACATCAAGTAAGATATTTTCAAACAGTGAAAAAATATATGCAGTTTTAATACAGTGGAAATGTTCACATCAGATAAAGCAGTATAATCAATAAAAAAAATAAGGTTCTTAAAATCAAGCATTACAATGAGAACCGTTGAACCTGTATTGTTTGTTCTTTTTTTCTGTTGTAAAGAAGAACCAAATATGTGACCCCTCTCCCTGTCTTTGTTTTCCTGCAGTACCAGCTTGGAGATTTTAAGGAGGAGCTATTCAGCGAGGCTGTACCATGTGGCCATATTGAAGAATTTCAGAAAGCTCTCAAAATATTAGAGGCTGAAGTTGAAAACAGGAACCAGTCCCTTGAACCTGGCTACCTTTACTTACACCCAATAACTGTGGATAACAGTGTTGCTCTGTAGAATGCTGGACTGACCAGTGGGAGTCTCTGACAGTTTCTTACTCTTATATGCAGAATTGAGTTATTCCATTTTCACTTTATCTTTTGTTTCCACTATATGACATAAACATTTTAGTCAAGAACTGAAAACATGTGAGCTTGGGTGAGTTTGGGTGAGTTTAGTTGAACAGATTGGAGATTCAAATAAAATATTTGTGTTCAAGAGTTAAAAAAAAAACAATTCAAAAAGAGTTGAGGTGTGTGCTGTTCACCCTCCTTGTGTCGGGAGCATTGCAACGATACGAGGAGTCCTAATGAGTAGGTGAGATTGGCTCAGGATAAAAAATTGGATTTTCTTAAATATTTTAAACTAAATTTTTTTCAGCCAATTTTTTTGATTGGTGCTTCCTTCCTTTTGTTTACTCTAAAACTGTACAACACATCAACAATATTTCGCTAATGCTGATTAAATTTTTTTAAAGAGTATTTCATCTTTACTTTAATGTGTTGCGTAACAGATAATTTTTTAATTGCCTACTATTCACATTATCAGTTGATTGAGGTTAATCTAAAAAAAAAAAAAAAAAGAATAACTTTCCTGAAGTGAGTGTAGTTTGATTGATTGTTTGATTTATATGCAAATATATTTTAGTTATGAGTTTGTATTAATTTGCAGTGATAAGAATATATTCGTAATCATGATAATTAAAAATTCAATTATGAAATCATAATTGAAAATCAGAATCCTAATCAGGGTAAGTACTGCTCGTTTACAAAAGCCTTCTAAGATTATTAGTTTAGTTTGGGTGTAAGATAAATCATATTACGACTACGTTATAGAACTGTGGGGTTTATCAGGGCAGAAACAGAATGAAGACCTGGTGAAGAGAGATAGAGGTGAGCGTGATCTGATGTCACAGTAAACAGAGGTGAGAGTGGCCTGGGTATACACTAGACATAGGTAATCAGTAGATGGAGAGGATCTTGGTCGAGGTAATCAGTTGATGGAGCTGAGAGTAGATGGAGGTAACGGTAGACATGGTATCTTTATTCTTTTATTTTAATATTTTAATCACAATTTTTACTATTTCTTTAATTGTCTTTCTTTTCTTCATTCCTTTTCTTTATTTTGCATTAAGAAAACTGTTTTTGGCTTGATTGTTCTCTGAATAAATCTGGCAAAAGCAAATTAGATCTCCAGACTGGATTATTTTGACAAATCACAGGACAAAACACAGGTATGCAAACAGACAAAAGGGTTGATCCATACACTAAAACCAGGAAAAGGTTAAAACACAGAGTTACAGACTTGAACAATGGCTCAATCTTCATATAAAGATACAGAGACTTGAGACTCTTATAAGTGTTAGACCCCATTCACACCTAGTATTAACATGTTAAAGGTGATCAGAGATGCACATATCCTTATAAATATTATGGTGTGAATGCCAAAGCACACAATGCATCCCCAACAGCAAAACTGCCTCACCTGGATTGGGATGAGAACTCTTTTCAAAGAAAACTATAACACTCTTACTGTAATTGGCCATGGCTCCAATCCCGCCTCCAGTGGCAATCATTTGTGACCAGATTACTTGGACATGTGTTTCTTAAGACGATCAACTTCAACCTGGAATCAAAGACAGACAGATCACAAGTACAGGAGAACGGTGTAGCTCAGAATAAAAAATAAATAAATGATCAAATACAGAAATAAATGCGTAAATAAAGAATTACAATGCTTGAACAGTTACAACGTTCAGGTACAGAATAAAAAAAGTATTCTGTATTTTGTTTTAACTAATAATTAGTTAATCTAATAATCCTCCTCAGAACTGATCCAATTGACTGGACAGCTTCAGTCAACTGGAACAGCGTTCTAAGGAGGATAACTAGTTTCTGAATCTAAACATATCCCCCCCCCCCCCCCCCCCCAGCAGTTTAGAGCAGTATTAAAATAAGGTGTAAACACTGCTGCAAATAAAATACTAATTTTTCATTATTACATTGCAAATATTTCACTAATGCAGATTTTTATCACACCTGTTTTTCTGTCTTGTTAAACAGTTTCCAGAAAAAAATACAGGGCTAATATAGTAAAAAAGTGTCACACCTGGTGCTGAAAGTGCTCCTGTCTCTCTTACACTCAGCTCTACCTGTGATCTTCAGTCTCCAGACTACACTACCAGAATAAACCACTCACTGACATCACACCCATTCACAATCACATGTCACTGCACAGGGCACCTTCAGGAAGTCAGTCACCGGAATATATATATTGACATATATATTGACTCCCACACCACAAGCTCATTGCAGAGTATTGATGGATTCATCCCATATTGCTGCTGTTTACTTCTGTTGGCCTTGCTCGCTCTGACTATCCCATTGTCTTTTTTTAATTAATAAAGTATATTTTGATTTGTATTTTTGCATTTGTCTGAGTACTTCCTGATCTTAACAAAAAGTAAAACTGTGTTTAATAATTTAGTTTTTATTTTACAGTTAGTTTTATTAAACCCATATTAATTATATGTAATTATTGATCAATTTGTAAATGCACACACTCTTACCTGCAGCGATAGGCGCATTTTCTTCTCCTCGTCCAGTTCGTTCATCATCAGTGTAATCTCTCTCCTGAAACACAGAGTTCCTGATCAGCTGAGATCATCTACAACTCCACCAGATACATCCTGCATAATTATTAAACTACATCAGCGAAGCCTGTCCACATTCTATTAATATACACACAGCTTAATATAACAAGCAACAAGCCTGAAATTAGATGTGCCCCCGAATCATTTGTTTTATTTTTAATAAAAATTTAGTTATTACTAAAATTATCATTTTTATCACAAATAAACACAAACTAAATATCCGTATAAATTATTTACATTTAAATAAACTAAAAAATGCCTATAAAATCAAATATCAGACAGAAAAACCTCATCATAATACTCTGAGTACACTGAGGTAACTTAGTCTGAGAATACTCACCTTTATTTAACAAATCCTGCATTTTACAAAATGTAGTTTAAAATTTATATATTAAAAAGTATACGTTAAAATAAGTTAAAACAATGATTTATATGTAATATCTATAAATCCATTTTGATTAGTTACATGACCATCACCACATATAATTCTGATTTTCTTTTACCAATGATTTTATATCTATAATTACATTTATACTAGTAAAATCTCTTGTTACAGCTATCTATAATTACTTTAAGATACAAATGTCTCCACTGTAATTCTAAATCCACCTTATGCAACCACCCCTACTCTAAATGAATATTGGACATCTGGTGAAGCTGCCTTTTAGTACAGTAAATATGGTAAAGAATGGTGTTCTGACTTGTGCTGATTCTTCAGCAGCTCCAGTTCTCCTCTCATGTCGTGGATCTCGTCTCTGAGCCCCTGTAGAGTAGCCGGGCCGGACGGAGGAGGTCTGGGCTTTAGTGCTGGTCCAGAGGAGACTGCAGGAGATGCAGCAATCGCAACAGGCTCCTGTAAATATAATTATAATACGTATTACATTATTAACTACAGCTTACATTCATGTATTATTCAGTGTGTCGAAGTAAACGTATAATTATTTTACTACATTAGTATTGTATTTTTTATGTTTTATTCTAATCACATATGTCTTTAAAGTTTGCATGTTTGGTTCCATATGATAAATGGTTTCAAAGTAACAACCACTTGGTCTAATTTGTTCCATAGGAGTAAATGACAGATTTTGTGTGCAAAAGAAATTATATCAGGATGGCAAAATTCAGTACCAGTCAAAAGTTTGGACACACCTTCTCATTCAATGTTTTTATTTGTTTCTTTTTTCCTACATTATAAATGAATACTGAAGTCATCCAGACTATGAAGGAACACATATGTCTGGATTCCAGACTGGAAGGAAGACATGTAGTAACTTAAAAGTGTTAAACAAACTAAAACACTTTGTAAAGTATTTAGGTGCTCTTATCTGTGCTTCTGTTAACTTGCGGATTCTGAGGCTGGTATCTCTGATGAACTTATCCTGTACAACAAGGTAACGCTTGGTCTCCCTTTCCTGGGGCGGTCCTGATGAATGCCAGTTTCATCATAACCTTTTTGATGGTCTTCACAACTGAACTTGAGGATACTTTCAAAGTATTTGATTTTTTTCTGATTGACTGACCTTCATTTCTTAAACTATTTTTTTGCTTTACTTAGTTGAGTAGTTCTTGCCATAATATGGGTTATACAATTACTCAAATAGGGCTATTCACTGTATACCAACTCTACCTCTTCACAACTTTACAACTGATGCTCTCAAACACATTAAGAGAAAAGAAATTCACGTAATTAATTCTAAGTTCAGCACAGCTGTTAACATGTCTACTATCAGCTACTTTATTTGTGTTAAATATTGATATGACATTGCAATGGCCAAGGACTTAGTAATCACCCCTGGATATTGCAATATACCATCAAAACCACTGCAAGCATTTGAGATATTAAATAAACACCTAGCAGCATCCTAGCAACCACCTGGGATACCACACTGATTATCTTAAAACCACGTGCAAGAAACACCTTAAATATCTAATCTATCTACAGAGTAACTGCGTGTATATGGTGATCAGTAATGTTTATAAATATATATATTAAGTTGTATGAAGGTTTGGATGTTTTGGTTGGAGGTTATGATCAGTATTTTAGATTTAGCAGCAGTGCTGTGATTCCTTATCGCCACTAGAGGGCAGCACACACAAAGTCTTTTCCTCATAAAGCTGGATTTGAACACAGTCATTTGCAATGCAGAAATTTTAGTCTAACGCAGGGGTGTCAAACTCATTTTGGCCGAGGGCCACATTTGCATATTGGCTGTCCTCTGAGGGCCAGATGTAACTTATAAATATAAGAAAATGTAACCAGATATAATATAAAATGAATGTAATTACTCCTTAATGTTAAATAACTCTCAATATATTATTTATTCAATCAAATATTACAGTTGCATGGAAAAAATGTTTGCTTGCTGCTCTATTAAAATAAATCCTTTTAATTTATCATGTTATGAAATCCAAAAACTCCATCAATCAAGAACCAAACTAGTCAAGTGAATATAAATGACATAAAATACAAGTTATATTAACTTTGATCAAAACGTTTGATACTGAAATAAGGCTTAATAAATATAAAATCAAAAATTGTGAGCTGTTAAGAACATGTGACAGATTTAGCATTTCCTCAGATTTAGCAGTTCCTCATCCAACCACTAGTAGGAGCTGCAGCAGCAGCAGCACAAGCCCGCAGTCTTTACTGAGTCAGAGCTACAGCCCAGACACGGGCTACCAGGGCTCAGCTGAGCCAGTCTGGAGCGTTTTTAAAATTTTTAAGTTCTTCTGTGTATGAAATAAAATAACCCCACTAACCAGATAATACAGCTCTCTACAGTTCATCTTTCAGCCCAAGCAGCTAACAGCAGCCGTTTAGAGCAGCCGTCACGGAGTCACTGCTCGGATTACATTATAAACAGGTCAGTTAGCGCACTGCTAACCTCAGGATGTTTATAACTACGAGTTTAGTGGACACACCACGGCTGCAAGGTTAGACTGTTGAAGGCTACTGAAGACTATTAAAGCAGGCAACGCAGCGTAAGCAAAAAAAACAAAAAACACACACACACACACCAAAATACAAGTTAAGATAAAATATGAAAACGAACATAATAAAGCATAAATAATTAAATTGAATTGCGGGCCAGATGTATGCTTATTTTGTTAACCCGTGAGTGGCCGTATGAAACCGCGTCGGCCCGCGGGCCGGTACTTTGAGACCCCTGGTCTAACGTATAAGAATATGATATAAATAAGAATATATTACTTGTATTTTACATGTTATAATGTATGGAAGCCCATTCCTGCCACCTAAAAAATAGAAATAATCCAGCACATTCTTTTTTATTATTATTAAGTAAATTGCTATCTCAATATTTTGACATAGTAAGTCATTATTTTGAGACACTATTTCAATATTTTAAGATACTATCTCATTATTTTGAGATGCTATCTCAATATTTTGAAATACTAAGTCATTATTTTAAGATACTATCAATATTTTGAGATAGTAAGTCATTATACTTATACTTATACATTATACTCATTATTTTGAGATACTAGTAGACTGTACAGAGACAGAAGCAGGAGAGACAAAGACGCAAAGTGGATACTATTATTGAGGACTGCTTTAGACATGCTCAATTTATTAATGATTTATATAAATTAATGAACTAGTCATAATATATATTTAAATTACAATAGAATGTAATATATACTGTATTTTTCACACTATAAGGTGCAATGGATTATAAGGAGCACTATCAATAGACAGACGTGTGTTTTCATACATAAAACACACGGGATTATTTTTAAAGTACAATAAGCGGTGTGTGTTAATCTACACAGATTTAATTTTATTTTGGCGAGTAAAGGGCTTCGGTTTATTTACAGTAAGCTTAGATTTTTAGATTTCCACAAAGGCTAGCCAAACAGAGCTACACTGAGAAGCTAACAGTCCTTTTCTGGAAAAATGAAAGAATTATAAGTGTGCCTTATAGCGCGAAAAATATGGTTTATGATAAGTCTGTAAAGTTTTTTTGTTGTAGTGTTATTGTTGTTCTTACAATAGTTTTTACGTAATTGATGTTTTAAAAAAATATCAGCATACATCTAGTAAGAATTTGTATGTTGTACATGTTGATTGAATTCAACGTATAGTGTAGTATTATGTTTGTTTTACTTACTGAAACTGGAGTCCTAATTTCAAGTATCTGTGAATTAAAATATTAAAAATAAAGAAAAACACTTGGTTTTAATATCAACAGAAACGGTCAAAATAAACAGAGAAAAACGTGTGTGTGTGTGTGTGTGTGTCTTACTGGCTTTCCTCTGCATGGTTCTGGTACAGTATGGAGAAATTTGAGGGCAGCCAGGTCAGGTACATTCTCCTCCCAAACTACTGACTCCTCAGCACCACCTGCAGGACACAGAGGGAGCAGCAACATGAGGAAGAACTGTACAGGCCCCAATACCATAAAAATATATATATTCCTATATATTTCCTCCAATAATACAGTGTGATAGCTCAATCCACTTAGTTTACAACAGTGTATCTCCGCCTATTTAGTTTATACACAGCAGTGTATAGGCCAAATAGATTGTGTGTGTGATATCTTCTATATTCTATAGTTTGAGTGTAAAATTAAAGGTGCAACAGAGGCTGTGTGTGTCATTTAAGAGAATGCAGTTCTCCAGAAAGCCATACTCTAATGGCAGTACTTGTCTTCTACAGAGACAAGACAGTGTATTGTCTGTGTGTGTGTGTGTATGTGTGTGTGAGAGAGAGAGAAGATGCAGTGAGAACAAGCTAAAAATACTTTGACAACAAAATAAGAACACTCTGACATTTTGAAAACAAACTGAACTCTAAAAGAACACATTAAGCAAACACTGAGAACACTCTTAGAACAGTGAGAACCCAGTAAGAACACTGAACATACTCTGAGAATACACTAAGATCAGACTAAGAACACAGTGAGAACAGTTTGAGAACAAACTGAGTAATTGAGAATATATGAAGAACACAAATAGAACACTCTGAAAATATACTGAGAACACTCTAAGACCTAACTGAAAACACAATGAGAAAGCTGTGAGAACATACTGAGAATATACTGAGACGACTCTAAGACCTCACTGAGGACATGGTGAGAAAGCTGTGAAAACACTGAGAATATACTGTAAATCTGTAAATCTCTATAAACCTGAAAAAATAAAGCGCATTGTCATCCTGGCATCTGATGGTGCCCGTCAATTTTATAAAACATTTGAAATACACAGAAATATAAAGCTATATGATTCGTTTCTTTTCACCAGGGCAAATGTTTTAAATTATTAAATATATTAATTTAGCTAGTTAAAATCTCCTCCAGAGCTTTAAAATGTCAGGCACACAAAGCAAAGCTTGCAGCGCACGCAGAACAACCTCTCTCTTCTAAAAAAAAACGTTGTAATAAATAAGGAAAATGCACGTTATAAACTCACTATTAAAGCCATATATTTACTGATAATTAATTAAGAGAAATCAGACAAAGTGCGCTGCGACTCTCTCTCTCTCTCTTTCTCTCTTTCACAGCGCGGAGCTGAATTCAGTGCGAAATAATATAAAGCTCAGTTCAGTTAAATAAAAATAAGTAAGGACCTGTAAAGTTAATCAAATATTTCTGTTGATTTCTGTTAATTTATCAAATAGGATAGGATTAGGTTTTGATGAGCTGTTTTAATGATTTGAAACTAAAACTAACTGAAACTGAAACTTTTATTATTCTGCACACTCTCAGAAAGCCTGTGATTGTTTTAAATTATTTTTTTATGAGTTTATATTTTATATTATTCATTTTCTTATTCATTTTAATTATTTTATTAATTAAATTATTATATATATATATATATATATATATATATATATATATATATATTTTCCCCCATGATTCCCATGTTCTTAGTTTATTGGTATAAATTTGATAGTTTCTTATCATTCTTATCATTTAACTTTAATTTCACTTATATTATTATTTTATTCAAAAGATATAAATTCTTTACTTTTTGTGTCAATTTTAAGATCTGTTTAAAATGTCCTATTTTTCCTTTTTTACATATATATTTTATCCGTCTATAGTAAATGTCAGTTTTTATTTCTATTTTTTTAAATCCCTTTTAAACTGTAAATGAGGGTCCCTATCCAGTGTAAATGATGGTTGATTGCTTGATTAATATTCAGTGTTGCAAACCCAGTTTTTACATAAACAATAAACAGAATAAAGAATAAAATAACTTTACTCTTCTCTAAGCTGCTGGTTTCTCTTCACAGCTTGACTCACAGTCAGTTTATGCGCTCTTAAAATAGGAATGAACAGAAGTCAGTGTGATGCCAGAAGTCAGTGTGCTAAATAGTTGTATATTTTTGTGTCTAAATATTTTTCTTTTATTTCAAAGATTTGATGTTGGGTGTGATTGTTCTAGTAAAATGTATAGCTGTTGTACTTTCATTGTGGTCAGAAAAACAAAATAATATAGCTCGATTGATCAAGCCTGCTCTAGCGCTTTTGAACCTAAAGGTGGCAGTAGAAAGCGGCAGCTTCATATTACACTGGTCTCTAGAATGTTCTCTCAGAACTGCAGAGGACTGAGTCAAGTTCAGAGCTGTCTCTTCATTTCTCCCGTTTTACAGGAACATATCTGTCCACAGGTACTGTGTTACGATACCTGTTACATCAGCGCGCTCCTGTGTCTTAAAGGTAATGACTACAGACACACTGATTGGTTTATTTCACGTTATGCCCAAAACACACCCATGAATAAATAAGGAAATTTAAAGCTCACCTTCCGCGAAAATCCGATTTTTCTTGTTTTTTGTGGAATACAGTAGGTCTCTCCGAGTTGAATGTGTACACCTGCACATTAAACTGTTTTGCAGCCCCCATTGTCTGCAGGAGCTAAGCAAAGAAATCCCCCCTCCCCCCCTCCGAAAAACGGGTGAATTTTGAATTATCTTTCTGCCTATGTAGGCAGAAACTCACAGACCAGCCCACCTTGGCTCGAGAAACTCCCAGAGGCGGAGCTGAAGCGACGCAACATCACCGCTCATCAGTTAGGAGGTGGGAGGCAGTGAGCGGCAGAGCGGTGGAGGGGCGTCACAGTGCTCCTAGCCAATCAGAGGAGAGATATTTGCATGCTGTTAGCATGTATGAATATTCATGAGCAAAGCTGGAATCCGGTCATTTTGGACACACCCCTAAAACAGTTTTTTTGACAAAAACGGCTCACATGTCATTCATTCATACTAGAGACCACAACTAGACATTTTAAAATGAAAGAAAAAACGACGGAAGGTGACCTTTAAACACACCCTTTGCGCCCTTGGAGCTGAGCAAGATATTAAAGACACAGGACACGCCCCTAAATCCAACTGTTTAGTGCGCTATTAGTTGCGCAATTATTTAGTGCGCTATAGATCGTTAAACTAGGGCCCTTGGTGTAGCAGTTAAGAATGCTGACACTATAGCCTAAGGTTCACAAGTTCAAATCCCACATTATGCCACTTCACCATCAGCAGTCGGAGTCTCAGACAGCACAATCGGCTATTCTCTCTCTTGGTGGGGTTGGTGGTACTCTTTCCCGTCATTACTCCCAAAGAGTATCAGGGTAACACTTTATAATTCCATAGTTCCATAGTTAATAGGTAACTAAGCAGTAGCTAAGCAGTAACTAATTAATAGCGCTGCATTAACACCTAAATATTTTCTATTAACTACCAGGGAGTACTGAATAATTACTCAGTAGATAGTACTGAACTAATGATTATAGTAGTTCACTATTAACTCCACAATAATTACTGAGACTTACATATCTCCCAGAGAACTACTTACTAATTATGCCTCCTTTATAATAACTATTCATTCATTACTGCTCAAATCAACATTAACTACTGAAAACCCTTACATGCCACCTGGGGAACTATAGATCTAAATCAGTCTACACAAACAATTATTCTATCAGTGGTGATATTAAAGGCATATTTGAGTGACACCATTTGTAGTAGTAGTAACCTTAATTACCTTATTATCATCATTATCTTCCAAATATTAGCAACATATAGTAAAATACTACAGTGTGTCGTAATCTGCTTAAACCCCATTTTTAAAAGAAAAAAAATAATAAAAAAATAACGTAATATTATTACATAGTAGACATTATTTATGTTCTCCAGAAGACTCTAAGACTGACTGTACTCAATTTTGTTTTAATGGTCACTGCTTTAATTTTCAGCACCAACCTTATAAACGTTCATCTTTAGCCTTGCAGTCTCACAGACTTTTAGTGCCCATTATTAGGGTAATTACGGTAATTCCACAGCGCCGGACCGCTAGCCTCTATCAGTGTGTTCATCTGCTGCTGCAGGTTATTCTATCAGTGGTGATATTAAAGTCAGTGACACCACTTATCATATATTAACCTTACTTACCTTAGTATCCTCAATATCTTCCAAATGTTAGACACACTGAAATGTGCAGTAGTCTGCTTAACCCCCATTTTTGTAATATTCTGTCAGTGTGTTACAGGTGTTTATTCTAAACCTGTGCTCTTCTTCAGTCCTCCAGGAGATGTGCTCAGTAGAAGTGATGGCTCACATACAGCTTTACTGTAGGTTGTGTCCTACATCCTTATTCTGGGGGGAATCATGTTTAAATGAATAAATATTTGTGTTAGATAACGGACTAGGCATCCCTGTGTTCTTCATAGATAATTAATAAGGGGTCCCTGTCTTCTTTTTTCGGGAGTTAACAGCAGCACATGGTAACCCATTACTAATGACTGAGGAGTTACTGTGTTCTTCTTTAGGAGTTACTGCAGATCATACCACAGTATTATAAAGTGAGAAACATGTTAACTAATTACTAATTACTGAGGAGTTACTGCAGATCATGTCACAGTATTATGAAGTGAGAAACATGGTAACTAATTACTAATTACTGAGGGGTTACTGTGTTCTTCTTTAGGAGTTACTGCAAATCATACCACAGTATTATAAAGTGAGAAACATGGTAACTAATTACTAATTACTGAGGAGTTACTGTGTTCTTCTTTAGGAGTTACTGCAGATCATGTCACAGTATTATAAAGGGAAATATACATTAATAATAATAATAATAATAATAATAATAATAACACACATTTAACCTAGCTAACTAACACACACACATTTAACCTAGTTAACTAACACACACATTTAAACTAGCTAACTTAGCTTGCTAACTAACACACAGTTAACCTAGCTAACTAACCCACACATAAAAGTTAACTTAGCTAGCAAACAAACACACATAACCTAGCTAACTAACACACATTTAAACTAGCTAACTAACACACACATAACCTAGCTAACTTAGCCAGTTAACTAACACACACCTAACTTAGCTAGCTAACACACATCCTAAAGCTGGTTAACAACCCACAAAGAGTCCTCCTCTGATCCGGGGGTAAGATCTCAATATCTTGATTACTAGTTTATTTTCAATCAAATACAGAAATATGAAAGCAGCAGAGTCTCTCTTAATCCTCCTCCAGCAGCAGCAGCAGCGCACAGCAGAGAATTTACACGAAGGACCAGGAGAGCTGCGTCCACTGTGAAATTACCGTAATCACCCTAATAGTGCGCAGTAAAATAAATCTCTCTGAGACTGCAAAGGCTGAAGATGCACTTTTATAAGGCTGATACCTAATATTAAAGCAATGATTGTTACATTATTACAGTCTTACAGTCATTTTTGGAGTCTTAGATGCCTTCTGGAGAACTTTCATCAATGTCTTCTATGCAATAATATTACGTTATAATGTTGTTTTTTTCTTCCAAAAATGATGGTTAAGCAGAGTAATACACACTGAAGTATTTTACTATATGTTGCTAATATTTGGAAGGAACTGAGGATAATAAGGTAATTAAGGTTACCACTACTACAAATGGTGTCACTTGCTTAATTCAAATATGCCTTCAATTAATATGCATTTAACTCAAATATGCCTGATTTAGATCTATAGTTCCTCAGGTGGGATGTAACGGTTTTCAGTAATTAATGTTGATTTGAGCAGTAATTAATGAATAGTTATTATAAAGGAGACATAATTAGTAAGTAGTTCTCTGGGAGATATGTAAGTCTCAGTAATTATTGTGGAGTTAATAGTGAACTACTATAATCATTAGTTCAGTACTATCTACTGAGTAATTATTCAGTACTCCCTGGTAGTTAATAGATAATATTTAGGTGTTAATGCAGCACTATTAATTAGTTCCTGCTTAGTTACCTATTAACTATGGAACAGTATTATAAAGTGTTACCGAGTATCAGAGTAGACGTGCACTGTTTCTCACCCTCCAGGATAAGAATTGGGATTTTAATCAAGATTACTTGCTCATTTTTATTTCAGAGTAAAATTTGTTTTTTCCCAAAAATGTTTTCACACTGCAATCAAAAATTTAATTGAAATTTAAATATGGTCATTATTAAGATTTGAGCCCCTTTAAGTAATATTTCACTAATGCTAATGAAATTTAAAAGAGTATTTTATCTTTACCTTAATGTCTTAAGAGATCAGCTCATCTTATAATTGCATACTATTCACATTGTCAGTTCATTTGGCCAGGGGTGCCCAAACTTTTGCATTCCACTGGATTAAGTTGTTTTTCTTGAAATGAGTATAATTTGATTGTTTGAAATATATGCATATATATGTATAGTTATGAGTGTGTATTGATTTGCAGTATTCAATTATAATAATACAAAATCTAAATCAGGGAAAGTAACTGCTTGTTTGCAAAAGCCTTTAAGAGTATGTGCTTAGTATGGGTGTAAACTTAAGCATAAGAACAACTGTGAACACAGAACTGTGGTGTTTATCAGGGCAGAAACAGAATTAATACCTGGTGAAGAGAGATGGAGGTGAGAGTGGCCTGAGTAGACCGTAGATGGAGGTGACAGTAGCCTGAGTAGTCAGTAGATGGAGGTGAGAGTGGCCTGAGGAGACAGTAGATGGAGGTTGGAGTGGCCTGAGTAGACAGTAGATGGAGGTGACAGTAGATGGAGGTTGGAGTGGCCTAAATAGACAGTAGATGGAGGTTAGATTGGCCCAAGTAGACAGTAGATGGAGGTGACAGTAGATGGAGGTTGGAGTGGCCTGAGTAGACAGTAGATGGAGGTGACAGTAGATGGAGGTTGGAGTGGCCTGAGTAGACAGTAGATGGAGGTGACAGTAAATAGAGGTTAGAGTGGCCTGAGTAGACATTATATGGAGGTGACAGTAGACAGAGGTGAGAGTGGCCTGAGCTGACAGTAGATGGAGGTGACAGTGGATGGAGGTTAGTATAGCCTGAGTAGACAGTAGATGGAGGTAACAGTAAATGGAGGTTGGTATAGACTGAGTAGACAGTGGATGGAGATGACAGTTAATGAAGGTTAGTATAGCCTGAGTAGACAGTAGATGGAGATGACAGTAGATGGAGGTGACAGTAGCCTGAGTAGTCAGTAGATGGAGGTGAGAGTGGCCTGAGGAGACAGTAGATGGAGGTTGGAGTGGCCTGAGTAGACAGTAGATGGAGGTGAGAGTGGCCTAAGTAGACAGTAGATGGAGGTGACAGTAGACAGAGGTGAGAGTGGCCTGAGCTGACAGTAGATGGAGGTGACAGTGGATGGAGGTTAGTATAGCCTGAGTAGACAGTAGATGGAGGTAACAGTAAATGGAGGTTGGTATAGACTGAGTAGACAGTGGATGGAGATGACAGTTAATGGAGGTTAGTATAGCCTGAGTAGACAGTAGATGGAGATGACAGTAGATGGAGGTGACAGTAGCCTGAGTAGTCAGTAGATGGAGGTGAGAGTGGCCTGAGGAGACAGTAGATGGAGGTTGGAGTGGCCTGAGTAGACAGTAGATGGAGGTGAGAGTGGCCTGAGGAGACAGTAGATGGAGGTTTGGAGTGGCCTGAGTAGACAGTAGATGGAGGTGACAGTAGATGGAGGTTGGAGTGGCCTGAGTAGACAGTAGATGGAGGTGACAGTAGATGGAGGTTGGAGTGGCCTGAGTAGACAGTAGATGAAGGTGACAGTAGATGAAGGTTGTAGTGGCCTAAATAGACAGTAGATGGAGGTTAGATTGGCCCAAGTAGACAGTAGATGGAGGTGACAGTAGATGGAGGTTGGAGTGGCCTGAGTAGACAGTAGATGGAGGTGACAGTAGATAGAGGTTAGAGTGGCCTGAGTAGACAGTAGATGGAGGTGACAGTAGATGGAGGTTGGAGTGGCCTGAGTAGACAGTAGATGGAGGTGACAGTAGATGGAGGTTGGAGTGGCCTGAGTAGACAGTAGATGACGGTGACAGTAGATGGAGGTTGTAGTGGCCTAAATAGACAGTAGATGGAGGTTAGATTGGCCCAAGTAGACAGTAGATGGAGGTGACAGTAGATGGAGGTTGGAGTGGCCTGAGTAGACAGTAGATGGAGGTGACAGTAGATGGAGGTTGGAGTGGCCTGAGTAGACAGTAGATGGAGGTGACAGTAGATGGAGGTTGGAGTGGCCTGAGTAGACAGTAGATGGAGGTGACAGTAGATGGAGGTTGGAGTGGCCTGAGTAGACAGTAGATGAAGGTGACAGTAAATGGAGGTTGGAGTGGCCTGAATAGACAGTAGATGAAGGTGACAGTAGATGGAGGTTGTAGTGGCCTAAATAGACAGTAGATGGAGGTTAGATTGGCCCAAGTAGACAGTAGATGGAGGTGACAGTAGATGGAGGATGGATTGGCCTGAGTAGACAGTAGATGGAGGTGACAGTAGATAGAGGTTAGAGTGGCCTAAGTAGACAGTAGATGGAGGTGACAGTAGACAGAGGTGAGAGTGGCCTGAGCTGACAGTAGATGGAGGTGACAGTGGATGGAGGTTAGTATAGCCTGAGTAGACAGTAGATGGAGGTAACAGTAAATGGAGGTTGGTATAGACTGAGTAGACAGTGGATGGAGATGACAGTTAATGGAGGTTAATATAGCCTGAGTAGACAGTAGATGGAGGTGACAGTAGATGGAGGTGACAGTAGACGGTGGTGAGAGTGGTCTAAGTAGACATTAGATGTAGCTGAGAGTAGATGGAGGTCACAGTAGATGGAGATGACAGTAAATGGAAGTTAGTATAGCCTAAGTAGACAGTAGATGGATGTGAGTGTGGCCGCAGTAAATGAAGCTGAGAATGAATGGAGGTCACAGTAGACATGGTATCTTTATTCTTGTATTTTAGATTGATCAGTTATTTCAATCAAAACGTTTAATATTTCTTCATTCCTTTTCTTTATTCTGCATTAAGAAAACATGTATAGATTAACATCCAGCGCTCGTTTTATAGTTTTCTTTTTAAGAATTATAGTTTTATTTACTTAACTTAGCTTTACAGGTGTCACCACCCGGTGGCGAGACTTGCTAAATGAGAAGGAAAACATGAAGACACCCCTGTTCCTTAATAGTGTTGCATAATGCGCCTTATAATCCAGTGTGCTTTGTGTATGAAAATAGACCAGAAAATAAACATTTATTGATAGTAAACCTTATCATCCAGTGCACCTTATAGTGTGAAAAAGATAACTGTAACAAATACTGTCTTGTTTGTTTGTTTGTTTTTTTGTATTATTTAAATTCCGACAAAGTTTCAAAATATATATTGTATAGTGTATATTAAAACATAGTAAATATTTTTCTAATAAGGTTGCAAGGCCACCATTTTGTGTAGTTTCATACACACTAGCAACATACACAAATACAAATACAAAAATAAACAAAACTAAAGCGATAATGTTTAAAACACCTAAAAATTTAATTGAATTGAATTAATTGAAAAGTATTTTATAAAAAAAGAAAGAAAGAAATTTAAACGTATGAATAAGGATTAAAGTGCTAAAAATACGGTGCATGCAATGAACTGATAATCCTCCAGAGAGCAGAAAACATCTGAATTTATTTTCTTATTTCTGTAATTATTTTTTAAAGTTTAATATATATTATTGCAATTAATTATTTATTATTATTCATTTCATTATAATACCTAAAAATGTTACATAACTCTAATTACATGTTACATTTATGCTTTAAGTATTTTTGTTCTTTATGTTTGATTTTTGTTCCAGGCCCATGTGTCGATATGACCTTCTGCTTTTAAAGAACAAAGAAGTGACCTTCAGGCCCATTCCCTGTGAGCACTCCACAGGTTGCAGCTCGAGCAGGTGCTGCCCGTGGCATCGACCGCCTCTGATGTGGTACCCACTGCTTCAGCTCCAGTGCCAGCTGTGCCCGCTTCTCCTGCTCCTGTGTCTGCAGTGCCTGCCACCCATGTGGTACCCACTGCTTCTGCTCCTGTGCCAGCAGTGTCCGCCGCCCCTGCTCCTGTGTTTGCAGTGCCTGCCGCTCATGTGGTAACCACTGGCTCTGACCCTGTGCCCACGGCTCTGGCTGCCTCCTTACCTGTGCCTGCGGCTCCGGCCACCTATGAACCTGTGCCTGCAGCTCCGGCTGTCCTTGACTCTGTGCCCGCTGCCACTCCTGTTCATGTTCCTGTGGCACACGCCCCTGTTCCTGGGCCTGCACCCAGAACTATGCACACCCCCAGATCATGTAACCCCACACCAAGCCCCAGGTCTCCAAGACTTAACCCCAGAACTGCGCCCAGGCTTCCCTCACAGACTTCAAAGACTTTTGCCAGTCCTGGGCACCCTCATTTGTTTGTACCCTTGTCTCTGCCTGTCCTGGTCCCCGTGTCTGTCTGTGTTTATGTTCCTGTCCTGGCTGTTTTTTCTGTACCCGTTCCTGTTACTGTGTTTGTGCCTGTTCCCCTGTCCAGTCTTGTCCAGTTCCCGTTCCCATCTTCTGTTCAGTCTGTTTCCCCATCTGCGTTCCTGTCTAGTGTTCAGCCCAGTGTCCAGTCCCAGTTCCCGGCCACTGTCCAGTCTGTGTTTCAACCCCCTGTCCAGTCTCTGTCCCTGTCTAGTGTCCAGCCCTCTGTCCAGTCTAGTGCAACCCTCTGTCCAGTCTAAGCCCCCTGTCCAGTTTTTTGTCCAGTCTCAGCCCTCTGTCGAGTCTAAGCCCCGTGTCCAGTCTTTTGTCCATTCCTTGTCCCCGGTCCAGAGTGTTCCCCAATCATGGAACAAACTACCTTCCACTACTAGATCAGGAGAATCCCTCGCTATCTTTAAGAGACTCCTGAAGACAGAGCTCTTCAAAGAGCACTTACTCTCCTAACACCTCTAACTAACTACCTTCTACTACCAGATCAGGATAATCTCTCACTGTCTTTAATAAACTCCTGAAGACAGAGCTCTTCAAAGAGCACTTACTCTCCTAACACCTCTAACTAACTACCTTCCACTACCAGATCAGGAGAATCTCTCGCTATCTTTAATAAACTCCTGAAGACTGAGCTCTTCAAAGAGCTCCTACTCTCTTAATACCTCTAACACACTAACTACTTCTAACCTCATTTCCTTCTTCCCTCCTTCACTTCTCTATCCCTTTATTTCCCTTCGACATCCTTTAAGCCCTATCTAAAAATGGTTTATCTTAATTTCTATTACTTTTGTACTTGACTATTGTAAGTCGCTTTGGACAAAAGCGTCTGCCAAATGTAATGTAATGTAGTGTAATAATGTAATGTCCAGTCTTTTGTCCAGTCCTTGTCCCCTGTCCAGTTGCAGCCCCCTGTCCAGTCTTTGTTTCCATTCACAGTCCAGTGTCCCCTGATGTCCAATGTCTAGTTCTAGTCCAGTCTCCTGTTTTGTCATGAGTTCCATCGTCCTAGTTCTGTCTCGTCTTGTTCTCTGTTCCCTCTCTCTCGGCGCCTCTGGTAGTGGCGCCGTTGAGGGGAGGTGATGTCACACCTTAGCCTGTGTCTGTCCTGTGTTTTTCCTCCTTTTGGTTTTCTGTGCTCCTGCCCTCTGTTTTCCTGTCTTGTGTTTTGTCATGCGTTCCATCGTCCTAGTTCTGTCTCGTCTTGTTCTCTGTTCCCTCTCTCTCGGCGCCTCTGGTAGTGGCGCCGTTGAGGGGAGGTGATGTCACACCTTAGCCTGTGTCTGTCCTGTGTTTTTCCTCCTTTTGGTTTTCTGTGCTCCTGCCCTCTGTTTTCCTGTCTTGTGTTTTGTCATGAGTTCCATCGTCTTAGTTCTGTCTCATCTTGTTCTCTGTTCCCTCTCTCTCTGCGCCTCTGGTAGTGGCGCCGTTGAGGGGAGGTGATGTCACACCTTAGCCTGTGTCTGTCCTGTATTTTTCATCCTTTTGGTTTTCTGTGCTCCTGCCCTCTGTTTTCCTGTCTTGTGTTCATAGCCATGTGTTTTTCCTCCTTTTGGTTTTCTGTGCTCCTGCCCTCTGTTTTTTCTGTCTTGTGTTCGTCCCGCCCTAGCACCGCCCTAAACATTAGTGATCTCACCTTGTGCCGTGGTGTAACCCCGCCCCCTCATTATCCTGGCTCAGGTGTTCCTCACTCTCTCTGTGTTCAGTGTGGAGTCTTTTGTGTGATACCTTGCTGTGTATGTATCAGGTTGGTTTTTGTTTCTACTATTACTGTTTTCTTAGTTTTGATTATTCTTATCCTTATCGTTATTTTAGTTATTTCAGTCTTGTATTTTTGTCTTGCATTTACCTGTGTTCTTTTCTGTTTGTTTTCAGTGTAGCTTTGGTTTAAGTTTGTTTGTTTGTTAGTTTATTAGTCTGAAGGGCTGGCAGCCGGTTGGCCTAAACCCAATCATAAGCAAATTCATTGAGAGGCTGGTTAGGAATATCATCAGCTCCACACTGCCTGCCACCCTGGACCCCCTACAGTTTGCATACAGGCGGATGCAATCGCCCTGACCCTGTCCTCTCCCACTTGGTCAAGAAGGATACATATGTGAGAATGCTGTTTGTGGACTACAGTTTTCAACACCATCGTTCCCTCGAGGCTCGACATCAAGCTCATTTATAAAGTAAACATAAAAATAAAAAGTACAAACAATCATACATATAGTATAAACATACTATTACTGAACATGATCTAGAAAGTAATTATCCTTTTAGTTCTGTTTAAATGAGTAGCACATTCCAAGTGGGCCCAGATTTCCTTTAAACCCACCACACACCAACATATCTCCTGGGGAACAGATAAATAAGGAAATAAAAAAGGATTTGGTGTGCCTTGTGCCGACATTTTTAAAACATGACATTCTATGAAATTACTCTTTTTTTCGTGAGATATTCAAATAAACACTTTTTTTCACACTACAAGCTAGAAATCACTATACGTTCTTTGAAACTGCTCATTGTAGACATTTGCTCATGACACTGCAATTGTGGGTTTCATACCAGTGATGAAAATGTTCATAAGGAGAATCGGTGTCTGTCTCCGTGCATCACTTCCACTAGCAATTTTTTGTTTAATTGCAGCGCTTTCTCTCACACTTCTCTCTCTCTCTGTATCTCTCTCTCTCTCTTTCTGCATCTCTCTCTCTCCACAAAGTTGCTCTTCTCTCTCCTGCTCTCTCTCTTGTGCGCTCCGCGCTCTCCGTGCCGTTGCTCCGCTCTCCGTGCCGTTGCTTCGCACTCTCTGCACCGTTGCTCCGCTCTCCGTGCCGTTGCTCCGCACTCTCTGCACCGTTGCTCCGCGCTCTCCGCGTCTTGCTCTGCGCTCTCTGCGCCATTGCTCCGCTCTCCGTGCCGTTGCTCCGCACTCTCTGCACCGTTGCTCCTCTCTCCGTGCCGTTGCTCCGCACTCTCTGCACCGTTGCTCCGCGCTCCGCGCTCTCCGTGTCTTGCTCTGCGCTCTCTGCGCCATTGCTCCGCTCTCCGTGCCGTTGCTCCGCGCTCTCCGCGCTCTCCGCGTCTTGCTCTGCGCTCTCTGCGCCATTGCTCCGCTCTCCGTGCCGTTGCTCCGCACTCTCTGCACCGTTGCTCCGCGCTCTCCGCGTCTTGCTCTGCGCTCTCTGCGCCATTGCTCCGCTCTCCGTGCCGTTGCTCCGCGCTCTCTGCGTCTTGCCTTGCGCTCTCTGCGCCAGTGCTCCGCTCTCCGTGCCGTTGCTCCGCGCTCTCCGCGTCTTGCTCTGCTCTCTGCGCCGTTGCTTCGCACTGTCCGCACCGTTGCTCCGCGCTCTCCGCGTCTTGCTCTGCTCTCTGCGCCGTTGCTTCGCACTGTCCGCGTTGTTGCTCTGCTCTTTGCGCCGTTGCTTCGCACTGTCTGCGCCGTTGCTCCGCGCTCTCCGCGTCATTGCCAGTATGTTAGCTAGCCAGCGTTCTGCCGTTCATGACACATACTGTGAACTAATTCATGTTCAAGTTCTTTATTAAAAATGTGTTGAGTTCAGTTAAATGTTCACGAAAAAATTAGCGTGTTTAATGAACGCGTTCTTTTGAACTCATTGACGTACAACACTGGCCGTGGACAGGCCAAGTTCTGATTTAAGGACTTTAAGCTCTTTTTAGCTACTCCGGTGCTGCTGCTTTCTCTTTTGGTAAAGCTGTTTGACCCAGCTGTTAAATTAATACCATTTTAACAGTCATTGGATTGTTGTTTATGTCCATACTTTTGTTTTGTTTATATATACATATTTCCTTTCAGTGTGGCTTGGTTTGTTTAATTTCATCCCCAGACGCTTTTTCTGTTTTTTTTTTCAGTTTTACAAGTTTTAGTAGTTTTCTATAGTTGTGTGGAGAATTTCGTTTATTTTTTTTTTGTTCGCTAGATTATATTTTTGGCAACATTTTGGGTTTATTTTCGTTTGTTATTTTTCAAATAATAGTAGTAAATACATAATTGATTTCTTTTTTTTACGGCGAATAATATAAGTAACGCGATAGTTACTTTTACTGGTAACTAGTTACTTTTATAGTGGAGTAACTCCGTTAGTAACTCAGTTACTTTTTTGGAGAAGTAACGAGTAACTTATTACTTTTTCAAAGTAACGTGCCCAACACTGGGTATAACCTTGTATAACCCTGACCCTTATTACTGTTAAGCTGGGTCCAGGGGTTTACTCCCCTTTAACGTTTATTATTTGAAAAAAAAAAGCCCCTTAAATGATTCTGGTGAATTTGACAAGACTGAACACACAGCCCTGGGGGGCGTCTGTGTTCAGTATGGTGGTGCTGGAGGTGTTGTTTCCGATCCTCACTGTTTGTGGTCTCTCGGTCAGGAAATCCGAATGTTGCAGAGATAGGAGTTCAGGCCCAGCAAGCTCAGATTTTCAATCAGACATTGAGGGATGATTATGTTGAATGCTGAACTGAGGTCGATGAACAGCATTCGAACATAGCAGTCTTTATTGTCCAGGTGGGTGAGAGCCAGGTGGAGTGCAGTTGAGATGGCATTGAGTGTTGATCGGTTTGGACGATACACAAACTGCAGTGGGTCCAGTGAGGGGGGGAACAGGTTTTTGATGTGCCTCATGACCAGCTTCTCAAAGTACCTCATGATAAGGGGGATAAGTGTAATGGGATGGTAGTCACTGAGGCAGAACACTTGAGACTTCTTTGGCACAGGAACAATGGTGGTCTTCTTGAAGCACATTAGCACAACAGCAGTACCCAGAGAAACGTTGAAAATGTCCATGAGAACATCCATGAGCTGGTCTGCACATCCTCTGTGCACCAGGTATGCTGTGTGGTCCTGGGGCTTTCCATGGGTTGACTCTGAGTAGAGTCCTCCGCACATCAGCTGAGGACAGGCACAGTACCTGGAAGGGATGCATAGCTGTTACAAGCAGGTGGAGGTGGTGTAGAGGCAAATCCTTTAGTTAAGGTGAAGCAATGGTTTACTCGCGCCATGTCGTTCAGTCAGATAATTAACCATTTTCCACTCCACAGGATGTTTTAAAAGAAAAAACTAACTTTATTTCCACGTTTCCAAAAGTACAATTATCCAACAAAAACGCTGGCCACGGTAAGAAAACCGTGTGCTTCCACAGCTGATGGCTCTTAACAAACTCTCCCCATGCACGCTAATTCACAGCTTTCCCCCAAAATAGCGTTTCTCTTAAAGAGACAGTACCCGTTTACATTGAGACTGCAGTACCACACAATGAACTAACAAATAGGGAAAACTTATTTGCCTAGATATTAATGAACTAAATATTACACAAACAAAAATGGTCCAATTCAGTAAAAACTTCTCATACCAATAACCACTAAATAAAATTAACATAATTAAATAAACATAAATAACAGCTTTGATCAGTTTCAGTACGTGGCCCATACAGGTGGCTTGTAGTGGGTGATGGTCTCAATGCCCTGCCACATGCGCCGAGAGTCAGCAGTGTCCTGGAAGTGGGCGTGGATTTTTTCGTTGCGTAGGTGCACTTTGCCTCTCTGATGCCCCAGGAGAGCTTGGCTCTAGCTGTTCTGAGGCTTCTGGTTGGCGTGTGATGTGATTGTTTTAGAGACAGTAACATCCTTAATGCAATTGCTGATGTAGCCAGTCACTGATTCTGTGTATTCCTCCATGTTAATGAAGTCATCAGAAGTAGTATCCTGTTTATACTCAATCAGGATTAAAAGTTCAACTCCAGCTGAAAAGATCTGCTTATTGCATGATATTTTAACAAGGAAATCAACAATACGAGAATAAAACTAAACTGGAGTGACCCTCCGTTCAGCCCACGTTCACTCTGGTTCAGTTAAAAATTAAATTAAAACTAAAAAACACTGATTAAAAATGATAAACTCAACATCAACATTAGTTCATTCAGCATTTATTTAGATTATTATCAGTAAGGACTGTGAGCAGTGTGTGTTTGTATGTATTTTAATGTAGAAATACCCCAATGTAGGACTGAGTGGGGAACTTTTTCTCTTCTCCAGAATAAAGCTCAGTAAGCGCTATCATTTTATTCTGTCCATTGAGAGAGGAACAGGGATGATCATAAAGAAACAATTAGCTGTCTATGCAAATTTTAGTGTTTTAATCCTCTCTTGCACAGTTTCAGCGAAACAAATACGAGACTACATGAGAAACTAAGGCACCAATGATCAAGTGTCATACACCTCCCAATAGCTAAAATGCATCCAGACACATATTTTGTTTCTTTCGATTTATGCCAGTGAAGGCCTATAGTATTATCTGCTGTGGCGACACCTCAAGGGAGCAGCCAAAAGACAAAAAAAGAACAAGATGGCCTATAGTATGAATGATTTCATAAGTCAGATGATAAACGAGACCAAAAGCAGTATTTCTGTCAATAGCTTTGCACCCATTGCTGAAGAGAACTCTTCGCACATCTTCTTCTACTATAGACATTTAAATTTTTACTTAAAGTTATTTAAGAAAAAAAAAATACTTTAATTATGGCTATGAAGTTCAAAGCTCAATGAGGTTACCAAACCAATTTTGTGCTTCAGTAAGTCAGTAAAAAGTAGTTAGGAGTATTCAAATCAATACAATGATAAGGGTGCCCATACTTCTGCACCGGTCAAAATTTGGTTTAATGCATATTGCACATTTTCTGTTAGTACAATAAACCTCATTTCAATCCTGAAATATTACTGTGTTCATCAGTTATTAGATATATCAAACTGAAATGGCAAACACCCAAATATTTAGAACTAAAAATGATTAAGATTTATAGGGGTGCCCACATTTTTTCATATGACTGTATGTCTCTATATGTGTTTATTCGGAAATTAGCAGTAATGCCTGCGTCAGTGTTTGTCTGATCTTATTTGGTAATTTCAGTGTTGGAGTAAAAGGAAAAAAGAGGAAACACTGGTATAGACAAGTAAGAAAAAAATAATGAAAAGAGAACAGAAATTAGCTAAATTAGAGTAGAAAATAGCACAGCAATGTCTGTAGATGCAGTTAATTCTGGGATGGCATTTGATAAGATCTCAGAAGCCATAATTTCACTGTTTGCAAAATATATACATTTAAACATACACATTTGTACTGGAATGAAGCTTATGTGTGAATATAATGATGATACATGTTTAATTACAATTATAAAACTGTACAATTTAAACGAGGCTCTAGTACCCTGTTGGGAACCTAGTCTGGATACAAGATGAGATACGGATGGGCATGGGTTCTGTATGGCATCCTGCAAAACATTTACACACAGATATTGCAGATAGGCCTGTAGATTCTGCAACATTGTATATAAGTTGCTGGAGATGATGTTTCAGGTGTTCCCATCAATGCTTGATTGATGACCCTGCAGGCCAAGGAAATCTGTCAGAGACTTTCCTGGAAAAAAACTCTTGCTGTGTGTGGTTGAGCATTATCCTGCTGAAAAATACAGGTTGGAAGCCCTGCCATGAGAGGTAAGACATGTAGCTTAGAGCTTAGATTCTCTGCCCGAACCCGACCTGACCCGAGGCCCAACCCGAAATCTGGTCGGTTCGGGCTGAGATTTCCCACCACATTCCTCGGGCCGATTCGGGTTGGGCTCCAGAAAATAGTCTGAGATGTAGGCATCTGTTTTTTAATTATATATTTATTTTTAAATAAAATAACGAAAACTGAAAGTGAAACTAAACTAATTTATTTATTTATAAGCGATTCTGTCCGCGAAGCGGGAGTCGGATTCAGCAGCAGATTCGGCACAAGCGTGGCGGCACCTAGTGGTCTGTGGTGTTAGTTGTAAGCGCTCGCGCTAGCCGCAAAATACGACAGAAAACACTGAGGGAGCTTCAGAATTATGTATGGGACTAGAATATGAGCATGAGGAGATAAAAGAGAACCAGCTCACACCAGAACAAGCAAATCTCTCTCTCTCTCTGTGCGCATGTGCGAGTGAGGAGTGTGTGAGCGTGGCTGGCTGTTTGCTTGGTGAGTTTCTTTATTTTCTATCGTTTCAGAACTTTGTAAAGTTGTTGGGCGGTAGTGAAGAGTTCTGATTGTGTTTAGCACGAGCTGCGTGCGTGTAGCGCGCAAAAAGCCGGTTATTGCTGC
Source organism: Astyanax mexicanus (assembly GCF_023375975.1). Lineage (NCBI taxonomy): Eukaryota > Metazoa > Chordata > Actinopteri > Characiformes > Acestrorhamphidae > Astyanax > Astyanax mexicanus. The sequence goes on along the minus strand of NC_064424.1, from coordinate 34,680,446 downwards.
TCCCGGCAATATGCCATTTGCCATGGCGGCCGTGCCGGCAGAGAAAGCTCGTTTTGAACAACTTTCCCGTAAGCACGGTATTAAGTTGGTGCCCAGCGTTAAGTGCTCAGTGGAACAGTGTTGTTTAGCTGTTGGAGCGATGATTGGGTACGAAAGTGTCCTATCTGCCTCAAGGATGAATAGTGCTGTGGTTATCTTTCTTGATAGCATTGAAAAAGCTAATACAATGGTTCGGACTGGAGTTGTAATACAGGATACATTAATACCTGTAGTACCCCTCGTAAAACCAGCCAGAAAGATAATCCTGTCTAACGTTCCACCTTTCATTAAAGATGAGCTGTTACTTGCAGAGTTAAACCGTTATGGTCAATGCATGTCTGACATGAGGAGAATGACACTTGGCTCTAAACCTCCTTTGAAGCATGTTGTTTGTTTCAGATGGCACGTGTTCATGGTTTTGAAAGCTGGAATTGAGGAGTTAAATATGACTTTCAAGTTTAAAATTGATGACTTTGAATATGTTGTTTTTGCCACTTCAGACACAATGAGATGCTTTGGGTGTGGCCAGGAGGGGCACTTGAAACGTTCATGTCCTGCTGCAGCGGACGAGGCACTTCACGGGCCTCGGTCTCTGTGGCTTCTGATGCCGGTATAACCAGTGCAGCTGACACAGACATTGGTCCTGAGCCTGAGTCTGATGCAGGGACTGAGGCTGTGCCTGGTGCCGTGCCTGGCACTGGGCCTAGTGTTGGGCCTGGTGCTGGGCCTGGTGCTGAGCCTGGTGCTGAGCCTGGTGCTGAGCCTGGAGCTGGGTATAGTGTTGAGTCTGGTGCTGAGCCTGGTGCTGGGTATAGTGTTGAGTCTGGTGGTGAAGGGGGTAGTAAGGTATTCTTGTGAGCTGACAGTATGGAAGATAACACTTCCTTAGATACCCAGACTCAGAATGAGGAGGCAGGTGTAGCTTCTGATTCTGATATTGAAGACAGTAGCTTCATTGGTGACTGTGAGGTTCAACATGAGGGTTCTATGTCTCAGATCAAAAATGTGGGTATAGTAACTGCTACTGGTCTGTTTCCGGAGGGGGAGGGTATAGAGATAGACCCTGTGGCTGAGGAGTTGTTGTGTAGAGTACCCTCTGGGAAGCGGAAGCTGGCACAGTGACAAAAAGGGTCAAAAACAGAAGGCTCTAGGTGTGAAGGGCGAGAATTCTGGTTCTGCACCTATTACACTGAACGACTTGCTAGACGTTAAATGTCAGCGGAGTCAGCGTAGTGCTTACTCTTTTGACAAGATTAGGACGTTTTTGTGTAGGACCAAAAATGCTAAAGGTGTTAAAGTAGTTGACTACTTTCCTGATCGGAAACTGTTCATTAGTTCTGTTGAAAACTTTATGAGAGGTGAGGGTGAATATCGCTTCACTACAAAGGAAATCCTTAGACTTAGAAAGCTTTTGCCAAAACTAAAACTAGAACTTAAAAATGAAGATGGTTTTGAAACATCATAATTCTTCTTTGTTTCTGCTTCTGTTTTTGACTGTTCTGAGCTTTTTATTCTTTTCTATGAGTAAGATACGGGTGGGATCTTTAAATTTGAATGGGGCTCGGGACATCCAAAAGAGAGCAATGCTGTTTGAGCTTATTAAGCAAAAAAGTGTTGATATTATGCTAGTTCAGGAGACACACAGTACTGTGGAAAATGAAGTTGATTGGAAAAAGGAGTTTGAAGGAGAGATTTATTTTAGTCATTTAAGTTCGACCAGAGCTGGTGTGGCAGTTTTATTTCCAAAACATTTTCTGCCAATTCCTTGTGAAGTGGAGCAGGTGATGGAGGGCAGGTGCTTGGTGGTACTGGCTCGCTTTGAGCGATTTCAGATTATTATTTTTAATATTTATGCTCCAACATCTGGGGTTGACAGGGTTCTTTTTCTTAACTTTGTTAACAACGCTCTGGAGAATTACAGTTCTGATGACTATTTGTTTATGGGAGGGGATTTTAACTGTACTGAAGATGATACTTTAGATAGGAACCATAATGAACCTCATGCTGCTTCTCAGCGTACACTTCGTGAGTTATTGAAAACTAACACTTTATGTGATGTGTGGAGAGCCTTTAATAAAAATGCAAAACAATATACTTGGGCTCAAATGAGAGATGGTTTTGTGTCTTTGGCCAGGCTGGATCGCTTTTATTGTTTTAAGCACCAGCTTAATGTTTTTAAAGGGTGTGTGGTCATGCCTATTGGGTTTTCTGATCACAGTTTGGTTTTATGTTCAGTTTTTATTGCAAATCTTAAGTCCAAGAGCGCCTACTGGCACTTCAATCCATCTCTATTGTATGATTTTAATTTTAGAAAGGTCTTTATTGTCTTTTGGAATAATTTTAGATTACAGAATACTTTGTTTCATAACCTTCGAGAGTGGTGGGACTATGGCAAGGTGGAAATTAAACAGCTTTGTCAGCAGTACACTTTCAATGTTTCACGAAACATTACTCGGGCTATGAAAAATGTAGAAAATGAAATTCTAGAATTACAGAGATTGGTGGACTCAAATGGAGACCAAGGTCATGACAGAGATTTAAAGTCAAACTCTGCCGCTCTTGGCGATCTTTTGGGCATCAGGGCACAGGGGGCTCTGGTGCGGTCACGGTTTCAGAGCCTGACTCAGATGGATGCCCCATCTAAGTTTTTCTTTGGCCTGGAGGGGAAAAACGGTCAGAGTCGTTTTATTCATTCTCTGCGCTCTGAGGATGGACAGGAGTTAACAGAGCCAACAGAGATCCGTAAGCGGGCTGTACGGTTCTATGCTGAACTGTACAGTAGTGAATACACAGGTGATGAAGAATTAGCTGCTGGGTTTTATGCAGGCTTGCCAATGGTCTCTGAGAGCTCTAGTGGCAAACTGGAAGAGCCGCTGGGTTTGCAGGAGCTTCATGCTGCTTTGCAGGGCATGGAGGGTGGAACTGCCCCAGGTGTTGACGGCATTCCGGTGGAGTTTTATAAGACCTTTTGGACAGAGCTGGGTGCTGATCTGCTAGCTGTCCTCAATGAGAGTCTGGCTGAGAGTCTTTTGCCCCTAAGCTGCAGGAGGGCTGTTCTTACCCTGCTACCGAAGAAGGGCGATCTACAGGATATTAAGAACTGGCGGCCAGTAAGTCTCCTGTGTACTGACTTGAAAATCTTCTCCAAGGCATTGGCAACTAGATTAAGACAGGTGATGGGGCAAATTATCCATCAGGACCAGACCTACTGTGTGCCTGGCAGGTCCATAAAAGATAACATTTGTTTGATTAGAGATGTGTTGGAGATTTCTAAAACTCAAGAGCTTGACTTTGGTCTCATTTCTGTTGACCAAGAGAAAGCTTTTGATCGAGTAGAACACCAATATTTATGGCAAACACTTTCAACATTGGGTTTTGGGGCCCATTTTTACGGGCATGATTAGAGTACTGTACCATAGCACCGAGAGTGTTTTGAAAATTAATGGTGGGCTAAGTGCTCCTTTTAAGGCATGTCGGGGTATATGTCAAGGTTGTGCATTGTCTCGAATGTTGTACTCCATTGCCATTGAGCCACTTCTGAACAAGCTCTGCTCCGAGATTGAGGGTGTGGTATTAGGACAGGATGGTCTCATTTTCCATCAGTTGTCAGCTTTCGCAGACGATGTTATGGCAATTGTAAGGGGACAGGCGGATATTGATAAGCTGGTTGCCATTGTCCGAGATTTTGGGACTATTTCAGCTGCAAGGGTGAATTGGGGCAAGAGCGAGGCTGTTGCAGTGGGGCAGTGGCAAAGGGGCTACCTATTTTACCTGCTAATTTAGTTTGGAAACAAAGAGAGATAAAGTATCTTGGGGTTTTTCTTGGTGATGAAGCAGCTCTGCAAAATAACTGGGATGGTGCAGTGGAGAAAATGACTGGACGGCTAGCAAGGTGGAAATGGATACACAGCCAAATGTCATTCAGAGGGAGAGCGCTTGTAGCCAATAATTTGGCTGCATCAGTATTTTGTCACAGATTAGCATGTGTGGATCCTCCTGCTGGACTGCTGGCTCGACTACAAGCGATCCTGGTAAACTTTTTCTGGGACAAACTTCATTGGGTCCCACAGGGTGTGCTTTTTCTACCCAAGGAGGAAGGAGGTCAAGGATTGTTGCACCTTGTAAGTAGACTGGCAACTTTTCGCTTGCAGTTCCTGCAGATGTTCCTCACAGGCTCTGCAGACATAGTGTGGAGAGGTGTGGCCTGCACCATATTGCGCCAGGCTGGTGGACTGGGACTGGACAATGCTTTGTTTTTCATGGATTCTAAAAAAATGGATCTCTGGATTTTTTAAAAGCTGCAGGTTGAAAGATAATACATTACTGCATTGGTTGCTAGAAGAGCCCTTGATTAAAGGGGCTCGACTTGATGTGTCAAGTTGTGGAGTACCGGGCCTTACTCAGAGGCTGTGTGCATCCAAGACTGTGACCCTGCGGAACTTGGTGGATGTGTCTGGACCAGGCTTGGACGATGTTCAGGCTGTGGCTTCTTTGTTAGGGCAGCGGTCCTTGCGTCACACAGAGGCCATCCTTGCTCTGTGGCCGAACAGGCTTTCTTGTGATGAACTGTCTTTGTTGCGGGGATACGCCGATGGCAGTATAGTGCCCAACACGGACAATCCTTTTCCAAGAATTGCTCTCACTCAGAATCTGGACACTGTATCTGGACCCTTGTTGGAACTTTCTGCGCTGCAGAACTTTCTGCGCACAGAGTGGATCTCCACTCTGTGACAGGCCAGGTTTTGTATAAGTGTTTTGTTAAGGTCTTTAATTAAACAGTTCTGAGTGGTCGGCCTGACACGGTGTAGAGAGACAAGTTGGGGTGGGGCTGGACAGACGGCCGATTTGGAGGGTGCTGTATAAGCCACCTCTGACAAAAAGGACTGGTGATCTCCAATGGAGAATTCTACATGGGATTATAGCCGTCAATGCCTTTGTTTCTGCTATTAACCCAGAAGTAAGTGACTCTTGTGTTTTTTGTGGAGTCAGAGAGACAGTTTTTCACTGTTTCTTAGAATGTTCAAGACTTGCTTCTCTTTTTGACACACTTGGTTCTTTATTTTCAGAGTGTGGGGTGAGTTTTAACTCTTGTACTTTTATTTTTGGGGCTGGGTACAGTCAAAAAGACCGTTTTAAGTGGCAATTGTTGAATTTTTTGCTTGGTCAAGCCAAATTGGCAGTGTACAACTCCAGACGGAACAAAATAGAAAATAGGTCTGGTCAGGAGGTGTTGCCTTTGTTCAAGGCTTATGTGAAATCCAGGATTGTTTTTGAGTTCGGGTTTTACGAAGCCATGAACAATATTCAGGTGTTTGAGCTTGAATGGTGTTATAAGGGATTCCTGTGTAGTTTGGAGGAGGGGGAGTTGGTTCTTAGTACGCCTTGGAGTTGAGTGATGTACATGGTGATGTGTACATGTTTGTTTTATATTGATTGTACTTTTTGTATTTGTTAAATTAATGTTATTTAAAAAAAAAAAAAAAAAAATCTCTCTCTCTGTGTCTCTCTCTCTCTTTCTCTCTCTGTGTCTCTCTCTCTCTCTCTCTCGCACGTGAACTCCTCCGCATTTGACTTGCAGCACTGGGTTTAGCTGTTCTTAAAAAAGTTTTAATTAAATAATAGTTCTATGTTACAGTGTTATTTAACATAATTCTGATCATATTTCGCTCATTCAATCAGCCCAAAAACAGCCAGTTTAAGGGACGTGGTGGGTCGGGCTTGGGCTCATGATGACAGTTTATGGTTAGGGTCGGGTCGGGCTCGGGCAGAACGTGCATGGGCTCGAGCTGGGTCGGGTCGGAATTTTTGGGCCCTATCTAACCTCTAATTTAGCTGCAGCATGTCCTGCACAAATTGCTGAGCTGTTCGTGTTCCTCGTATTACTACTAGGGGTGAGCATTACTGTCGTATGCGATTGCTCCCCAGATCATCACACCAGCAGTTGGGTTAGCATGACGCTCTGCAGCAAAGGCAGGACTGATGCATTTATCACGAGGCAAAACCTCGATCTTGCTGAACAAGATTTGGTGGTCAAACCTGAAATGTTAGAAAGTGTTGAGACTGAAGTAAGATCAAAACCAAGCCTGGATAGTTTCAGTTACGTTTTAAATACCAAAAGGAATGTTCCTTAATTAAATAGAATGTTCTGAAACATGTCAAAACCCACAGGATCACAGTGGAGGTTAAAACCTGCAGTGTAAGTTTGTGCAGAGTGTCCTATTCACATAGTGCCTGAACATTCTTACTGTATAATCATTTGCATATGTGTTCAGTTTAAATATGGTTTAATAGGAAATGGGCAGATTGCTAGGTGATTGCTTCGGTGTCCAGGGTGCTTGATATTTCTGTTATTTCTGAAAAAAAAAAAAAATTTGTTTACAGAATTAATGCACACTTGTAACTAAATTCTATAAACTTTATTTTAGCTCTCAAATATCACTGTGTGTGATTGGCTATTTGATATTTTCAACTGAAATTGCTGATCTGAACAACCAATGATTTATAAAAGAAAATCATGACAATTATCAGGGGTGCCCAATTTTTATAAGTAAAGTTCACTAAAAGAAAGGATTGATTTAGCAAAAATAAATTAAGTAAAGTTTACTAAAATAAATTATTGACTGAAGTTCGGTTCACTTATTTACTCTATGTAACATTTAAGGCTTGAAACCGAGTTGAAGTTACTTAAATTTACATGAAATTAAATTTACTTAAAAAAAGCAAATGCAGAAAGTTGCAAAACTTTTTAAAGTAAATTTTACGCATCATTTTTTCAGTGAGAAAACAAGATGCAAAATTGTTCTGAACAATTTAAAATATTACGAGTGAAAATATTTTTAAACAGGTCATAACGGAACACAAAAGGAAAAGAACTATGTACATTTATCAGCAAAAATGAGACAAATGGAACTTTTTACAAATTTTGATGTTGTAAATAATCTTTGTAATATTTCCTGTTTGGAAAATTAATACATTTTCTTCTTTCAGGCTTCTGCTTAAAAACCTAATCATCATCTATACTAATTAAGGCTGTATTGTTGACCTGTGCCCTTAAATCAAAGGGAACCTAAGCAACATGCAATTCGTTTAAAAACACATAAAATATTTTGTGGTGTGTAACGCCAGGTAGTGAGGAGTGACGTGAGCCGAGTACAAACAGGTTTATTAGCAGGTAGGCTAACAGATACTGCTAACAGAATAGCCAGGCAAACAAAGATCTCACCAATAACAGAAGACGTAGTCAAAAATACAGTCCGAGTTCGAAACCGAGAAACAGTCCAACCATACATCAAATCCAGAAAGGGCAAAACAAAAGACATAAACCGATAATCCGAAAACAGAGTTGTAACGAGAAGGCAAAAACAGTACACAGGAAAACGCTTAGTATGCAACATGAGTCGACAATACCTCGCGGTGTTTGTTTAAAAACGGCGGCCTTAAATACAGGAAGCTAAAGGGGAACGAACCGGAACCAACTCAGAACACAGCCGAGTCAGAGCGTCGGAGCGTAACATGATTGGGTGAAGGTGAGCGGGTGTTGTTGACGTCATTGTTCATGGGATTTTGGGAAATGGAGTCCGGTAGTGTGGAAGGAGAACACGGCGGCGTGACATGGGGTGTGTGTAATTCTTTGTTACCAGGCATCATTTAACAGTGCAGAGATATACGTCATCCACAACTCCACAAATTATATTTTTGGAATTACAATGGACAATGTACTTGCTTTTAACATTGTAAAAATGTAAGTAAATATTAATTTTAACTTGCCAGGCTTTTTTATATTATTTTTGTTTTTGCCTTTAGCAGTTATCCATGTAATTGCCAACTATGACTTGGAACTGTTTATTAAGACAAACTCAGAGCACCTGTTTAAATCAGTGTCGGCCATATAAAGGTTCAATCCGAGCGCATCCGGCTGCGTTCTTTGGCGTTGTGTGGATGTGTTACGAGTGGAAAGAAAATAAGTGGAAGAAAGACACTTTTTTTTAAAAGAAGAGGTGCGCACTATTGCTGAAATGGTGTCAAAAAGCAAGCGTGTCGCAACACCAAACTAGCAAAAGTGGCAAGAAAGCACCAATATGGTAATATGATAAGTGCTGCAGAGAGGTATGTGCACTTAAATTATTATTTTTTTCTACACAAAATAAACTCTATGTATTTAAATTAAATGGAAAATGTTGATGCAACTGAAATGCATAATTTTATCTTGTTTTGAAGCAACGAGCAAGAGACTTAAATTAACCACATGAGCAGAATATGAAATTGAATTTATTAATGAATACAGTCTACTCATCATCGCTCAATCTAAACTTAGAACAAAAAGTACATGTGCTCCAAAACTAACCGCAGTGGCACATAGCAAACATCCTAGCGTTCCACTGTGTTTTCATGGGTGACTTATAAAACATTACATTGAAATGCTTAATTTTAGTGGACATAAATTCAGTCGGTTGAGTCAGTTGAATTTCTGCAGCTACCTCAGAGCTAGAACAAATCCGGGTCTTGTTTTACAAGATTTGCGACCTTTTCCACTCGCAGTTCACAATTTCTACAGGAAGCGAGTTTCACAAATATATCTCTCGCAAATCAGCTGAATTTCTGCGACTACTTTAGAGGTAACGCCTTATTTACTCATCAGCACTGTACCAACAGTGTACACATAAAAATAAATTTATATTAAGTCTTGTCCACTAAAATTGTTTTTTTTTTATGTAAAACAATTTTTAAAAGTCACCCATGAAAACACAGTGGAATGCTTGGATGTTTGCTACGTGCCACTGCGGTTAGTTTTGGAGCACATTTTTTAGTTTAGATTGAGCGATGATGAGTAGACTGTATATGTGGTTAATTTAATGCTCTTACTCATTGCTACAAAACTAGATAAAGATGTAATACATTGTTGATTTAACATAAAGTAAATTGAGTAATTGGTATTAAACTATATTTAAAATATTGCACACCAATTCTTTGTTTCATTAAATTAATTTTTGAAATCACTCAAGTTAAATAAATGGAATGAAAACAAACAATATTTTTTGCACTTAGCATTGTCATTTTCCATTTAATTAAAATACATAGAGTTTATTTTATGTAAAAAAATAATTAATTTACCTCTCTGCAGCACTTATCATATTCCGATATTAGTGATTTCTTGCCACTTTGCTTGTTTGGTGTTGCGACACACTTGCTTTTTGACACCATTTCAATCATGGTGCACACTTCTTCTTTTCCACTCATTATCTTTCCAGTCTAACACATCCACACACAGCGGCAAAGGAAGCAGCCGGATGCGCTCGGATTGAATCTTTATACGGCCGACACTGATTTAAACAGGTGCTCTGAGTTTGTCTTAATACAGCTAACAGTTCCAAGGCATAGCTGGCAATTACATGGATAACTGCTAAAGGCAAAAACAAAAATAATAAAAAAAGCCTGGCAAGTTAAAATTAATATTTACTTACATTTTTACAATGTTAATGTGACGCCAGGTAGAGAGGAGTGACGCGAGCCGAGTTAAAAATACAGACAGGTTTATTATAAGGAAGGTTAACAGGCTCTGCTAACAGAAGAATCAAATAAACAATGATCTCACCGATGACCAGAGACGTAGTCAAAAATACAGTCCGAGTTCGAAACCGAGAAACTGTCCAACCATACACCAAATCCAATAAGGGCAAAACAAAAGACATAAACCGAAAATCCGAACACAGAGTCGTAACGAGAAGGCAAAAACTGTAATCCAGAAAACGCTTAGTACGCAACATAAGTCGACAATACCTCACGGTGTTTCTTTACAAACGGATGCCTTAAGTACAGGATCTAGATAAGAATGAACCGGAAGTAATTTAGTACACAGGTGAATCAGAGCGTCGGAGCGTAACGTGATTGGGTGAATGTGAAGGGTTATTATTGATGTCATAATCAGGGGAATTCTGGGAAATAGAGTCCGGTAGTGTGGAAGGAGAACCAGGCTGCGTAACAGTACCCCCCTCCAAAGAGTCCGAAGGTAACAAAGGATGAGGACGACACAAGGAAACAACCCCATCACCCCCAGTGGCAACCTGGACAGGCTGTCCAGAAGCGGGAACGGGATGGACGGAGACCCTGGACCTAGGACGACCCCTTCTGGAGCCGCGGACGGAACTGAGGGAATGGACCGAGTCCGAACCACGACGTCTACCCCTTCGTGGAACTGGAGACCTTCTCCTAGGGCGACCTCTGGGGCGTGGTGCAGGACGGGACGGATGAGACCGATGAAAGTCCTCCACCATCAAAGGGTCCAGAACATCAGTTGCCGGCACCCAGCTTCTCTCCTCTGGTCCGTAACCCCTCCAGTCCACAAGATACTCCAGGGTCCCCCTTCTCCGCCTGGAGTCCAATAATTGTTCCACCGCATAAACTGGACCACCCTCCATAGCCACCGGAGGAGGAGGAGGTGCTCCAAGCGAATTCCCATCCAATGGACCAGGGATAACCAGCTTTAACAGAGACACATGAAAAGAAGGGCATACACGATAATGAGACTGTAAATCCAGACGGTAAGTGACCTCATTAATTCTCTTGATAATCTTAAAGGGACCAATATACTTAGCTGAAAGTTTCTTATGCAAATCCCTGGTCGATAACCACACCCGATCCCCGGGAGAATAGAGGGGGGTCTCGCGGCGTAGGCGATCTGCCTGCTGTTTCTGTCGCTGTAGAACAGCCTCAATGCGCCTATGAGTCTCCTCCCACACCTCCTCGCTCCGACGCATCCAATCGTCTACAGCGGGAATATCAGAGGGTTCGGCTGTCCAGGGCATGATGGGTGGTTGATAGCCTAAAAAACATTGAAAAGGTGTCATTTTGGTGGTGGAACTAATTACAGAGTTCTGAGCTAATTCGGCCCAAGGAAGGAATTTAGCCCAGTCATGGATGTTGTTAGAACAGTAAATTCTTAAAAATTTTCCTAGTTCCTGGTTCATTCTTTCACATTGACCATTGCTCTGTGGGTGATAACCAGAAGATAGACTAACAGATACACCCAATCTGTTCATAAAAGCAGACCAAACTTGGGAAACAAACTGAGGACCACGATCAGAGACAATATCTTCTGGGATTCCGAACACACGAAACACTTGGTTAAATAATGCTTCAGCAGTTTCCAAGGCAGTAGGCATCTTACAGAAAGGAATGAACCTAACACCGCGAGAGAAACGGTCTATGACTGTCATGATAACTGTCTGCCCCATAGATTCAGGGAGATCCCTAACAAAATCAACAGCTAAGTGAGACCAGGGCCGAGCAGGGACAGGCAGCGGTACTAATTTACCAGCAGGTAGAGTACGGGGAGTTTTACTCTGAGCACACACAGTACAGGAGGATACAAAGTGGTGGATGTCTGATCGCATATTTTCCCACCAGAAACGATTCTCTAGCAATTGGTAGGTGCGGGTCTCCCCTGGATGCCCCGAAGTGAGTGAGGTGTGGGCCCATGTTATGAGTCTGTCTCTGCATTGCACTGGTACAAAAGTCCTGTCTGGAGGGCACTGTACAGGAGGAGGTGAAGTGGAATTAATTCGATCAATCTCATCCGAGATCTCCCATCGAATAGGGGCTAAAACAATACCAGGTTTTAATATAGCAGAGGGTTCTGAACTTTCTGCACTATCATCCTCATAAATACGTGAAAGTGCATCAGCCTTTGTATTTCTAGAACCAGGTCGATAAGTAATAACAAAATCAAAACGCGCAAAGAAAATTGACCAACGAGCCTGACGTGAGTTCATGCTTTTCATAGACCTTAAGTACTCCAAATTCCTATGGTCAGTAATCACTACAAAAGGATGTAATGCTCCTTCTAGCCAGTGTCTCCACTCCTCTAAAGCTAATTTAATCGCCAAAAGTTCACGATCACCTATTCCATAATTGCGTTCAGCAGGGGAGAGTTTGTGGGAGAAATAGGCCACTGGGTGCATCTTGCTGGGAGAGCCAAAATTCTGGGACAGAACTGCACCTACTCCTACACTGGACGCATCAACCTCAACTATAAAGGGTTCTTTGGGATCAGGATGTTTTAGAAGAGGAGCTGAAGTGAACAACTCCTTGAGAGAGCAGAAAGCATCTGATGCTTCACTTGACCAGACCAATTTTTTGGCATTTCGTTTCAACAGGTTTGTGAGCGGAGCGGCGACCGAACTGTAATTACGAATAAATCTTCGGTAAAAATTTGCAAAACCAAGAAATCTTTGTAGCTCCTTAACAGATTTGGGAAGAGGCCAATTAGCTACTGCCAGAACCTTTTTATCATCCATGGTAATACCCCTAGCACTAATTACATAGCCTAAAAAGGAAATGGTGGACAAATGGAATTCACATTTTCCTGCTTTGATGAAAAGTTGATTTTGGAGGAGTCGGGTCAATACTGCACGTACATGGGAGACATGAGTATGTAAATCCGATGAGTAGATAAGAATGTCGTCAATATAAGCTATTACAAACCTCCCCAGCATGTCACGTAGTACATCGTTAATGAAAGATTGGAAAACGGAAGGGGCATTCTTGAGACCAAACGGCATAACTAAATATTCATAGTGCCCCCTAGTGGTAGTAAAGGCAGTCTTCCACTCATCACCCTCTCTGATCCTTACCAAGTTATAAGCACTACGCAGGTCTAATTTTGTGAAAATGGAAGCCCCACGTAACTGTTCAAGAGCTACAGGTACTAGAGGGAGTGGGTATGGATACGTCTTAGTAACTGCATTGAGTTGACGATAATCTATACATGGACGAAGACCTCCGTCCTTCCTCTTAACAAAAAAGAAGGATGCGGCCACTGGAGAGGTAGATGGACGAATATACCCCTGAGCTAAGGCCTCTTGCACATACTCCTCCATAGCATTCTCTTCAGTCCGAGTTAATGGGTAGATACGTGATTTCGGTGGTATCTGATTATCAGTAAGCTCAATAGCACAATCATAAGAACGGTGTGGTGGGAGTTGAGAAGCACGTGATTTACTAAATACTTCAGTTAAATCTGAATAATCTGGAGGAATATGTGCAAGTGACTCCAAACTAGGACTTTCTACAGTAGTAGATTGGATCAATAATTTAGGGCCAATAATACAGTGATCATGACAGTATGGTGACCATGAAGTTATTTCACAATTAGACCAAGAAATCAGAGGATTGTGTTTTTTCAACCATGGAAGTCCCAAAATAATCTGATAAGTTGTGTCCCTCATCACAAAAAACCTGATCTCCTCTGAGTGCAAAGCGCTGACGTTCAGCTTGACTGATGTGGTGGTGTGGGATACGGCTCCTTGTCCAACTGGGGTCCCATCCACCGCTGATAGTCTCATCGGGTTCTCCAGGCATTCTAACGGGATCTGGAGTCGTCTGGCCAGCTGCTCATTAATAAAGTTCCCCTCGGCTCCGGAATCTATCAGGGCTGGAAAAACAAAGGAAGAGGACTGGCAGAACAGTATAACTGATATAATAAAAGATCTTGAATACATGTCAGAGCTAGGTCGGCTTACCCTCTTAGCGTGTGGAACCCCTTCCACACGCTTTCCCGAGTCAGAAGCAGGTGGCTCATATGGACGGTCCGGGTTGCCATGGTAACCATGGGAGACGAGCCTGAAGTAACTTGACGCTGAACTCGGGAAGGGCAAAGCTGACAATTTCTCAACACATGGCCTGTTCTGCCACAATAGAAACAAAGTCCAGCTTGAAGTCTTCGCATTCTCTCCTCCTTTGATAAACGGGTAGCGTCCACTTGCATGGGTTCCTCCTCTCTGAGTGTGTCCCGTGAAGTAATTCCAGAAGCACAAGGCGTAGCAAAACGAGGAGCAGACAAAGCAGCTCTACGACCAGGTACCGAGCTCTGTTTTAGCTGATCAAGTCTGATGGCTAATGATATAAGTTCGTCCAAGGGCAGTCCATCATCCTTGCATGCTAATTCGGCTAACACATCAGCTCTGAGCCCGTTACGGAACATAACCCGTAAAGCGGTTTCGTTCCAACCACTACCAGCAGCCAAAGTACGAAATTCCAAAGCAAATTCTGAAACTGAACGATTTCCCTGGCGTAACTTAACTAATAACTCCCCCTGAGATTGTCCGTGATGAGGATGATCATCAGTTTAAACTCCTTGAGAAAGTGCTCGTATGTGCTACCCTCGATGCTAGGCCAGATAGCAGTAGCCCAATCCAAAGCTTTGCCGGTAAGGCGCGATATAAAAAATGAAATGCGCGCTGCATCGACATTAACCGGTGAGTTAACAAAAAATAATGACATTTGCAAGAGAAAACCTCTGCACAAATCGGGGGAACCGTCATATTTATCGGGTTTGCTTACCGGAAAAGCGGCTGCCGAGGGAGCGCTAGCAGGAGAGCTAACCGGGGCCTAGTTAGCGGAGGCTAGGCTAGCTGGAGCGGCTACCCTTAGCTGGGCTAGCTGAGTAGCGATATCCTGAAGGCTAGTGGTGATTTGAGCTAGCTGAGAGTGCTGTTCTGACTGCTGGGTAGTGAGAGCAGTAACCGTGTTAGCAAGGCTCTCAAACAGCTGGCTATGCTGTTCGAGAACCCTCCCTTGATTGCCGACTGCCTGCTGGAGGTCATTAAACTCGGCCATCACGCAAGGCGAGGTATTATGTGACGCCAGGTAGAGAGGAGTGACGCGAGCCTAGTTAAAAATACAGACAGGTTTATTATAAGGAAGGTTAACAGGTTCTGCTAACAGAAGAATCAAATAAACAATGATCTCACCGATGACCAGAGACGTAGTCAAAAATACAGTCCGAGTTCGAAACTGAGAAACTGTCCAACCATACACCAAATCCAATAAGGGCAAAACAAAAGACATAAACCGAAAATCCGAACACAGAGTCGTAACGAGAAGGCAAAAACAGTAATCCAGAAAACGCTTAGTACGCAACATAAGTCGACAATACCTTGCGGTGTTTCTTTACAAACGGATGCCTTAAATACAGGATCTAGATAAGAATGAACCGGAAGTAATTTAGTACACAGGTGAATCAGAGCGTCGGAGCGTAACGTGATTGGGTGAATGTGAAGGGTTATTATTGGTGTCATAATCAGGGGAATTCTGGGAAATAGAGTCCGGTAGTGTGGAAGGAGAACCAGGCTGCATAACAGTTAAAAGCAAGTACATTGTCCATTGTAATTCCAAAAATATAATTTGTGGACTTGTTGATGACGTATATCTCTGCACTGTTAAATGATGCAAAATATTTTATGTGTTTTGAAATTAATTTCATGTTGCTTAGATATAAAGGTTCCATTTGATTTAAGGGCACAGATCAAATGTGAACAATACAGCCTTATTTAGCATATATTGTACAGTCTGATTAGGTTTTTAAGCAAAAGCCTGAAAGAAAATGTATTAATGAAAATATATATATAAAACTGATACATATAATGAACGCTGATGACTGTCCGCGGCCTGGGGAAAGCAGCTCATGGGCCGGCTTGCCACCTTCGCCCACTGACACTAAGAAGCCCCTCCGAGGCCGGTCAAGCTGCACCACCGCGGAGGAAATGCGCCCGCGCTGCCTGGCGTACGTCGGTTTCTCTCACAGGAAAAAAAGGCATAATTAGAAATACAATACCCTATTATAAATATATACCATATACAAAATTCTCTGGTCTGATGAGACAAAGATTGAACTCTTTGGTGTGAATGCCAGGCGTCATGTTTGGAGGAAACTAGGCACTGCTCACAGTGGTCAAGGCCACACAAGGCCTCACAAGGCCAATACCATCCCTACAGTCAAGCATGGTGGTGGCAGCATCATGCTATGGGGATGTTTTTCAGCAGCAGGAACTGGGAGATTAGTCAGCATAGAGGGAAAGATGAATGCAGCAATGTACAGAGACATCCTGGATGAAAACCTGCTCCAGAGGTTTTCATCCAATTTTTCAGCAGGACAACGATCTGAAGCACACAGCCAAGATCTCAAAGGAGTGGCTTCAGAAGGGGCCAGAGCGGAGGCAGGACGGGGCCGACCCCGGCGACGACCTCCTGGTGGACAGGGAGTACCGGCGGGAGGGACAGGTGGTGTAGTGGAGGTGGCTTACCAGGAAAAGTAGTAGTGTTAACTAATGAATTCTGTGCGATTTCAGCCCAATTGAGGTACTGAGACCAATCAGTAGGATGTTTGAAGCAGTATGTACGGAGGAATTTCCCAAGTTCCTGATTTATGTAGGGTGAAAACCAGAGGTAGACTGACGTGCACACCCAGATGCTCAAAAAACGCTTACTACACTTGGGTGGTGAATTGAGGACCCCGATCAGACAAAATATCCTCAGGAATACCAAAATGTCTAAACACATGCGTATAAATAGCCTGAGCAGTTTGGAAGGCAGTAGAGACAGAAACGGAATAAATTTAACTCCACTAGAAAAACAATCTACAACAGTAAGAACAGTAGTAAATCCCTCAGATACAGGCAGATCAGTAACAAAATCAACCGCAATATGCGACCAGGGATGCTCAGGTACAGGGAGAGGATGTAGCTTACCGGCTGAAAGGGTTTTGGGCTTTTTTTACCCTGAGGACAATCCTCAGAATTTGGTTGATTAGCGTTACATTGGCGAATCTGATCATCTAGCTCCCACTGAATGGCTGCGATCTGAACTGAGGGAGGAAGAATGCGTTCAGCCTCCTGAGGCTGGGATGTGCTGTCCACAGTACTGTAAACCCTGGACAGCGCATCAGCTTTAGTATTACGATTTCCAGGACAAAATGAGATCGAGAAGTTAAACCGCGAGAAAAGGAGAGACCAACGGGCCTGTCGAGGATTGAGTCGTTTGGCAGAGCGGAGGTATTCCAAATTCTTGTGATCAGTATACACAGTGAACGGATGGGCGGACCCCTCCAGCCAGTGACGCCATTCTTCAAGGGCTAACTTAATTGCTTAATAGGGGCTGAAGTGAACGCTGCTTTCAGCTCACAGAAAGAGCGCTCAGCTTCGGGAGACTTTTAGTAGAGAATTTTAGTAGCCTCTTTAATGAGAGCAGTAAGGGGCGCAGCAATGTTCCTGAAATTACGAATTAACCGTCTATAGAAATTAGCGAAGCCGAGGAATCACTAAAGCTCCTTAATAGTTTGGGGTACTGGCCAGCTAGTAACGGCTGTTACCTTATCATCGTCCATAAGGATGCCGTGGGAACTGATAATGTAGCCGACTCTCTGAATATGGAACTCACATTTCTCGGCTTTGGCAAAGAGAAGAGCTTTGTTCTCTCAGGCGTTGGAGAACTTGGCGGACTTGCTGAATGTGCGTAGGCAGATCAGGGGAGTAAATCAAAATATAATCTATAAAAATTACAATGAAGTGGCCTATCAAATCACTGAAGATGTCGTTCACGAATGATTGAAAAACGGCGGGGCATTAGCTAGACCGTAGCTCATTACGAGGTACTCGTAATGGCCATTGGTGGTGGAAAACGCTGTTTTCCATTCATCATCCTCTCTAATGCGGATGAGATTATGGGCGCTGCGGAGTTCGAGTTTAGTAAAATAGCGAGCGTCACGCAATTGTTCCAGGGCAGACGGAATGAGAGGAAGCGGGTAGGCAATTTTTTTTGTGATGTCATTAGGACCTCGATAATCGATGCAGGGTCTCAAACCCCCATCCTTCTTCTTTACAAAAAAGAAACCGGAACCGGCAGGGGATCTGGAGGGGCCAATGAAACCCTGTGCGAGAGCCTCACTAACATACTCCTCCATAGCCTTCTGCTCGTCACGAGTGAGTGGGTACACACGAGCATTAGGCAGTACTGAACCTTCCACTAAATCAATGGAGCAATCGTAGGGGCGATGCGGAAGTAACTGGGTAGCGTTAGATTTATTAAAAACGTCAGCAAAATCAGAGTACTCAGAGGGAATAACAGGGGTATCCACTGAATTAGGGCTTTCAACAGAAGTAGAGTGCAGAGAGATAGAGTCTAAAGATAAACAGTTCCCACGACAGAAAGGAGACCAGGCAATGATGTCTCCCAGGCTACATGAAATGGTGTGGTCGTGTGTCTGTAGCCACGGTGCTCCCAAAACCAGTGGATGTTCGGTGCATAGGAGCAAAAAGAGAGAGAGTTGTTCCACATGAAGGGCGCTGGTCTGGAGAGTGAGAGGAAAAGTCTGCTGTGTCACGGGCTTGGAACGCACAGCCTTTCCATCAATGGCATGGATGGACATGGGTTTAGGGACATCTTGCGTGGGAATGGCGTGCTCATCCACCAGGTCCATGCTGATAAAGTTCCCCTCCGACCCAGAATCTACAAGTGCGTAAACACAAAACACATCCATTGGAGTGGTGATAATACCAGGCAATGTGAAACATTTTACTGTATGTTACTGTACTCCAGACCACTGGAGTGGTCTCCACGCGCTGTCCCAGAGTAGATGCTTGAGTAGAGTTTGGTCGGAGTTCACAGTTAGTTCTCAGATGACCTGGATCACCACAATAGAGGCACAGGTGGAGGTGAATCTGGCATTTCCTATCAGCAACAGACAGTCTGGACCTTTTGATGTCCATGGGTTCAGAGACGGCTGAAGACGCACTCTCCGGCACTGGAATACCGGACTGTAGTGGAACAGGATGAGCCACGGGAGTGTGGCTAATAGCTTTGGTTCTATGGGACAGAAGCTGATCCAGACAGACAGGGAGATGAGCTGGTCTAGGGTGAGTGAGTCGTCTTTGCATGCAAGCTCTTTTTGAATCTCAGAGTGCAGTCCGTGGCGAAAAAGCTTAATGAGAGCAGGGTCGTTCCAACCACTGCTAGCTGCTAGCATACGGAACTCTAAAGCAAAGGCTGCTACTGAATGTTTACCCTGCTTTAGGTTAAGCAAGAGTTCACCACTAGATTGCCCATAACGTGTATGATCAAAAACGCTGCGAAAAGCGGACAAAAAGGAGTCGTAGCTGGACTCAAAAATGTTCTCCCAAATAGCCAAATAGAGACTATAAACCCGATCTTAGCCTCAGATGCAGATGCAGATGCAGGTGGAGAGTTGCTGAAAAACACAGAGCACTGTGTTTGTTAAAAATCACAGCACTGGAGTAAAAATCCATTACACTTTTCAGGGTCACCTTCATAGATTTTGGGTTTACAAACAGAGAAATGGGGAGAAGCGGCCGTGTTATGGCTGGTAACAGGGCTAATAACTGGGCTGGGAGCCTGGGTGGATAAACCCTGGAGGTGGCTAATGATCTCGGCTAGCTGCTGCTGTTGGTTAGCTTCCTGGCGTGCTAATTCGTCAATGGCCTGGGTTACACCAGAGAGTGTTTGTTGGTGCTGACTGAGAAGCCGACCCTGGTTAGCCAAACCAGAGGTGTGAGCGTGAGCTTGGTTCTTTTATACTGAGGGAAATAATCAGTACTCGGGACTTCCTGGTGGTGTCATGTGATCGGGAGTGAGTGAGGTGTCATGGTTCTGGGTATTGTAGTTAGATGCATGGGAATCACAGATAGAGCTGGATGTGGGAGACTTAGGAATGCTTTCAGCACCAGACATGACACTGTAAAATACATTTTACCTAAACAGCACTTCAGTGCACTTTTTTCACTACACTGAATTCATGTTTGCCAAATAAAGCTAAATGTTAAAGACATAAATTAAAATGGAATGCAATTTTCTTACATTTTCAAAATACATTTGAGTACTGCATTAGATTATTTCCCTGGGCGCACATGGGTAAACGTGAAGTGACTCAATAAATGTAATAAACACAAACATTAAAAAATTAATTAGGTACATGTTCAAAATACCTGACATCTGAAATACTCGTGCAGCAATATTAATGTGATTTATCAGCTTTCTGAATCCTACCGTCCATTGTCTGCACTTTGCGTCACTGATGATGTTATCACCAGGAACTAAGCTCTTAACGACAGGTCTAGAGCTGTAGTAGGAACGACGAAGCTGAACCACTGTAGTTGCGAACGTTCGCTGGAACCATGGTTTTGGGAAACACCTGAGTAGCTTAACTAAGTGTCGCACTGCGTAAGTTACTAACGTGGTTACCTACATAGTTCCAATTATGCTTTTGGGAAACACCCGCATCACAGTTGCATCGTCCAGACTATGTAAGTTGCTAACGTACTTAGCAACTACGCTTTTGGGAAACGGACCCCTGGACAAGGACTACATCACAGCGAGAATTAAGAGAGTGCTGCACTCTTTTTTTCGCCGAGACCTGGCTCGCATACTGCCGTCCCTATTATCTACCACAGGAATTTACTATTGTGTTTTTAGTTGCTGTTTACTGCATCTGTTAAACTGTGGTCTCTGGAGACTGAGGGCATCCTGCAGGACTGTTTTGCTACAACAGACTGGGATGTGTTTGAATCTGCAGCCACAATGGAGGACTTCTCTGTCTGCATAGAGGACTATGCATGTGTCTGGCTACATCAGCACAGTGTGGATAACTGTGGAGAAACTGGATGGCTTCTACTCCTCTGCTGACTCACTGCAGATGTGGTAAGGCCTGCAGCACATCATAGACTACAGGACCACCGCCAGCACCTTGAGCTCCACAGACACCCTACCACATGACCTCAACACCTTTTACACTTGCTTTGAAACCTCCAGCACTACCACAGAGAGGCACACACACACATTTAGCCCTCTCCACCCCCTCCCCCCCTCTGTCACTATTATCAGGCCAGGTATGCAGAGCTCTGACGAAGATCAACCCCCGCAAGGCAGCAGGACCAGACACCATTCCAGGAAGGGCCCTCAGAGCATGTGCCAACAAACTCGCTAACGTTCTTAGCTCCATTTTTAATCTTTCCCTCAGCCAGAGTATTGTTCCAACTTGCTACAAGAACACAACTATTTTCCCCCTCCCCAAGAAGAGCCCCCCAACTTGCCTGAATGATTACAGGCCAGTAGCCCTCAATCTGATCATTATGAAGTGTTTTGAGAGAGTGGTTCTGGCTCACATACAGTGCAGCATGCCAGACACCCTGGACCCCCCGCAGTACGCCTACCGCCCCAACAGATCTACCTCCGACGTAATCGCTGCTGCCCTCCACTACTCCCTCGCCCACCTGAAAAACAAAGACTCCTACATCAGGATGCTCTTTGTGGACTACCGTTCTGCCTTTAATTCGCTCATTCCCCCCAAACTCACAAACAAACTGTCCATACTCGACCTGCACCCCACCCTTTGGAGCTGGCTGTTGGATTTCCTGACTGGCAGGCCTCAGTCTGTCAGGATTGGAGACAGAACTTACTAGCCAATATCACCACCTGCACAGGCACCCCACAGGGATGTGTCCTCAGCCCTATCCTCTACACCCTGTTCACCCACGACTGTGTCGCTTCCCATAAGGACAACATCATCCTGTAGTTTGCAGACGACACCACAGTGATAGGTCAGTGGCGGAGATGAAGTGGCTTACAGAGGGGAGGTGACAAGACTGGTATCATGGTGTGAGGACAAAAACCTTGCCACAGAAGAGATAAAGAAGCTGATAGTGGACATGAGGAGGTAGAGGAGACCTCATCAGCCACTGTTCATCCGGGAGCTTGAAGTGGAGAGGGTGAACAGTTTTAAATACCTGGGCATCCACATCAGTGAGGACTTCATGTGGAAATTGAACACCACACAGCTGGTTAAAAAGGCTCAACAGCGGCTGCACTTCCTGAGGAGGCTGAGGAAGTTCAAGATGTCTTCCAAGATACTCTGCAACTTCTAAAGCTGAGTCATTGAGAGCTTCTTGACCAACTCCTTAGACCAATAAACTGCATCAAGTGTTGTTTTGAACTGAAAACCTCTTCTACCAAAGCATCTACCAAAGAATGAATTTAATTGTACGATGAAACTTGTTTATTATTATACACATGACAATA
Source organism: Astyanax mexicanus (assembly GCF_023375975.1). NCBI lineage: Eukaryota > Metazoa > Chordata > Actinopteri > Characiformes > Acestrorhamphidae > Astyanax > Astyanax mexicanus. Next base: position 34,658,546 of record NC_064424.1, on the reverse strand, counting down.
AACTCTTTGAAATTAAAATAGACCAAAAGCAAGTTCTAATTGATATTTGCTAAACTTGGCCGTGAAAGTGATTGGCACCTGATTTTAATGATTTGTAAGTCTGAGCGAATACTTTTGGCAGTATAGTTGTTTTCAGGGTTGTTGAAGACTGCTGATCTTGTGTCTGATCTCTCACTGAAAATGTTAGAACAGTCTGACTAGTTCATGTCGATCAGTTGTTTTAAATGCTCTCCGCTTGAAATAAAAATTCTGGATGTCCTCAGACATTCCAATTAGTAAATGAGGAATTAGAATAGGTGTAAAATAGTTTTTAATTAAGTTGATCAGATAAATACTTGGTTCAACTACAGAGTCAGGGCAACCAAAAGAGTTAAGGAAAAAAAGTTAGTTTGGAAGAAGAAAGTAAGATAAAGATAAATGTAAGATAAATGCAGTGTTCTCAAGTCTCACACTTTGAGTCAAAGAGGGTGGAGTTTCAGCCAGAGTATCAGGCGCGAAGAACTGTCCGATTCGAAAGTTCTGAAACACACGTCGGTGAACAACTGAAGGAGAACTGCGAGCATATTTATTTCTGACCGTTATAAGGATTTATATTTATGTTCAGTACACAGACTTAATAACTGTAGCTTAATATAGCAGATATAGGGCCCTATTTTAACGATCTAAAGCACACTAGGTAATTGCGCTTTGCACTGCTGGATTTAGGGGCGTGTCCTGTGTCTTTGGTATCGGCCCAAAAAATAGCCTTGTGCAGCACAAAGGGCGTGTTTTAATACCCTTAATTATTCATGGGTGTGTTTTGGGCGTAACGTGAAATAAACCAATCAGTGTGTCTGTAGTCATTCCCTTTAAGATGCAGACTTCAAACTGGGTTTGCAACACTGAATATTAATCAAGCAATCAACCATTATTTACACTTGAGGGGGACCCTCATTTACAATGCCGCTGAGCATTTACAGTTTAAAAGGGATTAAAAATATTTTTTCAAAAATTAGAAATAAAAACTGACATTTACTATAGACGAATAAAATATATACGTAAAAAAGGAAAAATAGGACACTTTAAAAAGATCACAAAAATTGAATAAAAAATAAAGAAAAAAATAGTAGTGAAATTAAAGTAAAATGAAAAGAATGATAAGAAATAATAAAATTTATATCAATAAACTAAGAACATGGGAATCATGATTCAGCTCTGGGTGCACGCGACTGACCGTTGAACTTAGACATCCTTTCACCGGATCAATCACGCAAAACGCGTTTTTCCGCCGCCAAGATAGAAACACACCAGAAATGTACCTGAACACACGTCATTTCCAGAAACTATGAATGAACACATGTGGAGTTTTATGTACATTCACAAAAAATTACCTGACCTCCAGAGTCACCGGACCTGAACCCAATCCAGATGGTTTGGGGTGAGCTGGAGCACAGAGTGAAGGCAAAGAGCCAACAAGTGCTAAACACCTCTGGGAACTCCTTCCTTCAAGACAGTTGGAAAACCATTTCAGGTGACCACCTCTTGAAGCTCATTGAGAGATTGATGCCAAGAGTGTGCAAAGCAGTAATCAGAGAGTGGCTATTTTGAAGAAACTAGAATATCTTTTTTTGTGTTATTTCACCTTTTTTTTGTTAAGTACAAAACTCCACGTGTTTATTCATAGTTTTGATGCCAATAGTCATGAAAATAAAGAAAACACATTGAAAAAGAGAAGGTGTGTCCAAACTTTTGGCCTGTACTGTATGTTCCTGCTAAAACCCAAACAAGATTCAAACGTAGATAAAGTAACAGCAGCAAAACTAACTAGTGTTTACCACACTGTGAAACACTTCCTATCATACAGGTCAAGTTGTGTTGTTGCTCTATGTTGTTAGAGAAAATACAGGAAAGCCATGACCCTTTTTAAAAAACTGTCTGTTCTGTTTAACTGCCCCCAGTCAGGTGTTTTAACTTGAGAAGCGCTGTGAACTAGAATGAAATATATATACATATATATATATATATATATATATATATATATCTTACTATACAGGTCCTTCTCAAAAAAATAGCATATTGTGATGAAGTTCATTCTTTTCCAAAATGAAATGATAAAAATTAAACTTTCATATATTTTAGATTCATTGCACACCAACTGAAATATTTCAGGTCTTTTATTGTTTTAATACTGATGAATACTGCAAAAGATTCCTGAGGCTTTTAAAAACTCCCAGCCTAGTTCATTACTCAAAACCGCAATCATGGGTAAGACTGCCGACCTGACTGCTGTCCAGAAGGCCATAATTGACACCATCAAGCAAGAGGGTAAGACACAGAAAGAAATTTCTGAACGAATAGGCTGTTCCCAGAGTGATGTATCAAGGCACCTCAGTGGGAAGTCTGTGGGAAGCAAAAAGTGTGGCAGAAAACGCTGCACAACGAGAAGAGGTGACCAGACCCTGAGGAAGATTGTGGAGAAGGGCCGATTCCAGACCTTGGGGGACCTGCGGAAGCAGTGGACTGAGTCTGGAGTAGAAACATCCAGGCGTGTGCAGGAAATGGGCTACAGGAGCCGCATTCCCCAGGTCAAGCCACTTTTAAACCAGAAACAGAGGACTGTTGCTCAATTTTTGTATGTCATTCGGAAATCAAGGTGCCAGAGTCTGGAGGAAGACTGGGGAGAAGGAGATGCCAAAAAGCCTGAAGTCCAGTGTCAAGTACCCACAGTCAGGGATGGTCTGGGGTGCCATATCAGCTGCTGGTGTTGGTCCACTGTGTTTTATCAAGGGCAGGGTCAATGCAGCTAGCTATCAGGCGATTTTGGAGCACTTCATGCTTCCATCTGTTGAAAAGCTTTATGGAGATGAAGATTTCATTTTTCAGCACGACCTGGCACCTGCTCACAGTGCCAAAACCACTGGTAAATGGTTTACTGACCATGGTATTACTGTGCTCAATTGGCCTGCCAACTCTCCTGACCTGAACCCCATAGAGAATCTGTGGGATATTGTGAAGAGAAAGTTGAGAGACGCAAGACCCAACACTCTGTATGAGATTAAGGCCGCTATCGAAGCATCCTGGGCCTCCATAATACCTCAGCAGTGCCACAGGCTGATTGCCTCCATGCCACGCCGCAAAAAGGATTCTCGACCTAGTATTGAGTGCATAACTGAACATAATTATTTGAAGCTTGACTTTTTTTGTATTAAAAACACTTTTCTTTTATTGGTCGGATGAAATATGCTAATTTTTTGAGATTTTGCCAAAATCATCCATATTAAAACAATAAAATGCTTAAACTACTTTAGTTGTGTGTAATGAATCTAAAATATATGAAAGTCTAATGTTTATCAGTACATTGAAGAAAATAATGAACTTTATCACAATATTCAAATTTTTTGAGAAGGACCTGTATATATCTTATTTAAATGCAACTTTCTCTCACGTCAAAAAAAAAAAAAAACAGTAAGCAAGGAGCTTTCATACTATTTCACAGCGCTTCTCAAGTTAAAACACCCGACTGTGTACATTTAAACAGAACAGACAGTTATTTAATGTGCTTTAAAAGGGTCATGGCTTATATATATATAAATATAAATATGTATAATGTATATATACATACATTGGGTTACCCTAATTTTGTTAATTGTGTGGGACAATGTGGGACACCTTGTACATACTCTTTGTCCCACATCTGGTGAATTGGAATCTGGTCATCCTAACCATTAACTGTCATGCCTGACTCTGTCAATCTGCCTGCTCCTGAAGCCTCTCTGCCTAAAGACTCAGTTATACAGCAGCCTCAGTCTCAGAACTACAGTGACTCTGTTCTACGTCACCCAGCTACTAAATACTCCCTCGTACTCCCACGTATTATCTAGTTTTCTAGCTCTATATAAAGCGTTCTACCTTGCCTTTGATTCTTCATTTCTTAACCTGACTACCCCTGTCTGCCTAGCTCTGTAAATAAACCTGTTTTTTCTAACCAGCGTTTGTCTCCCCTGGTCCTGGTATTCATTACATTAACAAGGTTACTTTTATGCAAGGAGTATAAAGTTCAGATTATTGTGTGAAAATGTAAGGAGTAGAAGTAAAAAGTTATCTGAAAAAATATTTACTCCAGTAAAGGATAGATGACCAATTTTTCTTAGGCTTTTTAAATAAAGCTCAATTGTCTATTTGAATAAATATATTTAAAAGGGTAAAGGTTTTATTTTTTTCAAATGGCTGCATCTTGAATGAAAAGAAGGTAGTTCCAAACTTTTGATTGGTACTGTACATGTTTTATATTGGCCACACCTCTGTGAATAAACTTTAAAAAGGCCGACAGAATACTTTCTGTTTCTTTTTCTCTTATGCACCACTAGCAGCGATCTGCACAACAGTTCATCCTCCTGGAGATTCAGGTCAGTTACATTCTTTAACTCTTCTATTTCTGAGACATATATATTTATTACAGTTGTGCTTAAAAGATGTGATTAAGAGTTGTATTAGAGTTGTAAATGCATTTAGATTTTGTCTGTATTATTTTTTCCATAGAAATGAATAGGGTGCAAAAGTTTATGCAAACTTTTTATTATGTCACAATTATACAAATACACTACTAACACCCAATAACCCACAGCTACCACTTAGAACTTTAACTACCCCTAAACCATCTTAGCAGGGCTGCAGGATACTGGAAAATATCTTCTGTGATGATATATTTAAAAATTGCAAAAGGGAAGGTTTTGAATAATAAATGTTTAAGTGGAAATAATGCATAATACATTATGAATATATTTTGAAATAATCTAACATGTTTGTCTTCAGTGTTCTCCCACACACCTGACTGTGTAAGAGCAGAGTGATCATGGTGGAGTATGAGGTTGAGGTGTTTGACAGCACTGTCCTCACCCTGGGCACCATCTACATCAGGCTGATTGGCAGCATCTGCAACAGTAAACCCCAGGTTCTCCACAGCCCACTTTCATTGGTAAGTTCTAACGTCCTGACACATTGCTTTCTTACATTATAGATTAATTAATTAATTAATTGCACTTTTTATTAATTTTATTTAGTAAACTTGAGTAACTAGTAGTGCACTGTTATAATACTTAATGGAACTTGGAGAAATACTTACTAATTATGTCTCCTTTATAGTAAATACTCGTGAATTATTGGTCAAATCAACATTAACTGATCAGCTACAAACTTACACGCCACCTGGGGAACTATGGATTTAAATCAATGTACCTGAACAATTAGTTTGATGGTGATATTAAAGGCATATTTGAATGAAGCCAGTGACACCATTTGTAGTAGTAGTAGTAACCTTAGTTACCTTATTATCCTCAGTATCTTCCAAATATTAGCAAAACATAGTAAAATACTAGTGTGTAGTTATCTGCTTAACCCCCATTTTTGGAAGATAAAAAATTATTAACTATTTGTAGGGTACATTAATTAAAGTTCTCCAGAAGACGTGTAGGACTGTACGAATGTCTGTAAGACTGTAATCATTTTAGTTTTAATAATCTTTGCTTTAATATTAAAATATAAAAGTTCATCTTCAGTCTTGCAGTCTCACAGAGATTTAATAGTATCCTTAGTATCCTTTAGAGGAAACATCACTGTGTGTTACTGGTGATCATTCTACAACAGTTAATGTGTTAACAACAACAACAATAATAATAATAATAATAATAATAATAATAATAATAATAAGCTAGCTAATGCTAACACACAAATATAACCTAGCAAACTTAGCTGTAATTCTGCTTCAATCATGTAAAGCACTATAATTCTTTAATTACAGACAGTAGTCCTGCTTCAGTCATGTAGGACACTATAATTACTTAATTACAGACTGTAGTTCTGCTTCAGTCATGGAGGACACTATAATTATTTAATTACAGACTGTAGTCCTGCTTCAGTCATGGAGGACACTATTATTCTATAATTACAGACTGTAGTCCTGCTTCAGTCATGTAGGACACTATTATTATTTAATTACAGACTGTAGCTCTGCTTCAGTCATGTAGGACACTATTATTCTTTGATTACAGACTGTAGTTCTGCTTCAGTCATGTAGGACACTAAAATTCTTTAATTACAGACAGTAGTTCTGCTTCAGTAATGTAGGACACTATTATTCTTTGATTACAGACAGTAGTTCTGCTTCAGTCATGTAGGACACTATTATTCTTTGATTACAGACTGTAGTTCTGCTTCAGTCATGTAGGACACTAAAATTCTTTAATTACAGACAGTAGTTCTGCTTCAGTAATGTAGGACACTATTATTCTTTAATTACAGACTGTAGTTCTGCCTCAGTCATTTAGAACACTATAATTCTTTAATTACAGACTGTAGTTCTGCTTCAGTCATGTAGGACACTATAATTCTTTAATTACAGACTGTAGTTCTGCCTCAGTCATGTTGGACCCTATTATTCTTTAATTACAGACTGTAGTCCTGCTTCAGTCATGTAGGACACTATAATTCCTTAAATACAGACTGTAGTTCTGCTTCAGTCATGTAGGACACTATTATTCTTTAATTAAAGACTGTACTCCTGCTTTAGTCATGTAGGACACTATAATTCTTTAATTACAGACTGTAGTTCTGCCTCAGTCATGTAGGACAGTATAATTCTTTAACTACAGACTGTAGTACTGCTTCAGTCATGTAGGACACTATAATTCTTTAACTACAGACTGTAGTACTGCTTCAGTCATGTAGGACACTATAATTATTTAATTACAGACTGTAGTCCTTCTTCAGTCATGTAGGGCACTACAATTATTTGATTACAGACTGTATTTCTGCTTCAGTGATGTAGGACACTATTATTCTTTAATAACAGACTGTAGTTCTGCTTCAGTCATGTAGGACACTATTATTCTATGATTAAAGACTGTAGTTCTGCTTCAGTCATGTAGGACACTATTATTCTTTAATTACAGATTGTAGTTTTGCTTCAGTCAAGTAGGACACTATTATTATTTAATTAGAGACAGTAGTCCTGCTTCAGTCAAGTAGGACACTATTATTCTTTAATTACAGACTGTAGTTCTGCCTCAGTCATGTAGGACATTGTTATTCTTTAATTACAGACTGTAGTTCTGCTTCAGTCATGTAGGACAATATAATTCTTTAATTACAGACTGTAGTTCTGCTTCAGTCAAGTAGGACACTATTATTCTTTAATTACAGACTGTAGTTCTGCCTCAGTCATGTAGGACATTGTTATTCTTTAATTACAGACTGTAGTTCTGCTTCAGTCATGTAGGACAATATAATTCTTTAATTACAGACTGTAGTTCTGCTTCAGTCATGTAGGACACTATTATTCTTTGATTACAGACTGTAGTTCTGCTTCAGTCATGTAGGACACTATTATTCTTTCAATACAGTGTGGCGCCAGGGGCGCTAGACCCTTAAAAAAAATGGGAGGAAAGACGACAGTCTCACAAAACCCACCCGTAGGGGGTACTTTATTTGGGAAAAAATTGAGGTTTAACAGAAATACACGGCCATCGGCCGGAACGAACTAAATCAATGATGCCAGGGTACGACAATACTAAACACACCTGGCCAGGCAGGGGAATGTAGCTCCAGAGAGGCTGGAGAGAGAGAGAGAGAGAGAGAGAGAGAGAGAGAGAAAGGGAAAAAAAATCATGACACTATGAACCCAAAAGTATAAACACAGGAGCGGAGAACCGCGAGAGAGAGTGAAACAAATCTAGTGGGGGGGGGGGGGGGTACAGCTACTGTCTTGTTGGCGTAGTGAAGATTGGTGAGAGAGCCAGTAGCTGAAGCCAGGGATATGTCAACTTTCGGCCGAGGATAGAGCACTCTAAGCGTTTAACCTCCGGCGCGCCGTCCGCTTCTCGTCAGTCCGCTGTCAGAGACAGAGAGAGAGAGAGAGAGAGAGAGAGAGAGAATGTAAAGGAGGGAGAAAAGAGAAACAAACGGTTAGTTAACTGGTGGGGTAGAACCGGCCACCCCGAGCTCCTCTGTCTTTCTCCTTTTAAGACGGCGTCCTCGTGTCCGGAGCCGCGGGTCAGCTGGGTGCCTCAGTGGCCGCCAGCCGTGCGTGATTGCAGTGCCCCGCCCCCTAGCCACGCGGTCCGAGCAGCTTTCCACAACAGTGGTGCTGAACAAGGAGGAGCATTCAGCACCGCGGACAGCGGTGTTCCGCTGGTGGGGCTTCTTCAGGCTGCTTGGCAGCGTGGCTGTCAGGCTGCCCGTGCCACAACAGACTGTAGTTCTGCTTCAGTCATGTAGGACACTATTATTCTTTGATTACAGAATGTAGTCCTGCTTAAGTTATGTAGGACACTTTTATTCTTTCCATACAGACTGCATTTCTGCTTCAGTGATGTAGGACACGATTATTCTTTAATTACAGACTGCATTTCTGCTTCAGTGATGTAGGACACTATAATTCCTTAAGTAAAATCTGTAGTTCTGTTTCAGTCATGTGGCACACTGCAGTTCTTTAATTACAGACTGCATTTCTGCTTCAGTCATGTAGGACACTATTATTCTTTAATTACAGACTGTAGTTCTGCTTCAGTCATGTAGGACACTCTTATTCTTTAATTACAGATTGTAGTTCTACTTCAGTCATGTAGGACACTATAATTCCTTAAGTAAAGTCTGATGTTCTGCTTTAGTCATGGAGGACACAATTATTCTTTAATTACAGACTGTAGTTCTGCCTCAGTCATGTAGGACACTATTATTCTATAATTACAGACTGTAGTCCTGCTTCAGTCATGTAGGACACAATTATTCTTTGATTACAGACTGTAGTCATGCTTCAGTCATGTAGAACACTATTATTCTTTAATTACAGACTGTAGTTCTGCTTCAGTCATGTAGGACACTACAAGTCTTTAATTACAGACTGAATTTCTGCTTTAGTGATGTAGGATACTATTATTCTTTAATTACAGACTGTAGTTCTGCTTCAGTCATGTAAAACACTATTATTCTTTGATTATAGGCTGTAGTCCTGCTCAAGTCATGTAGGACACAATTATTCTTTGATTACAGACTGTAGTCATGCTTCAGTCATGTAGAACACTATTATTCTTTAATTACAGACTGTAGTTCTGCTTCAGTCATGTAGGACACTACAAGTCTTTAATTACAGACTGAATTTCTGCTTAAGTGATGTAGGATACTATTATTCTTTAATTAAAGACTGTAGTTCTGCTGCAGTCATGTAGTACACTATTATTCTATAATTACAGACTGTAGTCCTGCTTCAGTCATGTAGGACACAATTATTCTTTGATTACAGACTGTAGTCATGCTTCAGTCATGTAGAACACTATTATTCTTTAATTACAGACTGTAGTTCTGCTTCAGTCATGTAGGACACTACAAGTCTTTAATTACAGACTGAATTTCTGCTTTAGTGATGTAGGATACTATTATTCTTTAATTACAGACTGTAGTTCTGCTTCAGTCATGTAGTACACTATTATTCTTTGATTATAGGCTGTAGTCCTGCTTAAGTCATGTAGGACACTGTTATTCTTTTGTAAAGACTGTAGTTCTACTTCAGTCATGTAGAACACTACAGTTCTTTAATTACAGACTGCATTTCTGCTTCAGTCATGTAGGACATTATTATTCTTTAATTACAGACTGTAGTTCTGCTTCAGTGATGTGGGACACTATAATTCTTTAATTACAGACTGCAGTTCTGCTTCAGTCATGTAGGACACTATTGTTCTTTAATTACAGACTGCAGTTCTGCCTCAGTCATGTAGGACACTGTTATTCTTTATTTAAAGACTGTAATTCTGCTTTAGTCATGTAGCACACTACAATTCTTTAATTACAGACTGCATTTTTGCTTCCGTCATGTAGGACACTATTATTCTTTAATTACAGACTGAAGTTCTGCTTCAGTCATGTAGGACACTATTATTCTTTAATTACAGACTGCAGTCGTGCTTCAGTCATGTAGGGCACTATAATTCTTTAACTACATACTGTAGTTCTGCTTCAGTCATGTAGGACAATATAGTTCTTTAATTACAGACTGTAGTTCTGCTTCAGTGATGTAGGATACTATTATTCTTTAATTACAGACTGTAGTCATGCTTCAGTCATGTAGAATACTATTATCCTTTAATTACAGACTGTAGCTCTGCTTCAGTAATGTAGGACACTATTATTCTTTGATTACAGACTGTAGTTCTGCTTCAGTCATGTAGGACACTATTATTCTTTAATTACAGACTGTAGTCCTTCGTCAGTCATGTAGGACACAATTATTCTTTCAATACAGACTGTAGTTCTGCTTCAGTGATGTAGGACACTATTATTCTTTAATTACAGACTGTAGTTCTGCCTCAGTCATATAGAATACTATAATTCTTTAATTACAGACTGTATTTCTGCTTCAGTGATGTAGGATACTATTATTCTTTAATTACAGACTGTAGTTCTGCTTCAGTCATGTAGGGCACTATTATTCTTTGATTACAGAATGTAGTCCTGCTTAAGTTATGTAGGACACTTTCATTCTTTCCATACAGACTGCATTTCTGCTTCAGTGATGTAGGACACTATTATTCTTTAATTACAGAATGTAGTTCTGCTTCAGTCATGTAGGACACTCTAATTCTTTAATTACAGACTGTAGTTCTGCTTCTGTCATGTAGGACACTATAATTCTTTAATTACATTTTTTAGTTCTGCCTCAGTCATGTAGGACACTTTTATTCTTTAATTGCATACTGTAGTTCTGCTTCAGTCATTTAGGACACAATTATTCTTTAATTACAGACTGTAGTTATGCTTCAGCCATGTATGACACTTTTATTGTTTGATTATAGTCTGTAGTCCTGCTTCAGTCATGTAGGACACTATTATTCTTTAATTATAGACTGTAGTTCTGTTTGAGTCATGTAGGACACTATTATTCTTTGATTACAGACCGGAGTCCTGCTTCAGTCATGTACACTATTATTCTTTAATTACAGACCGCAGCCATGTAGGGCACAATAATTCTTTAACTACAGACCGAAGTTCTGCTTCAGTCATGTAGGACACTATTATTCTTCAATTACAGACTGTAGTTCTGCTTCAGTCATTTAGGACACCATTATTCTTTAATTACAGACTGTAGTTCTGCTTCAGTCATTTAGGACACCATTATTCTTTAATTACAGACTGTAGTTCTGCTTCAGACATGTAGGACACTCTTATTCTTTAATTACAGACTGTAGTTCTGCTTCAGTCATGTAGGACACTATAATTCTTTAATTACAGACTGTAGTTCTGCTTCAGTCATGTAGGACCCTATTATTATTTAATTACAGACTGTGGTTCTGCTTCAGTCATATAGGACACTATAATTCTTTAATTACAGACAGTAGTCGTGCTTCAGCCATGTAGGGCACAATAATTCTTTAACTACAGACTGTAGTTCTGCTTCAGTCATGTAGGACACTATTATTCTTTAATTACAGACTGCAGTTTTGCCTCAGTCATGTAGGACACTATTATTATTTAATTACAGACTGTAGTTCTGCTTCAGTAATGTAGGAGACAATAATTCTTTAATTACAGACTGCAATTCTGCTTCAGTCATGTAGGACACTCTTATTCTTTAATTACAGACTGTAGTTCTGCTTCAATCATTTAGGACACCATTATTCTTTAATTACAGACTGTAGTTCTGCTTCAGTAATGTAGGACACTATAATTCTTTAATTACAGACTGCAATTCTGCTTCAGTCATGTAGGACACTCTAATTATTTAATTACAGACTGTAGTTCTGCTTCTGTCATGTAGGACACTATAATTCTTTAATTACATTTTTTAGTTCTGCCTCAGTCATGTAGGACACTTTTATTCTTTTATTACATTCTTTAGTTCTGCTTCAGTCATTTAGGACACAATTGTTCTTTAATTGCAGACTGTAGTTCTGCTTCAGTCATGTAGGACACTATAATTATTTAATTACAGTCTGTAGTTCTGCTTCAGTCATGTAGGACACTGTAGTTAAAGGCAAGGCAAGACTTTACATGAGGTTTATTTGTATAGCACCTTTCATACACAGTGGCAATTGTGTTACATAAACAAGGAACTATTCAAATTAAAAATAAGAATGAGGAAAAAAGGTTACAGTACAGAAATGTTATTGAGTTTAAACAGAGCTAAAAGCTGCTCAAACAGGTCTTTCTTCTGGTCTGGTCTGATGTGTGTGAGTGTGTATGTTTTCGTTTTAGTAGAAGTCGAGCAATTTTGCTTTTTGGAATGAAGATGCTCTTATTTTTACTTCTCTGTATTGTGGTTTTCTACCACAAAGAGCTCTTTCATTTTCTTCGACTGGATCATTCCTGCATGTCAGATGTTTTTATGCTTGAAACAGTGGTTATGTTCGGGCTAGGTTAAGTCCTACCATTAAAAACAGACTGTAGTTCTGCTTCAGTCATGTAGGACACTATAATTCTTTAATTATAGACAGTAGTCGTGCTTCAGTCATGTAGGACACTGTTATTCTTTTATTACATTCTTTAGTTCTGCTTCAGTCATTTAGGACACAATTGTTCTTTAATTGCAGACTGTAGTTCTGCTTCAGTCATGTAGGACACTATTATTATTTAATTACAGACTGTAGTTCTGCTTCAGTCATGTAGGGCACTATAATTCTCTAATTACAGACTGTAGTTCTGCTTCAGTCATGTAGGACACGATTATTCTCTAATTACAGACTGTATTTCTGCTTCAGTCATGTAGGGCACTATAATTCTTTAATTGCAGACTGTGGTTCTGCTTCATTCATATAGGACACAATTATTCTTTGATTACAGACTGTAGTTCTGCTTCAGTCATTTAGGACACTATAATTCTTTAATTACAGACTGTAGTTCTGCTTCAGTCATGTAGGACACTATTATTCTTTAATTACAGACTGCAGTTTTGCCTCAGTCACGTAGGACACTATTATTATTTGATTACAGACTGTAGTTCTGCTTCAGTCATTTAGGACACTATAATTCTTTAATTACAGACTGTAGTTCTGCTTCAGTCATGTAGGACACTATTATTATTTAATTACAGACTGCAGTTTTGCCTCAGTCACGTAGGACACTATTATTATTTAATTACAGACTGTAGTTCTGCTTCAGTCATTTAGGACACCATTATTATTTAATTACAGACTGTAGTTCTGCTTCAGTCATGTAGGGCACTATAATTCTTTAATTGCAGACTGTAGTTCTGCTTCAGTCATTTAGGACACAATTGTTCTTTAATTGCAGACTGTAGTTCTGCTTCAGTCATGTAGGACACTATTATTATTTAATTACAGACTGTAGTTCTGCTTCAGTCATGTAGGGCAGTATAATTCTCTAATTACAGACTGTAGTTCTGCTTCAGTCATGTAGGACACGATTATTCTTTAATTACAGACTGTAGTTCTGATTCAGTCATGTAGGGCACTATAATTCTTTAATTACAGACGGTATTTCTGCTTTAGTCATGTAGGACACTATTATTCTTTAATTGCAGACTGTAGTTCTGCTTCAGTCATGTAGGGCACTATAATTCTTTAATTGCAGACTGTAGTTCTGCTTCAGTCATGTAGGACACTATTATTCTTTGATTCCAGACTGTAGTTCTGCTTCAGTCATTTAGGACACCATTATTCTTTAATTACAGACTGTAGTTCTGCTTCAGTCATTTAGGACACCATTATTCTTTAATTACAGACTGTAGTTCTGCTTCAGTCATGTAGGACACTCTTATTCTTTAATTACAGACTGTAGTTCTGCTTCAGTCATGTAGGACACTATAATTCTTTAATTACAGACTGTAGTTCTGCTTCAGTCATGTAGGACCCTATCATTATTTAATTACAGACTGTGGTTCTGCTTCAGTCATATAGGACACTATAATTCTTTAATTACAGACAGTAGTCGTGCTTCAGCCATGTAGGGCACAATAATTCTTTAACTACAGACTGTAGTTCTGCTTCAGTCATGTAGGACACTATTATTCTTTAATTACAGACTGCAGTTTTGCCTCAGTCATGTAGGACACTATTATTATTTAATTACAGACTGTAGTTCTGCTTCAGTCATTTAGGACACCATTATTCTTTAATTACAGACTGTAGTTCTGCTTCAGTAATGTAGGAGACAATAATTCTTTAATTACAGACTGCAATTCTGCTTCAGTCATGTAGGACACTCTTATTCTTTAATTACAGACTGTAGTTCTGCTTCAATCATTTAGGACACCATTATTCTTTAATTACAGACTGTAGTTCTGCTTCAGTAATGTAGGACACTATAATTCTTTAATTACAGACTGTATTTCTGCTTTAGTCATGTAGGACACTACAATTCTTTAATTGTAGACAGTAGTTGTGTTTTAGTCATGTAGGGCACTATAATTCTTTAATTACAGACAGTAGTCGTGCTTCAGTCATGTAGGACACTTTTATTCTTTTATTACATTCTTTAGTTCTGCTTCAGTCATTTAGGACACAATTGTTCTTTAATTGCAGACTGTAGTTCTGCTTCAGTCATGTAGGACACTATAATTATTTAATTACAGTCTGTAGTTCTGCTTCAGTCATGTAGGACACTGTAGTTAAAGGCAAGGCAAGACTTTACATGAGGTTTATTTGTATAGCACCTTTCATACACAGTGGCAATTGTGTTACATAAACAAGGAACTATTCAAATTAAAAATAAGAATGAGGAAAAAAGGTTACAGTACAGAAATGTTATTGAGTTTAAACAGAGCTAAAAGCTGCTCAAACAGGTCTTTCTTCTGGTCTGGTCTGATGTGTGTGAGTGTGTATGTTTTCGTTTTAGTAGAAGTCGAGCAATTTTGCTTTTTGGAATGAAGATGCTCTTATTTTTACTTCCCTGTATTGTGGTTTTCTACCACAAAGAGCTCTTTCATTTTCTTCGACTGGATCATTCCTGCATGTCAGATGTTTTTATGCTTGAAACAGTGGTTATGTTCGGGCTAGGTTAAGTCCTGCCATTAAAAACAGACTGTAGTTCTGCTTCAGTCATGTAGGACACTATAATTCTTTAATTATAGACAGTAGTCGTGCTTCAGTCATGTAGGACACTGTTATTCTTTTATTACATTCTTTAGTTCTGCTTCAGTCATTTAGGACACAATTGTTCTTTAATTGCAGACTGTAGTTCTGCTTCAGTCATGTAGGACACTATTATTATTTAATTACAGACTGTAGTTCTGCTTCAGTGATGTAGGGCACTATAATTCTATAATTACAGACTGTAGTTCTGCTTCAGTCATGTAGGACACGATTATTCTCTAATTACAGACTATTTCTGCTTCAGTCATGTAGGGCACTATAATTCTTTAATTGCAGACTGTGGTTCTGCTTCATTCATATAGGACACAATTATTCTTTGATTACAGACTGTAGTTCTGCTTCAGTCATTTAGGACACTATAATTCTTTAATTACAGACTGTAGTTCTGCTTCAGTCATGCAGGACACTATTATTCTTTAATTACAGACTGCAGTTTTGCCTCAGTCACGTAGGACACTATTATTATTTAATTACAGACTGTAGTTCTGCTTCAGTCATTTAGGACACCATTATTCTTTAATTACAGACTGTAGTTCTGCTTCAGTAATGTAGGAGACTATAATTCTTTAATAACAGACTGCAATTCTGCTTCAGTCATGTAGGACACTCTTATTCTATAATTACAGACTGTAGTTCTGCTTCAGTCATGTAGGACACTATAATTCTTTAATTACAGACTGTAGTCCTGCTTCAGTCATGTAGGACACTATAATTATTTAATTACAGACTGTAGTTCTGCTTCAGTCATGTAGGGCACTATAATTCTCTAATTACAGACTGTAGTTCTGCTTCAGTCATGTAGGACACGATTATTCTTTAATTACAGACTGTAGTTCTGCTTCAGTCATGTAGGGCACTATAATTCTTTAATTACAGACTGTATTTCTGCTTTAGTCATGTAGGATCAAATCAAATCAAATCAAATTTATTTGTATAGCGCTTTTTACAACAGGTGTTGGCACAAAGCAGCTTTACAGAAACATGATTACAGGACAAAGAATCAGGCAAAACATTAAACATAGAATATACATAATACAGAACCCCCAGTGAGCGCGGAGGCAAGGAAAAACTCCCTCAGAGCTGCAGGAGGAGGAAGAAACCTTGGGAGGACCAAGACTCACATTAAAGGGGGGACCATCCTACCACTGGTCAAACGGCTTTTAAATTAAAATTTAAAAAGTTTTTTATACATCCATATAGGTTTTATGTACTCAGGAGTGTAATAGCGCCACTAATGGCTTGGATGTAATCTGTAGTGGAGAGTAAGATGGTCGATGAGCAGCTGATCTGTGGTGGTGGTGGAGAAGAGCTGACTTCAGAAACTTCCATCAGTCTGGCCGGACAGGAGACGCGAGAGCCTGAGGGTCCAACATCGGTATCGGGTCAGACAGGTGGGCAGTCAGTAACTCGGAGGAAAGCAGAGAGATGGAATTAGTTTTTACTGGATTTATGCAAAACTGAGAATATTAAAACATTATCAGAGTGTGGCAAATGACTCCGGCAGAACTGAATAAAACAGCCTAACTAAAGGCAGAGAGCCAGAAGGTAACATAGACATGGAGGCACCCTGAAACACCAGCATCCACCCACTCCACCGTCCACAAACCTGAGTGACCGTGTGCAGTGGGAGAACAACAGCACCAGCATCTCAGTTTACCACAATTTCCTCTGTCCATGAACCCCTGAATCTGCAGCCTTATCTAAAGGGAAAAACATTAATTACCACAAGCTAAACTAAACAAGTAAGTTTTCAGTCTAGACTTAAAGATTGAGACTGTGTCTGAGTCCCGAACATATTCGGGGAGATTATTCCAGAGTTGAGGCGCTTTATAAGAGAAAGCTCTTCCTCCTGCAGAGCTCCTCTGAATTTTAGGCACTACTAATAAACCAGCACCCTGAGATCTGAGTAATCGCGGTGGTTCATAACAGGAGATGAGGTCTTGTAAATACTCAGGAGCGAGTCCGTGTAGGGCTTTATACGTTAACAGGAGAATTTTATAGTCTATGCGGAATTTGACTGGAAGCCAGTGCAGTGCTGATAGTACTGGACTAATATGGTCAAATTTTCTAGTTTTAGTAAGGACCCTGGCTGCAGCATTTTGAACTAGCTGAAGTTTATTTAAGTTACTGCCGGAACATCCAGACAGTAGCGCATTACAATAATCTAGCCTTGAGGTAATAAAGGCATGTACTAATTTTTCTGCGTCATGCAGTGATAGGGCATTTCTTAGCTTGGCGATGTTACGGAGGTGTAGAAAAGCTGTTCTAGTAACATTAGATATGTGTTTATCGAATGCTAGATCTGAATCTATGATAACTCCAAGGTTTTTAGCTGCTGAACCAGGGGTGGCTGAGAAGTCAGCCAGATTTAGCATTAAGTCTTATAATTTATTTCTAGCAGCTTTGGGGCCTAATAGGAGAACTTCTGTTTTATCACTATTTAATAGGAGGAAGTTGTGCGACATCCATGATTTCACATCTTCTACACAATCCTCGATTTTCTTTAATCTCACTCTGTCATCAGGTTTGGCTGATATGAAGAGCTGCGTGTCATCCGCATAACAATGAAAATTCACATTGTGTTTTCTAATAACTTTGCCCAGTGGGAGCATATATAATGTAAATAATAACGGTCCTAATATAGAGCCTTGTGGAATTCCATATCTTACCTTGGTATAACTGGAAGACATATCATTTATCCTCACAAACTGATAGCGATCGGTTAAGTACGATTTAAACCATGCTAAGGCAGTTCCGGTTACACCGACCATGTTCTCTAGTCTTTCTAAAAGGATAGTATGATCTATTGTATCAAAGGCTGCGCTCAGATCGAGAAGTACGAGTAAGGAAACACAGCCTTCTGGTTGTTTGATCTGGTTTCTTTGCAGGTAAGAGCAAAGTTGTTGGGCTACAGCTTTTTCTAAAATCTTAGAAATAAAGGGTAAGTTTGAAATAGGTCTATAGTTAGACAGTACACTAGGATCAAGATTTGGTTTCTTGATCAGAGGTTTAATTACAGCTGTTTTAAAGGCTTTGGGTACATGGCCTAGGGTGAGTGATGAGTTTACTATCATTAACAGAGGTTTAATTATATCTGGCAGTACCTGTTTTAATAATTTTGTGGGAACAGCATCAAGTGTGCAGGTTGTGCTGTTTGAAGAGGAGATAATTTTCTCTAGTTCTAGCTGTGGAAGTGGGTTAAAGACTTCCAACCTAACTTCAGTAACAGGGTTTTGTTCTAGATCAGCCAGACCAGATGACAGAGAGGATGTAATATTTATCTGTTTAATTTTATCCCGAATGTTTTCAATTTTACTATTGAAGAAGTCCATAAAATCGTTGCTGGTGTAAATGGCTGGAATCTGAGGTTCAGTACCTGCCTGGTTTTTAGTTAATTTGGAAATAACACTAAAGAGAACTCTAGGATTATTTTTATTTATCTCGATCTGTGAGGCCAGATATGCTGAGCGGGCTTTATTAAGTTCTTTTCTATATTTAACAAGACTGTCTTTCCACGCAGAGTGAAACACTTCCAGTTTAGTTGATCGATATTTACGCTCTAAATTTCGTACTAACTGCTTTAAGGTACGAGTTTGATCATTGTACCACGGTGCGAGCTTTTTCTGTCTCTCTATTTTGTGTTTAAGGGGAGCTACAACATCTAAGGTAGAGCGAATGGTATTTTCTAAACCTTCGGTTAGTTTGTCTAGTTCTACTGGGTCTATAGGAGAGTACATTAGAGTTGAGAAATCTGGAAGCTTATCTGTAAATTGTTGGGCTGTAAAAGGCGTAATTAAACGTTTTACAGAGTAGCTAGGGGATGTACGTATATTATGACTAAGATGTAATTTAAATGAAATAAGGTAATGATCTGAAATTGCGGAGGTTTGAGAACGAATATTCGGGTTATCTATGCTCACACCCAGGGTCAAAACTAAATCCAGAGTATGATTACAGTAATGAGTAGGTCCTGTTATATTTTGAATAATACCAACTGAGTCTAAAATCGATGTGAATGCCTTTTTTAATGGATCATCCAATTTTTCGAAATGAATGTTGAAGTCTCCAACTATAATCACTTTATCATTACTTACTGCTAAGTCTGTGACAAAATAACTAAATTCTTTTAAAAATTCTAAATAGGGCCCTGGTGGTCTGTAGATGTTAATTAAAGAAAATGCATTCTTTTTTGTAACTGGATTAATTATACTGGTGTAAAGAAGCTCAAAAGAAGTAAAATTTTCATAGTGTTTCTGATTGCTAACTAAGGTACCGTATTTTTCGGGCTATAAGGCGCACTTAAAATACTTATTTTTTCCCAAAAATCGTCATTGCGCCTTATAATGCAGTGCGCCTTGTGTATGGATTTTGCTTGTGTTTACTGACCTCGATTTTTATGTGGTACACGGCGCTCTGTTGTGCAGAATTCCTCACCCACGCCAGAAAAAGATCCCCCTCTTGGGCTAGCGCGCGGTTACCTTTGACTGCCGTACTGCCTCTCGGCTGTGGTTCAGGGTAGCTAGTTTCCACTGTAGCTCCGTGGCCAGAACAAGGTGCCGGTAAACTTTCCTTTCCACCCGTTCTGGGGTAATAGCACAAACTGTTTCTTTTTAGCGCCCACTTCTAAGTAAAGTTAACCTCTTAACACGCGCTGGCCCACCGGCGGGCCAGAAATATTTAATATTTCATAACTGGCTGTGTTTCTGAATAGTTATGAACAGTTACAGGTTCAATATAGACATCCAATATACCATTTTAAAGCTTAGAATCTCTGCTTTTGAGCTATTTAGCCTATTTAGCGGAATATCCTTTCAGAAAATAAACATTTAGGGCGAAATATGCCTTGGTTATGATTTTAATAATTCATAACTCTCATATTTGCGTTTATCGTTCGTCCATATTTCATCGAATGCGGTCATGTCATACACCATTCGAACCGTCTGGCTCTCCGGATTCCAGAACTGTGCTTTTACTGTAGGATGTATGTTTCATGAATTAGAGCTGCATCAGAGCGCATGTTTCCAGTAATAAAAGGCTCTCCTTTTGTCCTGGGGTAACCTCCGGTCACTGCCGCCACCCCCCGAACACACACCCGCGCTCAGCCACAGGTCCTACCTTCAAAACGCGTCCAGACTAAAGAGAATCCATCAATCCAGTCTCCTGTAATCCACAGTTATATCCAAACAGCGCTGGAAATCACTTCATCCAGAAATGAAACTTATCCAATCTTTATCTCTGTTTTAAAACCGTTTTATTCACCGAATTCGGCACAACACGCTATTATAGTCAGAAGCCTCGCGGAGTAATGCGGTACTTGCTGTGCTTCAACATAATATTATGGTCTGTCGGAGCGTTGCGGCTACCGTTGTCAGGAGCGTCGCGGAGTAATACGTACTTGCTGTGCTTCAACATAATATTATGGTCTGTCGGAGCGTTGCGGCTACCGTTGTCAGGAGCGTCGCGGAGTAATACGTACTTGCTGTGCTTGTTGATTTATTGCTCAGAGATGTTGTTATTTTTCACAGATATTGTGAAGGATTTATTGCTCAGAGTTATTGTTACTGATATAAATAAAGTTTCATTTAGTGCGCCTTATAATCCAGTGCGCCTTGTGTATGGACTAACACTAAAAATAGACCGTTCACTCATCGTGCGCCTTATAATACGGTGCGCCTTATAGTCCGAAAAATACGGTACTTTGGAAAAATATGCAGACCCCACCTCCTCTACCGGACAATCTCGGATTGTGTATATAATTATAGCCTGCAGGGGTGGCTTCATTTAATGCTACATATTCATTTGGCCTAATCCAGGTTTCTGTCAGACACAGAACATCGAATTTCTGATCAGTTATCATTTCATTCACCAGAACTGCTTTTGAATTTAGAGATCTAATATTAAGTAAACCAATCTTTAGGCTTGAAATGTTAGTACTACAGTCTGGATATGATTGTTTAATATAAGTTAAGTTATTTAGATTTACTGTTTTAGTTTTTTGATGTTTTTGTTTGACTCGGGGGACAGACACAGTCTGAATACATTGGTATCTAGGTAACGTCTCTTTGCAGCTCGCAGACGGTCGGTTAAGCCTCTCTGTCTGCGGCCTGGTCCCGGCTCTGGATTGTCAGCAGCTTCTAATACTACTCTGCCGACTAACTAAAAGACTATGAGCTATGCTGCATGAAAGTAAGGCAGCACCCTCCCGCGTGGGGTGGACACCATCCCTACCTAAAAGACCAGGCTTGCCCTCAAAGTGTAGCCAGTTATCTATAAAGCCCACATGATTTTCTGCACACCACTTGGACATCCAGCGGTTCAGCGAAGAAAGCCTGCTGTAAGCTTCATCACCACGCCTCATTGGGATGGGGCCAGAGCAGATTACCTCCTCGGACAGCGTCTGGGCCTGTTTAATCACCTCTTTAATATTAGCCTTAGTTACTTCAGACTGCCGCAGACGAATATCATTGGCCCCTACATGAATTACTACCCTCGAATATCTCCTATTCCCTAACCTGAGGTTGCCACTAATGTCCGGTGCTCTGGCTCCCGGTAAACAAGTAACTGTTGCCGCTGGTGCCCCTAAAGGAGTAGCTAATTTCACGTGTCGGACGATAGAGTCTCCTATCACCAGAGTACCTTTAACAGGCTCCTCAGTTGGTGCTTCACTGAGCGGGGCAAACCTGTTTGACACGTGAACTGGGGGAGCGTGGTGTTTAGGTGGGCTGGCTGTGGCCTTTGCGGTAGCATTAGCCTTAGCCTTTCGACTATGCCGCCGAGACGTTACCCATTCGCCCCGCTGTGAGGGCTCTAAGGCCGGAGTCGAGGGGGTACTAACTCTCCCTGAGACACCCGGGGCTGCTAACAGTGAATCCTGCTGTCTATCCCTTATTAAACCCCGGACGTGCAGCTCTAACTTATTCACCTTATCCACCAAGGTGCTAAAGCAAGCTTTCAGCAGCAGAGCAGCACAGCAGCAGACCAGAGTAGTAGAGAGCAGAGCAGGGAGCAGAGCAGGGAGCAGAGCAGGGACACTATTATTATTTAATTACAGACTGTAGTTCTGCTTCAGTCATGTAGGACACTATTATTATTTGATTACAGACTGTAGTTCTGCTTCAGTCATGTAGGACACTCTTATTCTTTAATTTCAGTCTGTAGTTCTGCTTCAGTCATGTAGGACACTCTTATTCTTTAATTACAGTCTGTAGTTATGCTTCAGTCATGTAGGACACTGTAGTTAAAGGCAAGGCAAGACTTTACATGAGGTTTATTTGTATAGCACCTTTCATACACAGTGGCAATTGTGTTACATAAACAAGGAACTATTCAAATTAAAAATAAGAATGAGGAAAAAAGGTTACAGTACAGAAATGTTATTGAGTTTAAACAGAGCTAAAAGCTGCTCAAACAGGTCTTTCTTCTGGTCTGGTCTGATGTGTGTGAGTGTGTACTTTTTCGTTTTAGTAGAAGTCGAGCAATTTTGCTTTTTGGAATGAAGGTGGTTTTATTTTTACTTCACTGTATAGTGGTTTTCTACCGCAAAGAGCTCTTTCATTTTCTTCGACTGGATCATTCCTGCATGTCAGATGTTTTCTTGCTTGAAACAGTGGTTATGTTTGGGCTAGGTTAAGTCCTACCATTAAAAATGATAGTGAAAAATACAACAGTATGTTTATACAAACAATGCAATAATATATTTATAATAAAAATAATACAACTTTATACACAATTATTTAAAATAATACAATTGCAACAGATTTCTTACTAAGTGATTATATAGCTTTTTATTGTTTGTCTGGTTTATATACAATTATTTAGTGCTTTATGTTTAAAAAAAAATACTACTGTAATTGTTACTGCTACACATGCCTTTTTAATATATAAATCCATATAAGATAAGGTACAACAAAATTAAAACACTGAATTAGAGCCAACCTGTGGCAAATGCAATGCAAGAAACTCAGGCCACATGGTGCAGCTAACCAGCTAGCTAACTGAGCTGAGATTCAACATTAAACACTTAATTGCTCAAAATCCCAAAATCAATCAATTTAAATACACAGAATTATATAATACTAACCAACGTGGAACATACCTGGAATGAATATAGCAGACACAAATAGCTCTCACTTCTTGGTCAGCTCTCAGCTAGGGAGACAGGCTTGCCTTAGCATATTATTAGCTCAATATTACCATCAGATTCTAATTATATATTGTGAATTTAATAAAAGTCCAGTTGGTTTACTATTATTTTTAATTGTATTTGTTATTGTCAATATTTATTAAATAAATAACAAATAAACAAATAAAGTAAACCAAAACAAATGAGGGGTAACGATAATAAACAATGAAATAAACAGGGAACAAAAGTGAGATAAACTAACATAAATAAACAGGAAGAAATAAACCAAGAAACAAACGAGAAACAGAAATAATACATAACTAAACAGGGCAGGGATATATATATACAAGGAAATAAACAGGGAACAAGAAAAGACAAGAAATAAACAAGAAGATATAAATACAGAACAAGGACTAGGGCTAAGGCTATAAATACAAAGAAACACAGAGAGACAAACAACAGGAGAAGGTGCAAAGGCCGACAGCAAACACTGACACAGGAGGGCTATTTAACACACACGGGAAGTGGAAACACCTGAGCTACACATAGACACAGGTGGAAAAGTACTGGGACAGAACACAGGGGCACAGGTCACGTAGGACACACACAGGCACGAGGACAGACAGGAAACAGGGCCAGGACATGACAGAAGTCCCCCCATAAACGAGCAGCTCCCGAGGCACGTAAAAACAAACCCCGGCGGGGAGAGGCCAGGAAAAACAAGGGGCGAGACATGGGGCATAAAGAGACTGGACGGGAGACTGTACAGGGCTCGTAGACTGGACAGGGAACATTTAAATTTACATTTACATTTACATTTATGGTATTTAGCAGACGCCCTTATCCAGAGCGACTTACAACAGTGCTTCAAAGTTACTTAAGATATCCAAAGCTAGTTTGTAGACTAGGATCAAGAGATACATAGAGCTTAATCATGTTAAGAACCCTAGGAACCTTTTTTTATTTTTTTTTATTTTTTTTATTATTAGTTTAGGAACTCTTTGAAAAGATGTGTCTTCAGTCGACGTTTGAAGACCGTGAGTGACTCTGCTGTTCTGACATCCAGTGGAAGTTCATTCCACCACCTTGGTGCCAGCACAGAGAAGAGTCTGGATGTCTGTTTTCTGTGTGTTTTGAGTGATGGAGGTTCGAGCCGAGCCGTACTGGAAGCTCTAAGAGCTCTTGGTGCAGATCTGGCTTTGACCATCGCCATCAGGTATGAAGGTGCTGGTCCGTTTTTTGCCTTGTAGGCCAGCGTCAGGGTTTTGAATCGGATGCGGGCGGCAACAGGAAGCCAGTGGAGGGAACGCAGCAAAGGAGTCACATGACTGAACTTTGGAAGATTGAAGACGAGTCGTGCTGCCGCATTCTGAATTAACTGTAGTGGTTTGGTGGCTCGCAGTGGAAGACCAGCCAGTAGAGAGTTGCAGTAGTCAAGTCTTGAGATGACAAGAGACTGCACAAGCACCTGAGTGGCATCCTGAGACAGAAACGGTCGAATTCTTCGGATGTTGTACAGGAGAAATCTGCATGACCGAGTCAGATTTGCAATATGGCTCGAGAACGATAACTGGTCATCCATTACTACACCGAGGCTTCTTGCTTCTGCCGATGGAGTGACCAGTGAGTTCTCGAAAGAGATGGAGAGATTGTTGTGAGGGCTTGTAGTTCCTGGGATGAACAGAAGGTCAGTCTTGCTGGGGTTGAGTTTTAGGTGATGAGAACTCATCCACATCGAGACATCATTGAGACATGCTGAGATGCGGGATGAAACCTGAGTGTCGGAAGGAGGAAATGAAAGGATTAGTTGGGTGTCATCAGCATAGCAGTGGTATGAGAATCCATGAGAAGATATTATTTCACCCAGAGAGCGAGTATAGAGTGAGAAAAGAAGAGGACCAAGCACCGAGCCTTGTGGAACCCCAGTGGAGAGTCTGCATGGAGCAGATGTTGCCCCTTGCCAAGTTACCTGGTAGGAACGGTCCTCCAGGTACGATGCAAACCACTGCCATGCAGAGCCAGTGATTCCAAGGCTGGTGAGGATGGAAAGGAGAATGCTGTGGTTGACCGTGTCGAAAGCAGCAGAGAGATCAAGCAGAATCAGAACAGATGACAGGTTAGTAGCTTTTGCTGCATGAAGCTTCTCTGTAACTGCAATGAGGGCAGTTTCAGTAGAATGTGCAGGTTTGAAGCCAGACTGGTTTGGATCCTGAAAATTGTTCTGAGTGAGAAAGAGAGAAAGTTGGTTGTAGACAGCACGCTCAAGGACTTTGGAAAGGAAAGAGAGGAGAGAAACTGGCCTGTAGTTGCCAACGTCCAAGCTGTCTAGAGTTGGTTTCTTCAAGATAGGAACCACTCTGGCAGTCTTAAAAGTTGATGGAACATGACCAGATGATAGAGAGGTGTTAATGATGTGAGTGATGAACGGAAGGAGGTCAGGAGCAATTGTCTGAAAGAGGGAAGATGGTAAAGGGTCAAGTGGGCAAGTGGTTGGATTGTTAGAATGTAGAAGATGAAGGATTTCATCTGTGGAAAGCAGAGAGAATTGAGACAGAGAGGTAGAATGTGGAAGATAGAGCTTGGTGGGAAGGGTAGAGGCAGGGGGAAAGGATTGGCGGATATTTGCTACTTTCTCCTCAAAGGAGTTGACAAAATCATCCGGGGAGAGGGTTGTGGGAGGTTGAGGAGTGGGAGGGTTTAGAAGAGATGAGAAGATGGTGAAGAGTTTGCGAGGGTCAGATGCTGATTCTTCCAGTTTCCTTTTGTAGAAAGAGGATTTTGCAGCAGTTACCTCTGTTGAAAATCGGGATAGGAGAGATTGGTAAGAGCAGAGGTCTGAGTATTGTTGAGATTTTTTCCACTTCCTCTCGGCTAGCCTTAACTCTCTACGGTTGTTGCGTAGAACATCCGACAGCCATGGGGTGGCTGGAGAGGATTTTGCTGGCCTTGAAGTAAGAGGAGAGAGAGTGTTGATGGAAGAGGTGATAGATGAGAGGAAGGTGTTGGTAGCTGTTTCCAGAGGGAGGGAAGAGAAGGAGTCAGGATTCGGAAGAGTGGTCAAGATAGTTGAGGCAAGAGAGGAGGGAGATATAGCACGAAGATTGCGATGAGTAGTGGAAGTTGAAGAGGTTGTGTTTGTAGGAAGAGCAGGAAGAGAGAGAGTGAAGGATAGGAAGTGATGGTCAGAGAAATCTAGAGGAGTCACAGTTAGATCCAGAGCTGGAGCAGGTCTGCTAAAGACAAGGTCTAGAGTGTTTCCTGCTCTGTGAGTTGGAGCAGACAGATTGAGGGAGAGAGAAAAAGAAGGCAGAAGTGGAAGAAGACAGGATGACTGTAGTTTCTCTGAGGGGAGGTTGAAGTCACCAAGGAGGATCAGTGAGGATTCAACCGGTAACCCACTCAGGAGAGTGTCCAGTTCATCAATGAAGTTGCCCAGTGGGCCAGGAGGACGATAGAGAACAATGATATGGAGTTTAACAGGAAAAGAGATAGTGACAGCATGAAATTCAAAAGAAGAGATGTCAAGATGCAGAAAAGAGAGTACAGTGAAGGACCACTTACGAGACAGAAGCAGGCCAGTTCCACCACCCCTGCCGGTTGGCCGTGGAGAGTGGGAGAAGGCAAAAACAGATGACAGGGCAGCTGGAGTTGCAGAGTTTTCTGGAGTGATCCAAGTCTCAGTCAGAGCCAGGAAGTCCAGAGATTGAGCAGAGGCAAAAGCTGTGATGAAGTCGGCCTTCAGAACTGCAGAATGGCAATTCCAGAGTCCCCCATGCACCAACACCTGAGAACTTAATGAACTAGGTGGGTACAACAGGTTGCTAGGATTGCGGTTTCTGCCCTGATGCCGGTGTCTACGGGTGTTGCAGGAGATGAGAGTAGGAATTTGGAAGCACATTGTCAAATCTTAAGTTTTACTGTTTGATTTGAAATTGAAAGACTAAAATTTGCTGATCAAAGAGTCAAAGAGTCCTTGCACAAACCAGCTACCCAAATCAACAAGTCCCAACAAGCCCAAGATTACAAAAACAGTTCTAACAGAATTAAGCTAAAAGTATCTTAAAGCCAGCCTACCTTACAAGCAGAGGATAATCAAGTAAACTCAAAGCACACTAAGTGAATACTGGATAACAAACTTAATTTATCAACAACTGCAGGCTGTTAGCCACACCTCTCTAATTCACACCTTAACTAGCCAGAAACCACACCTGAATCAGCTACCCAAATCAACAAGTCCCAACAAGCCCAAGATTACAAAAACAGTTCTAACAGAATTAAGCTAAAAGTATCTTAAAGCCAGCCTACCTTACAAGCAGAGGATAATCAAGTAAACTCAAAGCACACTAAGTGAATACTGGATAACACACTTAATTTATCAACAACTGCAGGCTGTTAGCCACACCTCTCTAATTCACACCTTAACTAGCCAGAAACCACACCTGAATCAGCTACCCAAATCAACAAGTCCCAACAAGCCCAAGATTACAAAAACAGTTCTAACAGAATTAAGCTAAAAGTATCTTAAAGCCAGCCTACCTTACAAGCAGAGGATAATCAAGTAAACTCAAAGCACACTCAAAGAACAAGGACTGGACAGCGAACAGAGACTGGATGGGGAACTAGACATGAGACGGAGACTGGACGGGGAACTGGACAGGGGACGGAGACTGGACGGGGAACTGGACAGTAGACGGAGATTGGACAGGACCAATCAGGGACAATGGGAACAGGGGAACAGGGAAAAAAAACATCAACAGGGACAGACACAAACACGGTGACAGAAACAGGAACAGAAAAACCACCGGGGACAGGAACTCTTTGTGGGGAAGGAGGACAGTGGGTTGAGGCCCTGTATAGATTACAGAGGCCTCAATAAGATCATGGTTAAGAACCCTTACCCCTTGCCCCATGTCATCCACCTTTGAGGCACTGCAGCAGGTCTTTACCAAACTGGACCTGCCCAGTGCCTACAACCTGGTTAGGCTCAGGGTGGGTGACAAATGGAGGACTGCGTTCATCACCCCATCTGGGCATTATTAGTACCTGGTTATGCCCTTCAGGTTGATGAACGCCCTCATCGTCTTCCAGGGGTACATTAACGAGGTTCTCCGGAGGTGTTGGACCGGTGCGTGTTCGTTTACTGAGACAACATTCTTATATACAGTCGCTCTCTGAATGGACACATTACCCACATCTGATGGGTTCTCCAGCTACTCCTGGACAACGACCTCTACATCAAACAGGAGAAATCGGAGTTCCATGCGCAGACCATCTCGTTTTTGGGCTTTGTCGTGTCACATAACACACTGCGCATGGTCCCCACCAAGGTCAAGGTGGTCCAGAACTGGCCCCGACAGACTTCGGTGCGCCTGGTCCAGCGCTTCCTGGGCTTCGCCAATTTCTTCCGCCGATTTTTGTGAGGAACTTTAGCTCTGTGGCAGCCCTGCTAACTGCTCTGATGAGGAAGACATCGGGGTGACTGCCCGATGCTGGACTCCTGTTTGTCGTGGAGGTGGACTCCTCCGAAGTAGGCGTGGATACGGTCTTATCTCAGCAGGTGGGGCTGGATGGCCGACTGCACCCATGTGCCTACTACTCCCACTGTCTATCCCCTGTGGAGCAGAGGTATGACGTTGGAGACGGGGAGCTCCTGGCCGTGGCTGGCTCTAGAAGAGTGGAGGCATTGGCTTGAGGGAGCGGAACACCCTTTTCTGGTCTGGACTGACCATAAAAACCTGGCTTACATCCAGCAGGCCAAGTGCCTGAACCCACGCCAGGCCAGATGGGTTTGACTTCAACTTGTCATATCGTTCTGGGACCAAGAACATCAAACCGGACGCCCTCTCTCACCAGTGAGAACCCTTCCCTCTTCCAGATCCTGTTTATCAACACTATTCTTCTGGGCGATTTGTGCTGCTTCAGACAGGTCTCTTTTCAGATGTGGAACAAACTTATAATGGCTGACAATACCATCATTCTCAAGAATATTGTGAACCAAGATGGAAAAGTTGGCTCACTGAATCCATAAATACAGAAAAAGTCGTTCCACAAGCGGTGGGGCAAAAAAAGGATCTAGTCTGCCAGACTACATTATTATTACTGTCCCCCTCTTAAACCTAGAGGGAAATACCAGCATATAAAAAAATCATGATTAAAATTCATTTTTAAGTGATTGACACCCAGCCTGGCTCTCCACTGTCCGCTGTATTACATTACTGCTCTACAACCCTGCACTGATCAACATTAACCCCTCACACATACTCACACTCAGAACCTGTTTCTACATTAGCTTTAGCTCTCCAGTATCTTTTATGTGCCCATCATCTACTCACACTCATAACTCAAAACCTATACATTAGCTATAGTTCTCTATAATCTCTCTTTATTGTTGTTTTTGTTCTGTTATTTGTACTGTCCAGGTTGACCCGTGCGGGATGGGTTCCTCTGACTGAGTCTTGGTTCCTCGTAAGGTTTTCCTTGCCACTGTTGTCACCACAATTTCTAGAATCACTGTGGTGCTCGCTCATAAGAAGCTTAGACCTGGGCTGTGACCGAAATGGCTCCCTATTTACTAGTTAGGGCACTATTGAGTATTTCAGCCATTTTTCTTTGAGTGTCCGAATCATAAGG
Source organism: Astyanax mexicanus (assembly GCF_023375975.1). NCBI lineage: Eukaryota > Metazoa > Chordata > Actinopteri > Characiformes > Acestrorhamphidae > Astyanax > Astyanax mexicanus. Next base: position 34,628,717 of record NC_064424.1, on the reverse strand, counting down.
GGGGATTCGAACGTGATTTTGAGGGCATTAAAACTCCCATAATGCATCATGATTTATAGTAAACATCGCTGCTTACTAAGCGAGCTACATGTGTCCCAAAATGCATTGCGGGTTTCGCTACTAAGCAACAGACAGCCGAAGAAACGGAGCGGACAGCGAGCCATTAGGGTTGCCAGATTGTTACAGAGGGATTCAGACAAAACCAATTCACAGGGTAAAACGTGTTTCAAATCCGCCAAAATACTGAGAAAACCACCCAAACAGTGGTTTATATTACAGGGTTTATTTCAACATGATCTTAACTAAAACAACTTAATTAACTTATCCTAAATATCACTAATTACAAAAAACGATATGTAAATGAGTTTATCTGCATGTTTGTACTATGTGTTGTGCCTTGTATCATTGGACACACGAACCAAAAACAGTAAATACAGTACATAAAAATAACCTTGCAAGCAATGAAAGAAAGAAATACATATAATAACGAACAGCTTCAAATTTTCATCAGCATGACTTAAAGCTCTGTCTCTGCATGGTTAGATATCTAACTACATCACTGCTACATCACTGAGTTCAGTTTCCAAACTTCCAACACTTGGTAGTTTTGTTCACCCGTCAAATCACAGCGTTTCCTCCAGACAATTTCAGACACAACTCGACATTTAGCATGAAACCACCCAATCTGGCAACACTGTGAGCCGGTGTACGCTGTTAATTTCAGGTTTTCTTCATGAAGTTAAATATTGTGAGGATTATCTTTTAAACAGCGTAAATATAACAAGCAGAGAGATTAATGACTCCATGATCAGCTCAGAGCTTCACTAACTTTAATTCAGAGCTCAGTTCAGTGTTTATGGAGTTTTAAATAAGGCTCAACCCCCCTCACCCCCCTGTGTTTCTGCGACCGGCGTTGGCGCATAGTGTCCGAATTCACTCCTGTTTTATCACTTATTAGTGAACTACATAGTGTCTCCCTAAATAGCGCAACACTAATGAGGGAGTAGGGAGCCATTTCGGTCACAGCCCTGTTTTCTATGTAAAGCTGCTTTGTGACAACATTTGTTGTAAAAAGCGCTATATAAATCAATTTAAATTAAATTGGATAAATTAAATATAAAAATAATATATAATCTAATGTCTTTTCTTTCTTCACAAGAACTCTTAGAAACTGAACTGCATCCAGCAATATTTTTAGGGGAAAAATTTGTAGCTTAAGGAGAAGAAATGCTATTGTTCTTGTTCTTAATAAAGCGCCAACATGTTCATTGTTTGTTTGTTCCAACATGATCAAAAAGATAGTAGTCTCTGATGGTGACAGTATGAGAATAAGATTACTCATGTTGTCTGTTAAATAAATCGCTTTTTGTATTATTTGGTACAATTTAGAGAAAGGTATTGAAAACAGTATTGTTTGGGTATCAGTATCAAACTCAAAGTATTGTATCGTATCAACATTTTTTAGATGATACCCAGCCCTGCACCTGATTCAGTAGGACACCCACTTACAAACATACCAGTACTGTCATATTTACCAGATGAACACATAATGCAATATACATGCTAACACTGTATTTCTAGCTGGGACAATTTGATCTAAAGTAGCTAAAGCAGCCAGCTAGTGTTAGCTAGCACAGAACTGGCTGTGTATGTAGCTAAGTTGAAGTAGCTGGTTAGTGTTAGCTAGCACAGAGCTGTGAGTAAAGTAAAGTAGGCAGATAGCTAGTTGGTTGGCTGTGTAAGTAGCTGATTTAGCATTAGCTGAGCTAAAGTAGCTGCTACCATTAGCTAGCACAGAGCTAGCATTAACTGAGCTCCATCTTTACGCTTTATTCACCTACATCACGACTTTATTAAACCTGAAGTGGGGGGGGGTGTTGCGTCTGGGTTGCCTGCATGCACGTGTTCATTCCAGGAGATTTTTATTTGACTTGTGAGCATCAAGGAGCCCTTACTGATATGCAGTATAGGACTCCCGCAACTGCCAGAAAACTTGGGAAGTCTGTTGTCCGTACAGGCCACCCAGCCACGCTTTCGTTTCAACATGTGCAAATGTATAAGGTGCATGGCCAGCACAAGTATGTTGTATAAGTTTGTCTTGTTATTTCTTTTATCTATGTAGGGGATTAACTTTAATATATAATACTAAACAGTTTTTTTTTCTGACAGGAGCGCACAGTCACAGTGAACTGTGACAACAATGTTGGCACTGTCCTGCTGGTAGAACTAGAGGCCACGCCATGCTCTCTGCATTTCTTTAATGACTGGTTCTGTGCCAAGCTGGTGGTGACCACACCTGAAGGAGATGAAGTCGTCTTCCCCTGTTACCAGTGGCTGGACAGCAAAAAGCCAATCGTCTATCTCCGGAACAGCAAGGGTTAGCACAGCTTCTGATACATTACTGATTTATTACAGGAATGTCTTAATAATACAGAAATACAGTGTTTGCTAACTAGTTGTCTTAAGAATGTAATGAGCTTCCAAAAAAAATGTTTTAAAAAAATTATACTAGGGATGCAACCTGTTTTGGCAACCGTTTAGGGGTCCGTTTCCCAAAAGCGTAGGTGCTAAGTACGTTAGCAAATTACATAGTCTGGACGTTGCAGCTGCGACACAAGTGTTTCCCAAAAGCGTAGTTGAAACTATGGAGGTAACCACGTTAGTAACTTACATAGTGCGAACCTTAGTTAAGCTACTCAGGTGTTTCAAAAAACGTAGTTTCAGTGAACGTTCGCAACTACCGTGGTTCAGCTGCGTCGTTCCAACTACAGCTCTAGACCTGTCGTTAAGAGCTTAGTTCCTTATGATTGCTTCATCAGTGATGCAAAGTGCAGATGATGGATGGTAGGATTCGAAAAGCTGATAAATCACATTAATATTACTGCACGAGGATTTAAGATGTCGAGTGTTTTGAACATGTACCTAAATATTTTATTAATGTTTGTGTTTAATTACATTTATTGAGTCACTTCACTTTTACCCATGTGCGCCCAGGGAAAATAATCTAATGCAGTACTCAAATGTATTTTGAAAATGAAAATGTAGCTTTATTTGGCAAACATGAATTCAGTGTAGTGAAAAAAAGTGCACTGAAGTGCTGTTTAGCTAACATGTTTTTTACAGTCTTGGAAAGATGTATGTCAATTATTCAAGCAAGCAAGCATCTATCTATCGAATATAACTTCATACAATATCTATCTATCTATCTATCTATCTATCTATCTATCTATCTATCTATCTATCTAATATAACTTCATACAATATCTTTCTATCTAACTATCTTATGGATTCCCTCTCTCTCCCACATACACACCCACCTTCACAAAATCCACTTCTCTCTATTACTCACATTAAATAGGCCACCATATAATTGCTTAAAAAAAAGGTTCTGCACTTTGTCTCAAATAGGCTTGCTAAACACCCCAGCCAATGTGTTTCCATTCTTTTCCTCTTCTTTCTTTGATCTTCCATTCTCTCCTTTTCTTAACCCCTCTGCCTTTCTTTATGTTTTTCTCTTTCCCTTTAATTTTTACACAGTGTATTATCCCGTTTATTATATACTTTGTTTCGACCTACATCCACAAATTAGATCAACATACAAACACAAATCCTGCAACCTGTTATGCATTCACACACACACACACACACACACACACAGACAGACAGTATTACTTAAACACACACCAATAAACATTCGTATAACCAAACATGCCGCAACTGAAATTTGTTACATGGAATATACGTGTTATTGGATCTCAGGAAAAAAAACATAAGATACAAAATCACCTCGAAAACCTATGCCTTTTACAAAAAACTCACCTAACAGATACTGACCAACACAAACTGAAGTCATCCTGTTTTAACCACATATTTACAGCTACTTATAACTCTAAACAAAGAGGCGTAGCAATACTTATAACCAAAAACATCTTATTCACCCACAACACCACTATTGCAGACCCTGAAGGACAATTTATTATTATAAATATTTCTATTTCCAATAATACATTAACTATTGCAAGTATATATGGCCCAAATATTGATGTTCCCACATTCTTCCAAAACTTCTCAGATCAACTTTCCAACCTCTCAGATTCCCCAATTATAATTGGCGGTGATTTCAACACAGTCATGGATCCAGATTTAGACAGATTAACAAACTCAAAAAACATACACAATTGGAAATCAACAGAAAAAATAAAACAGCTCATGAGTGAATTTGGTCTTGCCGATGGTTGGCGATTATCACACCCAAACACAAAAGAATTTACATTCCATTCACCAGTTCATCTTTTTTTTCCCGCATAGACTTCTTTCTAATTAGTAATTTAATTAATCAGAACATCACTTATACACAGATCCACCCGATTACAATAAGTGACCTTGACCATGTTTCAATCATACTGAAAGAAGAACAACATAAACCAACTTTTAGGTGGCACTTCAATACATCCCTACTAAACGACCCAGAATTTTCCACTTATATTGAGAGGGAGTGGGCATCCTTCCTTGATATAAATGATTCCCCAGAAATCCAGTCAACAATCCTATGGGAAACTGCTAAGGCAATTTTAAGAGGTAAAAATGATCCTATTCTACATATAAGAAAAAAAAAGAATACAGAAATATAATTGAATTTAGAGCAAAAAGAGGAGAGTATTAGCGTTATTTCACGCTCCTAGCGTTACCATCTTCACTTATTCCCACTTTTGATTTCAAGCTAACTTTCGTGGTGTTAGTCTGTATGAATCATACACTGTTTTGTAGTTAAGTTTCAGTTCTGTTACAGTTGTGGTGGAACTACTTTTTGGCAGAAGGCACAGTCCATATTAAAGCATATTCAAACTGAATTTCTTAAAGTTCTTTGATTTATTTTCTTTATTCATTTTGTAAAAATAAACTGTTGTATAAAAGCAATAGAACACGAGAGGGAGTGTGTTATCACGAATAACATCACGGTTGTGATCACTGCACACTCTCACTGCTTTTAGACTCTTTGGCCCGTTTTCTGCGCTACAACTGTACACTCTCGCCACTTTTGGATTCTTTGGCCCGTTTTCTGCGCTATAACTGCACACTCACATCTTTTTAACTCTTTGGCTCGTTTTCTGCACTACAACTGCACACTCTCACTGCTTTTAGACTCTTTGGCCCCTTTTCTGCACACTCTCACCGCTGTTAGACTCTTTGGCCCGTTTTCTGCGCTACAACTGCACACTCACATCTTTTTAACTCTTTGGCCCGTTTTCTGCGCTACAACTGCACACTCAAACCTTTTAACTCTTTGGCTTGTTTTCTGCGCTACAACTGCACACCATCACTGCATTTAGACTCTTTGGCACGTTTTCTGCGCTACAACTGCACACTCACATCTTTTTAACTCTTTGGCCCGTTTTCTGCGCTACAACTGCACACTCAAACCTTTTAACTCTTTGGCTTGTTTTCTGCGCTACAACTGCACACTATCACTGCATTTAGACTCTTTGGCACGTTTTCTGCACTACAACCGCACACTCTCACTGCTTTTTAACTCATTTTGCTTGTTTTCTGCACTACAACTGCACACTCTCACGGCTTTTTAACACTTTGACCCGTTTTCTGCGCTACAACTGTACACTCTCGCCGCTTTTAGACTCTTTGGCTGATTTTCTGCACTACAACTGTAAACTCTCACCGCTTTTAGACTCTTTGGCCCGCTTTCTGCACTACAACTGTACATTCACATCTTTTTTAACTCTTTTCTGCACTAGAACTGCACACTCTTATTGCTTTTAGACTCTTTGGCTCACTTTCTGTGCTACAACTGTACACTCTCACAGCTTTTTAACTCTTTGGCTCGTTTTCTGCACTACAACTGCACACTCTCACAGCTTTTTAACGCTTTGGCCCGTTTTCTGCGCTACAACTGCACACTCTTACTGCTTTTAGACTCTTTGGCTTGTTTTCTGCACTACAACTGTACACTCTCACCCCTCTTAGACTCTTTGGCTCGTTTTCTGCGCTACAACTGCACACTCTCACTGCTTTTAGACTCTTTGGCCCATTTTCTGCGCTACAACTGCCCACTCACATCTTTTTAACTCTTTGGCTCGTTTTCTGCACTACAACTGCACACTATCACTGCTTTTAGACTCTTTGGCCCGTTTTCTGCACTACAACCGCACACTCACATCTTTTTTAACTCTTTGGCTCGTTTTCTGCACTACAACTGCACACTCTGACTGCTTTTTAACTCTTTTGCTTGTTTTCTGCACTACAACTGCACACTCTCACGGCTTTTTAACACTTTGACCCGTTTTCTGCGCTACAACTGTACACTCTTGCCGCTTTTAGACTCTTTGGCTGATTTTCTGCACTACAACTGTAAACTCTCACCGCTTTTAGACTCTTTGGCCTGTTTTCTGCACTACAACTGTACACTCACATCTTTTTTAACTCTTTGGCTCATTTTCTGCACTACAACTGCACACTCTTATTGCTTTTAGACTCTTTGGCTCACTTTCTGTGCTACAACTGTACACTCTCACAGCTTTTTAACTCTTTGGCTCGTTTTCTGCACTACAACTGTACACTCTCACAGCTTTTAGACACTTTGGCCCGTTTTCTGCCCTACAACTGTAAACTCTCGCCACTTTTAGACTTATTGGCTCGTTTTCTGCGCTACAACTGCACACTCTTACTGCTTTTAGACTCTTTGGCTTGTTTTCTGCACTACAACTGTACACTTTCACCCCTTTTAGACTCTTTGGCTCGTTTTCTGTACTACAACTGCACACTTTCACTGCTTTTTAACTCTTTGGCTTGTTTTCTGCACAACAAATAATGAAATATACCACTTTAAATAATACTTTTTTCCTGATTACTTTCATTTACACACCATTTTACTTGACTTACTATCTTTATCTTTGACAGTGTTGTGTAAACTAAGATTTTTCAAATTGATGTTTAATATCATGATGTCTCTTGATATTAAACTCCTTAATTATGGCAACTTTTAGATTCTTTTGCCCCGTTTTTCTGCGCTAGAAATGCACACTCTCTCCGCTTTTAGACTCTTTTGCTCCGTTTTTCTGCGCTAGAAATGCACACTCTCTCCGCTTTTGGACTCTTTTGCTCCGTTTTCTGAGCTAGAAATGCGCACCCTCTCCGCTTTTAGACTCTTTTGGTCCGTTTTTCTGCGCTAGAAATGCGCACTCTCTCCGCTTTCAGACTCTTTTGGTCAGTTTTTCTGCGCTAGAAACGCAGCGTCGATATGCTCTAATAGGACAGGTAACTACAACCACCTCGCAAACACTTAGTAACAAATGCATTGCAAGCCTCGTTACTAAGCAAGAGACAGCAGAACCTACAGAGTGGAAAGTCTAAACATATACCATTCCAACACCCTATTGATCTAAATGCATTCCATTGCACCTGCACACGTCACACCCACACTCTAGCAAGAACATAGCAGGTATACAGTGCTGGCCAAAAGTATTGACACCCCTGCAATTCTGTCAGATAATACTCAATTACTTCCAGAAAATGATTGCAATCACAAATGCTTTGATATTAATATCTTCATTTATTTTGCTTGCAATGAAAAAACACAAAAGAAAACGAAAAAAAAGTCAAATCAATTATCATTTTACACAAAACTCCAAAAATGAGCCAGACAAAGGTATTGGCACCCTCAGTCCAATACTTGGTAGCACAACCTTTAGACAAAATAACTGCGAAAAACCGCTTCCGGTAACCATCAAGGAGTTTCTTACAATTCTCTGCTGGAATTTTAGACCATTCTTCTTTGGCAAACTGCTCCAGGTCCCTGAGATTTTAAGGGTGCCTTCTCCAAACTGCCATTTTGAGATCTCTCCACAGGTGTTCTATAGGATTCAGATCTGGACTAATTGTTGGCCACTTTAGAAGTCTCCAGTGCTTTCTCTCAAACAATTTTCTAGTGCTTTTTGAAGTGTGGGTCGTTGTCCTGCTGGAAGACCCATGACCTCTGAGGGAGACCCAGCTTTCTCACACTGGGCCCTACATTATGCTGCAAATTTGTGTTGGTAGTCTTCAGACTTCATAATGCCATGCACAGGATCAAGCAGTCCAGTGCAGAGGCAGCAAAGGAACCCCAAACTTCAGGAAACCTCCACCATGTTTGACTGTAAGGACCGTGTTCTTTTCTTTGAAGGCCTCGTTTTTTTCCTGTAAACTCTATGTTGATGTCTTTTCCCAAAAAGCTCTACTTTTGTCTCATCTGACCAGAGAACATTCTTCCAAAAGGTTTTTGGCTTTTTCAAGTAAGAAAACTCCAGCCTGGCTTTTTATGTCTCTGGGTCAGAAGTGGGGTCTTCCTGTGTATCCTACCATAGAGTCCCTTTTCATTCAGACGCAGACGGATAGAACCGGTTGACACTGTTGTATCCTTGAACTGCAGGGCAGCTTGAACTTGTTTGGATGTTAGTCGAGGTTCTTTATCCACCATCCGCACAATCTTTCGTTGACATCTCTCGTCAATTTTTCTTTTCCGTCCACATCTGGGGAGGTTAGCCACAGTGCTATGGGTTTTAAACTTCTTGATGACACTGCGCACAGTAGACACAGGAACATTCAGGTCTTTGGAGATGGACTTGAGATTGTGGTACATACAAGGACAAAGGACAGAGGTTGAGTCAACTTTAATCCATTTTAATGGCTGCAAGTGTGATTTAGTTATTGCCACCACCTGTGCCACAGGTAAGGTTCTGTTAATTACACAAATTAGAGAAGCATCACATTTTTCAAATATTATATAATACGCCCAATACTTTTGTCCACCCCCTTTTTTATGTTTGGTGTGGAATTATGTCCAATTTGGCTTTTTGACAATTTGGCCAATTGTCCCAACTAAACTTCTTTAATATATTTACATTGTACTTAAATACATTTATTTTCAAGGTTTATATATGCAGCTGAAACAGGGAGCCTAGTGCATTACAAACTTGTCAACATTAACTCTTTAATATAACATCATGGTCATTATAGCTTTAATAAAAATGTGTGTAGTGAACTATAGGCTACCCCTTTATTACTTAACTTTTGTTCTGTAAGTCGTTTTGAAACCAGTAAATTTACATGTTTACTTAAAAGTTTTTTCCACACCATACCAAAAATAATGAATCAGTTTCTATTTCATTTTCTGTGTAGCTACACTTGTCCAGAAGGAAACGGAAATTGCCCTCCGCGTTCAAAGGCTACATGAGCTCATGGAGAGGCAGCAGAACTTCAGGTGAGTGTATTTGGTACCAGTGTAACCTGTTTAATCAGTTTTTACAAAACAACAGGTGGTCTCAGCATTCTTGAAAGATACCCCTCACCAGTGGAACAGGAACTGGCACACGCACACTTTCACCCATTTTTCAGTCTTTTATTTAATATAATAAATAATAATTCATGACCTCAATTAAAAATAATCTCCTTAATAAGGTCTCTGATTAAAATCATAGACTACTGCTGATGAACAGTGGCTCAGAGGGACCAAATATAGCGTACCTGCAGTTCACCACTTGCCACCAGGGGGCACAAAAACGCAATTATGTGTGATTTATCTTACAGTCATAATTCTCTCAAAGATCACGATCTACTGCCTAAATTGGCCTACCTCATTTACTCATTTACATTATCTCTGTCCTGCAGATGGAGGGAAAATTTTGAGTTACCCTCCAGCATTGATGCAGATTCAGCGTCTGATTTGCCGAGTGAGGTCAGATTCTCATTCACTAAGGACATGGAAATGAAGTTCACCGCTGTGAAAGTGTAAGATCCAATTCATTACCTGTACCTGTATAATATAATACTACCAACAAATCACAATTAATGGGTAATTATCAGTGCCTTTTATAGTCTTAAATCTTATATTATTCTTTTGATGTATCATATTTATAAGACTTATACTATTAATAAGACTTCAGACTAGACAGAAAACATTATTTTCTTTTTCTTTTTTTAATACTGTGATATTTTACCACAACAGAGGGGACAGCTTAAGCTTTACCTCACATAAGTATGGAGACAATATGAGTAAAATATATGAGAAAATATCCTGTAAGGTCAACCTCATTATGGTAAAGTGTACCTTCTTAAAAGGGCAGGGTTATCCCAGTACTGCACTGTGGAAAATAGCTAAGTGAAATTGAAACTTAATTAATTAAATTAATTAAGTTAAATATTTAACCAACTTCCCAATCAAAGAAAAAAATATATAAAATATACAAAATGCTTCTTTAAGATAAAAAATCTTGAAAATACTTGAAAATGTACTATGCTGGGACACAAAAGGCACATTATATTAATTTTAACCCTTAATTCAAGCTACCATTGTGTTTCTCAGACTGGCTGAGCTGAAGCGTAAGTGTTTGGTGGCCTGTTCAGAATCATGGCCCAGTTTCAACCAACTTCAGTCAATCCTCCCTCACCCCGAACCCAACAAGGCTGGAGGTGAGTTTCTCAGAGTTCTAAATAAATATTATCTATTCGGGCTCTAGCAGTCTGATCAGGTGTGATTAATATAAACTACGTATTCTTACAGCTTACGTCCAGCAGCACTGGCAGGAAGACGAGTTCTTCGGCTATCAAATGCTCAATGGATTGAACCCCATGCTGATTGAGAGCTGCACCAAGCTGCCCAGCAATTTTCCCGTCACTGAGGACATGGTCAGATCTTCTTTGAAAGGAAGCAGTTTGGAGACGGAAATGAAGGTGATTATGTAACACACACACACAGGTGCAGGAGGCTTTATTCTGCCTGAATAAAACAGAGGCACAGTTAGCACATGCAGCAACTGACGGTTCTCTCTCGGTCCCCCATCCAAGCATCACCTATTATACAATGAATGTGAAGTGAATGTTATTGGTTAAATGCACTGTAAAAAAATGTGCTGTGAAATTTACAGTAAGTAACTGGCAGCAATTGACAAGAAACTTACTGTGAAATAAAATCACACTAACTAACTGGTAAAAGTTACTGCAAAAACAAAAATCACTGTTTAAAAAAAAACTGTCAGCAGCTGAATAGTAAATTAGTCTGTAAAAAAGTTCCATGCATACTGTCATTTTGTGTATAGTTGTATTGACTAGGCTTCACAAAAATAATTATGTGTATTGTGTTTTTATGTACATAAGTACCTTACTGCTTTATTTTGCAGTCAGTATTAAATCACTGTTAAACATTAACATTTCTTTAATGCCATTTACTGCATGACATTTTCATTGCTCAACAAAATCTGCAGAGACACTGCAAACAATAATCATTAACTATTGTTTTCCCCAGTATGTGAAGAACAACAGTTTAATATAATTATTTTGCCAGTCTCTTGCATTGATGATGTTACTGTCTCCAAAACCATCACAACCGCCCCAACCAGAAGTCATGGATGACTGCAGAGGTGCGTGTGTGTCACACCTAGTTTAAAAAAAATCCCTTAACCCAATTTTAAAAAAACGTATACACCTTGGGGATCAGTAAAGCCAACAGTAATACAGTGGAGAGGGTATACGTTTCACAATCTTTTATTGAACAATGGAAAAAAATAAGATCTACTTAAAAGAGATTAAGAAATCAGATTTTGCAGAACTCCAAAAGTCCATGCAGAAGCCCAAAACCTTGACAGCAGCTCAAGGAGGGAAGTAAAAAAAACAGTCCACAGCCCACTCAGTCCTTTGTTGGCTTCACCACTGACAAAACACCAAAACAAAAGAAAGAAGAAAGAAACAAAAGCAGTCACTAAATTTTATATTTTGGAATTTGGCTAAATCATTTAAACACACTATAAATAAATATAAATCAAAAATAACAAATGAACAATTATCTTTTACTGGCTTGAATTGGTAAAAACACTAAATATTCACTCCTTCACACCACTGCACACTCGATCACCCCAAAATTCAAATATACAAATTAATATATAAGTCAAAGCCAAAGCAAAACCCACACACTCTTCACAAAAATAATAAGTAAATAGCCAATTAAATATAACCAGAAGCCAGAATAGAAAAAAAACTAAATTCTATTATTAATTTAAAGTAAACGAAATCAATAAACCAAAAAATATATAAAATGTACTTAAACTAATACTAGTGGTGAGCCAAGAGCAGAATTTGCTCAAAACATGGGGGGGAATAGCACTTAACTTAGGGAAAGGTGAGCGTTCTCACCTTTCCTTCTCCTCACAACGCCTCTTGGAGCAGACAAACGGTGCTGCAATAGAGTCTCTCACGTTCTCATACACACCGGCAGGTCCACGTGGCTTCCCAGCGCGCTGCAGCAGACACAGGGCAAACACTAACATGAACAGAAAGCCGCTCCGTTTCCCACAGACAGCAACTGACTCAGAATATGAACTTAACTTTGTGGAAGGGTGAGTCGAATCCACACCCTTCCCCCAGCCAACACAGCCTCACCGATTCACCTTCTCGATCAGTGATTCAACCAGCGGCCACTCGATTCCTTCGAATCACAGTTCAGTCAGCGCGAGTCATTCCCAGTCAGCACTCCGCTCCGCTCCGCTTCTCCACTGCTGTGTGTTTGGTGAGAGCCCTCAACCGCGTCCGCGTGCGGCGTCCCTGGTCCTGCACTTCCGCTCTCTCGATTGGCTAGTGTGAGCCTGTTGAATAGTTCCGCTCAAACGCGCAAGTTCACAAGCCGCAGCTGAGCCACATGTAATCAAATTGCCTTTGCTGCGGCAGCCCAACAAAATAAAAGTCTATAAAATAAAAGTACAATAAATTAAAAGTCACCTAAAAAAACATTAATTTGGCACCCGTGACATTTGCTGCTGAGAACGCGAGACAAGGTGTTTAAGTCAGGGGACAAGGCTGGCCTCAGAACAGCTAGAGCCAAGCTCTCCCGGAGTATTAGAGAGGCAAAGCGCACCTACACAAAGAAAATCCACGCCCACTTCCAGGACACTGCTGACACTCGGCGCATGTGGCAGGGCATCCAGACCATCACCAACCAAGTCACCTCCACCTGCTTGTAACAGTGATGCCTCCCTTCCAGATGCACTGAACTCCTTCTACACAAGGTTCGAAGCACAGAACTACACAACAGCAAGGAACAAACACCCTCTCCGAACGACCAGGTACTGTGCCTGTCCTCAGCTGATGTGCGGAGAACTCTACTTAGAGTCAACCCATGGAAAGCCCCAGGATCAGACAGCATACCTGGTAGAGTGCTCAGAGAATGTGCAGACCAACTCACGGATGTTCTCACGGACATTTTCAATATCTCTCTGAGCACTGCGGTGGTGCCGACATGCTTCAAGACGACCACCATCGTCCCTGTGCCAAAGAAGTCTCGAGTGTCCTGCCTCAATGACTACCGTCCCATTGCACTTACTCCCATCATCATGAAGTGCTTTGAGAAGCTGGTCATGAGGCACATCAAAAACAGCTCCCCTCCTCACTGGACCCACTGCAGTTTGCGTATCGTCCAAACAGATCAACAGACGATGCCATCTCTACTGCACTCCACCTGGCTGTCACCCATCTGGACAACAAAGACCGCTATATTTGAATGCTGTTCATCGACTTCAGTTCAGCATTCAACACCATCATCCCTCAGCATCTGATCGGAAAACTGAGCTTGCTGGGTCTGAACTCCTCCCTCTGTAATTGGGTTTGGACTTCCTGACTGAGAGACCACAATCAGTCAGGATTTGAAACAACACCTCCAGCACCACCATACTGAGCACTGGCGCCCCCCAGGGCTGTGTGCTCAGTCCACTGCTGTTCACTCTGCTCACTCATGACTGTATTGCAAAGTACAGCTCAAACCACATCATCAAGTTTGCTGATGACACAACTGTAGTTGGCCTCATCAGCAAGAGCGACGAGTCAGCATACAGAGAGGAGGTGCAGTGGCTGACGGAGTGGTGCAGAACCATCTCTAAACGTGGATAAAGCCAAAGAGATGGTTGTTGACTTCAGGAGAGCTCCAGGTGTCCACCACCTGCTGAACATCAACGGCTCTGCTGTGGAAATTGTGGAAAACACCAAGTTCGTCAGTGTTCACATTGCAGAGAACCTCACCTGGTCCCTCAACACCAGCTCCATAACAAAGAAAGCCCAGCAGCGCCTCTACATCCTGTGGAGATTGAGGAAAGCACATCTCCCACCTCCCATCCTCACCGTGTTCTACAGAGGTAGTCTCTCTTCCCTCCATCACCGAGATCTACACCAAACGCTGCATCCGCAAAGCCACCAGCATTGTGGATGACCCCACCCATCCCTCACACGGACTCTTCGCTCTGATGCCGTCCGGCAGAAGATACAGGAGCATCTGAACCTCCACTACTAGACTCTGCAACAGCTTCATCCACCAGGCAGTCAGACTCCTCAACGCACAGAGACAGAGCTGAACCCCACCCCACCCACCACACATCTAACACACTCGCACAAAACTGAAGTGAACCCCCCCCCCTTTACACACAAAGACTGAACTTCACCCACACACACACACACACTCAGCACACAGAGACTGAAATGACTTTATTCCTTTCAGCAATATTTGCTGCCACTTTCAAAAAACTATAATCTCTCAACCTCAGTAACTGCTGTGATTATATATGTTCTATATGTTACAGTATGTTACACATCTCTGCACCTTATCCTCACTATACACTTTACTATACACTTTATTATACCGTATCGGGACTGCACTGTCCTGTCTCTTAAATTGTCTCGTCTTTTGTATTTATTGTATTTATTGTTATTTAGTGTTATATTTTTATGTTGCACTTTATGTTGTCTATTGCTTGTTGTTCCATGTTGCACCATGGTTCCGGAGGAACGTAATTTCACTACACTGTGTACCTGTACTCAGATGTAATGACAATAAAAGTCTCTTGACTCTCTTAACTTAATATCTTAACAATATCCACGTGCACAACATATTACAAAGATTATTTACAACACATCAACATTTTAAAAAGTTCCATTTGTCTCCTTTTTGCTGATAAATGTTCATAGTTCTTTTTCCTTTGATTTCCGTTATGACCTGTTTAAAAATATTTTCACTCATGCTATTTTTATTGTTCAGAACAATTTTGCATCTTGTTTTCCATAGTTTATATTTTACAAAGCAACTAATCAAAGAGTTTGCTTTGAGATATGTGAGGCTTTCTTTAAAATGCCATATTTTATTACTTTTAAATCATAAGTGATTGTTTTTTTTATTTGATATAATTTGTTCTGTATTACATATTCCTTGTGATCTGTACCACAATCAAAAAGGAAGTGATCTAAGGTTTCTTTTCGGGTGCAGTTTAGTATAGGACATGTCAGACTTTGTATTTTATAACTCCATTTTATATTGTCTCTCACTGCAAGTCTTTCGTTTGCAAGCTCTCATGTTTTCAGATATTGTTTTATTAAAAATATTTTCAATTGATTTTTCTGACTCTTCCTCATTTAAACCAGTATATACATTAGCGTAGGAGGAGGGGCTGGGTGGTCCCACTCAATATCCGAAACAGGTGGATTTGATACCGCAAAACAGGGATGTTACCAGGAGTGAATCGTTTGGCTCATCTCAGCTGTGCTATTAATGAGGAGTCCACTGAGCGCTGTGTGTGAATGGGAAATCTCTTAGCGCTAATCACAGAGCCGGTTCTAGGATAAAGTTCCTCCTTTCAGGAGAAACAACCAATCATCTCGCTGCTTTTGCAGAGCTCGGAGGAGAGTGGGAAAGCCCCACCCCTAGTTGTGGAGGATTTTTTAACTTTTTTTTTTTTTTAGATTCAGCGGAGTTAAAAACATATCTGGATATACGGCGATTTTTATGAAAGAAAGGTAATGGAACTAACCATGTAAACATGTTAGATTTTTTTCAGACACTTGATAGTGAAAATTTGTGGAATTTGTGGACTTTGACATTATTTGAGTAAAGGACACTTTTATTTATTTTATTTTTTGGAGAAAAAAACGCTCTTTGAATTCTTTGAAATACAAAGACACTTAGAAAAAAGGGTGAAACTTCAATTTCTAAGTGGTTTTGATATTCATTTATTGTTTTGCTACAGATAATTGTTATTTCTTTTTATTTTGCTTGTTTGTTGAAGGGTGAACTATTGTAACTGAGCTTATCAGGGTTCACCTCATACTTTATAATTAATCAAATAAAATGCACACAGACACAGGAATGAGGGCCACACTTTACTTTGCTCTTCTGTTCATCTTTTTTTCTCTGCCCTACGGCTACCCCAGCAGGACATTCAGTGTACATACACATTCCATAACTCAATATTCCTTAAAGTCAGTTACATATGTCCCCCCCTTTCATTTTTAAACGTCCCCGTTTATTAACTGCAACTGTGACAACTATGGCCTCAAAATAAACAAAACAAATAGCCAACAACATTATTAGAACACCAAATATTAGTACCCCTCTAACTACAGAAACCCATAACAAATTACTATTCCACCCGACCACCTTGTAAGATAAACAATTACCAGATGTATACACTGAATACTGGAACTGTACACAGGTGAAATAGTACAAAACTAATGGTAACCCCATATAAGTAGCATTTAGTAACGAACAAAGTCCTGCAAGTGTGATGGTGCACGTAGCACCCGACCAGCCCGAGACACAACAGTCCCTAAGTCAGTATTCACATTTTCTAAGTTTGAAAATGAGCCTCTGCTGAGTTCAGTCTGGCAGCTCCGAAGGCCATCCCCAGTCGCTCCACCAGAAAATAAATAAACTCTGTGTGAGATCCGAACCTACAAGACTGTATAACCTGGGAGGGAGCAGAGACCTTTAATCACTTCTGCCTCAAACTGTCGGTCTTGGTCGCTATGTAATGTTTCAGGGATGCCATGCAACAGTACATAATCATCGAACAGGCATTGGGCCACTGACTGAGCCGTCTGGTTAGGAAGCGCATACAAATTGACAAATTTTGTAGTCTTCTACCACAAGGAAATACCTATTGCCCTATGAGGTCACTGGTAGCTCTAGGATGTCTGCAGCCACCCTCTGTAAAGGCCGGTCAACAGTCAGTCCTCCCATAGGAGCTTTATGTTTTGGCACTGGGGATCTGCGTGTTTGACAGGCCTCACACTGTTCACTCCACTGTCTTATGTTTTTTAGCATGGAAGGCCAGTAGTATGTCTGCCTTACCTTTTCCTACGCTCAGCTGAAAAGTGGGCAGAAACAGACCCACCATGGAGATGATGCAGTAATTGTGGCACAAGGACTTGGGGATTACTACCTGTACCTGTCTTTGTCCTGCAGGAGACTTAAGCACAGTCTGGCACAAGAGACCATCTATTTCAGACAAACGACTGAACTCTGCCCACAGCTTACGGAGGCCAAGAGAGGACCCTCGCAAATAACGGCGTGGTGGCCTCTCACAGTCCTTCTCCACCCAGGCCAACACGCAGGAAATATCAACATCCTCCCTCTTGAGTGATCTTATTTCAGAACCATCAGAACAAATAAACTGGGTCAGAAGCAGTAGATCCACTCAGTGGTTCCCCTTTGACACTGTGCACTCCAGTAATCTGGTCTTTTACTTCCAGTGGCTCAGGAGTCAGTGGACGGTGCATCTGCGTTTAGGTCACGAGAACCATCCTTGTGGGTGATAACCCAATTAAATGGGTTCAGCTCCAACACCCAGCGCCCTCGACGCACAGTCGAGGTGTTCAGGTGTCTAAGGCCCAGCAGAGGGCGATGATCAGTAATGATTGTGAATGTAGACAGTCCAACATAGTGTTTAAACATACAATGGCCCAGAGTTCTCTGTCAAATGTCGACCACCTCTTTTGAGTTTGGGTCAGAGCCTGGCTGGCATAGGACACCACATGTTCCCATGTGGTGGTCCATCCATGTCCTGCGCTAGCACCGCCCCCACTGACTATTTTGAGGCATCTGTGTGAATCTTGAATGGGACAGTAAAATTAGGCAGTGTCAAGACAGGGGCAGAGGTGAGCACCTCCTTGAGATACTCAAAAGTATGTGCACACTCACCAGTCCATTCAAATTGAACATTTTTTTTCCAGTTAGATGATGTAAAGGTGCAGCATGCTTTGCAAAATTCCTCACAAAGCGTCTGTAGTATGAACACAAGCCCACAAAAGCTCTAACTTCTGATGGACAGCAAGGAGTAGGCCATGACTTCACCTTCTCTGTGTTCTTTGGGTCAGGTTGGAGACCCTCCCTGAAAACAACATGACCCAGGAATACTACATGATCCCTGGCCAGGTGACATTTCTTGGCATTGAGTTTTAGTCCAGCTGACTGTATCCTTGAGAAAACTTACTCCAGATGGACAAGATGATCCTCAAAATCCCCACTGAACACCAAAATATCATCAAGATAAAGAATGCAAATATGCCACGGCAGACCCCTAAGAATGAGTAGCGGGTGAGTTCGTGAGGCCCATCGGCATCGTCTTCCAGTGATATAATCCTCTACCTGTGGTGAAGGCTGTTTTTTCCCTGTTCTCCTTGGCAACTTCCATTTGCCAGTAGCCATTGGAAAAGTCAAGTGCGCTAAACCAGGAGGAGCCAGCAAGAGCATCTAGGCTGTCATCCACCCGGGGCAGAGGATGAGAATCTTTAATTGTGATTGCATTCAGTCTTCTATAATCCACACAGAATCTCCACTGTCCACCTTTCTTTTTAACTAGGACCACTGGGGATGCCCAGGGGCCGCAGTTGTCTTCAATGACACCATCCGCCAGCAGGTCAGCCACCTGACGCTCAATTTCCACTTGTTTCTCCGGAGAGGTGCGATATGCACGCTGTTTGATGGGGGTCTCCTTTCCTGTCTGATGTGGTGCTTAATCAGGCTGCATCTTCCTGTATTTCTATTAGAACCATTAAAAAACCCTGCAAATTTCTGAGTGCAGTCAGCTGCTCTCCATGCTGTGCTGTGATTGGAGACTTATCCAGAGAGACAGGGAGGATGTGAGGTTAGTGCTAGGCGATAAAACGATAACGATAGTTATCGAGGAAAATATTTATCGCGATAACTATGATAAGCCGGACGATAGGATTCCATAAAGTTTATTTTCTATTTCCCATTTAGGTAGCGCTGCAAACAGGTGCAGAACGCGAACAGGCAGCGCACTGAACTGCCTCACAGCTCAGCACACCCCCTGCCCCCATCCCCCCACCTCTCACTCTGAACCTCACACAGCTGATCCACACAGTGGCTCCTCTCCTATTTACTGGATAAACATCATTTATAGAATAAGTTTAGCTGCTCTACAGTGGAAATCTCAACTCCTAAATATCTGGCATGGAGTCTCGTCACCAAGATATTTAGAGAGGTGAGCTTGTTCAGATTTCTGAAGGCAGGTAACGCTGCTCTGTTTGCTACTAGTTAGGTTAGCTTGTCTGAGTTCAGAGTTAGCGATGTTTAGGTGTAAAAGAGATCTGTGCAATCGGTCATCATTAGCTGAGGTGCCTTCACTGCTTTTTACACTCTAATAAACTAATGGGTAACGCACATTAGCCGTGTTAATCCACTTTCCGTGAGGGTAGAATTATCCTCTGTCTTTTGTTTTTAGTTTTTTAACAGATAGAGAATCTGTTGTGCTGGATATTTTACTAAAAACAGAAGATTATATAATCTGTGTTGCTGTATTTGAACGGAGCTAAACATTGCTGTTACTGAACTGAATGAGTTTTTTTTTTTTTTTTTTTTTTTTTTTTGGCCCAACCACCACCCCCCCTCTTCGGAGGACAATTAATACTTTATTTTTATTTATTTATTTATTTATTTTATTTTTTATTATTATTATTATTATTATTATTATTATTATTATTTTTTTTTTTTTATATATATATATATATATATATTTTGTGTGGATATAGTTGTGGGAGTTCAGGGTTGGAAGGATCGGAGTGTGAGGTACAGGAGGGGGGTACAAGAAGAAGAAAAAGAAAAAAAAAAAAAAAAAAAACTAAACAAAAAACAAACAAACTAAAAAAAATAATAATAATAAAATAAAATAAACATAAAATAAACAAACATACATATATACACATACTCACATATCTAACTATACATATGCTTATACATATACACACATACATAAATATACATACATATTAATACATACACATAAATACATACACACCCACGCACAGTTACTTCTATTCTATTGTTTTTTTGCAAAAATATGTCATGTGTTACGGATTATGTCATGAAATGCCTACCACAATGGAGGCAAGAAACCGCCACCATGCCCCTGCGATCCAGAGGCAGATAGGGAAGAACCCAGTGGGCCCAGACCATCCACAGCCCATTAGGAGCCCAGAAGACCCTCGGCCACACATCCCGATGGTAACCATGTGCACACCCCAGATGAGGACGGGGGAGACTCCAGACGAAGCCCCCATGGCAAAGAGCAAGAGCCCAGAGAGGCAAAGGAAGCGAGCAGCCCGCCCCCCCGGCAGGCCAGCACCCCCTGCACGAGCCGAGCATGCGGCCCCCGAGATCCCAAGCACCCGGGAACAGCCCGACACCCGGCAGGGCCCCCCCCCACGCCAAGGGGGCCCAAGCCACCCCCAGGCCACGGCCACCAAGGGGGCAGGCCAGAGACCACATTAGGGCATCCGGCCACGCACCCATGGACCCACGGACGCCCACCCCCCCAGGAACGGCAGTGACGATCGGCGGAGAGCAGCGTGGAGCGGTAGGGAGGGCAAAAACCCGCCCTACGCAACCATGTCCCACAGGTGTCCATGCTCAGTCAGCCCCAAACCCAGGACCAACTGTTCACGCACACATGCACATTCACACACCCGTCACACACACATCCATCACACATACACCCGTCGCACACGTGCACATTCACTCACAGACCAGTCACACACACCAGTCACGCACACCAGTCACACACACAGAACATACATAAACACCTAATGCGGGCATGCGGGCACCAGTACCGAGCCAGCGGCAACCTAGGGAAGCAGCCAGCCCGGCCCCGAACAACCACCCGACCCACACCCCAGGCAGGGTGCACGAAACCAGGGTGTGAGAAGACCTGACCCCCCTCCTCCCCCCACCCAGCATGTTGCAGTGATATGAATGTGTATAATGAGAAGAATGAATGAAAGCTACAGTGCTATTAAAATTGGAGGGACAGCTGTAATATGAGAACTGAATAACAGCACCCAACCACACTGCCCCCCCAAAGGCCCTCAATGTCTAAAATGCGAAAATAAAATTGAGGAGCAGGGAGCACCTGCCCCCCAAAACCCTATGTGTAATATGATGTGTGTAAGCTGTATGATGAGTTTGTATGTGTAATGCGATGTTAGACTGAGTAGGAGTCGGGGAAGGGCCAGGAAAAGACCGAGGGGCAGAGGACTACCCCCCGGAGGAAGAGAGCCAACTACTGCTGGCTCACTAGGCACCCAGTTCCATACACCCAACCGCAGTACAGGGAAGGCAAGTCCAGGGTGTAGAGCGGCTACGGCCCCAGGACACCGCCGCTCTGCAAGACAGCGCCCCCATCCCCACACTGCAATACAACATAAATACACACCCCACTCACATACAAAAGACAACAGATATTACACACACGCACACACACACGCACACAGACACACACAGACACATTTACACTAAACATCCCACTCTTTCTCATACACACACAGTGGTCCTGAGCCCAGGACCAACCGGTCTTAAGTGGGAGACTGCCGCTTCCCCACCTGAGCGCCCCTACCTCCCCACAGGGAGGACACCCAGAATCCCGGAATGCCAACCAGACACCCCAACACGGACCAAACCACCACCCCCCACAACGGCGCGCCCAAGAGAGGCATAGACCCTCCCCAGCGCAGGGAGGGACCCAAACAGGCGACAGACGCCCACGGGCACCAGGGCCCCGGACTCCGCACCCCGACCGCCACAGGGGAACCCAGCCAACCGGACAGGGCCAGCACCCACCACCATGGGCCCCCCAGACCCCCACCCCAAGACCACAAGAGCATACATCCAGGCCCCCCCCACCAACAACCAGGGCCCGCACACAGAAATCACCAAGCGGCAGCCACCGTCCCCAGTCCAAGAGCCATCAGACACCCGAATCCCCCGATCCCCCCCCAGCCACCTGCCGGACGCACCAGGAGACACGACTACAGCCGCCTACCCCCATCATGTGATGGAGCTGATCAGTGGGAACCAGAGAGATTCAAATGTAGCCAATTGGTTTTTTGAGGTTGCAGACATTCTTTCCAGACTAATGTGGTCTAAAAGTAAATTTCTATAGTGATTTATGCATAAATCATTTTTTGATTTCCACTTCATGAGGATAGTTTTCTTAGCGATGCATAAGACAGTGAGAACTATGTGCAATATATTTGTTTCCATGTTTAGTTCACTTACATCACCTAAAATGCATAGTTTGGGTGAAGCTGGGATATTGCAATTAAACCAGGTAGATAAGTCTTCACATATCATCTGCCAGAATCTCTGAACAGGCATGCAAAACCATATAGCATGTATATAATTCTCAATATGATTGCCCGAACAGTAAGTGCATATATTTGTTTCTCTAAGGCCCATTTGGAACATTCTATGCCCTGTATAATGTGTTCTATGGAGAATTTTGTATTGTATGAGTTGTAAATTTGGACTTTTCGTCATTTTGAAATTGTTTAAACATATCTGTGTCCAAAAGTTCTTATCTGGGTTCATGGAGAGATCTCGATCCCATTTTGTAATTGGGAGGGATATTGAATCATTAATTTTGGATAATAACTTATATATTTTTGATAACAATTTAGGAGTATAGAGATTCATGAACTCTTTTATCAATACTGGGATTTCTAATGTTAGATTATTTAAATTAAATCTTGCTTGTATAATGGACTTTAATTGTAGATACTCCAGAAATTTGCTACTGCTAATTTTGTATTTTGAAATAAGATCTTCAAATGACATAAAGGTCCCCTCCTGTATAACATGTTCTAAATTCTTAATTCCTTTCTCTTGCCATTGCGAAAAATTAATAACTGTTTTTTTCTGACATATATCTGGGTTGTTCCAAATGGGTGTCCTTTTACATGGTATTAGTGAAGACTTAGCTATCTTTAAAAATTCCCACCAAGCTGTCAGAGTGGTGTTTATGTTTAGGCTTTTAAAGCAGCTATAGTGTTTAATACTGGAGCTAATGAAAGGTAAGTCAGAGATTTTCACTTTTCCACTGAGTGTTTGTTCTAGGTCCAGCCAAGGGCTGCCTAAAGGGTTTGTTTTAATCCAACTTGTAACATATTGCAATCTATTGGCTAAAAAATAGTGATAGAAGTTTGGTAGTTCTAGACCACCATGGCATTTTAGCTTCTGTAAAGTCTTCAGACTTATTCTTGATGTTTTATTTTTCCATAAAAATTTTGAAATGTTTGAGTCTAATGACTTAAACCAAGCAGCAGGAGGTTTATTAGGGATTAATGAAAACAAATAATTGATTTTAGGTAGAATCAGCATTTTTACAGTAGCAACTCTCCCAATAAGAGATATAGGTAGAGAATTCCATCGTGTGAGATCGTCCTCTATTGTTTTTAGTAGAGGAGTATGATTCAATCGTATCAGGTCTGATAGCTTGGGGGAAAAATGTATACCTAAATATTTAATGTTGCCCGACTGTAGTGAAGTAGTGCTCTGAAATGTACAATTCAGAGGTAGAACTGTTGATTTACTCCAGTTAATGGAATAATCTGATACAGATGAGAACTTATCTATGAGTGTGATTGTCTTTAGCAGAGAAGTTTGTGAGTCCCTAAGGAAAAGTAATACATCATCAGCATAAAGGCTTATCTTATGGTCTGTATTTTCTGTTTGAATTCCTTTAATATCTATACTTTGTCGTATTTTTGCTGCTAGTGGTTCAATAAAAAATACAAAAAGTGGGGGAGAGAGCGGGCAGCCCTGTCTGGTGCCTCTCTGCAGACTAAAGCTTTGTGAAATAAGATCATTTGTCCTAACCCGTGCATTGGGAGAGCTATATAATGTTTCAATCCAGTTTATGAAGGATGGACCAAATCCAAATTTATTTAGAACTGCTAACAGAAATTTCCAATTTACCCGGTCGAATGCTTTCTCTGCATCTAAAGAGACAACTATGGTTTCTAATTTGTTAATGGAACAGTAATCTATTACATTTATTAGTCGACGTGTGTTATCGGCTGAGTGCCGGCCTTTGATAAAACCTGTTTGGTCCGAATGTATAATGGATGGAGTGATTTTTTCTAACCTCCTTGCAAGAACTTTGCAAATTATTTTAAGGTCTACATTTATAAGCGAAATTGGGCGATAGCTGGATGGGAGTGTTGGATCTTTGCCTGGTTTAAGAAGCAAGGTAATGTTGGCAGAGTTCATGTTTGGAGATATTATGCGGTCCTTCTTGATTTGAGTGACCATTCTAAAAAAAATGGGTTCTAACACAGACCAGAATTCTTTATATAACTCTGCAGGAAAGCCATCTGGACCTGGAGCTTTATTATTTGGGAGATCCTGTATTGCTTTAAAGAATTCGGAAGATGAAAAAGGTGAATCAAGAGTCATAACCTGTTCCTCATCTAGTTTAGGTAGATTTATATTTTTCAAAAATTCTTCAATGTCAGCATCAGATGGATTCATCTGTGATGAGTATAATGCCTCATAAAAGTCTTTAAAATTGTTATTAATTTCTTGTGGGTCATGAGTAATGTTACCAACAGAGTCTTTAATTGAAGAAATAGCTGTTTTTTCTTTATTTAGTTTTAATTGGTTTGCCAGGAATTTTCCAGATTTATTTCCATGCTCGAAGTTTTCCAAACGCAGCCTCTGCAACATAAATTGTGTCTTTTTATCAATGATTTCATTTAGTTCCAATCTTAATTTCCGCAGGGTGTTAATTATATGTTCTTGTGGTGAAGCAGCATAGGCTGTTTCTAATGATTTTATTTTCTGTTCCAATTCTGACACACGAGTTTTTTCTTTAATTTTCTTATGTGCGCAGTAAGATATTATTTTACCCCGCATTACTGCCTTCCCTGCTTCCCAAAGAACACATGGCGATATTCCAGGCAGGTCATTATGTTCTAAATATATAGCCCACTCTTTTTTGAAGTAATTAATGAAATCTTGTTCGTTAAGTAATGATGTATTAAATCTCCAGTTCCTAGCTGGTGGTATAACTCTTTTCCGTGTCAAAGACATAGACACCGGTGCGTGATCGCTAATAATGATAGGGTGAATTTGAGTGTCTGTGATTTCCCTCAACATAGAGCTGCTAACTAAAAAGTAATCTAAGCGAGAGTGAGATTTATGTACGTGTGAGAAAAAACTATACTCTCTCAGAGTGGGGTGATGTGAACGCCAAGCATCGCATAGACCAAAATCCTTCATGTACTGTTTAAGAATGTCTGCAGACTGCCAGTTCCTTTGACTCACTGCTGTACTGAGCCTGTCAATCTCTTCATTAAGTACCAAGTTGAAGTCTCCTCCTATCACCAGTGTGGTGTCAGAGTGATCAGAAAGTGAAGTGAAAAAGGTATGAAAGAAGGAGGGGTCATCAACATTTGGCGCATATATACTAGCAATGCAAAAATTAATATTTTGAATAGATAAATTAAGTATTATAAATCTGCCTTCTGGGTCTGATATAGTGTTTCTGATGGTGAAGTTTAACTTTTTGTTAATCAATATAGCTACACCTCTTTGTTTGGAGTTATAACAGGCTGAGTATGTGTGAGGAAACTGTGGAAAGGAGAATGTTTGCGCAGATGTTTTAGATACATGTATCTCCTGTAGAAACACAATGTCAGCCTTTAAATCATTTAACCGATGGGCAATTTTTACCCTCTTTTCCCCCGAACCAGCTCCACGTACATTCCATGAGACAAACCTCAGCATGCTCATATTTGAGTTACCTGGGAAAGTCACGTGTGCTCACTAACGGTGTGTGTGTGTGTGTGTGTGTGTGCTCTCGCATGTAACCTGTATGACTGTGTGCTCGTGTGGTAAACATGTTGGGTGCAAAAACAAACAAACAAACAAACAAACAAAAAACAATAACAAAAAAAAAAAACAACGAGTGCTTAACATGGTAACAGTCTGAATGAGTTTTAAATACATTTGTTAAGTAATGTAAGTCTAGTCCGCTGAAAGCCAGTAATGTAATATTGAAATATTGAAATGTTAGCATAATTTAAATGTAACAAAATTAAAGGCTATTATTTTAATAAACATTTGCAGTAAATAATCTCAAAATAACAACAAATATAAAATAGAAAAACAGTAAAACATATGTAATACATACTTTTTATATGACCAAAATTTATTAGACTGAAACGTGACTAAAATTAATAATATCCGATAGACTAAAATGTAACTTAAACTATTATACATTTCAGTCAAAAGACTAAGACTAAACTGAATCAAAATCACCCGTAAAAATGAACACTGTAATATACTCTTGTATTTTGCTTTATGTAGTTGCCTGCATTTACGGAGGGGAATAATCCTTTGATTAAATATAATTTTATTAAAAATCCAAGTGTTATTGCAATTTAAATTAAACAGACAAATAATGTAAAGGGTCTGATTTTTTTTTTTATATATATATATTTGTCCTCTTGTATTTATTTTAAGGGCCATACATGTGAGGGGGTTCCAGACCTGTGTGGATGTAAAATGATTTTTTTTAAATTAATTTAAAAGCTGTCTGAGTACCTTGTGCCCACCTGACAAGATGTGGACATCCTACTGTCTGTCCACAAAACTCTGAGCCTGCTAGTGAGTTTAGCCATAACTCCCTTATTCTGTCACTTATGAGTAAAAAGAAACCTTTAAGTGTAACAGAAAGTGATTTGATTTATATCATGATACATATTGATATCCGCTGATATGGAAAACTATACCGTGATAACATTTTTTTCGCCCAGCCCTACATGAGGTGTTGAAGCCACCGTGGCAGCCTTGGCTGGCTTAGGAAGTGGTGCAAGGTCAGTTTCTCCAACGCAATACAACTCACCTAAATGCATGCCCTGTTTTAGCATTATGCCCTTCCTAGTAGGATTTAACAGATGAGCCACTGTGACACCATTCTTGACACTTGTCACTGCATGTGCAATTACTACACTAATGGACTCAGGTGCATTTGGCTCCAAATATCCCTCGAAATTTAATGAGGTGAGGTCGGCTGTGTTGGGAGGGCACACATTTACTGGCACCAGTGTTCCACAAAGGGGGGAATGGTCTAAGTACTGGCCAGGCAAACATTACAGCACTCTGGAACCAATTCTGCGCTCCGCAGAAGGTGCACGGAGGTGTCCTTTAACTGTAGCATACCTGCGTCCAGATCCAGCCGGTTATGTTTTCTCAATAGGAAGTCCAAACCAAGGAGGACTGCTTGAGTGGACTTCCTGAGAACATGAAACTCATGTTGCCACATAACTGATCCCAACCTAAAAGTCACTGTCATAGTGCCAAGTGTGTCCAGCATTTGTCCATTTACAGCATGTGAGTTTATATAGGTTTTGGTTATCGGCCGACTGCGCAGGGCTGGAACTGACATACGAAAATCTGCACTAATAAGTGAAACAGTAGCACCTGAATGTACAAACATTGACACTTTGGTGCCTTCCATCACACCTCTGACATATGAAGAAGGATTCTCATTGCTCACCTCACAGCTGTCAATTTTAGCTTTATATATGGGAACTTCTTGGGGGAGATCGCCCCTTGATGATGAAGCTGATCTCCGTGCCTTATCATCAGCTACAGCCCGTTTCCCTGCTGAGTGGTGCTGTGTCCAGGCTGTGGTGAAAGGAAACGCACACTAATCCTTCGCTGTTCCTCCTCGCGGCGTGGACGCCATCCTGGGCTTGGGCTTCATGGTCCTGCTGTTTTATAGAATGGGGGGTGGCCTGGATCATTTTGTTCATACTGCATGTAGCTTTTTCTATGTGAGGGTGTACGATCAGGAGAACGACCTCTCTGAGCTTCCTTATGTCCATTAGACTGGCATTCAAGTTCACCACATGTACAGTCGCAGAGGGTACTAGAAGGTGAGTAAAAACCACGCCCCCTTTTTTCTTCTACCCATGTTGCAGCCCATAGCCTCCTATTCTCCTTATGCATCTCTTTTATTTCCATTCTTATTGCATACATTTCCTCAGTAAGTATGTCAACAGCTTTCCTTAGACCCACGTCCTCTGACACTGACTGTACAGCTGCCTTCTCTCCAAGAAAAAAACTGTTGGGGTGCGTACTCACACTGTCTGCTTTGAGAGTTTCTCTGGCATTTTCACAGCGTCCCGCTAATATCAGAGCTTCCTCTAAGTCAGTAGCCCCCTGCTCATAGCATTTAGCTCTTAAACATGGGTCTAGTCCTGCCAGAAAGCGAAAAAACTTTTCCTCTCTTTGTGCCACTTTCCCACTCTCCGGGAATGCCTTTTTAACCAGCCTGCTAACGTCCGCAGCATACACTTCCAGACTTTCTTGGGGCGCACGCAGACGGGCAGCAAGGTTGGCTTTAAACCTGTCCATAAACTGTTTCTGTCCAAACGTGTCATTAATCCGTTCTCTGACAGCGGCATATCTGACTGCACCGCTGCTGGAAGGCTGTCCCACAACAGAAAGCGAGTAGGCAGAATTCTCACCAGTTCACCTTCATACTCGCTGCCGCCTCCAGTGAGAGCCTTGACTGCCACTTCAAGCTGCCGTGCCCAGCTTAGAAAACTTTGGCTGCCGTCTCCGGTGAACAGGGCAGGCAGATCAATCCTCACGCCCCCGCCAGGCACGCGGTCGCTAGGTCTCTCTGAGCTATACTTAAACATGCCATCTTCCTCCAGCCACATGCTGAGCGATTTTCTCGTGCAAGCTAAGTTGCTAACTATACTGGGTAAGCTAAACTACAAAAAAAACCCACTAAAACGAGGCTGCACACTTTTGTATCGTGTCCAAATGAATAACAAACACCGCTGCCACCAGTGTAACCGAGCTTATCAGGGTTCGCCTAATACTTATAATTAATAAAATAAATTGCACACAGAAACAGGAATGAGGGAAAATAGCAGCCACACTTTAATTTGCTCTTCTTCTCTCCTTTATTTGTCTGCCCTATGGCAGGACATTCAGTGTACATACACATTCCATAACTCAATATTCCTTAAAAAGTCTGTTAAACTATTGTTGCAGAATAACCTAGAGGTTTAATTGAATAACACTAATTCTAACAATACTTACCTTTACCTAATAATCCATTAGGCCTAGAAGGAGGAAACAATTAGTTATAAAATACCTACAAATAGATTAAAACAATAAAATAATACTTACCGTAGAACTGCATAAATACATCTAAAATAAAGAACACCGGTGAATAGTGTGGAGAAATAATAGTAATTAATAGAATATTAAATATACAAAAAGAAGTGAATACTTACCATTTTCATTGGTGACCAAGGTTACTGAAGGTTGTTTGAATTTTGGAGAACGAGTAACTGTGAATTTATTTATTTATTTATTTTTTGTTACAGTGTTTTATTTAACTACTGGCATTGATTCTCTGACATTATAATACACTTTATTGCTGCACAAATTCTGGTCTCATTTCTTCCATGTGTATTGCTCCCTGAGCGAACCTAACTGGTCCTATGTTATCCTTATTGTCTTATCAACACTCATTGTGGTTGTTGTAATTGGGTATAATCTGGTCCTACACTTGTCATTGTGACCTGTGACTAGAATTGCAGTACTTACTGTAAGCTATAATGAAGGAAAATTCTTTTAGCTAGCTAAACTAGTTAGCTACAAGCTGGATGTAGTGGATAGCCAGAATTTAGTACAATACTTTGTGTTGGTAGTTTAAAGCAGTTTTTTAAAGCTGGTCTGTGCCCTACAATTATGTGTTTTCCACAAGATCCAACTGATTAGCTAATAACAATCCTTTACTGAGTTTATCTGTTAAAATCTCTTAGCCCCCTGTGGAGCCTAAATTAATCATTATGTATATTTAGCAGTGTGTTAAACACATCATACCACCACTTACTTAATTAACTGCATTTTAAGCAGAGAAAGCTGTAGAATATGCAGAACATTGGAAATATGCAGTAGATTATGCAGGAACAGGGTTGAGAAACACTGATCTAACCTGACTTCTGTTCATTTGTAGTTCACAGTAAGACCCTAGTAAGACCGTATTTCCTGAGAAAATAGAGGGATTCCAGGCAAATTCAATTTTTTTTGTTTTTCTTTTCTTCTTTTTTTACTGTAATTGTAATGTTTTAAGCATGTACAGCAACTTAGTGTGACAATGTTTAAGCAAGTTTGAGAAAGGTATAAAGAGAAAGAGAATGTTGCAAAAGTAGTTTCTTTTAATAGGTGAGTTGAGAATGTTGCAAAATTAACACACTTTATTAGTTCATTTATTATTTAGAGGGGTAGAAGAGATGATTGGGTTAAAATGAAATCCATTGTTGATATACTGTTTTGCATACTTTATTGAGGAATGGATTTACTGATGGAATATTTGTGGTCCTTCAGTAAAAGCTCATGATACTAACAGACTAGGAAGGTTTGGGATATCTAACCTTTATATTAACCTCTGCCAAAAATCTCTATGAAAAGTAAAGTTACTTTCTTTTAATAAAAGATCACCATCATAAGCAGTACTTTTAGTGGAAAAAATAAAAAGCACAGGACCCAACGCTACAGAGTTTTTTTAAAGAGTGAAGTAAATGTAAATATACAAATATACAACAGAATTGACATGCCAATACATAATAATAATAGTAATAATAATAATAATAATAATAGCCACATCTGTTATATTGTGGCGTCTGTGTGTGTGTGTGTGTGTGTGTGCCAGCTGTTAGTGTGCCTGTGGGGGCGGGTTATGTTAATCCGGGGCCAGTGTGGCATTATGGGGGCATGTTTTGGGTGGGTTAAGGGGACCTACCATCTTCGTGTTGGATAGCTGGGTTGGTGGCCTCAGGGCTGTTTGAGCTGTGTGAGCAGTTGGGTTTCGCTCTCCTAGCCTTGTTAAAGGCTATAAGTGAGTAGCAAGCCAGTTAATAAAGAGCTGTTGAGTACTTGCAATGAGTCTCACGAGTCCTCCTTCCTCTTCCACGCCACATTTGGCGTCAGAAGCGGCCCTGCTGGATGATATGGAGATGCTGGCAGGGGAAATCGAACGGCTGAAGAGGTTATCGGCGGACCAGCGGACGAGGGGCAAGACTCACCAGCGGAGTGGGCCCAGACCTGACGGCACCAGCAGGCTGTCCGAAGGTCGAGCCCGCGGAACGGATGGCGCGAGGACGGCGGCGCCAGCTCCCAGAGTGGACGGCGCGATGACGTCAGCGCCGGCTCGCGGAGCGGATGGCGTGGAATCGGTGGCGCCGGCTCCCAGAGTGGACGGCGCGCTGACGGCGAGCTTGACGGCTCATCCCCGCCTGTCATTCTATGACGGCAGCGCTGACTGGACGGCTTTCGAAGCCCAGCTGGAGATCGTGGCGGGCCGTGCGGGCTGGACGGATGCTGAGACGGCGGCCAACCTCTGTCTGGCGCTGCAGGGAGACGCACTGAGAGTGCTGATCGAGCTCCCCGCGGAGTGCCGCTGCGAGCTGTCTGACTTGACGCGGGCGCTGAGAACCCGTTTCAGCCGTCAACCTTCCGAGGCGGCCGCCAAAATGCTAGTGGCGGACCGGCGCCGGCAGCGGGGAGAGACTTTGGGCGTGCTGGCGTCTGAGATGGTTCTGCTAACCCGCCAAGCGTATCCGGCATTTCCGCGAGCGGCTCAGAGAAGTCTCGCGCTGGATAATTTCCTGCGCGCCCTAGAGCCAGGCGAGCTGCGCAAACATGTGAGACTGGCCGACCCACAGACCCTGGAGGCCGCGGTGGAGGTGGCTGAGCGGGCCGAACTCATCCTGTCCTGCCATCCGGAACCGTGGGGGGCGTCGCCCGGAGCCCATGATCCACCGAGATGGAGGCGGAGCCGGCCTGAGGCGCAACTGGAGTGCTGGCATTGCGGGAGGCGTGGCCACAAGCGAGCGCAGTGCGGCCGGTCGGGAAACGGAGCCGGGACCACCAAGTGAGGGTTACGGTGGCCCCAGGGATTCTAGGCTTACCCTCGGAACCTGATCACGGAGCTGTCGGACCCGCCGGCTATTTTCTGAAGTGCACGCTGAATGGAGTGATGGTGGACGCGCTGGTGGACACGGGCTCGTCAGTCTCGCTGATAAAGCCTGAGCTCGCGAGGGATGTGGCAGGCGAGTTTGGGGTGGACTGCAGCCGGCGCATCGCTCTCTCTTCGGCCACCGGAGATCCTATCGCTCTCCTGGGATTAACGGAGCTGACTGTTGATGTTGGCAAGGGCCCCTTTCAGCAGGAGTTCTGGGTTGGGCACATCAACGATCCGTGCATTCTGGGCAAGGACCTGCTCGCACGCGTTGGAGCCGTCATTGATTGTGCACGGGGCTCGGTTCTGGTGACTGGACTCCCCGTAGAGGAACATGACGAGTGCGGGGTAAGTGAGCCGTTGGGGGGGGATGCGTGTGATTCGGTGCACGTTATGTTCGAGGGTCCGTTAGATGAGGGATTAATTATCGATCCGATTGAAGAGATGCTGGAGCGCAGTTGTGTGGGCTTATCAGAGCCCCAACAACTGCGCTTACGCGACCTGATTGAGCGTTTTCGCGCTAGCTTCGCTGTGTCTGAGCGCGAGTGTACTAGGACTAGCCTCGCGTTTCATTCTATAAACACAGGCGACGCCCAGCCCATCAGGCTGAGACCGCACCGTCTGGCATTTGCGAAACGCGTGGCGGCTGAGCAGTTAGTCCGTGATATGGCGAGTGCGGGCGTTATTGAGCCTTCGAGCAGCCCGTGGTCGGCCCCGGTGGTCCTTGCAAAAAAGAAGGACGGGAACTGGCGTTTATGCGTTGATTATCGCCGACTTAACGCCGTCACGAAGCTCGACTCTTATCCGCTTCCCAGGATCGACGATACGCTAGATCAGCTATCGGGCTCAGCCTGGTTCAGCTCGCTAGATTTGAGGAGCGGGTATTGGCAGGTGCCCCTAGCTGAAGGGGATAGGGAAAAAAACGCTTTCTCGCTTGGCTCGGCTCTATGGCATTTCACGGTGCTCCCGTTTGGGTTGTGTAACTCGCCGGCTACTTTCGAGCGTCTTATGGAGCGCGTGTTAAGCGGGATCCCGCGTTCGTGCTGCGTTGTTTACCTGGATGACGTCATGGCGCACGGGACCGACTTCGACTCCGCGCTCTCACACCTCGAGGTGGTGCTCGGCGCGATTCAGGCGGCTAACCTGAAGCTCAACCCGGCGAAGTGTAACTTGCTGAGGCAGCGCGTGAATTTTCTGGGCCATGTAGTGAGCGGTGCTGGTGTGGAAACCGACCCTAAAAAGACGGAGGCTGTCCGTGACTGGCCTGTCCCACGTAACGCGAAAATGGTTCGTAGTTTTGTGGGGCTCGCGTCGTATTACAGGCGGTTTATCAGGGGGTTCGCGGACGTGGCGGCGCCGCTTCACAATTTAACTAGACCGGGTGTGACATTCCGTTGGTCTGACGAGGCGGAGCGAGCGTTCGAGGAGCTAAAAAGCCGTCTATGCAATGCTCCAGTTCTGGCGTATCCGAATATGTCGGAGAGTTTCGTTGTGGATACTGATGCGAGCGACCGTGGCCTCGGAGCGGTTATATCACAGGTTCAGGATGGCTCAGAGCGCGTAATAGCATACTATAGTCGCCGCCTAGACAAGGCGGAGCGTAACTATTGCGTGACGCGCCGGGAGCTACTCGCGGTGGTCGAGGGCCTTAAGCATTTCCGACCGTATGTGTATGGGGTCCCGTTTCTGCTGCGCACCGACCACGCCTCGCTTCAGTGGCTCATGCGTTTCCGCGAGCCCGAGGGCCAGCTCGCGCGCTGGATATCTACACTCCAGGAGTTTAGCTTCGAGGTTGTGCACCGACCGGGCCGTAGCCATGGTAACGCGGACGCTTTGTCGCGCCGGCCGTGTGTGGCCATGGACTGTAAGCATTGCGCTCGTGCAGAGGAGAAATCCGCTGAGACTGCTCATTGCGCTGCAGTCTCAGCGGATGTGACCGGCGGTGTAGTGGTGGCCCAGGTGTCCGTGGAACAGATCCGAGATGCGCAACGGGCGGATCGCGACTTAATGTGGGCCGTACACGCGCTCGAGGCGAATGTCACGCCGTCGTGGGAGGAGGTGGTGCCGTTGGGTCCGGTCGCTAAAGCGCTGCGCTCCAACTGGGCTAGCTTTAGCTTATCCGATGGCGTGCTGTGTCATACCTGGGAGGATCCTGCGAATGGGCGGCGCGTGTTTCAGGTGGTGATACCGTGGGCGCTTAGGGATTCGGTCCTACGGGGAGTCCATGGGTCGCCTGGGGCTGGGCACTTTGGCGTTACCAAAACCCTGAAGCGCCTGAGACAACGTTTCTATTGGCCTGGGTGCAGGGCTGATGTGGAGCTCTTTGTGCACTGCTGTGAC
Organism: Astyanax mexicanus; assembly: GCF_023375975.1. NCBI lineage: Eukaryota > Metazoa > Chordata > Actinopteri > Characiformes > Acestrorhamphidae > Astyanax > Astyanax mexicanus. Next base: position 34,594,236 of record NC_064424.1, on the reverse strand, counting down.
GTGTGCGCCGCCAAGAAAGGCCCCGCGAGGGCGCCCCGCGCCCCACTTCACCCCTATCAGTGCGGCGGCCCGATGGAGCGGGTGGCCGTGGATGTGTTGGGCCCCTTCCCGGTGACGGACTCTGGGAACCGCTACGTCTTAGTGGCGATGGACTATTTTACAAAGTGGCCGGAGGCCTACGCGGTGCCGGACCAGGGGGCGGTCACTACCGCGGATGTCCTGGTGCGGGAGTTCTTCTGCCGATTCGGGGTTCCGGAGGAGCTGCAAAGCGACCAGGGGAGGAACTTCGAGTCGGAGGTCATGGCGGAGGTCTGCCGCATCTTGGGCATCCATAAAACCAGGACGACGCCCCTTCATCCGCAGAGTGACGGGCTGGTGGAGCGTTTCAATCGCACGCTGGCAGCGCAGTTGGCCATGGTGTCGAGCAAAGGCCAGCGTGACTGGGACAAACATCTGCCGGTCGTGCTGCTGGCCTGCCGCTCGGCCGTGCAGGAGACGACTGGATTCACGCCGGCTCTGCTTATGTTTGGTCGCGAGCTGAGGACGCCGGTGGCTCTGGCTTTCGGGGCGCCTCCTGAGGGGGGCGAGCACGCTACGGACGCGCCCACTTTCGTTTTGCGTCTTCTGTCCTCACTGGATTTAGCGCACGGGCTCGCGCTCTCGAACCAGTCTGCTGCCGGTCGGAAGCAGAAACGCGCGTATGATACGCGCTGCTTTGGGGAGCCTTTATCGGTGGGGCGAGGGTTTGGCTGTACAACCCTCAGCGTAGGAAGGGACTGTGCCCGAAGCTTCAGTCGGCATGGGTGGGTCCGTGCGTGGTGCTGTCCAGGCTTGGGGAGGTGGTGTACAGGATCCGGTGGGGCAGGCGCAGAATGATAGTGCACCGCGATCGGTTGGCCCCTTACCGTCCTAAACTGCTGGACACGGTGGGCGGCGGGGCGGGGCCTATCGAACCTGATCCCGAACCTGGCCCGGACTCTGGCTCTGCGGAGCCGCTGGCGGGTGGCGCTTTGCCCGGACACTCAAGGCAGCCACGGGTGAGAAGGCCGCCCGCCCACCTGGAGGACTTTGTGTGTGATTGATTGTGAAAAAAAAAAAAAAAACATGTTTTGTTGTTCATGGGGTTTATTGTTGGGTTTGTGGGGTCGCCGGGATGGCTGACCCTTAAGGGGGGGGCTGTGTGGCGTCTGTGTGTGTGTGTGTGTGTGTGTGTGCCAGCTGTTAGTGTGCCTGTGGGGGCGGGTTATGTTAATCCGGGGCCAGTGGGGCATTATGGGGGCATGTTTTGGGTGGGTTAAGGGGACCTACCATCTTCGTGTTGGATAGCTGGGTTGGTGGCCTCATGGCTGTTTGAGCTGTGTTAGCAGTTGGGTTTCGCTCTCCTAGCCTTGTTAAAGGCTATAAGTGAGTAGCAAGCCAGTTAATAAAGAGCTGTTGAGTACTTGCAATGAGTCTCACGAGTCCTCCTTCCTCTTCCACGCCACAATTAGGTGATAACTCATCAGTTTTTGTCATATATGTATATGATTCAGACATTGCACACATAATTTGTTTTAACAACAGTAAATACAATGTGGAGTAACATGTTTAGGTTGTAAAGTGACCTTTACTTGGATGTTACTAATGATAAACAGAAGTACTGAAAAAAGGTTCATTTGTGATTAAAAACAATTCCACAAATGCTGTTCTAAGACACTATAGGGTGGGCTTTGATTCATATTAGCAAATGTGCCCCCCCCCCTATCAAACCCGCTCCTACGCCCTTGATTATATATAACTGCTCCACCATAATTTATTTCATTTATTTTATGTAGATGTTTTTGTTCGATTCAAAAACTCAGTTTATTTCATGTTCTTTATATTTATTCACAAAATCAGAAAACATTACTTTATAATAAGGTATTGTATTTCTAATTCTGCTTTTTTTTCTCATGAGAGAGGCAGACGACCGTCAGGCAGCGCGGCCGCATTTCCTACCAGCGCGACCGGTTTAAGGGGGCGAAGGTGGCAAGCGAGCTACTTTCCCTGGCCACAGACGGTCCTCAGCTTGTTTGGACACACCTTCTCATTCAATGCGTTTTCATGAATATTTACATTGTAGATTCTCACTGAAGGCATCAAAACTATGAATGAACATGTGGAGTTTTATGTACTTAACAAAAAAGGTAAAAAACTGGAGGTGTGGTTGGGGTCGTTGTCTTGTTGAAAAATAAATGATCGTCCAACTAAACGCAGAGCAGATGGAATGGCATGTCGCTGCAGGATGCTGTGGTACTCATGCTGGTTCAGTGTGTCACCAGCTAAACACCCCCACACCATCACAGCTCCTCCTCCACCATGCTTCAGAGTGGGAACCAGGCATGTGGAAATCATCTGTTCACCTTTTCTGCGTCTCACAAAGACACAGCGGTTGAAACCAAAAATCTCAAATTTGGACTCATCAGACCAAAGCACAGATTTCCACTAATTTCCATTTCCACTATTGTCCATTCCTTGTGTTTCTTGGCCCAAACAAATCTCTTCTGCTTGTTGCCTCTCCTTAGCAGTGGTTTCCTATCAGCTATTTGATCTTGAAGGCCTGATTTGCGCTTCTCTTCTTAACAGTTGTTCTAGAGATGGGTCAGCTGCTAGAACTCTGTGTGGCATTCAGCTTGTCTCTGATCTGAGCTGCTGTTAACTTGCGATTTCTGAGGCTGGTGACTCGGATGAACTTGTTCTGAGAAGCAGAGTTGACTCTTGGTCTTCCTTTCCTGGGTCGGTCCTCATGTGTGCCAGTTTCGTTGTAGCGCTTGATGTTTTTGCGACTCCACTTGGAGACACATTTAATTTTCTGGACTGACTAACCTTCATTTCTTAAAGTAATAATGGCCACTCGTTTTTCTTTAGTTAGCTGATTTGTTCTTGCCACAATATGAATTTTAACAGTTGTCCAATAGGGCTGTCGGCTGTGTAGTGACCTGACTTCTGCATGGTCCAAACCCCACTGATAAAGAAATTCCACCAATTAACCCTGATAAGACACCTCTTGAAGCTCATTGAGAGAATGCCAAAGCAGTAATCAGAGCAAAGGGGGGCTATTTTGAAGAAACTAGAATATAAAACATGTTTTCATTTATTTCACCTTTTTTGTTAAGTATATAACTCCAATGTGTTCATTCATAGTTTTGATTCTTCAGTGAGAATCTACAATGTAAATAGTCATGAAAATAAAGAAAATGCATTGAATAAGAAGGTGTGTCCAAACGTATAGTATAGTATAGTATAGTATAGTATAGTATATAGTATAAAATATTATATTACATGTGTTATATATTGTCTAAGATTTTAATCAGAACAAAATGTAGCTTTTTTCAACCAAATCATGTTTTACATTTCTGTTGGTTATCCCGTAATTTATTTATTAAAATCTGCACTTAAAGCCATATTATTAAACATAATATAAGTCCTACCTTAAATTTGATTGTAATCAAATATACAATATACAAATTGGCTTGTGCCATGACAAAGAATACATTTTATTCTCTCTAATGTGTGGATCAGTATAGTGATTTGATTATTTAAAAGTTACTACAGCTCATATCAAGACGCTAAATGTGTATGTGCTTGCGCTGTGTGCTGCGCATGCAGGTGGAGTTGAATGATCACAGAGTGTCTGATTGTGAATGAAACTCTGCCTGACTGCGAACTGCAATTTGCACTCATTTTCTGCAATTGCATTTCTTTGAAACGCTAAATAGCCATGTTGTGATTCTTGTTTCTGTTCTGCAGAAAGGAAATATCTTCCTCTGTGATTATAAACGCCTGAGCGGATTTAAGGGAAATAAGATTGATGGGAAACAGCAGTATCTGGCTGCTCCACTCTGCCTGCTCTACAGCACCCCTGAGAAAACTCTCAAACCCATCGCTATACAGGTACGTATCTGCTTGTTAATTCGGGAATCAGCGTGAGCTAAAGAGAGCTGTTTGGTGAGTGTACGGATAAAATAGTATGGTATTAAGATTGTGGGTAAAATATTTTAATGAACTATGTAGTAGAGCTTGAAAGGGAGGGGAGTCTGTGATGGCTGAATTCACTGCTGAGTATTCCAGAGGTGTTGTGAGCCTAATTCAGTGAAACAATGACAACAGGAGGTCTACCTGATGACCCCTGTGAAGAGCTTGTGAATGATGAGTGTATTTGTGGAGAGAAAGTTATATGTTCCTATTTGTGTTAAATGTTACTGATCAGATCATAAATAGCCACAGCATTTTAGCCGTTAGGTGTCAGGTTTTCAAGTTTACGTTAAATGTTGCCAATTGAATCATAAAAGGCCACAGCAACGTAGCTGTTAAGTGTTAGATCTTCACGTTTGGGGTAAATGATGCTAATCGGATCATAAACAACTACAGTGAATTAGAGCTTAAATTGTCTGCCGACCCGAAATCGGGTTTGGGCCGAGATTTACCACCACATTCCTTGGGCCGGGTCGGGTCGGGCTCCAGAAAATAGTCTGAGATGAAGGCATCTGTTTTTTTTTATTATATTTTATTATTAAATAAAGCTCTGGTGTGATAATCACAATGTTGCTAAGTAACCAATTATTCTATTATATATTATATATTCTATTATTATATTATTATTAACACTCGCGGTCCGCGGTGTTAGTTGTAAGCGCTCGCTAGCCGCAAAATATGACAGAAAACACAGAGGGAGCTGCAGAGTTAGGATTAGAATATGAGCACGAGGAGATAAAAGAGAAACAGGAGATACAGTATGTGAGAACCTTTACCTGTGAGTAGCTCACACACCAGAACACGCAAATCTCTCTCTTTCTCTCTCTCTCTCTCTCTCTCTCTCTCTTTCTTGCATGTGAACTATTCCGTGTTTGACTTACAGCACTGTGTGTAGCCGTTCTAAAAATAATCATTTTAATTAAATATTAGTTGTATGCTTCTATGTTACAGTGTTAATTAACGTAATTCTGTTCATATTTTGCTCATTCAAACAGCCTGAAAACAGCCAGTTTATGGGGCGGGTCGGGTTGGGCTCATAATGACAGTTTATGGTTCGGGTTGGGTCGGGCTTGGGCAGAACGGCTCGGGCTCGGGCTGGGACGGGTCTGATTTTTTGGGGGCGATCTAACCTCTACAGTGAATTAGCTGTTAGGCTTTGGACCTTTACGTTTGGTTAAATGTTGCTGATCAGATCATAAACGGCCACAGTAACCTAGCTGTTAGGTGGAATGTTACTAGTGTCATGTAGTTAAAGATGAGTGACTGGGAGAGTTGAGTACAAGGTAAGGGAATAGGATGGGCCCTAATGTATATATAACCCCAGTTGCTGGGTGCAGGATTTGTCATTTTCCTGTATTGTGTTACTATAGTTATTAACAGAAATTAAACACTTTATAGATCAGTTTAGAAACATGTCTGGTTATCCACAGTTACAGCAGAAGCCGAATAGAAACAACCCCATCTTCCTGCCCACTGACTCCGACTGGGATTGGCTCTTGGCAAAGATCTTTGTGAGGAATGCAGAATTCCACGAACATGAGCTCAACTTCCACCTGCTGCGTACTCACCTGCTGGCCGAGGTTTTCACCATCGCAACCCTCCGCAACCTGCCATCAGCTCACCCGCTGTACAAGGTGAGCATCTTTACAGTTTCTTTTTAGTTGCAGCATAGAAGCATGTCCAGCAGCCAATGATCTCTCACCAAGAGGTACACTATACAAGGTAGCATCAGAAAGCCTTTTATAGGGCTGCAGGGCAAAACCCAGTCTCTAACCAGACCACACCTGTATCATTTGCATTTTATCATTTACATCATACACATTTCATACATATCATTTCAGGTAGCGGAACTTACCATATCTAGCCAGCACAGGGTTGTCATTCTGATATCAAAAATCAGGAATGAATTCTTCTTGGACTACAATTAGCATTCAAGCTAACACCCTCCAGTCCTTACTGCTGAGTTCAGCTGCTAGCATTGGGCCGATGTTTTGAGCTCAATATCTAAAGACTGGGGTGAACTTTTGCAAATCACAAATCATATCACATACTTACCTTTGATGACTTTCTCACCTACCACAGCGTTCCAAGATACAGAAATTTTAACAGTTTGTCTAAACACCCTTCAGACTGGGCCATAATTTGCCCTGATAAATCACTTTTTCCACCGTTATCCAGGCTTAAAGTAGCTTCACACCTTTGTTAGAATCCGGAGAGCCTTGACATTTAAAATGAGGCATAAATAACTTAAGTGCACAAGAAGCTTATTAAAAAACACTGATTATATTCCCTAATGATAGCTTCAGCTTCCGTGCGCCGCCATATTTGTATTAATAATGTCATAGACATATACTGTATACACATAGACTCTCCATAGCATAGCAGCCGGCGCCAGGAGGCTTTTTACACATTCTTCATGATTTGGGCTCTTCATGCCACCAAACTGTATTTGAAATAAAGCAATTAAGATGCTAGTTTGCAGTCTTTCTTCCTAGTTTTTTTCTTAAACGAGTAAAAATTCTGCTTGATCAGGTGAGGATCTAATGATTAATTCGGCCAATGCAGAATATTTCACTTCTGTGCCTTTCTGTTCTGTCGCCATCAGTTGAATATGATGGCGGCGCGCAGAAGTGCAGTGGCTTTTAATGCTCCTAGCAAACACCCTGTTTTGAGCTGTTTTTACATCGGTTCTGAACCCAACTTTAAGCGCCCCACGCTATAGTTATAGCAGAGCCAAACTTTTGAGGATTAAGGACAGTTTGATCAGTAAAACAGCAACTATGGACAATAATATCCAAGCTACGCTGGGCAGACTACAGTTCCTCCACACTCCGGCATGGGGGAGTGCATCGCTGCAAACAAAGGACAGGAGGAGGCTGTGCGAGTGGCACCTGAAGAGTGGGAAAGGCGCTGGTGTGCTAGCCAGGCTAAAGGCTAATGCTAACTGACCCCAGTGAGGGACACGTACAGAGCCTTCCGCCGCCCCCACCTCGGGCTCTCCGACCACATCTCCATCATGCTGGCCCCTGCATACCCCCAAACCCAAACACCCCCATCCCCCCACCCGCTGTGACGCTCCAAACCCACACAGAAGACCATCACTGTGTGGCCCTGTCCTGCAGGACTGCTTCGGCTGCACAGACTGGCAGGTCTTCAGAGAGGCTGATGAGTGTGAGGGGGAGCTGGATCTGGAGGAATACACATCTGCTGTTCTCGGGTACATCCGCAAGTGCACGGAGGATGTGTATTCCTCCAGATCCAGCTCCCCCTCACACATCTGCTGTTCTCGGGTACATCCGCAAGTGCACGGAGGATGTCACTACCACCAAGGCTGTGACTTGCTACCAGAACCAGAAGCCCTGGCTGAACGCAGAGGTGTTTATGCTCAGAAAATCCAGGGACATTTATCCTCCCAGGATCCAAAGAGCATGTGGAAGGGCATCAAGTGCATTACGGACTAAAAAATCCAAGGTTGCACAAAGCTCCAAAGACCTATCCCTGACTGAGGCTCTCAACAAGTTCTACGCCCACTTTCAGAATCCTGACACCCCCCCAGCACCAGACTCACACACTCATCTGGAGAGGAGCCGATAGTCACAAACTGCTTTGAAAGACTGGTTCAGACCCACATCAAGGCAACCATCAATGTCACTGTGGATCCACACCAGTACGCATACAGGAAGAATTGATCCACAGAAGATGCCATTTCCTCCATGGTCCACACTGCCCTCACCCACCTGGAGCAGAAGGATTCCTCACTTGGAATGAGCTCTTCCCTGTGCAACTGGGTCCTAGACTTCCTGACCAACAGGCTGCATTCTGTGAGGATTCACACCATCTCTTCCCCCACCTTAATCCTCAGCACTGGCTCCCCTCAGGGCTGTGTATTGAGTCCCCTCCTGTTCACACTGCTCACATATGACTGCTCACCTTTCCATCCAGGCTGTCATATTGTAAAGTTTGTGGACGACACAGCAGTGGTTGGCTGCATCACGAACAGAGATTAGAGATGGGACCGATCCGATACAATATCAGTATCGGGGCCGATATTGACGTAATTCGATGAATCTGATATCAGGAGAATGCGGCCGATCCATATTCCAGTCCACAGCTTGGGCTGGACAATAAACCTGCCGTAATGTTAAAATAAAACGCTTCACTGATCTGTTATTCAGTTTAACAGTTCACCCTGAACCCTGAGTAAACTTCAGCTGTTTGTCTACAAAAAAAATCAATTATCTGGAGAGTTTTAACTTTGGAAACGCTGTACAGCAGAACGGTACACGTAAAGTCAGCCTCCGAGAGGTAAACAGATTAACACCAGCAGTCTGTTAGCCTAGCTAGCACTGAACTGACAGCAGCTGCATTCCGGTGTTGTAAAGGTATTAACTACAGACTGGAGTAAACTATATTCATAATCCACATATCCTATAAAACTACAGGATCTACAAACACTAACCAACACAAACACACCCATCTGTCATTAATTTAGTTTGGAAATACAGTTAGCATCGCCAGTTAGCCGTTAGCCATCTCTATTAAGATCTGCAGTCTGTTAGCCTAGCTAGCATATGCATTCCGGCATTGTGAATGTAATAAATAACAAATCTTGAGTGAACTACAGCCATAATCCACACCTAATATCAAACCACAGATCCTACCAACCCTAACCAACACTAAGAAATCAATCAGTTATTTAAAAAACAGTGATTCATTCAGCTCAGAAATACAGTTAGCACTGCCAGTTAGCCGTTAGCTATTGCAGCTAATCCTCTACGCTACCTGTCAAAATAAAAGTCTCCTGCGCAACCGTTGCAAAAAAATGCCCTGAATTTAATATTTAACGCATTTAATATTTAACTTTAAAAATATATATATATTTAATACAAATTAAAACATTTAATTTGAAAGGAAACTATTGTGTATTTGCATATAAAGTATGTCAAATAAATGACTTTGGAATGCATTTACATTAAAAGCACTTGTGTATACACTTCAAAGGGCTGTGTGTCTGTTTCAGCCTCATTATGTAACCTAAATCATAGTACTATTAATAAACTAAAAGTATTGATATCTGCAATTTTATATCACTTTTATATCAGTATTGGATCGGAGCTGAAAAAGTGTATCGTCCCATCACTAACAGTGATGAGTCCAGCTACAGGCAGGAGGTGGAACACCTGGAGGGTTGGTGCAGAGAACAACCTCTGCATCAATGTAAAGAAGACGAAGGAGATGATTGTGCCACACCTGGATTCAACTCCACACCTTTTACCTGCTTAACTGATGATGGATTAATGCAAAAATAACTCATGTAGCCTATAAAATAGCTTTTAAGATGATTTGTCCAATTACATTTGACCTTAAAATGAGGAGGCTTTGTATAAAAATTAAATATGTTAGTCTATGCTTCAGTTAAATCTAATTTGTTTCATTTTAAATTCAGTGTGGTGGCATGTAGAGTCTAATTCATGAACATTCTGCCACTGTCCAAATACTTATGGCCTGGTAGAATTTGTGATTTGTTTTCCATTTTTCTAAAGACTAAGAATGATAATGATAAAAACCTTTTCTTTTATTCATGTTTAATGGTTGGGTGAAGCTATTCATCATTCAGCCAATTGTAGTTTTGTTGGATATAATGACATTTAATAATAAGTAATTTATATGTTATTATATGTTAATAATGACACTGCTTTCCACCTTTAGCTCCTGAAGCCCCACACTCTCTACACACTGCAGATCAACATCATGGCCAGAAACCTGCTGATCTCACCTGGAGGAACTTTCGAAAAGGTATGAATGTTCTTGACAAATACACTATACTGCCAAAAATATTCACTGCAATGCATTTCCATTGGTGATGTGAGGCTTGAATGTATCTATGACATGGAAACCAATTCTATGAAGCTCTCTACACTTTACTGATTTAAAGGCCACATGAAGTTTGGAGGGCTATTGTTTTTGACTCTGCATAAAGTTGGTGAGCTCTGCACAGTATGCTCTTCAGCATCTGATCCTGCTCTGTCAGTTTACACTGACAGAGTGAGTTGCTGTTGTTCCCAGTTGCTTCCACATTGTTATAATTACACTGACAGTTGACAGTGGAATATTTAGTAGTGAGGAAATTTCTCGACTAGACTTCTTGTACAGGGGCTTGTTTCACAAAAGCGATTTGCAACCTTTTCCACTCGCAGTTCGCATTTTCTACAGGAAGCGCGTTTCAAATCTATATTTAAAATATTGCACCACTGTCACGCGTCCGTGTTCTCCTTCCACGCTACCTGACTCCATTTCCCAAGATCCCATGAACAATAACGTCAACAACACACGCTCACCTTCACCCAATCATGTTACGCTCCGACGCTCAGACTCACCTGTGTTCTGAGTTAGTTCCGGTTCATTCCCCTCTAGCTTCCTGTATTTAAGGCGGCCGCTTGTAAACAAACTCCGCGAGGTATTGTCGACTCATGTTACATACTAAGCGTTTTCCTGTGTATTGTTTTTGCCTTCACGTTACGACCCTGTTTTCGGATTATCGGTTTATGTCTTTTGTTTTGCCCTTTCTGGATTTGATGTATGGTTGGACTGTTTCTCGGTTACGAACTCGGACTGTATTTTTGACTACGTCTTCTGTCATCGGTGAGATCTTTGTTTGCCTGGCTATTCTGTTAGCAGTATCTGTTAGCTTAACTGCGAATAAACCTGTTTGTATTGTTAACTCGGCTCGCGTCACTCCTCACTACCTGGCGTTACAGAATACCTCGCCTGAAGTGATGGCCGAGTTTAATGATCTCCAGCAGGCAGTCGGGAATCAGGGGAGGGTTCTCGAACAGCATAGCCAGCTTTTTGAGAGCCTTGCTAACACCGTTACTGCTCTTACTACCCAGCAGTCAGATCAACACTCTCAGCTAGCTCAGATAACTGCTAGCCTTCAGGATATCGCTACTCAGCTTGCCCAGCTGAGAGTGGCCACTCCAGCTAGCCTAGCCTCTGCTAACCAGGCCCCGGTTAGCTCTCCTGCTATCGCTCCCTCGGCAGCCGCTTTTCCGGTAAGCAAACCTGATAAATATGATGGTTCTCCAGATTTATGCAGAGGCTTTCTCTTGCAGATGTCACTATTTTTTGCTAATTCAGCAGTTAGTGCCGACGCTGCGCGTATTTCGTTTTTTATATCTCGTCTCACCGGCAAGGCTTTGGATTGGGCTACTGCTATTTGGCCTAGTATTGAAAATAGCCCATACGAGCATTTTCTCAGGGAATTTAAGTTGGTTTTTGATCACCCGCATCATGGACAATCTCAGGGAGAGTTATTGGTTCAGTTACGTCAAGGAAACCGACCCGTGTCTGATTTCGCTCTCGAATTCCGTACTTTGGCTGCTGGTAGTGGTTGGAATGAACCAGCTCTACACGTGATGTTTCGAAATGGACTCAGGGCTGATGTTTTGGCCGAATTAGCTTGCAAGGATGATGGGCTGCCTTTGGATGAACTTATATCTTTAGCCATCAGACTTGATCAGCTCAAACAGAGCTCAGTACCTGGCCGTAGAGCTGCTGCTACTTCTCCTCGTTTTGCTACGCCACGCGTATCTGGATTTACTCCACGGACCACACGCAGGGATGAGGAACCCATGCAAGTAGACGCTACCCGTTTGTCAAAAGAAGAAAGAAAGCGACGATTTCAAGCTGGATTATGCTTCTATTGTGGCAGAGCAGATCATGTGTTGCGAGATTGTCAGCTTTGCCCCTCCCGAGTTCAACGCCAAGATACTTCAGGCTCGTCCTACGGTGGGCTCTCCCATGGTTATCATGGCAACCCGGACCGTCCATATGAGCCATCTGCTACTAACTCGGGAAAGCGTGTGGAGAGGATTCCACATGCTAAAGGGGTAAGCCGACTTAGTCCTGATATGTTTTCAAGATCTTTTATTATTTCTGTTGTTCTGTTCTGCCAGTCTTCTTCATTTGTGTTTCCAGCCCTGATTGATTCCGGTGCCGAGGGGAACTTTATACACGAGCAGCTGACCAGACAACTCCAGATTCCGTTCGAACAATTGGAAAATCCTATGAGACTGTCTGCGGTGGATGGGACCCCAGTTGGCCGAGGAGCTGTTTCCCACACCACCACACCTGTCAAGCTCAACGTCAGCGCTCTGCACTCAGAAGAGATCAGGTTTTTTGTGATGAAGGACACTAATTATCAAATTATATTAGGACTTCCATGGTTGAAAAAACATAATCCTCTGATTTCTTGGTCTAACTGTGAAATTATTTCTTGGTCTCCATACTGTCATGATCACTGCATTACTGTTCCTAAATTAATGATCCAATCTACTACTGTAGAGAGTCCTGGCCTGGAGTCACTTGCACATATTCCTCCTGATTACTCTGATCTGAATGAAGTTTTTAGCAAGTCACGTGCTACTCAACTTCCCCCACATCGCTCCTATGACTGTGCTATAGAGCTTATAGACAATCAGATACCTCCCAAGTCACGTATATATCCTTTAACTCAAACTGAGGAACGTGCTATGGAGGAGTATGTGCAGGAGGCTCTATCTCAGGGGTTCATTCGTCATTCCACTTCTCCGGTAGCCGCATCCTTTTTCTTTGTCAAAAAAAAGGATGGAGGTCTGCGCCCATGTATCGACTATCGACAACTAAATGCAGTTACCAAAACTTATCCCTATCCTCTCCCTTTAGTACCTGTAGCGCTTGAACAACTACGCGGAGCTTCCATCTTCACTAAATTAGATCTCCGCAGTGCTTATAACTTGGTGAGAATTAGAGAGGGTGATGAGTGGAAGACTGCCTTTTTCACCACTAGGGGGCACTATGAATACTTAGTTATGCCGTTTGGTCTCAAGAACGCCCCGTCCGTATTCCAATCTTTCATAAACGATGTACTCCGTGACATGCTAGGAAAATTTGTCATAGCTTTTATAGACGACATTCTAATTTATTCATCTGACTTGACTACACACATTTCCCATGTTCGTGCTGTATTGACCCGTCTTCTCCAAAACCAGCTTTTCGTTAAAGCGGAAAAATGTGAATTTCATCTGTCTACCATCTCCTTTTTGGGTTATGTTATTAGTGCCAGAGGCATTACTATGGATGATAGGAAGATTCAGGCTGTAGTTAACTGGCCAACCCCTAGATCAGTAAAGGAACTACAAAGATTTCTTGGTTTCGCAAACTTTTATAGAAGATTTATTCGTAATTATAGTTCTGTAGCTGCTCCACTTACCAATCTATTGAAACGGAATGCTAGAAAGTTGATCTGGTCTGAAGAAGCATCAAATGCTTTCTCTTCTCTCAAAGGGGTATTTACTTCAGCTCCCTTGTTAAAACATCCAGATCCTAAAGAGCCCTTTGTTGTTGAGGTAGATGCATCCAGTGTTGGAGTAGGTGCTGTCCTCTCCCAAAATATTGTCTCTCCCAGTAAGATGCACCCTGTTGCCTACTTCTCCCACAAACTCTCCCCAGCTGAACGGAACTATGGTATTGGTGATCGTGAACTATTGGCCATTAAATTAGCTTTAGAAGAATGGAGACACTGGTTAGAGGGAGCACTACATCCTTTCGTGGTAATAACTGATCACAGAAATTTAGAATTCTTGAGATCTATGAAAAGTATGAATTCACGTCAAGCACGTTGGTCTGTCTTCTTTGCTCGTTTCAATTTTGTAATCACTTATCGACCTGGCTCCAGAAACACCAAGGCAGATGCCCTCTCACGAATTTATGAGGAAGATAATGTAGAAACCTCAGAACCCTCTACAATTCTAAAACCAGGTATAGTTCTAGCTCCTATCAGATGGGATATCTCGGAGGAGATCAATCTAATTAACTCTACATCCCCTCCTCCTTTGCAGTGCCCCCCAGACAAATCTTATGTACCAGACCAGTGCAGAGATAGACTCATTACTTGGGCTCACACTTCTCCTACTTCAGGACATCCTGGCGAGACCCGCACTTTTCAATTATTAGAGAGTCGTTTCTGGTGGGAAAATATGCGATCTGACATCCACAATTTTGTATCCTCCTGTACTGTGTGTGCTCAGAGTAAAACTCCCCGTACTCTACCTGCCGGTAAATTAGTACCTCTGCCTGTTCCTGCTCGGCCTTGGTCTCACTTAGCTGTCGATTTTGTTTCTGATCTTCCTGAATCTATGGGTCAAACAGTTATCATGACAGTTATAGACCGTTTCTCTCGCGGAGTTAGGTTCATTCCTTTTAGTAAAATGCCTACGGCCCTAGAAACTGCTGAAGCCATTTTTATTCATGTTTTTCGTGTTTTTGGTATCCCTGAAGATATTGTCTCTGATCGTGGTCCCCAATTTATTTCTCAAGTTTGGTCTGCCTTTATGAGTAGTTTGGGTATATCTGTTAGTTTATCTTCTGGCTATCACCCTCAAAGCAATGGACAATGTGAGAGAATGAATCAGGAGCTAGGAAAGTTTTTGAGAGTCTATTGTTCTAACAACGTCCATGATTGGGCCAAATTTCTCCCTTGGGCGGAACTAGCTCAGAACTCACTGATCAGTTCCACTACTAAAATGACACCTTTTCAATGCTTTTTAGGATATCAACCACCCATCATGCCCTGGTCAGCCGAACCCTCTAATATTCCTGCGGTAGACGATTGGATGCGTCGGAGCGAGGAAGTATGGGAGGAGACTCACAGACGCATTGAGGCTGTTTTACAACGGCAGAAACAACAGGCTGATCGCCTACGCCGTGAGACCCCCCTTTACTCTCCTGGTGATCGGGTTTGGCTATCTACAAGGGATTTCCGGCAACCAGATGCTAATAAGAAACTTTCAGTTAAGTATATTGGTCCTTTCAAAGTCATTAAGAGAATTAATGAAGTTACCTACCGTCTCGATCTACCCTCTCACTACCGTGTATGCCCTTCTTTTCATGTGTCTTTATTAAAGCCGGTTATCCCTGGTCCGTTGGATGAGACATCGCTTGAGGCGTCTCCTCCTCCTCCGGTGGCTATGGACAGTGGCCCGGTTTATGCGGTAGAACGACTTTTGGACTCCAGGAGGAGAAGGGGAGCCCTGGAGTATCTGGTGGACTGGAAGGGCTACGGACCTGAGGAGAGAAGTTGGGTTCCGGCAACTGATGTCCTGGATCCTTTAATGGTGGATGACTTTCACCGGTCTCATCCATCCCGTCCTGCACCACGCCCCAGAGGTCGCCCTAGGAGAAGGTCTCCAGGTCCAAGAAGGGGTAGACGCGGTGGTTCTGTCTCTGTCCGGTCCCTCAGTTCGGTCCGCAGTCCCAGGAGGGGTCGTCCCAGGTCCAGGGCTTCCATCCATTCCGTTCCCGTTTCTGGGCCACCTGTTCAGGACTCCGCTGAGGTTGGGGGGGCTGTCTCCTTGTGTCGTCCTCATCCTTCGGATTATTCGGACTCTTTGGAGGGGGGTACTGTCACGCGTCCGTGTTCTCCTTCCACGCTACCTGACTCCATTTCCCAAGATCCCATGAACAATAACGTCAACAACACACGCTCACCTTCACCCAATCATGTTACGCTCCGACGCTCAGACTCACCTGTGTTCTGAGTTAGTTCCGGTTCATTCCCCTCTAGCTTCCTGTATTTAAGGCGGCCGCTTGTAAACAAACTCCGCGAGGTATTGTTAACTCATGTTACATACTAAGCGTTTTCCTGTGTATTGTTTTTGCCTTCACGTTACGACCCTGTTTTCGGATTATCGGTTTATGTCTTTTGTTTTGCCCTTTCTGGATTTGATGTATGGTTGGACTGTTTCTCGGTTACGAACTCGGACTGTATTTTTGACTACGTCTTCTGTCATCGGTGAGATCTTTGTTTGCCTGGCTATTCTGTTAGCAGTATCTGTTAGCTTAACTGCGAATAAACCTGTTTGTATTGTTAACTCGGCTCGCGTCACTCCTCACTACCTGGCGTTACAACCACATTATTTCTTCATTAAATTAATTATTGAAATTACTCATGTTAAATTAATATAATGGAAACAAACAATATTTTATTATGCATTTCAGTTGCATTGACATTGTACATTTAATTAAAATACATAGAGTTTATTTTGTGTAGAAAAAAAAAATATTAATTTGAGTGCACATACCTCTCAGCAGCACTTATCATATTACCATATTAGTGATCTCCAGCCACTTTGCTTGTTTGGTGTTGCGACACGCTTGCTTTTTGACACTTTTTCAATCATGGTGCACACTTCTTCTTTTAAAATGTTTGTCTTTCTTCCACTCATTTTCTTTCCACTCGTAACACATCCACACAACGCCAAAGGAAGCAGCCCGACGCACTCGAATTGAATCTTTATATGGCCGACACTGATTTGAAGTGCTCTGAGTTTGTCTTAATACAGCTAACTGTTCCAAGTCGTAGTTGGCAATTACATGGATAACTGCTTAAGGCAAAAACAAAAATACATATAGCCACAAGCGGCAACTGACAGTCCGAGCATGGCCACATAGTTTAGCAAGTCTAAAAAAGAATCTTAAGAATCTTAAGAATAGGCCTTATGGTTCAGAAGATATGGATCTAAATGTGTGTGACTCGCCATCACAGGAATTTCTCAACTAATTAACCGCTAGCGATTAGCATCGTCTAGGGGTTAGCACCACCTACAGTTAGCATTGGCTAGTGATTAGCGTCTCCTAGCAGTTAGCACCTCCTAGCTGTTAGCATCACCTAGCAATCAGCATTGGCTAGTGATTAGCATTAACTATCACTTTAGTGCATTTCTACAAGTGTTAGAACATTTTCATAACTCTGACTCATTTTTCTTTCAAAACATCTACACTTGAACACAGCAGGGTGAACTCCCCCCTATCAGAGATTAGCTAAGCTAGCAGAACACAGGAGCTTCTGCTCTGACTCACCAGAGCTCTCTTTAAACACTTCAAATACTCACTGGAAACTGCTGCTCTTCAGGTTTACAGCTGTGTTGCTGACATAAGAACAACATATTATTCTTAATATGTGGCAACATTGAATAATTTAGGGGTATTTGGGCAGGTTTAATATGGTGTCTTGCTGCACACTAGTGGTCATTTGTTGAAACAACTCCAGGTTCTTAATCAAAAAAATACTAACTACAAAATGTTACATATCAATTTTTCATTTGGTGTACCATTATTACATGGGCCATATAAGGCTGAGCTTGATAGCTTGTATGGTTTTAGAGAAACAGTTATCCTTGTGGTGTATGTCTACATAAACTGACAGGGTCGTGTTATGATCAAAGGTCTGAAGTGGCATTAATCTCAGGTTAAGCATTTAAAAGTTGTAAGTGTTAGAAGAAATTTTGCTGCACCATGGTAGGTCTAATTTGCATATGGCAGCCATATTGTTTATAAATTTCAAGATTTTTTTTATTAATTATTGAGGCTTATGCTCTGCTGAGCTGTTTGACACCAAACATGTCATGATTGGTCAATGAGCCAAGGACAAGTTCTCAAAAGTATGTTTTGCATATTATGCAAATTTGCAAAAAAAGTGGGTGGAGCAAGAACAAGAATGACCAAAGTGGCTGACCAGCATGACCAAGAAGGATAAAGATGTTCATAAATAAAGACCAGCAAGATCAAATGTATGTATCTAAATTTGTGTATTGATAGGTTCAAAGGTTCCTGTCTTCTGTCCATTTAGGTTTGAAAATAGCGATAAATATCATACTTGGCACATGTGCTTGAAATGTCATTGTTAATGAGTGTGTTCAATATTTTTGACATGCCACAAACTTTGACAGAGTTTTGGCCAAATAACTTAAAAAAGGCATTTACATAACTGTTTGATCAAGGTGTTGGGGCCACAAATAGATAAAAAAAAGTCAAGATTTTTTCAATAATTATTTACCATCAGGGTCTACAGATTGCAACAAGACCAAAGATTTGATTGGTTGAATATCCAAAGACTAGTTTGAAAAGCACAATTTTTACCCTACTGCCTGCTGATGCAAAACAATGCATTTTTGTTAAAGACATTTAATCACAAAGTTGTAAAGGCTTTCGCAAAGCATACAGTTAAAAAAGAATCATATGCCTAGGCCACATGCACATTTAGATATAAATGATTTTCTGCTATAGCGCCCCCAAAAGCCAATCAATGCAATATTTTAATGGATGATAACAGGCCCTCATGTACATGTAGGGTATAAGTTACGTTCTAATTGGTGATTGTTTAGCCCATAGACTGTGTATAGCTGGACAGAGCATCGTCTCTCAAAAGTGAAGCCACCACAGGTCGGACGCCCCCTGCTGTTCGGTTGCAGAAAGCTGTGTAACCCCACCCACCCCCATAGGTTTCAATGGCAAAACAGCCAACTTTAAATCACATTTTTTTCTAATGTACTGTAATTCTACTTCCATTATTTAAATGCAACAGCTAGTGTAACCTCTGCTTATATTGTCAATTTTTTACTCTCTATTCAAAAAGGTGTGGTTAAGGGGAAAAGGGCTGGTTATGGGCGGGACCAATAACAGACCGTCAGCTCCGCGCCGCTCTGCTCTGCAGCCTGTGACCGCGAAGCAGCCCTCAGGGGCGGGTTTATTTAAATGAGTAGGCTGTCTCTCCACAGTATTTCTCCCTCCACTGGTCTCTACTGCGCAGGTATCAAGATCGCCAACATGGCGGAAGATTTTGGCTTCATTTTCATTAAATGATTGGGAACGGCGACACGGCGTCCATCTTTTTTACAGTCTCTGGTTTAGCCTGTCAAAAGCTTGCTGGAACCTGATTGGCTAATATCATTTTTTTTGGTATACTCTTAGGACATAGGCCTATGATGATAACTGCCAATCAAGAACTTGATAGCTTGTATTCTTGAGAAACAGATTTCTAGCATTGGCTCCACCCCCTCGGGGGGTATGTCTACACAGATTAACAGACTACCTCAAAATCATGTTATTATCAAAGTTCTGAAGTGGCATTAATGTCAGCCTAAGCATTTAAAAGGTATGGCTTCTAGAGTAAATTTGGGTGTGCTTGCTAAGACTATTTTGCATATGGCAGCCATTATTTACAGATTTCAAGAATTTTTCTATAATTATTGAGGATGGCACTCTGCTGAGTTGTTTGACACCAAACATGTCAGGATTGGTCAAAAATCCACAGACTAGTTCGCAAACGTAGGTTTTGCATATTATGCTAAATAGCAAAAAATCTAAGTGGGCGGAGCTGAGTGGTTCTATATTTGCTTTGCCATAAACCAAATAATGAAATAATTTTTCTTATAGCTATCAAAGCGTGGGAGTTACAAGGCAAAACATGTTTTGCTTTGCCATAGCGCCCCCATGAGGCCGATTCGGCTCATGTCAAACGGGCTGAGTAGCGCTGTAAAGTACTACCATATGACCAAGGCTGCATCCTGAAACTTTTACTACTCCTCCTCTCCTACTCCTCCTTTCCTACGGAGGAATCATACAGGCTTGTGGAACACACTACTGAGCCTCATTTTAATTTGTCATGAGGAATTTCCACTGAAGTTGGATCAGCCTGTCATTTAATTTTCCACTTTTATTTTGAGTATAATTCCAAATCCAAACCTCCATGGGTTAATAATTTTGATTTACATTGATTATTTTTATGTTATTTGTTCCCAACGCATTCCACTGTGTTATAAATAAAGATTTCCAACTGGAATAATTTATTTATTGAGATCTTGGCTGTATTACTTTAGTGTTCTCTTTATTTTTTTTTTTGAGCACTGTACTGCCAGCTTTTTAGATCCCATGTAAAACAACAATTATTTTTCTTGCTTGTTTCTG
This sequence comes from Astyanax mexicanus, assembly GCF_023375975.1. Taxonomy (NCBI): domain Eukaryota; kingdom Metazoa; phylum Chordata; class Actinopteri; order Characiformes; family Acestrorhamphidae; genus Astyanax; species Astyanax mexicanus. The sequence continues at coordinate 34,574,460 of NC_064424.1, read as the reverse complement.
CCAGTTTACTTCAATAGGTCAGAAAGATGCAGTCAAGACATACCTGCCCAAAGCCTTCTCCACCCTGACCTACAGCTCCCTCTGTCTTCCGGAAAATATCAAGGAGAGAGGTCTGGAGAACATCCCCAACTACTTTTATAGAGAGCAAGCCCAAAAGCTCTGGAACATCATCAACAAGTACAGTAGAATAATCTCTCTCTCTCTCTCTCTCTCTCTCTATATATATATATATATATATATATATATATATATATATATATATATACACATTTATATACACTGCCTGTCCAATTATATAGCAAATATAGCCGCAAGCGGCAGTCAGCGGGTTCAAGCACCAACTAGCACAATGGTGTTTACTAGAGCATAGGATGGTATAAGAAGGTTTAATTCAATTTGAGACACTTAATTATCAAATCAGAAGTTTTCTATCATTGTAAGATTATGTTGCTTAGAGCAAATACTGCGGAGCTAGAGCAATTTATGTTAGAAGTTCCAAGGACCGCTTGATGCCTGGACACTATTGTAAGTGACAATTTCACAATTGTTTTTAATGACTATTTACCTGCAGACTCTACAGTGTGCAACAAGACCAAAATAGAGGTCATAGGTCAAACATCCAGAAACTAGTTTGAATAAAGCTATTTTGAAACAATTAGCAATTATGAATAAACAAAACACTTTTTAAACATAGTTGTATTACAAATTTAAAATTAAGAGCCAGGGCACTTAACATGGCAAAAACAATTAGATGTCAAAATATTACAGTGTGAATGACATATACTAGTTTTTTGGAACAGCGCACCCATGGCCGGATTGTTTCCCCGCTTTGCAGGTCACTACAATGTCATCATCTGACCATAACACCCAAGTTTCATCCTGATTGGGCAATGTACAGCCTGCCAAAATGCCTGCTGAATGCTGATTGGCTGACGATGTTCAGCCATTTTGATTGATAAAGTTGCCCTTTGAATATCCTTTAGAGGTTGTATAATAGATTCTGTATGCAACGTTTCAGGTTGCTAAGTTGCACGGTTGCTGAGAAACAGTGTTCCAAATTTAACTGTTGGAGTGAATGGGGCATATATCCGGAAGGACTAATTTGCATATGGTGGCCATATTGTTCACAAATTTTAACTTTTCTTTGATGCCCATGCTCTCATGAGTATTTTGATATCAAACATGTCAGGATTTGTCAAAATCCCTAGGACTAGTTTGCAAAAGTATGCTTTGCATATTATGCAAATTAGCAAAAAAAAAGTAAATTGTTGTAGGTATTTACCCAAGGAATGCAGCAAAAAATAATTTTGAATGTAGGTCTTATGGTTCTGGAGTTATTGACAGAATGTGAAAAATGATCTTTCCATGTTATAGCGCTCTCCATTGACCAATCAGTGCCATTTTTGTTGTCCGAGATGCATTGATACTACATCCACCTACCAAGTTTCATGTCTGTACAACTTACGCTTTAGGCTGCACAACATCTTTTTCTGAGGAAAAAGAATAATAAATAAAGCTGCAAGTGGCAATCAGCGAGTTCAAGCACCAACTGGCACAATGGTGCCTACTAGAGCACAGGAGGGTGTTGTGTAAAAAGGTTAATACAATTTGAGAAACTGTCAGATTTATAAATGATCAAAAGTCTTTCACCTGTTATTAATGTTGAGCAGAGTCATTTCAACATGATCAGTGCTTAAATTCACATACAAATCTATTGAACTTTGTAGAATATTCATCAAGTGAGTTAGAATTAGTCAAAAGGTTTCTACATGTTATAGTTATTGATCAGAAGATTTCAACCAGAATGTTGACAAAGTGGTGTTCAGAATGTTTTCAAAATAAGCTATAAGTTTTGACCAAACAAGTTTAAATGAACACACAGGAGTGAATTTTCTGACAGGACATGTAATTACAAAGTTGTTCTAAATCTCATTCTGAATTAAATGGCACTTACACATCACAGTGATAACATACAGAAGTGTTTAACATTGTGAGATGATTAGAGCAAATACTGCAGTTACAGCACCACCGATTGCTTGATGCCTGGACACTATTGTGAGTGACAATTTCACAATTGTTTTTGATGAATATTTACAGTGTGCAACAAGACCAAAATTTAGGTCATATGTCAAATATCCAGAGACTAGTTTGAATAAAGCTATTTTGAGACTATTAGCAATTATGAATAAACAAAGCACTTTTTCAACATAGTTCTATTAACAATTTTGTCAGACCCACTGTACTTAAGATGGCACAACCAAGTAGAGATGCCATTTTTGTTACCCACCGAGATGCACTGATCCTACCTCTACCAACTTAGTTTCATATCTCTACGACTTACGGTTTAGGCTGAACAACTGCTTTTTCAGAGGAAAAAGAAGAAGAAGAAGACGAAAAATCTGAGCAAAAACAATTCGGTGCTTGAACCCTAAATATGTAGCAACCTCCCCTTGGATAATAACTGCATGGGTGATTTATGTTATTTAACCCCAAATGATGCAGTGAGTAGCTTATTTTAGCTCATTTGTTAAACAACCATGGGGAAAAACACATCCTGTGGTCATGGAAAAAAATGTTAATTTTGAGATTGCTTGAACTACTAAAATGGGGTAAGAACTGTCCAACGCATTACTAAAAAGAGGAAGGACAGTGGGGAAACATCATCTTTGAGAAAAGAATATATTCAGACAAACATTTTGATTGTTAATTATTAAAACTTTTGGTGAAACCAAATCATAGAAACAGTGCTAGAACTAGAGATATGTTTAATAGTAAAATTAATTGCATTTCCACATGCACAATGTGAAGGGAACTCAAGGGATTGTGACTAAACAGCTGTGTTGCCTCAAACACCTCACTGAGGCTAACCGGCAAAACAGCTTTAAGTTGCTAGGGAGCAATTGGACTATAGATCAATTAAGGTCTTGTGGTCTAATGAGTCCAGATTTACCATGTTCCAGAGTGATGAGCTTATCACGGTAAGAAAAGAGGCAATTGAAAAGATGCACCCATCATGCCTAGTGTGTACCGTACAAGCCTGTGTGGGTGGTGCTATGATCTGGTGTTGCTGCAATTGATCAGGTCTAGGTTCAAATATTGAAGAGGATCGGACAGCACTCGTATAATCCAATGTATTTATTAGACTCATAGAAAAAAACTAACGTTTCGTCCCTTAGGCCTTCCTCAGTGTGCTCACCAAACACCAGACCCGCTGCTAAATGGATCAACCAGGTGTGTACACCCCGCCCCACTTAGCTACGTCATAACAGAGTCCACAGTATTATATGTTATTTTACACAAAAATATATAATAAATGTACAAACGTCAATGATGTGCAGAAATGGAAAAAGAGAATAACACAAACAATTATTGAAAAACCAAAATACTTCAAAAAAGATATAATAATAATCACAATCTTATTAAATTATATTATAAATAATCTTATTAAATTATGTTCTACTCAAAATCAAATAACAGTATCTTAAACATCCACATGCACAAAAAAAAAAAAAGAAAGAAAACAACTCAGGTCTAGGTTCATCAACCTTATGTGCCTAAAGAATGAGGTCAGCTTGCTACCTAAATATACTGAATTACAGGTCATTCCATCAGGTCGTTTTTTGGCATGGGCATATTTCAAGATGACAATGTGCTTGAGAAGACTTTGCGCAGTGGGTTTAAATCTCGCATCAGCAAAACATGATCTTTTATTAATGCAGCTCTAGACAGAAATAAATGTTGACATAGAAGAAGCTTTTGGAAACGATGCCAAAGCGAATGCATGCCATAATTAAAGCCAAAGACGGTTTACCTTTTTTTTTTTTTGGTTGAGCAGTGTATATGCAGTACAGTACTAATTAGGTATGTAGTACTGTAAGTTCATGTTTACTGTACTGTAAAAATAAATACAGTAAAAGCTACTGAAGAAAGAAGCTGAGATCTTGTGAGCTAGTCTGAAGAACAAAGCTTCCAGATTTCTCTAAAATGATTCCAGGTTGCATTTATATCTGAGGCAGATATCTAAATGATTACAGGAGTGGTTCAATTAAACACTGCATCTTGCCACAGGAAGGCATAAAAGTGCTTCCCCACAGCCCTGCCCTAAAAAAGGCATTTAGAGGCTACTTTTTGGTACTTTTGGGACCACTGACTGCAAAACATGCACTCTGAGACGTTTTGCTCAGTTGACAGACCTTTTGGCACATCATTGAACTAAGAGAAGCAGGATGGTCATTTTGTTTCATTGTTTGCCATCTTGACTGTGCATCAGCCAGTGAGCATTGCATAGTCTGTGGGCAAATGTGCCACAGGATGCCACAGAGCTCTCTTCAGTTCTAATTCGGCATTCTTTTTGCGTAACAATGAAGACAGAGTTTGCTGTTCTGATATCTCCATGTTTGCAGTAGCTCTTGTGTCAGCTTGTACCAGTGCCACTCTTGCTCATGTAACCAGCAAAAGCTGTTTTGGATAGAATAAATATACATTTGACTTTGCAGGTATGATTGTAGAATTTTTTTGTCCTCTCCCCCAGAAGTAATACTTTTTTTAGTTTAAAAGAAAAAAACGTAGGGACTGCTGCTTTAAATGCCTTATTCAACTTATTCAGGTGATTAAACTGCTTGTTATTACATGTATTTTTTGTTGGCCTTAATATGAGTATGTGTTCTGTGTCTGTAGGTATGTTGATGGAGTTGTGAAGTACTACTATCTCAGCGCTGAGGACGTGCAGAAAGACTCAGAACTGCAGGACTGGATCAGTGAAATATTTAAATTTGGATTTCTGGAAAGAGAACAGAGTGGTATGGATTCTGCTGCATCTGATCATTACTGCACCTGATTAATCATATCAGATATTCATATTTTACACTGAGCTTCAGTCTTTTGCTGTTGTGACTTACAGGACAGTTTAGGCACACCTTGCCCGATTGAAAATTAAGTCAAAAATTTTAATGAAAAAAAAAATAGTTATAATGCATGATGCTGCTTAGGGACTGCTGTGGTGTTAATAGGTGGTTGTTAGGGAGTATCCATGGTATCCCAGGCAGACAGTTGCTATGGTCTCTCAGGTAGTTGTTCAGGTGTTGCCAAGTGGTTGTTGTTGTCCCCCATGTTGATTGTTGGGTATTGCAGGTGTTTCTGTCAGGGCCAGACAGGAACCAAACTTGTGCGGATACACAAAAGCAGCTTTATTAAAGATCAGTAGGAAAGCAGGCGTGGTCAGTTCAAGCAGGGTCAGAACCAGTGAAACACAGTAGAGAAACTTCATACCATAAACGGGAGACAGTCCAGAGTTCATACACAGGCAGGCAGTAACACAGAGCAGGCAATAATCCAGGAAGGGGTACACAGTCCAGGTCATACACAAAAATTCATTGGAAATGGAACAGGCAAAAATCGTAATCGGTAGAAAACAAAAACAAGATCAAACACGGAAAAACACAAGGGCTAGAGAAAACGCTTCGAATTGCAGGATAACCAAACAGATACTCAGCGAGGTGTGAGCGTGAGCGTGGTCCTTATATACTGAGGGAATAAATCAGTACTCGGGACTTCCTGGTGGTGTCATGTGATCGGGAGTGAGTTAGGTGTCATGGTGTGGTGCGTTCTGGGTATTGTAGTTAGAAGCGTGGGAATCACAGATAGAGCTGGATGTGGGAGACTTGGAAATGCTTTCAGCACCAGACATGACCGTTTCATTTAAAGGTGGCCCAAAACAAATGCATCCTTTTAATTCCTGTTGAGTCCAATCAAAAACCTGTATACAAACCTGCATCTCACAATCAGACCAAACAATCTGGAGATTGAAAACTGTCGGACAAATTGCACATGAAAAATGAACAATGTAGTAATAAAATAGTTATATTGTTGAAAACAACAGTATATTTATAATATGGGTAGAGTATACCCATAATAATTAAATAGTACTCAATAATGTTTTAGAACTATTCATAAATAATGTCTAATTATCAGGCACTAAATAATAAGTACTTGTGGCATAGTTATATTCATAGTGAATGAATAATACTTAATAGATAATTAGTAGATACTGAATAATTGCTAAATACTCAATTCATATTACATTTTAAATGTTAGTAAATACTAAATGATTACTTCTTTTTGAATAATTAGTAGGTACTTAACAGAAGGTTTTGAAGATAAACAAAAAAGGCAGAAATAAAGCTGAAGGACTTTAGGACTACAAGTTGTGTTATGTATATAACTTAGTTTTGGGAGATTGACCCACGTCATTACTCCTCCCACTCTCCTCCCTATATAAACCACCACTTCCTTTCTACGTGCTTGTTGAACAACCTCGCACGACCAGCTATTCTCGTCCACCCCAACTTCTGGCTGCCTTCCTTGATTACAGTGTGTTTTTCCCCAACTGCCGCGGTTGGCGTCTCCTCTCCTGGCTCCTCCGCCTGGTCTGGCCGCTACCGCAAGGTCTCCTTCAGACTTTAGCAGCTTCTTTCTCTCTCTCACCGCTGCCGCTCCCAGCGCCCCCGCCGTTGCCTCACCCGGTTTACAGTCGAAACTTCGGTTCTACTCCTCCTTTCTCTTTCTCCTGGGCGATCCTTCTGGTTCTTCCTCCTTTCAATGCTCCCTGTTTCTTTCAGGCTTGTTTTTCTCCTCCTCTCTCTCTCTCTTTCTCTCATCCCTCCCCTTCATCAGTCTGTCTTCCATACTCATCTTCCATTGCCACCGTCTTCCCACGCCATCGCCCCCTGTCTTTCCACGCCATCACCGGCGTCTTCCCAAGTCATCAACACGCCTTCGCCCCCGTCTTCGCACCACAGTCATCGGCCTACTTCACTTCACTTCCCCGTGTCAAGTTGGACCGTCATGGGCACTCTGTCTAACTTCCTCGGTCACTCCCGCTATGCGACGTGGAGCAGCGGCTTCCCTTTTGGGGCCGTTAAACTACATGTACACCATGTTCATCATTCCACAAGTCGTTCAACACCATCTTTCCACTTCAACCGATTTCTGACTCCTAGAACCTCACCTTCTATGCTGTAATCCCATATTTGAATAGGCTGGCAGCGCCTTAAAACACCTCACTTAATTCATTCCCTACTTTTCTTTCCTTAGACCTCCACACTGCCTTCCTTATCTCGCCAGCATTCTTCCTTCTCTAGTTTACCGCTCTGTCTTAATTCTCTCTTAACTGCTACTCGGATCTCCTCAGCCTTTGCAACCACCACATATTCTCTGGTCATCAGAGACCTCAAAAGAGAGCCTTGCGCTCTCAATTGGCCCCTCCTTCTCTTCTCATTTTCTGTCTTACTGCATTCATGCTCTGCACAGGTCGTGTGCCTCCCTTCTTTCTGCAACACTCAACCCCTCTTCCACTTTCCCTTATTCCGCTCTTCATGCTCTTCTGGCAGTTCTTACCATCCTAGATGAGACAACACTTACCCCCGCTTTATACACAGCAACTCATCGGCTCAGCCTCTGGCTTGCTCAAGGACTACACAGTCACACTTCCAAACACTCAGACATTAGAGTTCATAGGCTCTTCATAGTCAGACCTCCCCTCAAATCTCCTTGCCGTAGTCGAACGTTCTGATTCAACTTTTTGGGGCTTCAGCTTCACACACCCCCCCCCCCCCCCCCTCACTTCTTCTACTCTGTCCAGTCAAGGGTGTGGGTCAATATTAGCAAAGTGGATTTATGTATATAACATAGTTTTGATAGGATGATCCACGCCCTTACTCCTCTCACTATCCTCCCTATATAAACAGTCACTTCCTCTCTACCTCGCACCCCCCCACCTCCCCATCTTCCTCTTTCTTTAATCTCTCCCTTTCTTTTCATATTTCTCTTTGCCTGGGGGGCTTCAGCTTCAAGCTTTTCCAAGGAAGCTGCCCCGAACTCCAGCCCAAATACACCCCCCCTCTCTTCTTCTTTTCTGTCTAGTCAAGGGCGTGGGTCAATACTAGCAAAATGTTTTATAGTGTTTAGTCCAGGGGAATGGAGGGTCATTCCAGAACCTTCTGTTTGGGTCTGTTCAGATGGATTGTGGTGTTTGTGTCCAACATTTCTGATGAATTCTGCTTTCCTCAGGAATTCCGAAGTCTTTCAGCACAGTGGACGAGCTCATCAAGTTCGTGACGATGGTGATCTTCACGGTGTCGGCTCAGCACGCTGCGGTTAGCAACGGCCAGGTTCTGCAAATACCATTTCTGGGTGGGTTTTTATCTGAATCTGATTAAGAGCTGGTTCTGATTCTCTCTCTGCTGTTCTCCAGTTTGATTTCGGGGGCTGGATGCCCAATCTGCCGACCACCCTCAGACTCCCCCCACAGTGCAAGAAAGGTGTGACCACAGAGGAAACCATATTTCAAGCCCTGCCTAATGTCAACACTACCATCCATGGCATGGCTGTCCTTTATCTGCTGAGCAAGAAGTCCTCTGACTACGTGAGTCTAGACACAGAAATTTTAAACTTGTCAAACAAAATCTGATGCAATCTAAATGTAGTGGAACCTTCACATTAAGTCAGATGTTTTCAAACAATAATGAATGCAGTTTTTAATTTAGTGGAAACCTTTACACACAGTAAAGCAGTATAATCAATATGAAATCAGGTTCTTAAAATCAAGCATTACAGTGAACTGTTATTGATTGTTTGTTTTTTTCTGCTGTAAAGAAGGACCAAAAACATGAGCCCTCCCCCTTTCTTTGTTTTCCTGCAGTACCAGCTTGGACATTTTAAGGAGGAGCTATTCAGCGAGGCTGTACCACGTGGCCATATTGAAGAATTTCAGAAAGCTCTCAAAATATTAGAGGCTGAAGTTGAAAACAGGAACCAGTCCCTTGAACCTGGCTACCTTTACTTAAACCCAACAACTGTGGATAACAGTGTTACTCTGTAGAATGCTGGACTGACCAGTGGGAGTCTCTGACAGTTTCTTACTCTTATATGCAGAATTGAGATATTTTGTATTCGTAATGATAATACTTTAACATTTTTTTCACTTTATCTTTTGCCACTATATGGCATAAACCTTTTAGTGAACTGAAAACATGTGAGCTTGAATTTAATAGAACAGATTTGAGATTCAAAGAAGATTTTTGTGTTCAAGTCTTCAAAAAGAGTTTCAGAGGAGGTGTGCACTGTTCCTCACCCTCCCTGTGTCGACAGCATTGCAGTGGTACAAGGTGTCCTAATGAGTGGGTGAGGTAATTGGCTCAGGATAAAAATCTGGATTTTCTTAAATATTTTATAGTATTTCATCTTTACTTTAATATCCTGGAGATCAGATCATTTTTATTGCATACTATTCACATTACCAGTTGATTTGGCCAGGGGTGCCCAAATTTGTGTATTCCACTGGATTGAGGTTGAAATTCTTTGAAACTTTCTTGAATTGAGTATAGTTTGATTGATTGTTTGATGTATATAAATATATATTTTTAGTTATGAGTTTGTATTAATAAGCAGTGATTAGAATAAATTCATAATCATAATAATTGAAATTTTAATTATTAAATCATTATAAATGAAAATCATAATCTAAATCAGGGTAAGTACTGCTTGTTTGCAAAAGCCTTCTAAGATTATTAGTTTAGTTTGGGTGTAAACTTTAGCATATTATGACCATGTTATATAACTGTCACATGTGTGGAAGAAACAGAATGAAGATATGAATGAACAAAGAGAGATGGAGGTGAGCGTGATCTGAGGTGACAGTAAACGGAGGTGAGAGTGGCCTGGGTGTACAGTAGACATAGGTATGATGGAAATGACAGTAGACGAAGAGGATCTTGGCCGAGTTATTCAGTAGCTGGAGCTGAGAGTAGATGGAGGTAACAGTAGACATGGTATCTTTATTCTTTTATTTTTACATTGATCAGTAATTTTAATAAAAGCTTTTACCATTTTTTACTATTTCTTTAGTTTCTTTTCGTCTTTCCTTTTCTTTATTTTGCATCAAGAAACCTTTTTTTTTTTCTTAATTGTTCTCTGAATAAATCTGGCAAAAGAAAATAAGATCTCCGGACTGCATTATTTTGCCAAATCTATGAAGATCCTTCAGTTTTGTATGTAAAGGAATTATTCTAGCTTTTATCAAATCCAGTCCAGGAATAGGCCAAAACACATGTATACGAACAGACAAAGGGTTGATCCATACACTAAAACCAGGAAAATGTTAAAACACAGAAATACAGACTTGAACAACAGCTCAATCTTTATATAAAGATACAGAAGCTGCGGTCCAATCTGAAGGGAGCTGCCTAGGTAGTCATTGCCTTCAAAGGCAGCTCCGTCGTTCGGCAGCATTTTCACCCATAAGCGATCTTATAAGGCAGCGCGTTCGGGACACGCTCTGGAGTCAGCATACGCCATCACGTCTAGCGCGCTGTGCCCGTGAGCTGTTTATAAATAACTAAAGTTAATGATCACTTACCTCGGGATAAATCTCAATGCAGCGGCAGCTATTTCTCTTTTACTCATCCAAATATTACAGATAAACTTAAATATTCATGATTTACTTTAATTATACACTTTTCCTCACTTCATACTCAGAGTATGGTCAGTTTTATTTATGTTTTTAATTTATTTTTGATTAGATGCTTCGTAGAAATGCATGAGTAATGAAACCATAATATAATATATATTTTGTATGAGCCATCAGTGCTACATCATCAAACTAAGCTACGTTTCACACAATAGTACATTCATACACAGTCAGCTAATTTATCTTTACCTTTTAGTTGCATAAAACACAAACATAACATGATTCATAAACTTTAAAATTAAAAAATTTACCCATACCCACTAGTTGAGATGTGATACTACAATAAGCACAGTGACAATAAAAACACAGCAAGCAAAAATAATAATGTTAAGAGAGAAAACTTTATTAAATTCAAATAAAAAAAACTATTCATAAAGGGAGCTAACGCTGCCTCCAGCCGGTCTGACCAGAGTTCACCTTCCCCGGCCCGCGTTCATCCCTGTGGAAAAAAAACAATCTGAATTAGTAACAGCGGTTTATGGAGAACACGCTCATAATTTCACTATTTACACCACATGTGTCAAACACAAGGCCCGCGGGCCAAATGTGGCCCGCCACGTCCTTTTATGTGGCCTGCGAGAGCTTGTAAAATCTTAGTGTCTATAATAAATAGGTCAGAAGCGTTCTTTGACCAAAAACTACATTTCCCACAATGCTTGTCGATTGTATTACCCGCGAAGTTAGGGCTTACTGCCACTACATGGCAGTGTAGTCATTGATGTGGAAACCCTGCCGGAGGAAAGGCGTAACTTCGCGGGTGGAATTGAGACATACAAATGTTTATCCCATAATGTCCAGAAAAAGAAAAGTTGATGCAGACGGACGGCTGTGCTTCAAGGCGAAAGACCGTTATGCCTTTTGTGTTACGAAGAGTGTTACTGACCAAAATAAACGCTTTTTAGGAGAGATATAAGTTATGTGTGAATATTTATAAGACAATAGCTGACAAAATCTGTTTTAATGACGTTAATAAACATCACTGTGACAGCGCTAGTCACAGTTTCACCACAGCAAAGGACGAGGACGTGAATCACTTATCTAACCAGCCTTTACTGATTTCTGCCCCCAATAACCCTTTCAATAACCTCCAATAGCCACAGTCTAACCTTGCAGCCGTGGTGTGTCCACTAAACTCTGTAGTTATAAACATCATGAGGTTAGCAGCGCGCTAACTGACCTGTTTATAATGTAATCCCAGCAGTGACTCCGTGACGGCTGCTCTAAACTGCTGCTTGGGCTGAAAGATGAACTGTAGAGAGCTGTATTATCCGGTTAGTGGGGTTATTTTATTTCATACACGAAGAACTTAAAAACTGTAAAAACGCTCCAGACTGCCTCAGCTGAGCCCTGTAGCCCGTGGCTGGGCTGTAGCTCTGTGTTACCAGTGACCCAGGTGTTGCACCTCCTCGCCTCAGGAGGTCACTCTCGCCACAGTTTTAGTCCTTCTTCGGGAGCATTAGTATAGTATAAATAGACACCACACCTGCACTCAGGTGCGACGTCTTGTCTGGTCTTACCTTGCATTTCGAAGCACTTCTGTATGTTTATGTTACTCTGGTTTTTTGACTCCTGCTCTCGTTTTCTGGACTGTGATTTTTGGATTTTCCCTGATTGTTACTTCTGCCTGAATTATTCTGTCTGTGTGAATAAACCTGCTTTTGGATCCTCATCCTTGGTCTCGCGTGACATAAGACGTCGCCAGAAATGGATCCAGCGGGTCTTGAGCAGCGAATGGCTACCCAGGAGCAGAAGCTTGAGGAGTTGGTTCAGCTCATTCAAGGTTTGGTGCAGCGTGTGACACCCCCCGCAGCTGAGCCTGCTGCTGTTGGACCAGAAATTGCTGCGGACCATGCCAGCCGCTTCTTCCTCTTCTGTGTTTATCGCCGTTCCCGAACGTTATGATGGCTCTCCGGGAGCGTGTAAGAGTTTTTTAATGCAGTGCACGCTTTATATGACTCATAACGCTACTCAGTTCCGCCTCGAGACGGAAAAAATTCACTTTGTATTGTCTTTGCTGACCGGTAAAGCCAAGGAATGGGCCACCGCGTTATGGTCAGCTAACAGTGACATTTTACACTCTGAGACTCAGTTTTTAGCTCAGTTCAAAGCTGTATTTGACCACCCGGCCGCCGGAAAAGAGGTGGGTTTACAAATATGCGATCTCAAACAAGGCACCCGTTCTGCGGTGAGTTACGCCCTCGACTTCCGCACTCTAGCAGCGGGCAGCGGGTGGAGTGAGCCGGCATTAAAAAACATGTTCCAGAGGGGATTAAGGGAGGACCTACAGGCAGAGCTAGTTTTTAGGGGACAAGAACTGACCCTCAATCAGTTAATAGATGCAGCCATCTCTCTCGACAACCTTCTGCGCAGCAAAAGGAGACTCACAAGGGAGCCCACACCACTCGCCAGTCACCCAAGCCACGCCCCCGTCTGTGAACCTGAGCCTATGCAGCTTGGACGGGCTCGCCTCACTCCTCAAGAGAAGCAGAGAAGGCGCAGAGAGGGGCTATGTATCTATTGTGGCCAGCCTGGCCACATATGCGCGTCCTGCCCTACCCGTCCCAGTTCCTCTGGGACGGCAGAGGTGAGTGTAATTCTATTCTCTGCTGATCTTAAACTTCTTAATATTCCAGTACATCTGGCTCTACACTCAGAAAAGTTTTCTGTTCTAGCACTTATAGATTCTGGGGCAGCCGGAAACTTCATGGATGTGGGACTGGCCAGTCAGCTACAGATACCCCTTCAGACTATGGACACCACACTCAAGATTAAAGCCCTGGATGGACGTCCACTGGGCAAAGGAACTGTGTCTAAACAAACTGTGGAGATACCCCTTCAGGTTGGCCTTTTCCACCAAGAGACTATATCCTTTCTGATTATTGAGTCACCTGATCACCCTATAATTTTAGGTTTTAGTTGGCTAGCTCAACACAATCCCCAAATTTCCTGAAAACATGGGGAGATTATTAAATGGAGCAACTACTGCTATGACCATTGTCTGACCATACCATGTCTTGCCACCACTGTCGAGAGCCCTGATCTGCTTAACACATTCTCTGTCCCAGACTGTTATCAAGATCTGAAGGAAGTGTTCAGTAAAGAACGTGCCACTCAGCTGCCACCACACAGGCCCTGTGACTGCTCCATTGACCTTCTCCCCAACTCCACACCCCCACGCAGTCGAGTATACCCCCTGTCTGAACCTGAAACCCTTGCTCTTGAAAAATATATAGATGAAGCTCTTACCATGGGTCACATCAGACCATCAACCTCTCCTTGTGCTGCAGGGTTTTTTTTTGTGGAAAAGAAAGACGGAGGACTCCGCCCTTGTATAGATTACCGCGGTCTAAATGCCATATCTGTAAAAAAACCCTATCCTTTGCCCTTAGTCCCTTCAGCTCTAGAGAAGCTCAGAAATGCTCAGTGGTTCACTAAACTTGATCTGAGAAGTGCCTACAACCTAATAAGAATCAAGGAGGGTGATGAGTGGAAAACTGCCTTTGTGACCACAAGAGGGCACTACGAATACCTTGTAATGCCATATGGGTTGTCCTGCTCACCTTCCGTCTTCCAAGCATTTGTGAATGAAGTGTTTAGAGACATGATTGACAGGTGGGTAATTATTTTTATGGATGATATCCTGGTGTACTCCCCCTCCCTTGAGGATCATGTCAACCAGGTTAGAGCAGTGCTACGTAGACTCTTAGACCACCAATTATATGTTAAGGCAGAAAAGTGTGAATTCCATGTACAGGAACTTTCCTTTTTGGGGTATACTATATGCCCAGGAGGAGTGAGCATGAATTCAGACAAAGTCAAGGCTGTGGTGGACTGGCCCCGACCAAGAACAGTCAAAGAATTACAGCGCTTCTTAGGATTCTCCAACTTTTACCGCCGCTTCATTAGAGGCTTTAGTGCAGTGGCAGCCCCCCTTACCTCTCTACTTAAAGGTAACTCCAAGGCTTTAAACTGGTCTTCGGCTGCTGATGGAGCATTCCAGGAATTAAAAGACAGGTTCACCTCTGCTCCTATCCTCAAGCATCCCAATCCTGAACTCCCCTTTGAAGTAGAAGTAGATGCTTCTGATACTGGTGTTGGAGCTGTTTTGTCTCAAAGGTCAGGGACACCACCCAAGTTGCATCCGTGTGCGTATTTCTCACGCAAACTGAACTCTGCTGAAAGGAACTATGACGTAGGCAACAGAGAGCTCCTAGCTATGAAGTACGCCTTGGAGGAATGGAGACATTGGTTAGAGGGTGCTAGACATCCTTTTTTGATTTTTACAGATCATCGCAACCTAGAGTACATCAGGGCTGCTAAAAGACTTAACTCCCGACAAGCCCGTTGGTCATTGTTTTTTACCCGCTTCAACTTCTCAGTGACCTATAGACCTGGATCTAAAAATGGAAAGGCTGACGCCTTGTCGCGCATGCACTCAAACTCTAACAATGTACACAACAATAACCCTAAAACCATTCTTCCTCCTTCCTGTATAGTGGCACCTGTCTTGTGGGATATAGACAGTGAAATCCAGCTGGAGCAGACCCATGACCCGATACCCAGCCACTGTCCTGTGGGTAAGACGTATGTTCCAATCGCTGTACGCAGTCATGTACTTGATCTTGTACATTCTTCTCCCAGCTCTGGCCATCCCGGCATACAACGCACTGCTGACCTGTTGCATCGCAAATACTGGTGGCCCACGTCCATGGAGGACATAACACGTTTTGTAAAAGACTGTGAGGTATGTGCTCAAAGCAAATCACCCCGTTCACCGCTTGCTGGGTTGCTAGTTCCTTTAGAAATCCCCAAACGCCCTTGGTCACACCTCGGTGTCGATTTCATTACTGACTTACCACCCTCCAATGGATACACGACCATCCTAGTCATAATAGACAGATTTTCTAAAGCCTGCAGACTAATCCCACTATGTAAATTACCCACAGCATGGGAAATGGCTGAAAAACTGTTTGAAAATGTATTCAGGTTCTATGGACTTCCTGAGGACATTGTATCGGACAGAGGCCCCCAGTTCACCTCGCAAGTGTGGAGGGCGTTCTGCAAGGTACTCAACATTTATGTGAGTCTTACTTCTGGTTATCATCCTAACTCCAACGGGCAAGTAGAACGACTGAATCAAGAAATTGGCCGTTTTTTACGTTCCTATTGCCATCGTAATCAACATGACTGGAGCTCCTTTGTTCCTTGGGCCGAGTATGCTCAGAACTCACTAGTTAGCGCATCCACAGGGCTCACCCCTTTTCAATGTGTATTAGGATTTCAACCTCCATTCCTTCCTCTAGACACTGAGCCCAGCAATGTACCTGCAGTTGATGAATGGAAAAATAGGAGTCTTCAGACTTGGGAGGAGGCACATGTCCAACTACGTCGAGCCGTCCGCAGGATGAAGATGCAAGCTGATCGAAGAATAGGTTCGACACCAAAACTCCAAGTTGGGCAGAGGGTCTGGCTGTCCACTCGAGACTCGAAACTTCGTCTACCTTCAAGAAAGTTAAGTCCACGTTTCATTGGTCCGTTTAAAATAATTAAACAAATCACACCTGTTTCTTTTCGGTTAGAGCTGCCTGCTCACTACCGTATCTCCCCTACATTTCATGTATCTCTACTAAAACCCCTCTCCTCCTCCTCCTCTCAGGGCCCTGGGTCGCTGGCTGAACCTCCCCCTCCACTGGACATTGATGGGTACCCAGCTTACAGCGTTCGCTCCCTGTTGGACTCCAAGCGCCGGGGACACCAGCTATTGTACCTGGTGGACTGGGAGGGTTACGGCCCAGAGGAACAGTCATGGGTGCCTGCTTGTGACATCCTCGACCCCTCGCTGATGGAGGAGTTCCACCGTGAACACCCCGATCGCCCTGCTCCTCGTCCTAGGGGTCGTCCTTGGCGCAGGGTCAGGGGGTCGGCTGGGGCCGATCGTCAGGTGGGGGGTGATGTTACCAGTGACTCAGGTGTTGCACCTCCTCGCCTCAGGAGGTCACTCTCGCGACAGTTTTAGTCCTTCTTCGGGAGCATTAGTTTTGTATAAATAGACACCACACCTGCACTCAGGTGCGACATCTTGTCTGGTCTTACCTTGCATTTCGAAGCACTTCTGTATGTTTATGTTTTTGACTTCTGCTCTCGTTTTCTGGACTGTGATTTTTGGATTTTCCCTGATTGTTACTTCTGCCTGGATTATTCTGTCTGTGTGAATAAACCTGCTTTTGGATCCTCATCCTTGGTCTCGCGTGACACTCTGACTCAGTAAAGACTGCGGGCTTGTGCTGCTGCTGCTGCTGCTGCAGCTCCCACTAGTGGTTGTATGAGGAACTGCTAAATCTGAGGAAATGCTAAATCTGTCACATGTTCTTAACAGCTCACAATTTTTGATTTTATATTTATTAAGCCTTATATTTATTAAGTATCAAACATTTTGATCAAAGTTAATATAACTTGTATTTTATGTCATTTATATTCACTTGACTAGTTTGGTTCTTGATTGATGGAGTTTTTGGATTTCATAACATGACAAATTAAAAGGATTTATGTTAATAGAGCAACAAGCAACCATTTTTTCCATGCAACTGTAATATTTGATTGAATAAATAATATATTGAGAGTTATTTAACATTAAGGAGTAAATACATTCATTTTATATTACATCTGGTTACATTTTCTTATATTTATAAGTTACATCTGGCCCTCAGAGGACAGCCAATATGCCAATGTGGCCCTCGGCCAAAATGAGTTTGACACCCCTGATTTACACAGTAAATCACTCAGTTACAGGTAAATCTATAGTTATTCCCTCTAACAATTAAACTATTTACGCATTAAATCACTGAATTACAGGTTATTCTACAGTTATTCCCTCTAACAATTAAACTATTTACGCATTAAATCACTTAGTTATACGTAACAGTGACATTTTATACTGGACGGCCAGGGTATCTTTGTTTCCTAGCGGGGGTTTCCTCAGCGCTGCAGCCGCGTTTGGTACTCTGTAAATCGTCTAGATACGTGTTAGCTTACCTGGTAAATTAGCGCGATACGCTAACGGTAGCTTCCGCCTGTCACGTCTTAAATTAAATAAAGTACAGGTAAAAACAACACTGGAAAACAACTTAAAACAGTCGAGAATATGCTAGTTTGATAAACCCATGCAGCGGTGAGTGGAAATACAGGAGGAAATTACTTACATTTGTACAGAAACTCCCTCGCAGTGCCGGCTCCGTCCGCCATGTTTTTAAATCTGAGCGCTGGAACTCTGAGCTGGTGAAATGCATCATGGGATTGCCTTCGCCGTGAAGGATACATCTCACGCTGCCTTCAGAATCGGGGTACAATAAGGCAGCTGCCCAGGTAGGAGCACATGCTACCTTCCGAATGGGACAGTCCTTTTCTCGGAGCGCGCCTATGCTGCCTGAAAATGCTGCCTAGTTGGGCAGCTCCCTTCAGATTGGACCGCAGCTAGAGACTTCACAAACCCAGAGCTTGAGACTTTAATAAGTGTTAGACCCCATTTACACCTAGTATTAACATGTGCCAGCATGATCTGATTACAAATGTTCAGCACAAAGTACAGGTGTGAAGAGGATACAGAGTGTCTTGAGGTCACACTTTAATCCGATCACTCAAAACAGATTTAGAAGTGATCAGCGATGCACTTACCTCATTAAAATAATGGTTTGAATAGCCATGTTACCACCACCCCTGCCAAAACATATGTAATAACAGTGGCATCCCGTCCACTGTCCACACGGGTTAGCTGAGACCGTTATAATAGCAAGGTAATGATTAAAGGTGATACTTTTGGCCTGAGCAGAAGTGAAACTTTCTGCCTCACCTAGTTTAGGCTGAGGACTCTTTTCAAAATTATGTGATAAACCCAATCGAAAGTGTTCAAAGTAGATGCAGTTTAAACGCCAGGTTTGAACGGAAATGAGTTTTGACAATCATTTGTGATCAGATTACCCAGGCTGCTTGTTAATGCCAGGTGTGAATACATGTCAATAATAATATTACATTACATTACATTTGGCAGATGCATTTATCCAACGCGACTTACAATAGTCAAGTAAAAAAGTAATAGAAGGTAAAAACATCTTTATATAGGGCCTAAAGGAGGTCAAAGGGGAATAATAGGATAGAGGAGTGAAGGAGGGGAAGAAGGAAATGAGGTTAGAAGTAGTTAGTGTGTTAGAGGTGTTAAGAGAGTAAGTGCTCTTTGAAGAGCTCTGTCTTCAAGAGTTTATTAAAGATAGTGAGAGATTATCCTGATCTGGTAGTGGAAGGTAGTTTGTTCCACCATTGGGGAACTCTGTATGAGAACAGTCTGGATTGCTTTGTGTGAATGTTTGTTTGGTGACATAGGCGACGTTCATTGGAGGAGCGCAGCCGGGATGTAGCGTAAGCCTTCAGGAGTGAGTGCAGGTAGGAAGGAGCTGTTCTGTCATCACCTTGTAGGCGATTGTAAGAGCTTTAAATTTGATACGAGCATCAACTGGTAGCCAATGGAGCTCAATCAGCAACGGGGTGATGTGTTCCCGTTATGGCTGGTTGAAGACTAGACGTGCTGCTGCAGTAGTCGAGGCGTGAGATGACCACTGCTTGTAACAGGAGTTGGGTGGCCTGTTGCGTCAGAAACTGTCATTTTTTTCTGATGTTATAAAGGGCAAAGCGGCAGGATCGAGCAACTGAGGCCACATGGTGCGTGAAGGAGAGCTGGTCATCAACCAGAACACCCAGGTTCCTAGCAACATTTGTCGGGGAGAGAGAGAGTTGATGGTTATAGCAAAAGTTGTGTTGGAAAGATGGTTTCGCAGGTATAACCAGAAGTTCAGTCTTTGAGAGATTTAGTTGAAGGTGATGCTCCTTCATCCATGAGGATGTGTCTGAGAGACACTGTGATATCCGTGCAGAGATTGAGGGATCTTCAGGTGAGAATGACAGGTATAGCTGGGTGTCATCAGCAAAGCAATGGTAGGAAAAGCCATGTGAGTGGATAACCTCACCTAGGGAGGTGGTGTATATTGAGAAGAGAAGGGGTCCCAGTACCGAACCCTGGGGAAGTCCAGTGGATAAGGAGTGGGCTGAAGGCAGCTGTCCTTGCAATGACACCTTGAACGAGCGCCCAGTGAGGAATGATCTGAACCATGACAGCGCATTGCCTGAGATTTTTTTGCCACTTTCTTCTTCTAATGGCTCGAGACGTTAGAGGACAGAGGTTGTCCAAACAGGAGCTTAGTGTGGAGCAGAGAGTATCAGTGGCATCATTTACATTGAGTGATGAAAATGAGCGTAGTGGAGGCATATTGTCAGTCAGCAGTGAGGAGTACTGGTCTGCTGAGGGATCTCGAAGATTCCGGCGGAACGAGACAACAGGAATGTGATGGGAGGCATTTTAGGGATTTTAGGAGGCAGTAGGACGGGCTGCCTTGTCTGTGGCCTTGCGCATGTAGACTGGCAGGTCTTTACCCGCGTTGGTCTTCATCCGAGAGGGTCTTCACACAACAGCTGACGCCTTCGGCGAGTGTGAGTGACGAAATAGGAGTCTAAATTGCGCACATCTGTGGGCGCTATATGAAATCAGCGCCACCAGACTGTCTTTCAAAGCCGTGAGTAATGCCCCCAAGGTCCGCAGACAGAGAATGTGTGAATGAGGGGGTTTGCCATGCCCTGCTCTAAGTCTGCAGTCTGGTGTAGCTTTAAGTTTCCTGATCACCCTGTTAGTATACCCTGCTCTGTATTTTATACAGAACATATTTCATTTCAGAACAGTTTATCACAGTCTATCACAGGCACGTTTGCAGCTCAATGTCACTCCTGAACCATCCAGTGTTTCTGAAAGCCTTAAACACACTGGATCTTTAATTCAGGTTCAGCTCAGAGGTAAATCCGGGGTCAGCGTATCTCCTCTGAGTCACAGTGAGATCTGTTCTGTCCCCTCTGGTTTGGTGCAGATCACTTGGACATGTGTTTCTAATGACAATCAACTTCAACCTGGAATCAAAGACAGACAGATCACAAGTACAGGAGAACAGTGTAGCTCAGAATAAATAAACAAATAAATAAATAAATACAGACATACATACATACATACATACACTGCCTGGACAAAAAAGAAAATTTGCCACAAAAAAATCACACACTAATATTTAGTTGGACCGCCTTTAGCTTTGATTGCTGCACGCATTCACTACATTGTTTCAATAAGCTTCTGCAGTGTCACAAGATTTATGTCAAACCAATGTTGCATCAATTTTTCACCAAGATCTTGCAGCAGCATTGATTATAGTAGAGTCTGATCGCTGCACAAAACCTTCTCCAGCACATCCCAAAGATTCTCAATGAGGTTAAGATCTGGACTCTGTGGTGAACAATGTATGAAAATGATGATCTCATGCTCCCTGAATCACTCTTTCACAATTCCAGCCCCATGAATACTGACATCTTGGAATATGCTCATGCCATCAGAGAATAAAAAAAATCCATGGATGGAATAACCTGGTCTATATTCAGTATATTCAGGTAGTCAGCTGACCTCATTCTTTCAGCACATACTGTTGCTGAACCTAAACCTGACCAACTGCAGCAACCCCATATAATGTTACCTACATACATACCTACATACAGTGCACCCGGAAGTATTCACAGTGCTTCACTTTTTCCACATTTTGTTACGTTACAGCCTTATTCCAAATTGTGTTATATTAATCTCTTTCCTCAAAAATCTACACAAAATACCCCATTATGACCATGTGAAAAAAGTTGGTAACACTTTACTTGGATGGTCCATTTTTGACACTAAAGTAAGTGTAAACTAACTATCAAAAACATGTCACTGAACTGTTCCATGAATATCAGGTTCCATTGTCAATAGTGGCATCACATTATATCATATAGATGATCAGGTGAGTGTCATCTGCATCTCAACAACATGTCAACTGCATGTCAACAACATAAAAAGTAAATTCTCAACTACATCTACCAAAGATTTATCTACTAGCACCTTAGTGTAACATGACATCTCTATGTTTTGCACCACCTAGCAACAATTAGTGAAATTAAAACATAGACTGTCAACTGCATGTCAGTTGACTCTCAATTGAGTTTGTTTGTCCACTGATGTGCGTGTATGTTGAATACATGTTGAAAGTCAAGGACATACCTTTTACATGTATTTTAAGTATCATTTGGACCATCCAAGTAAAGTAAAACCATGATGGTCAACTTTAACTAAGTTAAATAACTTCTTTGTGTCAACTGCATGTCACTTGACTCTCAACTTCATGTCCATTACATTACCATAGATATGCAATGAGGAATAAGTACAAGTGATTTGAAAAAGAAGAGTTATTACACCTTTTTTTCACATAAACACAAATGTTATATGAAACATTTTTTTCCAGGTAATTGTGAATAAAAATGGCTGATATAAGTGACCGTTCAACAGGTCATTAACGTAAGTTAACATTTTGACACAAAATCCAACAAGCAAATGATTTTGGCTACTATGCTAGAGATTCTTACTGACAAACCTAAAAAAAATCTACCAAAACAGATTTTAAAGAAAAAAATAAATAAATTTAAATGTTTGGGCCGGCTCTTCTTATGACTACATTCACCTATTGCTGACCCAGATGTGCAAATTTACACATGCAGCTTGTTTAGTCCCCTTAGAGAAATAATGCCAACAAAAATATCTCCCTAGGGCACATTAATAAACAAAGCTATTGGAACCATTTATTGCCAGGTGTGGGCTAGAGGGGTATAAAGTTCTGAATAAAGATTATAAACACAAAAAAATAATAATAAATAATATATATATATATATATATATATATATATATATATATATGAAACTATATAGAAGTATTAAGAGTGATATATTTTAAGTGTTTATTTATTTTATTGTTGATGATTTTGGCTTACAGCCAATAAAACCCAAAAATCAGTGTCTCAGGAAATTAGAATATTATATAAGACCAATTGGTACTTTTGTCAGTGTGGGCAGTGTGCCAAGTCCTGCTGGAAAATGAAATCCGCATCTCCATAAAAGTTGTCAGTAGCAGAGGGAAGCATGAAGTGCTGTAAGATTTTGTGGGAAAACAAAACTGCACTGACTTTAGACTTGATAATAAAACACAGTGGAGCAACACCAGCAGATGACATGTCTCTCCACACCATCACTGATCATCAGTAAATTCTACATTTAATTTGTAAATCAAGAGACCAGAGTCTGGAGGAAGAGTGGAGACACACAGTCCAAACTGCTTGAGGTCTAGTGTGAAGTTTCCACAATCAGTGATGGTTTGGTGAGACCTGTGCAACATCTGCTGCAACATCTCCTCCAAACTCTGGTCTCTTGATTTACAAATTAAATGTAGAATTTACTGATGATCAGTGATGGTTTGGAGAGACATGTCATCTGCTGGTGTTGCTCCACTGTGTTTTATTATCAAGTCTAAAGTCAGTGCAGTTTTGTTTTCCCACAAAATCTTACAGCACTTCATGCTTCCCTCTGCTGACAGATTTTACGGAGATGCGGATTTTATTTTCCACACTGCAGGACTTGGCACACTGCAGAAAGTACCAATTCGTCTTATATAATATTTAAATTTTCTGAGACACTGGTTTTTGGGTTTTCATTGGCTGTACGCCATAATCATCAATAATAAAATAAATAAACACTTAAAATCACTTTATGTGTAATACATCAATATGATATATGAGTTTCACATTTTTAACTGAATTACTGAAATAAAGTAACTTTACAAAGATATTCTATTTTTTTGAGATAATATATATATATATATATATATTACTATAATTACATTACTACATACATTACTAGTCATTTTTATACCATGTGGCCTTACATGCAGACCATGCCTTACACCACTTCTTCAGTATTCTTTATCAACATTGAAAGGGATCAGTTTTTCTCTCTTTTCATTGTGACCACCTTTGCAGCAAGAGCATCATCTCCTTGAATTTTGGTGGCACAAAGGTGGGCCAGGCCTCTGAGTGTCTTGTATTGTCCTTTAAAACCACTGAGAAGTGGCCTTTCAGTAAGATACAACTCTGCAATGGCTGCCATCCCCTTCACAGCATTCCTCGATACTGCAACCTTTTTGAATGCATGAGCCATTTTCATTCCCTTCTGGATGCAGCGAAGAACCTTTCTGTATCTCCGGACAACTTCTTTTATGCTGCTCACTAGACAAAACAAAACAGAGATTAGAGATAAAATGGGCAAAGTGTTTCTTAATACCAATACCAATATCCACACAACTAAATGTCTTTAAAAAATTGGTTATGAAAAAAGTTATGGTAGGCTAACAATCATATAACATCCAGGGTTGTTGGTAACACACTGTATGAACTGTGCCCACATAACCCTTTTATAACTCCTTATTTAAAGACTGCATTATGTGTCCCTAAATGTGTAAAATATTCAGCTCCAACGAAAGGCCTGTTATTTCCCCTTCACTGCAACAGCATGTCGATTACTGACCAAATATTCACTCATGATCCCCTGAAGATGAGGAAGTAGGCCTGTCGCAATAACTTCCTTATCGACTTTTTGTACTTTCCTTTTTTTTAATCGTGATCATTTTTGCCGATGTCGATAACAGCCAGTAGGTTTCCATGTGAGCGAGGATAACCATCAATGCGAAACAGCCAGTATGTGGACTTCGTTTCAAAACAGTGGCAACAAAAGCTGGCAACACTACTAACCTGAGATCTTATTTAAAGCACAACCATCCAGCCCAATTAATCCAGCTGAATATTAAATACTGTTCCCCCAGAGAAATCCTGCCTCAAGCCCCTCACACTAAAAATGTTGGTGTTCCTGCTCTTAATTTGTCCGACAGTTACATAAAAAAATACATTTATAGCAAGAGCTCTGACCTGCTGTGCTATTTGTGTCTTTGATCATATGGACACGTGTGTTAATGTGTGCTAATGTGTGTTTTATAGCATATACATATATAATCAGAAAAAGGTGTCTGCAAGTGCCTTTGTGTCAAGAGTAAAAAAAAAAAAAACGCTTACTTTATTTTTTTTTATAAAGGTCTGTTTTATATTTATTGCCGTTTTCTTAGAACCAACAGAGCACCAGGGTGGGTGTACTTTATTTGTTTTATTTATTTAGGATATTAAAATATTTTTATATTAGAAGCCCAATATCTGCTCTTAATATAAAGTTAGTTTAACTGTAAAATGGTGTAATTGTATTATTATGCTAGAATGTTATTAGTGTGTCACATTGTCTTAAAGCTCCTTTGGGGAGCCCAGAAGCAGAAAAAAACATTTTCTTAAGTGGCATTTAGAATGACAATATTATCGTTTATCGCAATAATTTATGGGACAATATATCGTCCTGAAAATGTTGTTATTGTGACAGGTCTACTGCCAATTCATCGTGGGGCAAACACAAACTAAATATGGTTCATAATTTAAATATGTTAAGTAGTTACACATTAATTTATTCTTACATTCAGCTGTTCCATATTTCAGGTTGTTACATATGTTACAGGTTTTGATACGGACAATTGAAGCAGTATATCCAGTGTGACCTGCTATACTGTTCAAATCAGTACAAAAAATATATGCCAATAATGTGTAATAATAATAATAATAATAATAATAATAATAATTCCAAATAAAAATAATTTTCACTAACATTGTTTTACTGAAAATAGTATAGTGCAGTTGTACTCAACCTTGGTCCTGCAGTTACACTGCACAGCAGGTTTTAGAGTTTATACTAATTACAGCACTCCTTACAGACTAATTACGGAACTTAGATGTGTGACAGCAGGAAACACTAATACCTGCTGGCTAGTAGTGCCCTGGACCAGGACTGTGAGCCATTGATACAGACTCTGGAGCTTTTAATTAATTATTTTTTTAAAAGAATCAGTCAGTTTTAATGTCATGTAAAATCTGGATGCTTTATGATTTTTGTTTTTTAACAGACATGTGTTGAAGTAGTTACATAAGAGGCCATTAATGCATAAAAAAACATTCAGTGTTTCTGTATTATCTCTGACAGAGCTATTATCACATTATGATACAATGTCAGAATATATTACCTACCCTTTTCTTTTGGGAAGGTTTTTTTCTCCTTTGTCTTCTTCTTTTCTTTTTTCTTCTTCTTTTAATCCCTGCCCCTTTTTATATGCTTCCACTTCATATGCTTTTTTCATCTGAGCTTGAGTCAGATTCCAGGCTTGATTCAAAGTCTGAAGTAGTCAGAGAATCAGAGGTAGATTCTGAGCCAGAGTCTGACTCTGTCATGGAATCCTCACCAGAGGGTCCTGTCTCTCTGTTGGCTTCATCAGCTGAAAGACAGGCAGGAAAAAAACAGCTATAAAATGTACAATAAACAGTTACTTTCAATTTTCAGAAATAGACCACCTACAGCTGCACTGATAGGGCTTGATATGAAACCCTAATCAAATGAACTATACTGTAGTTCCCCAATGGTACCACCAATCAAAATATGAATATATTCTCATTATAAAACCACAAAACATGAATACTGTTACGCCCTCGCTATGTTTTCTGGTGTCTTCCCCGTTTCCTAGTGTGTTTCTCTTGTACTTTTCCATTACGTGTGTCTAATTTGTAACTCCGCCCCTTCCCAGGTGTTCTGTGTTTCATGTTTAGTATAAATAGTACTTGTTAATCTATGTTTGCTGTCGGTCTTTGCACCTTCCCCTGTTGTCTGTCTCGCCACGTTTACGTTATTGCTCTAGTTCTCGTTCTTTGGTTGTATGTAGTTTCTCGCTCTTGTTTATATTCTAGTCACGTTTGGTTCCTGTTTGTTTCCTTTGTGTATCTTGTATATATTTACGTATTATTCCCTGTATATATATCCCTAGCCCTGTTTTGTACTTGTCTGTTTAGTTTAGCTCTTTGTTTGTTTTCCCTGTTTGTTTATGTACATATATTTATTCGTTATTCCCTTGTTTGTTTACTTGTTTATTTGTTATTTATTAAAAGTCATGTCTTACCCGTTTAAACGTCCGCCTCCCGTCTCACCACGCGTTACAGAAAGACCGACCGCCAAGGACGTTTATTCGGGAAACCCTTGGGTTGGATCCGGGCTGGCCATCCGTCATGCCCCCTTTGGGACCTCGGCGCAGGAAAATCCGAGGCCTCGAGGCCGGAGAAGGCCTCGGGCTGGGCGTTCTAAGAGGTCCCAAAAATCGGAGGATTTTCTTGGGGGGGGGCTAACGGTTGGGGCCATCGGCCTCGCTCCAGACCGCGAGGTAGGCAAGGCGGGCAGAAACGCGGACTGCGAGGACTATTTCTGGGATTACGTGGACCTCCTCGCAGCCGCGTCCAGTTCGGAGGACGAGTTCTACCCTCCGACGAGAGCCCGCTTGCCGCCGCTTGCGGAGGCTATCCTCCACCCGCCTCCCAGGGCGCGCTCCACCTCGTCGGCTCCGCAGCTAGCTTCTGAGGCTAACCAGCTAGCTTCTCCAGCGGCTGCAGCTCCAGGCATCTCCACGGCTACGCGGCTAACGCAGTTAGCATCTCCAGCGGCTGCAGCTCCAGGCATTCCCACGGCTACGCGGCTAACGCAGTTAGCATCTCCTGATTCCACGGGTCAAGTTTCTCTGGCTGCTTCGGTGCTCGCATCTTCTACGGCTGCAGACCCAGCTTCCACGGCGACCGCCGAGCAGCGCTTCCAGTCACCCGTAGCGGCAGCAGATCTTCGCTCCGGGGTTCCCATGACAACGGCGCTACACTGTACTGCCACTGCCACCCCGGAACCTGAATACGCTGCGGTGAAATTAGGTCAAGTCTCCGTGCAGTCTTCAGCAGCCCGAGTCGTCACACAGACACCTACAGCCCAAGGGTCCAAGTCTGTTCATGTGAGTGTTCCTGTGTCAGCGGTGCCCGCCACCGCCAATGTTCCTGTGCCAGCGGTGCCCGCCACCGCCAATGTTCCTGTGCCAGCGGTGCCCGCCACCGCCAATGTTCCTGTGCCAGCGGTGCCCGCCACCGCCAATGTTCCTGTGCCAGCGGTGCCCGCCACCGCCAATGTTCCTGTGCCAGCGGTGCCCGCCACCGCCAATGTTCCTGTGCCAGCGGTGCCCACCGCCAATGTTCCTGTGCCAGCGGTGCCCACCGCCCATGCTACGATGCCAGCGGTGCCCACCGCCAATGTTCCTGTGCCAGCGGTGCCCACCGCCCATGCTACGATGCCAGCGGTGCCCACCGCTCCTGCTACGATGCCAGCGGTGCCCACCGCCTATGTTCCTGTACCAGCGGTGCCCACCGCCCATGCTACGATGCCAGCGGTGCCCACCGCCTATGTTCCTGTGCCAGCGGTGCCCACCGTCCATGCTACGATACCAGCGGTGCCAGACACCGTCCATGTTCCTGTGCCAGCGGTGCCCACCGCCCATGTGCCGATGCCAGCGGTGCCCACCGTCCATGTTCCTGTGCCAGCTGTGTCCACTGCCCATGTGCCAAAGCCAGCAGTGCCCACCGTCCATGTTCCTGTGCCAGCGGTGTCCACTGCCCATGTACCGAAGCCAGCAGTGCCCACCGTCCATGTCCCTGTGCCAGCGGTGCCTACCGCTCCAGCGCCGACCACGCCGCCAGCCCCAGCTGCTCAAGTCACCGCGCCGTCAGCTTCTGCTGCCCGAGATGCCGCACCGCCAGTGTCTACTGCCCGAGTCGCCGCACCGCCAGCTCCTGCTGCCCGAGTCGCCGTGCCGCCAGCTCCAGCTGCCCAAGATGCCGCACCGCCAGCTCCTGCTGCCCGAGTCGCCGCACCGCCAGCTCCTGCTGCCAGAGACACCGCACCGCCACCAGCTCCTGCTGCCCGAGTCGCCGCGCCTCCAGCTTCTGCTGCCCAAGCCGTCGCGTCGCCAGCGAGGCCCGTCACCACACCCATGCCAGTCCCGGCGCCCAGGACTAAGTTTTGCCCCAAGCCTCGTGTGCCCAGGTCTGCCCCAAGGCCCCCGGACCCCAGCCCAAGAACTTTGCCCAGGCTGGCTCCACGAACTACCCCTATGACTTTAGCCAGTCCTGGGCATCCCCAGGTCTTTCTGGTCCCCATGTCGCTCCCCGTTATGGTTCCTGTGTCGGTCTATGTTCCTGTTCCTGTCTTGTCTGGTTTCTGTGTACCTGTTCCTGTCACCGTCTTCGTGTCTGTTCCTGTCAATGTTTTGGTTCCCGTTCCCATGTCTAGTCCTGTCCAGTCACCTGTCATGTCTCACGTCCAGTCATCGTCCCCTGTCCAGTTCCCCGTCCAGTCTCGTGTCTCGCCCAATGTCCAGTCTCCAGTCACGTCCCCGGTTCAGTCTCCTTTCTTTGTCCAGTCTCCTGTCCAGTCTTCAGTTCAGTCTCCAGTTCTGCCCCATGTTAAGTCTCAGGTCTCGTCTCTTGTGTTTCCCGGCCTCTCCCCGCCGCCGGCCCCCGGGGTTCGTTTTTACGCGCCTCGGGAGCTGCGCGTTTAGGGAGGGGCTTCTGTTACGCCCTCGCTATGTTTTCTGGTGTCTTCCCCGTTTCCTAGTGTGTTTCTCTTGTACTTTTCCATTACGTGTGTCTAATTTGTAACTCCGCCCCTTCCCAGGTGTTCTGTGTTTCATGTTTAGTATAAATAGTACTTGTTAATCTATGTTTGCTGTCGGTCTTTGCACCTTCCCCTGTTGTCTGTCTCGCCACGTTTACGTTATTGCTCTAGTTCTCGTTCTTTGGTTGTATGTAGTTTCTCGCTCTTGTTTATATTCTAGTCACGTTTGGTTCCTGTTTGTTTCCTTTGTGTATCTTGTATATATTTACGTATTATTCCCTGTATATATATCCCTAGCCCTGTTTTGTACTTGTCTGTTTAGTTTAGCTCTTTGTTTGTTTTCCCTGTTTGTTTATGTACATATATTTATTCGTTATTCCCTTGTTTGTTTACTTGTTTATTTGTTATTTATTAAAAGTCATGTCTTACCCGTTTAAACGTCCGCCTCCCGTCTCACCACGCGTTACAAATACCTAACAATGTCATATAAAGTATATAAAACATTTAATTATTTAATTTAAATGCACATCTACAAACAATCTCCTACAAACCTACATCAAATTAAATTAATTGTTTCAGTTATTTTACAGAAGCAAGCCCAACTAATAGAAACCAATTTGCATTACATTCTTAATTCTTGAGTATGAGGTTACGAAGTCCTTATTATTAATAACTGGACACTGAACTGCATTCTTCCATCATAGTCAAAACTGCATTCTTCCATTTAAGAAATATAGCTAAAATCCGCAGTATACTCTCTCTGGAAGATGCATTCATAACCTCCAGGCTGGACTACTGCAACACGTTGTTGGCTGGAAGTCCACAAAAATTACTCCATAAACTCCAGCTAGTTCAGAATGCAGCCGCAAGAGTGCTTACCAGAGCTAGAAAGTTTGATCACATTACACCGATTCTTTCATCCCTACACTGGCTACCTGTTAAATTCCGTATAGATTATAAAATACTTCTCCTGATGTATAAATCCCTCAATGGTCTGGCCCCGCATTATCTACAGGAACTTCTTACACCTTACAATCCGCCACGTTCACTCCGCTCCCAAGACGCTGGCCTGTTATTAGTCCCGCGTATTAGAAAAAACTATGCAGGAGGAAGAGCGTTCTTTTATAAAGCTCCCCAACTTTGGAATAACCTCCCTATTAATATACGGGACTCAGACACACTCTCAATCTTTAAATCTAGACTCAAAAAATTTCTATTTGCTCAAGCTTTTGAGTAATGTCTCATTACAATTTTCTTCCTCTTACAGCTTATCCAGCAAATATAAACCCTGTCCTAATCATCTGCTTTCTCTTTCTCTCCCCATGTCCTGAGCTGCTGCTACCAGTGCCCATCCCACTCCAGCAGAATTTTATTAAACCATTCTAACCCCTTTTTCTTCCCTCCCCTCTCTGTTCTCTCTCTCTATCTTTCTCACATGTGCTGAGATGCCTGGCCGGCCGGTCGGCCTGGATGTGTCCGTCTGTGGTTCCAGCTTTCCGGAATCAGCCCTGTCCTTCTACTCATCAGAATTATTACACAACCCTTCTAACTTCTGCTTTTTTGTTTCTCTTCCTTTCCTTTCTGTTTTCTCTATCTCTTCTACATGTATGGGGATGCCCTGTTCCTGATGTTCCCAGCCTGGCTCTCCACTGCCCGCTGTGTTGTTCTCCAGCTCTGCAACCCTGCACTGATTACCATTAACACACTCAGTATCTGTTTCTGTATTAGCCATAGCTCTATAGTTTGTGCCCATCACATTCTTATATTCATAAATTAGTACCTGTTATATTAGCCATAGTTCACATTAATTCTCTGTACTGTTTTTGTTCTGTTATCTGTTTGTTGTTTGTTTGTACTGAGCAGGTCAACCCGAGTAAGATGGGTTCCTCTGACTGAGTCTTGGTTCCTTCCAAGGTTTCTTCCTCTTAAAGGGATTTTTTTTTAAATTGGCATCTCTGTGGGGCTGCTCATAAGAGGCGTGGACCTGTTTTTCCTGTAAAGCGGCTTTGTGACAACCTTTGTTGTAAAAAGCGCTATAGAAATAAAATTGAATTGAATTGAATTTAATTCATAAACACTGTGTCACCATTCAAATACTTATGGCCTGGCAGAATTTGTGATTTATTGTCCATTTTTAGACTAAGAATGTTAATGATAAAAAAAAAAAAAACTTTTATTTTATTCATGGTTTATGGTTGGGTGAAGCTATTCATCCAGCCAATTGTAGTTGTGTTGGATATAATTATATTTTATAATAAGTAATTTATATGTAATTATATGTTAATAATGACACTGCTTTCCACCTTTAGCTCCTGAAGCCCCACACTCTCTACCCACTGCAGATCAACATCATGGCCAGAAACCTGCTGATCTCACCTGGAGGGGTTTTCGATAAGGTATGAATGTTCATGAGTAATACACTATATTGCAAAAAATATTATATCTGTGCAGAAAGTTGGTGATCTCTGCACACTATGCTACTCAGCATCCGCTGACCCTGCTCTGTTATTTTACGTTGACAGAGTGATTTGCTGTCATTTCTAGTCACTTCCACTGTAAAACTGAGAGTTGAGTGTGGAATATTTAGCATTGATGAAATTTCTAGACTGGACTTGTTGCACAGGTGCTGCATCCTATTACAGTGCCACTCCGAAATTTACTGAGCTCCTAAGAGGCTCATTCTTTGTTTGTAGAAGCCATCTGTATGCCTAGATGCTGCTTTTACTCCTAAGGCCATGGAAGTGATTGGAATACAGAGTATAGTGTATGTAAGAAGAGTGCCCACCAACACATTGTAAGGGCTCTGAGGACTGATTGGCTGATTTCAAACACCTACTTATACCTGTACTTAAGGGAAGCCGTTTAGTCACTCAGTGCTGAATTTTTGAAGCTTGTGAAAGCAAATCTATACCGTTTTCTCAAGCAAGCCTCTGCGCTTTCTTTTCCTACCTCTCTACCACGGCAAATTTCATTTTCCTGTCTGCCCTTGGAGCAAGACTGAGCGGCATTGCTGTCACACCCTTTTTTTCCCTTTCTCTCGCTTACGTTAGGCATGATTTTTGTTTTCCACCCATTTTGTTATGCTGCCTGTTTAAGTTTCTCCGACCATTCTCGGCGGCTCCTTATAAGGGTGCTTAGCCCTTCGATCCTCCCTGGGGTGTTTTTTTCCTTTTTCTTGGGTTTACCTTCTTAAGGATCTGCTGTTCTGCAATTGGATTCAAAAATCCTTTGGACTGGAGAGCTCCTTGTCAGTAACCCTCCTCCCCATTACAGAAAGATCCAGCCCAAGCATGGATCCAGCAGAGCAGTCAAATCTCAAACAGGTAAAGGCCTTAGGGAATCAGAGGGCGGCCGTTGGGAGACATGAACAGACCCTCCAGCATATTGTAGCTAAGCTGCAGGGCTTGACTAACATGCTGACCCAGAACCATCCGCAACCCATACAGCTACCTTCTTCGGGGAGGTTCTTCTTGGGGGGTGGGTGATCAGTCAAAATAAACTCCCTCCAGTACCAGACCCACCAGTCAGTCGGGCCCCACTGACGTCCGATCAAGAACCCTCCTTGCCAGCCCCAGAGCGCTATGGTTGTGAACCCGGGTGCTTGTATTGGGTTCCTTTTACAATGCTCACTAGCATTTGAGCAACAACCATCCCAATTTCCGTCCAAGTGTGCAATGGTGGTGTACATCATCTCCCTTCTCTCCAGTCAGGCGTGAACGTGGGCCACACTGATGTGGGACAACCACCCTTATGTCTGCACATCAGCTGACATGACTCTTGTATCTTTGACCTTCCAGTTCTTGGAGAGGAGGCTGGGTCCCGACTGTTGCACTTGCGTCAGGGAAGAAGATCAGTTGCGGATTACGCCATTGACTTTCGCATCCTTGTGGCGGACAGTGGGTGGAACAGCAGCGCTGCCATTTACGCTTTCACATCATGGCCTCAGTGAGGACTTTATGGATGAACTAGCCTGTCGTGACCCTCCCATCTCTCTTGACTTGATAGACGTGACACAACAGGTGAACAATCGCCTCAGAGAGAGATGGAGGGGCAAAGACACTCTTAGCCAGTCAACCCACAGTGCTAATCCCTCCTGGGCTCATGATAGAGTTGATGAACTAGGGGTGCAACCCATGCAGTTAGGACACACTCATGCCTGTTGAGGGCATAAATGGACAGCCGCTGGAGCCCAAACTGGTCTTTTTTCAGACCTCTTACACTGCGAGTCAGGGACCACGTGGAGCAGATTATACTGTAGCTAATCAGGACTCCTGACTTGTAGTTGGTGTTGGGCTTTCTTTGGCTCCAGCAGCACACTCCCATGTAAATTGGCTGTCCCGATCAGTGCTGACCTGGGGTCCCGCCTGTCAACATGGGTGTCTGAAGCCCTTAACACCTCCAAGGACTTGGATGCTCTGTCTGATGACCAGATGCATTGGAAGGTCCCTAAGGCCTTTTGTGATCTCCAGGCTGTTAGTAAACAGCAGGGCAGCTGCTACCCCCATTGCCTATACGACAGGTACCTATCCCCCTAGGAGGAGCCTGTTTTTCTCTTTCTGGGCCTAAATGATGGGCGATTAAGGAGTACATACAGGAAGTGCTAGGAATAGGTTTTTTTCTTCGTTGAGAAGAAAGACAGTGAGTTAAGGTCCTGTATAGACTATCCCCTCCTGTCCTCGGCATTCAAGGCACTGCAGCAGGTGTCCATCTTCACCAAGTACTGTGTCGCCCTGCCTACTACTCTTCATGTCCACCCGAAGTTTCACGTGTCCTGCCTTAAACCATACCTCCGTTCCTTGGGTCACTCCAGTACAGTCGGTCAGTACAGCCCAGGTTACTTCTCTGTATAGTTTTGAAGCCCCTTCTGTTAGGTTTCACCTCACCATGTCATTAAGGGTAACTGTGCTTTCCAGGGAGCTTTGTTTACCCTTTTCACTCTCTCTCTCTCTCTCACTCTCACGCTATACATGATTTTTGTTTTCCGCCCGTATTTGTTTCGCCACTCATTCTCAGCGGCTCCTCATAAGAGTGCTTAGCGCATCCCAATCCACTAGCTGGTTCAGGGGGTAGAGCATTGGGCCGTGACCGCGATGGCCAGGGTTCAATCCTCCTTGGGGTATTTTTTCAGTTTTTATTTTTTCCCTTTTTCTTGGGTTTACCTACTTTGAGATCTGCTGTTTTACAATTTGATTCAGCAATCCTTCGGGCTGGAGAGCTGCTTGTTATATGAGACATGGTGAAATACTTATGCCAGATTTTTAGCTACCATACCAAAAAATCAATTATTTTCTTTGCTTGTTTCTGCCAGTTCACTTCAATAGGTCAGAAAGATGCAGTCGGGGTATGCCTGCCCAAAGCCTTCTCCACCCTAACCTACAGCTCCCTTTGCCTTCCGGAAAATATCAAGGAGAGAGGTCTGGAGGACATCCCCAACTACTTCTATAGAGATGAAGCCCAAAAGCTCTGGAACATCATCAACAAGTACAGCAGAATACAATGCCTGTCCAATTAAAGTATATAGAGTATATACACTGCCTGTCCAATTAAAGGTCTCCATCTGGACTTAAATAAGCAAATATGTAGAAACCTTCTATTGGATAATTATTGCATGGGTAATTTATGGTCCTGCTGGCAATAAGTTCTTTAACCCCAACTAATGCAGTAAGTAGCTTGTCATTTGTTAAGCAACCATGGAGAAAAGCACATCCTGTGGTAACATCTGGAAAAGATGTTAATCTTAATATTGCTAAAACTACTAAAATCTTGAATGATCGTGATGAAACTTTTGGTGAATTAAAAAAAAAAACAACAACACTAAAACTAAAAAAAGGGATTGGGACTAAACAGCTATTTAGCCTTAAAAAAATCACTTATCAGTGAGGCTAACCTGCAAAAAAACGGCTTCAGTTTGCTAGAGAGCAATTGGACTCTGGAGCAATGGAAGAAGGTCATGTGGTCTGGTGAGTGGAAATTTACCCTGTTCCAGAGTGATGGAGCATCAGGGTTGGAGGAGAGGCATGTGAAGTGATGCACCCATCATTCCTAGTGTCTACTGTACAAGCCTGTGGGGGCGGGGCTATACATCTAGGGTTGCTACTGTTGGTCAGGTTCCAAGAATAAAGTCACCTGGCTGACTGAATAAACTAAATGAGCAGGTTATTTCATCAATGGATTTTTTGGCACAGACATATTACAAGATGCCATGCCAGGATTCATCGGGCTGGAGTTGTGAAAGAGTGGTTCAGAGAGCACAAAGTAATTATTTTCACTCATGTATTGGCCGCCACAGGGTCCAGATCTGAACCCCATTGATAATCTTTGGGGTGTATTGTATATGCATTACTGTACAGAGTACTGTTTACTGTTTAAGTTCATGTTTACTGTACTGTAAAAAAATAATTACAGTAAAAGCTACAGAAAAGCTATAGAAAAGCTCTCTTGTGAGCTAGTCTGAAGAACAAAGCTCAATTCCAGATTTCTCTAAGATACTACTAGGTTGCATTTATGCATGCATTTATGTCTGAGGCAGATATCTAAATGATTAAAGGTAAATGTTTTGTTCAACTTTTAATTTATTTAATTTAATTTATTATTAAATTGCTTGTTACTAGCCAATGTCATTTTTGTGACATTGTTTAATATGAGTATGTAATGTCTGTCTGTATGCTTTAGGTATGTTGATGGAGTTGTGAAGTGCTACTATCTCAGCGCTGAGGACGTGGAGAAAGACTCAGAACTGCAGAACTGGATCAGTGAAATATTTAACTTTGGATTTCTGGGAAGAGAACAGAGTGGTATGGATTCTGCTGCATCTAATCATCACTGCACCTGATTTCAGATATTCATATTTTACACTGAGCTTCAGTCTTTTCCTGTTATGACTTACAGGACAGTTTAGGCACCCCTTGCCAAATTGAAAATTAAGTCAAATAATAATAATAATAATAATAATAATAATAATAATAATAATAATAATAATAATCAAACATTACTGCAATATTTTAGTAAATCACAAAGCACAGTCATTTCTTTTTAGTTGTTGTAACCCTAAAGGCTTGTATGTGGGCACATTTTGAAATTACATGTTTATTATTCACTGTATAATAGAGTCTGAACACAATTAGGTGATGTCTATGTTGCATAAATTAATAATTCAGAATAATTCTTAAACCAAATCATTAGCATTTATTAAATAACTAATAGAGGCAGAATAATTAGTGGATTGTCAGCAGGACCAGGACAAAGTGAGACAAGTGCTGATTAGAAAAGACAGGTTCATTGTAAACATTGATCCCAAAGGAATTGGTGTACAGGGTACAGCAAGTAAACAACAGGGCAGCAATAAATAGCAACATACCAGATCGTGGAGTCAAAACAAGGGTTAGTGCATGGTAAGACAAGCAGGTTAAACAGGGATAGGCAAGAGAGTAGTCACAGAAGTTAGCAAGGTCAGTAACTAAAGATCCACAACAAAACCAGAGGGCTAGGCAAGACAGAGCTCTTCAAAGAGCACTTACTCTCTTAACACCTCTAACAAACTAACTACTCTAACCTCATTTCCTTCTTCCCCTCCTTCACTCCTCTATCCCATTATTTCCCTTTGACCTCCTTTAAGCCCTATCTAAAGATGTACTTCATTATTGTAAGTCACTTTGGACAAAAGCGTCTGCCAAATGTAATGTAATGTAATGTAATGCAAGCGAGAGAACAACGTAGCAGAACTGGGTCGAAAACAAGAAGACAAGAGTAGGAAAACAAGTCATAACAGGGCTAGAAAACTAGTAAGTACTGGCCAGGGAACAGAGGACTATTTATACAGGAGAACACAGGTGTGAGCAATCTGAATTCAGAAGATGGGCGAAGCTAAACACTGCAGTGTCACGTGTTCAGCCGAGTTATTGTAGTTCATGGGCTGAGCTTGCTGGGAAATGGAGTCTTTGAGAAAATAATGGTCCAGATTAGGCAAACTGACAGCATCAGGGCTGACATAGATACTGAATAATTAGCAGATTCAATTATTAGTAGATACTGAACAATGGTTAGATACTGAATAATAATTAGGTAGGATATAAATATCATATATTTTATTGATAATAATACATATATTATATATAAATTTAACATTTGAAGAACATGCAGGATGTATATCATTGCCAGGCTGTTCTTAGGTTTTTACAAACTAATATTTGTTTTTAATTGATTTCTAGGTGTGGTTGCTAGATTGGTAGCAAGGTGATGTTTTGCCCAATGCATGATGCTGCTAAGGGACTGCTGTGGGGTTAATAGGTGGTTGCTATCTAATAAGTACTTGTGGTGTAGTTTTGAATGGATAATACTTAATAGATAATAAATAGATACTGAATAATTCCTACATTTTAAATTAGAAGTAAATACTTAATCAATTTTACATTTAAAATGTTAGTAAACACTAAATAATTACTTCTTTTTGAATTATTAGTAGGTACAACAGCAGGCTTCAAAAATAAATGAAAAATGCAGAAATAAGGCTGAAGGACTACAAATGTTCTATAGTGTTTAGTACAAGGGAATCGAAGGCCATTCCAGAAGCTCCTGTTTGGGTCTGCTCAGGTGGATTATGGTGGTTTTAAACTGTTTGTGTCCAACATTTCTGATGAATTCTGCTTTCCTCAGGAATTCCGAAGTCTTTCAGCACAGTGGACGAGCTCATCAAGTTCGTGACGATGGTGATCTTCACGGTGTCGGCTCAGCACGCTGCGGTTAACAACGGCCAGGTTCTGCAAACCCCATTTCTGGGTGGGTTTTTATCTGAATCTGATTAAAAGCTGGTTCTGATTCTCTCTCTGCTGTTCTCCAGTTTGATTTCGGGGGCTGGATGCCCAATCTGCCGACCGCCCTCAGACTCCCCCCACAATGCAAGAAAGGTGTGACCACAGAGAAAACCATATTTCAAGCCCTGCCTGACATTACCACTACCATCCATGGCATGGCTGTTCTGTATCTGCTGAGCAAGAAGTCCTCTGACCACGTGAGTCTACAACCAGAACGAATTAATTTAGTCCAGAAAAATCTGATACAACCTAAATGTATACAGTTTTAATACAGTGGAAACCTTCACATCAAGTAAAGCAGTTTTATCAATAAAAATCAGGTTCTTCTGTTATTGTTTGTTTTCTTTTTCCACTCAAGAGGAACCAAATATGTGACCCCTCTCCCTGTCTTTGTTTTCCTGCAGTACCAGCTTGGACAATTTAAGGAGGAGCTATTCAGCGAGGCTGTACCATGTGGCCATATTGAAGAATTTAAGAAAGCTCTCAAAATTTTAGAGGCTGAAGTTGAAAACAGGAACCAGTCCCTTAAACCTCCTTACCTTTACTTAAAGCCAGCAACTGTGGATAACAGTGTTGCTCTGTAGAATGCTGGACTGACCAGTGGGGGTCTCTGACAGTTTCTTACTCTTATATGCAGATGTGAGATATTTTAAGATACTTACATTTTTTTCCACTTTATCTTTTGTTGCCACTATATGGCATAAGCCTTGTACTCAAGAACATGTGAGCCTAACAGATTTGAGATTTAAATAAGAATTTTGTGTTCAAGTGTTTAAAAAGCAGTTCAAAAAGAGTTGAGGTGTGTGCTGTTCCTCATCCTCCCCGTGTCGGGAGCAGTGCGACGATACGAGGAGTCCTAATGAGTGGGTGAGAGGATTTTTTGATTGGTGCTTCCTTCCTTTTGTTTACTCTAAAACTGTGCAACACATCAACAATATTTCACTTACGCTGATTGAAATTTTAAAAAGAGTATTTCATCTTTACTTTATTGTGTTGGATATCAGATCATTAAAAAAAATTAAAAACAGTTGATTTGTCCAGGGGTGCCCACATTTTTGCATTCCAGTGGATTGATGTTATTAAAAAAAATAATGAAACTTTCCTGAAGTGAGTGTAGTTTGATTGATTGATTTATATGCAAATATATTTTAGTTATGAGTTTGTATTAATTTGCAGTGATTAGAATATATTCTTAGTCATAATAATTGAAAATTAAATTATGAAATCATAATTGAAAATCAGAATCATATTCAGGGTAAGTACTGCTCGTTTACAAAAGCCTTCTAAGATTATTAGTTTAGTTTGGGTGTAAGATAAATCATATTACGCCTACGTTATAGAACTGTGGGGTTTATCAGGGCAGAAACAGAATGAAGGCCTGATAAAGAGAGATAGAGGTGAGTGTGATCTGAGGTGACAGTAAACAGAGGTGAGAGTGGCCTGGATATACAGTAGACATAGGTAATCAGTAGATGGAGAGGATCTTGGCCGAGGTAATCAGTTGATGGAGCTGAGAGTAGATGGAGGTAACAGTAGACATGGTATCTTTATTCTTTTATTTTAATATTTTAATCACATTTTTTACTATTTCTTTAATTGTCTTTCTTTTCTTCATTCCTTTTCTTCATTTTGCATCAAGAAAACTGTTTTTGGCTTGATTGTTCTCTGAATAAATCTGGCAAAAGCAAATTAGATCTCCGGACTGGATTATTTTGCCAAATCTATGATGAACATTTAGTTTTGTATGTAATTGAATTACTTTAGCTTTTATCAAATGAATCCAGGAATAGGCCAAAACACAGGTATACAAACAGACATGTTAAAGGTGATCAGAGATGCACATATCCTTATAAATATTATGGTGTGAATGCCAAAGCACACAATGCATCCCCAACAGCAAAACTGCCTCACCTGGATTGGGATGAGAACTCTTTTCAAAGAAAACTATAACTATAACCATGGCTCCAATCCCGCCTCCAGTGGCAATCATTTGTGATCAGATTACCCAGGCTGCATGTTAATGCCAGGTGTGAATACGTCAATAATAATATGTTGTATTTTATACAGAACATATTTAATTTCAGAACAGTTTATCACAGTCTACCACAGTCTGTCACAGGCGGGTTTGCAGCTCAATGTCACTCCTGAACCATCCAGTGTTTCTGAAAGCCTTAAACACACTGGATCTTTGATTCAGGTTCAGCTCAGAGGTAAATCCAGGGTCAGCGTATCTCCTCTGAGTCACAGTGAGATCTGTTCTGTCCATTTTGGTTTGATGCAGATCACTTGGACATGTGTTTCTTAAGACGATCAACTTCAACCTGGAATCAAAGTACAGGAGAACGGTGTAGCTCAGAATAAAAAAGAAATAAATGATCAAATACGAACAGTTACAACGTTCAGGTACAGAATAAAAAAAGTATTCTGTATTTTGTTTTAACTAATAATTAGTTTATCTAATAATCCTCCTCAGAACTGATCCAATTGACTGGACAGCTTCAGTCAACTGGAACAGCGTTCTAAGAAGGATAACTAGTTTCTGAAACTAAACATATCCCCCCCCCCCCCAGCAGTTTAGAGCAGTATTAAAATAAGGTGTGAACACTGCTGCAAATAAAATACGCTTTATTCATTATTACATTGCAAATATAAAAGAGGGATTGGCACATTATTTACTGGTCAAAATGGCAATCTAAAAGCTGGTAATAAACAGATAATTCATGTGTTTCACTAATGCAGATTTTTATCACACCTGTTTTTCTGTCTTGTTAAACAGTTTCCAGAAAAAAATACAGGGCTAATATAGTAAAAAAGAGTCACACCTGGTGCTGAAAGTGCTCCTGTCTCTCTTACACTCAGCTCTACCAGTGATCTTCAGTCTCCAGACTACACTACCAGAATAAACCACTCACTGACATCACACCCATTCACAATCACATGCCACTGCACAGGGCACCTCCAGGAAGTCAGTCACCGGAATATATATATTGACATATATATTGACTCCCACACCACAAGCTCATTGCAGAGTATTGATGGATTCATCCCATATTGCTGCTGTTTACTTCTGTTGGCCTTGCTCGCTCTGACTATCCCATTGTCTTTTTTTAATTAATAAAGTATATTTTGATTTGTATTTTTGCATTTGTCAGAGTACTTCCTGATCTTAACAAAAAGTAAAACTGTGTTTAATAATTTAGTTTTTATTTTACAGTTAGTTTTATTAAACCCATATTAATTATATGTAATTATTGATCAATTTGTAAATGCACACACTCTTACCTGCAGCGATAGGCGCATTTTCTTCTCCTCGTCCAGTTCGTTCATCATCAGTGTAATCTCTCTCCTGAAACACAGAGTTCCTGATCAGCTGAGATCATCTACAACTCCACCAGATACATCCTGCATAATTATTAAACTACATCAGCGAAGCCTGTCCACATTCTATTAATATACACACAGCTTAATATAACAAGCAACAAGCCTGAAATTAGATGTGCCCCCGAATCATTTGTTTTATTTTTAATAAAAATGTAGTTATTACTAAAATTATCATTTTGATCACAAATAAACACGAACTAAATATCCGTATAAATTATTTACATTTAAATAAACTAAAAAATGCCTATAAAATCAAATATCAGACAGAAAAACCTCATCATAATACTCTGAGTACACTGAGGTAACTTAGTCTGAGAATACTCACCTTTATTTAACAAATCCTGCATTTTACAAAATGTAGTTTAAAATTTATATATTAAAAAGTATACGTTAAAATAAGTTAAAACAATGATTTATATGTAAAATCTATAAATCCATTTTGATTAGTTACATGACCATCACCACATATAATTCTGATTTTCTTTTACCAATGATTTTATATCTATAATTACATTTATACTAGTAAAATCTCTTGTTACAGCTATCTATAATTACTTTAAGATACAGATGTCTCCACTGTCTAAATCCACCTTATGCAACCACCCTTACTCTAAATGAATATTAAACACCTGGTGAAGCTGCCTTTTAGTATAGTAAATATGGTAAAGAATGGTGTTCTGACTTGTGCTGATTCTTCAGCAGCTCCAGTTCTCCTCTCATGTCGTGGATCTCGTCTCTGAGCCCCTGTAGAGTAGCCGGGCCGGACGGAGGAGGTCTGGGCTTTAGTGCTGGTCCAGAGGAGACTGCAGGAGATGCAGCAATCGCAACAGGCTCCTGTAAATATAATTATAATACGTATTACATTATTAACTACAGCTTACATTCATGTATTATTCAGTGTGTCGAAGTAAACGTATAATTATTTTACTACATTAGTATTGTATTTTTTATGTTTTATTCTAATCACATATGTCTTTAAAGTTTGCATGTTTGGTTCCATATGATAAATGGTTTCAAAGTAACAACCACTTGGTCTAATTTGTTCCATAGGAGTAAATGACAGATTTTGTGTGCAAAAGAAATTATATCAGGATGGCAAAATTCAGTACCAGTCAAAAGTTTGGACACACCTTCTCATTCAATGTTTTTATTTGTTTCTTTTTTCCTACATTATAAATGAATACTGAAGTCATCCAGACTATGAAGGAACACATATGTCTGGATTCCAGACTGGAAGGAAGACATGTAGTAACTTAAAAGTGTTAAACAAACTAAAACACTTTGTAAAGTATTTAGGTGCTCTTATCTGTGCTTCTGTTAACTTGCGGATTCTGAGGCTGGTATCTCTGATGAACGTATCCTGTACAACAAGGTAACGCTTGGTCTCCCTTTCCTGGGGCGGTCCTGATGAATGCTAGTTTCATCATAACCTTTTTGATGGTCTTCACAACTGAACTTGAGGATACTTTCAAAGTATTTGAATTTTTTCTGATTGACTGACCTTCATTTCTTAAACTATTTTTTTGCTTTACTTAGTTGAGTAGTTCTTGCCATAATATGGGTTATACAATTACTCAAATAGGGCTATTCACTGTATACCAACTCTACCTCTTCACAACTTTACAACTGATGCTCTCAAACACATTAAGAGACAAGAAATTCACGTAATTAATTCTAAGTTCAGCACAGCTGTTAACATGTCTACTATCAGCTACTTTATTTGTGTTAAATATTGATATGACATTGCAATGGCCAAGGACTTAGTAATCACCCCTGGATATTGCAGTATACCATCAAAACCACTGCAAGCATTTGAGATATTAAATAAACACCTAGCAGCATCCTAGCAACCACCTGGGATACCACACTGATTATCTTAAAACCACGTGCAAGAAACACCTTAAATATCTAATCTATCTACAGAGTAACTGCGTGTATATGGTGATCAGTAATGTTTATAAATATATATATTAAGTTGTATGAAGGTTTGGATGTTTTGGTTGGAGGTTATGATCAGTATTTTAGATTTAGCAGCAGTGCTGTGATTCCTTATCGCCACTAGAGGGCAGCACACACAAAGTCTTTACCTCATAAAGCTGGATTTGAACACAGTCATTTGCAATGCAGACATTTTAGTCTAACACAGGGGTGTCAAACTCATTTTGGCTGAGGGCCACATTTGCATATTGGCTGTCCTCTGAGGGCCAGATGTAACTTATAAATATAAGAAAATGTAACCAGATGTAATATAAAATGAATGTAATTACTCCTTAATGTTAAATAACTCTCAATATATTATTTATTCAATCAAAAATTACAGTTGCATGGAAAAAATGCTTGCTGCTCTATTAAAATAAATCCTTTTAATTTGTCATGTTATGAAATCCAAAAACTCCATCAATCAAGAACCAAACTAGTCAAGTGAATAGAAATGACATAAAATACAAGTTATATTAACTTTGAACAAAAGTTAATATATGGCCCGCGGGCCGGTACTTTGAGACCCCTGGTCTAACGTATAAGAATATGATATAAATAAGAATATATTACTTGTATTTTACATGTTATAATGTATGGAAGCCCATTCCTGCCACCTAAAAAATAGAAATAATCCAGCACATTCTTTTTTATTATTATTAAGTAAATTGCTATCTCAATATTTTGACATAGTAAGTCATTATTTTGAGACACTATTTCAATATTTTAAGATACTATCTCATTATTTTGAGATGCTATCTCAATATTTTGAAATACTAAGTCATTATTTTAAGATACTATCAATATTTTGAGATAGTAAGTCATTATACTTATACTTATACATTATACTCATTATTTTGAGATACTAGTAGACTGTACAGAGACAGAAGCAGGAGAGACAAAGACGCAAAGTGGATACTATTATTGAGGACTGCTTTAGACATGCTCAATTTATTAATGATTTATATAAATTAATGA
Source organism: Astyanax mexicanus (assembly GCF_023375975.1). Lineage (NCBI taxonomy): Eukaryota > Metazoa > Chordata > Actinopteri > Characiformes > Acestrorhamphidae > Astyanax > Astyanax mexicanus. Next base: position 34,530,242 of record NC_064424.1, on the reverse strand, counting down.
ACTAGTCATAATATATATTTAAATTACAATAGAATGTAATATATACTGTATTTTTCACACTATAAGGTGCAATGGATTATAAGGAGCACTATCAATAGACAGACGTGTGTTTTCATACATAAAACACACGGGATTATTTTTAAAGTACAATAAGCGGTGTGTGTTAATCTACACAGATTTAATTTTATTTTGGCGAGTAAAGGGCTTCGGTTTATTTACAGTAAGCTTAGATTTTTAGATTTCCACAAAGGCTAGCCAAACAGAGCTACACTGAGAAGCTAACAGTTTTTCCCACGTAGCTTGTTGTAACATGGTAAATACACAGACTACACTCCAATATTACTCACCTCTGAACAGAGAAAGAGCTAACTAGCACTTAGCGCAGTGAGTGGGTAATGCTAATGCTGCTTCAGCATTGCTAGCCGGGGTTAGCGGCAGGCTACAGGCCGATATACTCACCTCTGAACGGCAAAAGAGCTAGTGTTAGCGCGGTTAGCAGCTAAAGCTAATACTGCTCCAGTCTCAGTGCTGGAGAACTAAACTATATAATTAACTATAACGCTGTACTTCAGTGGAGTGGTTTTACTGCTCCTTAAAACCTGACTGGTAAAATGTATACATAAAGTGCACTGTCCTTTTCTGGAAAAAATTAAAGAATTATAAGTGTGCCTTATAGCGCGAAAAATATGGTTTATGATAAGTCAGTAAAGTTTTTTTGTTGTAGTGTTATTGTTGTTCTTACAATAGTTTTTATGTAATTGATGTTTTAAAAAAATATCAGCATACATCTAGTAAGAATGTGTATGTTGTACATGTTGATTGAATTCAATGTATAGTGTAGTATTATGTTTGTTTTACTTACTGAAACTGGAGTCCTAATTTCAAGTATCTGTGAATTAAAATATTAAAAATAAAGAAAAACACTTGGTTTTAATATCAACAGAAACGGTCAAAATAAACAGAGAAAAACGCGCGCGTGTGTGTGTGTGTGTGTGTGTGTGTCTTACTGGCTTTCCTCTGCGTGGTTCTGGTACAGTATGGAGAAATTTGAGGGCAGCCAGGTCAGGTACATTCTCCTCCCAAACTACTGACTCCTCAGCACCACCTGCAGGACACAGAGGGAGCAGCAACATGAGGAAGAACTGTACAGGCCCCAATACCATAAAAATATATTATATTCCTATATATTTCCTCCAATAATACAGTGTGATAGCTCAATCCACTTAGTTTACAACAGTGTATCTCCGCCTATTTAGTTTATACACAGCAGTGTATAGGCCAAATAGATTGTGTGTGTGATATCTTCTATATTCTATAGTTTGAGTGTAAAATTAAAGGTGCAACAGAGGCTGTGTGTGTGTCATTTAAGAGAATGCAGTTCTCCAGAAAGCCATACTCTAATGGCAGTACTTGTCTTCTACAGAGACAAGACAGTGTATTGTCTGTGTGTGTGTGTGTGTGTGTGTGTGTGTGTGTGTGTGTGTGTGTGTGTGTGTGTGTGTGTGTGTGTGTGTGTGTATGTGTGTGTGAGAGAGAGAGAAGATGCAGTGAGAACAAGCTAAAAATACTTTGACAACAAAATAAGAACACTCTGACATTTTGAAAACAAACTGAACTCTAAAAGAACACATTAAGCAAACACTGAGAACACTCTTAGAACAGTGAGAACCCATTAAGAACACTGAACATACTCTGAGAACACACTAAGATCAGACTAAGAACACAGTGAGAACAGTTTGAGAACAAACTGAGTAATTGAGAATATATGAAGAACACAAATAGAACACTCTGAAAATATACTGAGAACACTCTAAGACCTCACTGAGGACACGGTGAGAAAGCAGTGAGAACACTCTGAGAATATACTAAGAACAATCTAAGACCTCACAAAAACACAATGAGAAAGCGGTGAAAACACTGAGAATATACTGAGAACAATCTAAGACCTCACTGAAAACACAGTGAGAAAGCTATCAGAACATTTTAAAAAATATACTGAGAAGACTCTAAGACCTCACTGAAAACACAGTGAGAAAGCTGTCAGAACACACTGAAAATATACTGAAAAAACTTTAAGACCTCACTGAAAACATAGTGAGAAAGCTGTGAGAACATTAAAAAAAATATACTGAGATCACTCTAAGATCTCACTGAGAACATGGTGAGAAAGCTGTGAGAACACTCTGAAAATATACTGAGAACACTCTAAGACCTTAATGAGAAAACAGTGAGAAAGCCATGAGAACACTCTAAGATCTTAATGAAAACACAGAATAACACAATGAGAACACACTGAAAATGCTCTAGGAACTGAGAATATCCTGAAAATAACTGAGAGACACTCTAAGAACGGACTGAGAACAGTCAGAGAACACAGTAATGAATGGCAGATTCACTTACTAACATGATTATAAAGGCTGGTGTTCTCCAGCATGTGCTGTTCAGAAGTCACTCTTCCTGGGGAAGACACAATGCCTTTAAAATGTTCCACATCTGTCAGACAAATTAAACAACAATTGCAAAATACTGTTAGAATAAATACATGCTATAAATATCTAAAAAGAGTCAGCATGCACTGTTGCTGATTAATAGAAGAAAAAATAATGTTTTAAACACTGTTTGGACTTACTTTTGCCACACTGACGGTAGCTGGCTGGCTAATTGCTAACTAAACTGCCATGGTTATTTTACGCTTGGCAAAAAAATGCAAAGAATTTTGTACAGAGGCACAAAAATGAACAGCACAACATCACATGATCAATAATTAGTATAATTAACTAGCTAGCTGCCTGACAGCTCAATTACAACTCATCTATCTCACATCTAATAAAGATGACCAGTCTGTTCCCGCCATGACTGGTAATCACTTTATTACGACGTTTAGCTCACTTCTTAAAATATAACACAATAGATTTAAAAAATGATTTTTTGGGGAAAAGGTGGCAATAAGCACAGGGGAAACTAACTGTCAAAAAATTAGATGAAAAATTGTCGGGGCTGTTTGGCACAAAAAAATATATGCACCCAGAAGACCTCTTGTCCTGGAATAATGGTGAAATAACTGCCAAGTTGCAAAGATCATGTCATGATCTTTCGCAGAGGATCATAAGTGACCTTATTGATTTGATGCCATGCCGTGTTTCGGCTTGTATAGCTGCCAGACGTGGCTTAACTACTTACTGATTTGTAAAATTTTCATGCCATAACTTCTTAATAAAACAATCTTTTGATCTGAATTTGTAATCATTTGATTATCTCCTCATACATACTTTACATACATGTTAATTTCTGTGATAGTAGCTTGTTTCCTTCTGGGTGCATATTTTTTTTTGTATAATAATACTGAAACCAGCCAGCAGAGGTGCTAGACCTGTGGTGACATTACTGTTGAAAGATGTTGTACAGTTCAGGATTTTTTGTTTAGTTGTTTTAAACTGGCTGGTAGAAGAAAGTGAGGTGTTCTCACCAGCGTACAGTCCAGAGTTGTAGTTCCCCATGGTCAGCTGAGGAACTGACCAGGGCAGACCGATCCAGCAGAGGGCGTCAAACTGAGAGCTCGAACACAGTGAACTAAAAATAAAGAGAAAAAAAAAAACATAGATTGGAAATCATATATTAACCTCTGTTTATTTATTAGGTCATAGAAGACAATACCACCCCCAGTAGACAGTGATCACAGTGGGTGGTAATAATGGTGATTGCTTGAAGATGCCCAAAAGGACACTTGACGATTTACAAGGGCACACTTGGATATGTCAAAAAGGACACCTGGAGATGGCAAAAAGGACATTTGGAGATCTAAAAGAGGACACTTGAAAATGCCCAAAAGGACAGTTGGAAATGCCAAAAAGGACACTTAAAGATGTACGAAGGGACACTTAAAGACGCAAAAAGGGACACTTGGAGATGCCCAAAAGGGCACTTACAGATCTACAAAGGGACACTTGGAGATGCCAAAAAGGACACTTGGAGATCTACAAAGGGACACTTGGAGATGTCAAAAAGGACACTTGGAAATGTCAAAAAGGACACTTTTAGATGTCAAAAAGGACACTTGGAGATCTACAAAGGGACAAGTGGGACATCAAAAAGGACAATTAAATATGCCAAAAACAACCCATGGAGGTCTACAAGGGAACACTTGAAAAAGCACAAATGGACATTTAGAGACCCCTAAAGGACTCTTGCAGATGCCAAAAAAAACAAAAACAATTGGAGATGCCCAAAAGGATATATGGAGATGCCAAGAGGACACTTGAAGATGCCCAAAAGGACACTTGGGGATCTACAAAGGAAAACTTGGAGATGCCAAAAAGGACACTTGGAGATATACGAAGTGACACTTGGAGATGCTCAAAAAGACACTTGGAGATGTCATAGAGGACTTGGAAATTTACAAAGGAACAGTTGGAGATGTCCAAAAGGACACTTGAAAATGTTCAAAGGGATACTCAAAGAGACCCAAAAGACAACTTGGAGATCTCAAAAAGTGTCTTTTTGAAATTGCCCAAAGTAACATTTCGAAATACTATTAGACAGCCACCCAAAGGATGTGCTTTACAGTAGAGAAAATGGGATGTGGTGCTAGATAGTGTTCCCTACAGGTAAGAAAACATAATGAAGTGTCCAGTTCGGTGCCCTTTTAAGTGCCCACCAGTGGATTAAATGTGATGTGGTGCCCACATTCGTATATAAAAATGAAGGAAATAAGTGCACAGTATACGCACAGAGATAACGCTCAGTCTATATCTGTATTTAATGATGAGCACAAACAAAGAATTTAGACCTCCTGAACTGACAACATTCTACATACCAATCAGTCCTGCCCACATAAGGGATGATGACAGGACATATTACAGTTCTTCAGTGTGCTTTGTTGCTAAACTACAGTGGTAATGTTTTTTTTTTCTTTTTGCATGTTTGTCACTCATGTTTTAGACCATCAAACAAATTTAAATATTAGTCAATACAAAATGTTTTTTCAAAGGTTTTTATTATTAAGGGAGAAAATAATCCAAATCTACATGGCCCTGTTTGAAAAAGTGACTGCCCCCTAAAACTAATAACTGGTTGAGCCACACTTAACAGCAACAACTGCAATCAAGTGTTTGCAGTAACTTGCAATGAGTCTTTCACAGCGCTGTGGAGGAATTGTGGCTCTACTCTTTTTTGCAGAAGATTTGTAATTCCGCCTCATTGGAGGGTTTGAGCATGAACGGCCTTTTTAAGGTCATGCCACACAGCATCTCAATAGGATTTAAGTCAAGAATTAGACTAGTGACTCCAAGTCTTCCAAAGTCTTTTTCAGCCATTCAGAGGTGGACTTGTTGGTGTGTTTTGTATCATTGTACTGCTGCAGAACCCAAGGTTGTTTTAGCTTGAGGTCACAAACAGGTGGCCAGAGATTCTCCTTCAGGATCTTTTGGTAGACAGCAGAATTCATGGTTCCATTTATTACAGCAAGTCTTTCAGGTCCTGAAGCAGCAAACAGACCTTGATCACAATACCACCACCATATTTTACTGTGGGCATGATGTTCTTCCAGAAATTCAGTGTTACTTTTATGCCAGACAAGTGAGGCCTGCAGTTCTTTGGATGTTGTTGTGTTGTCTTTTGTGACCTTTTGGATACGTCATTTCTGCCCTTTTGGGGTCATTTTGGTCACTGTTCCACATTTTCTCCATTTGTGGTTAATAGTTCTCACTGTGGTTCGCTGAAGTCCCAAAACAATAAAAATGGCTTTATAACCCTTTCCAGTCTGATAGATCTCAATTACTTTCTTTCTCTCTTGTTCCTGAATTTCTTTGGATCTTGGCATGATGTCTAACTTTTGAGTATATTTTGATCTACTTTACTTTGTCAGGCAGGTCCTATTTAAGTGATTATGTAAGAACAGGTGTGGCAATAATCAAGAGAAATTGAACTCAGGTATGATAAAACACCGTTACATAACTTTTTCACATAGGGCCAGAAAGGTTTGGATTTTTTCCTCCCCTAATAATAAAAAGCTTATTTTTTATGGACTGCAGTTTGTGTTCACTTGTGTTGTCTTTGTTTAATATTTAAATTTGTTTGATGATCAAATAATTTAAGAGTGACAAACATGTAAAAAAAAAAAAAAAAAAAAGAAATCAATTTTTAACAAACAAATTTTCACACCTTTAAAAATGAACCTCCGATCAGATTCAGGAACGTGTTGTGGAAGTTGAAGATACCCTGTAAGGTTATTGGTGATACAGGTACATGACTACAGGGCCAGGAGCCACTTTGTAATGATCTACTGCTGGGTCAGCATTACTGTGAGCTGTCGAATGTTCACCTAGTGCTCAGCGATCCACAGCCTTTAACACACTTCTATTAATAGGTAGGAGGTCTGCTATAATCCTACACCACTGCTGGGCTGACTATTGTCTGAGCTAAATTTATCTGAGGACAACACGGTGCTCAAGAGCACCCATACACTGACTGACTACAGCTTTATTATACACAGCTTTTACTGTACCATGCTATATAACATTTATTTTATATCAACATTTATTTGTACAACTTTTTTATAGCCCGATTTTGTTATACCCAGCCTTTATTAGCCACTGTTTTTTTCTTATATACAGCTTATTTTTACTCTATTAAAAAAAGCTTGTTTCTTGTTTTAATTTTGTTCTGTGTAAGTAGTTACTAGAACAAATTCCATGTATATTGTCCATAATAAATTTACTAAAAAGGGTTTTAGGGAAAACCTAATAGAACACTCAAAAAGCATTAACTACACAGCTACTTCAAGCAACGCTTTGTTAAACGATAATACTCACTGGTTTGATCTGATCCATCCACAAATATTTAGATGTGAAACTACACAATCTTGGTTTCAATACTTGATCAAATCTGAAGATGGAGCTCCTCCAAGGTATACAGCATTAAATCTGACTGTCCAATCTTCAGGAGTCTCTCCTCCTTATTTCTCACTTCTTCAGCTCCCTTCCCTCCATGACAGCCAGCTCTCTCAGTGAAGGGGCACAGCAGCTTCTGCAGCTGTGTGGTTAGTGGGCAGTGCCACCCCTGCTGTGAGGGTAAACAGGGCCAACCCCTGCCCTTACAAGGAGCCCCACCCCCACAGTTAAAATTAAAGGTGCTAAAAGGGTTCTGTGTGTCTGAGGTCAAAGAACAAGGGTGTCCAGTCCTGGTTCTTGGCAGTACGGGTCTCAGTAAGGGTCCCTTGTGTGTTTTGCATTCTCATGTTCTTGCCTGGCACCATCTTCCACTGCCCAAGCTGTATTCCAATATAATATGTTTACAAATTACTCTTAACGTTTCTGGATGTGTTCTTGCTCCTCCCCCTAAAAAACAAAGATGCATCAGTTGGTGGCTGATTACCTTTTCTCTAAGCGTTTTGGAACTGAGGACACTAATTGTTGAAGCTTTGTATGTGGAATATTTTTGTATTCTTGTTTGATGTACAACTTTAATTGGGATTGTAATAAGGATTGTATATTTTCACACATAAAAGCTGTCCGAGGGAATTCAAGTAGAATTCATTCAAGGTACATATTAAGAATTATTTTTCATGTTTTCCTTAACTGATATATGAGGGTTTTTTGGCACATTTTTCAATATAAAAGCTGCTTTTAAGGTTGAATTAGCTGCTTGCTATTCTAAGAAAATAGCTAAATTAAACGTACTTATTTGTATGATGGTTTTCTACAAGTTTTATTATGCTTGATATTGTTCTAGGGGGGCAGTGCCACTTCCACAACACAAATGGAATCTCCTCCTTTCTGCCAAAATGCGATAACAAAGTGGCACACTAATGTAAACACTAATTTTACAGTCCGACTCTTTTAAAGCAATATAAATGTACTGTTCAGTTAAGGACAGCAAAGGCCTTAAAACTGTGAGAATACGTTGATTTGTTGCAATTTATAGTACTTCTTATAAATCTGTAAAACCTGTAAGAATTCTGTCCGTAAGAAAACCTACAAACCAAGTAAGAAACTGAATAAAAGGGATAAATAACATTTTAAATCACAACAAAGTGCTTAATGCCCTCATAGCACTATCAGCTAAAATGAAATCGGCTCCTTTAACATGACCACTGGCCCTAGACTGGCCCCCCATTTGAACCACCACTGACATGGGTTTGACTGAAAATGAATATAAAATTAAAATTCAATTAATATTTAGTAGAAAATTAATGAGACTCTTGTAGAAAATATTTAATTATAATGTAAAATAATAATAATAATAATATAAGCAAGCTATCTATAAATGTGTGTGTGGGGGCAGGGTGGGGCGGTGGGGGGTACTAAGAACAGACAGTGAGAAGGTGGCTCCCCCTGGTGGCTGTGGCAGGAATAAAAAAATTCTAAAAGCAGCAAGTTGTAGCGCAGAAAACAAGCCAAAGAGTCTAAAAGCGGCGAAAGTGTTCAGTTTTATTGCAGAAAACGGGCCAAAGAGTCTAAAAGCGGCAATAATGCACAGTTGTAGTGCAGAAAACGAAAATAATGCAGAAACAAAATTATGTAGACTACAACATTAATGTTCCCTAGCTTTTGTGAGGACATGGCAACCCCAAAGAATACTAAACTAATACAAAATAACTGCTTTCAAACAGAATCCCACTTTTACAAATATATGGATTTTTTTTTTCAGATTTCAATATGCTACGGTACATCCCTTTTACATACAGTACTGCAGATCCATTTTTTTGCTCATTTTCATGCGATTTGCACTACTATGCTATAGCACAGTGACCATTCAGGGCTTAAACTGAAGTAGACACTTGGGACAAAACAGTAATTCACTTCCAAGAGGGAATTGTCATTATTTATGTTCTATTTGAGAACATTAAATGCAAAGGAAAATGTAAAATAAAAAAAAAGCGCCTGTTATATTTGGAGTTTATAATGTGTGTATGGATGTTGGTGATGAATAGTTAATCATTCTCTACATTTCCTGGTATCTTAGGGGTCTTGACAAACAAATTACAAAATTTGAAAAAATTACATTAAAACACTGAGAAGCTACACTGCATTATATTAGGTGTCCACCAGGCGTCTCCAAAGGCTTCAAAACCTCACCAGAGCGCCCCTAATCTAATACAAAGGTAAATCTGTCTCTGTACAACCACAGTTTAATGTTTTTTGTTTGTTTGTGATAAAATAAATTAATGTAAGTCCATCTGGCCACCTGTATTATTTATATTTTTTTGATGAAATGACACATAAAATCACATGTTTTCGTGCTGTGTGCACTATGGAGTTTGGTGTTTGGAGTGTTTTTTTTTTTTTTTTGGTGACAGCGCAGCACGTGGTGACGGTTTGGTATGCCCCTCCCCCAGCCATTAGGAGACCAATCAGGGCAAATTACGTACCAGTGTTTTCGTCTAAGGGTGGACTATTGGTTGAAATAGGTGTCAATCACTTTTGTGACGCTAGAGAAAGGCTATGACCTGTTTTGATTGGACACCCCTGAACACCAACGTGATCCAGCGCTCACGCCATTGGTTCAAAAGACGATCACTCAAGAAAAGTAGTTGTTTGTAGACCAATAAAAAACACAGAATCTAGAAGAGGACATGCTTAGTTTTGTATTCACTTACAACTTTACGTAAAAATATTACATTGTGTGGTCGCTAGGAGCTTGAGAATATTACGTTTCAGCTGCGCTGAAAATAAATGCATGTTTGTGAGGAGCAGTGAGCAGGCGAATAAAGGACGCGGTTCAGTGCTGTACTGTGGATGCTGTGATAGTAAGTGAATTTTCTATAATATAATCTGATGGTATTTCACATACTAATAATATTTTATGAGGCTATTTTGTTGGGGAGGCGTGTTCCCCGTGTAAACAATGTGAAAAAAACAGGCTGTTTTCAGTTGGAGATTTCTGGCGACTGGTTTCATGTAGACGGTTGTAAATTTGCATGCAGGTAGTTAAAGTAGTACTAATGAATATGAGTTGGTTAGTTGGTCGGTGTGTTTAGAATTTTTGACGCTTTTAAGCATTCTAATTTACATAGTCAGAACGGGCCCGCCGGCGGGCCGCTAGACTTTATAAGGTTATAAACGTAATAAAGAGGTTATAAACAGATCTGGTAGAAAAGTAGAATCATCAAACCGGTTTTAAGAATGATACAGTATGAGCCATTATTATAGTATACTGTAGTACAGGGTCACTAATAGGCGGACCGCGGTCCGGACCCAGACGTTGTCCAATCCGGACCCAAACCGATAAACTACTGAGAAAGATTTGATTCTGACCGTGTTCATTTAAAGCGGCGGAGTGTTTATTGTCTATGGTTTATGTGCTTTACAGCGCAGTAAATTTACAGACCAATCACGTGTGTTGTGAGATCACTAAACGCTCTCCTCTGCCAATCAGCTCTGTGCAGATGCGAGCGCGCGGAGCCACACAGGCGAAGCAGGCGGTGAGAAGTCGGAGAATAAAGCAAGAGAAGCTAATACAGATGGTGCGCACCAGAAAAAAAAAAAACATTAAAATACTACATTTATAAAACATATAGAATCTAGAACACCTTATCTTAACACTGTAAATGAGGGTCACAGGAAGTATTATGAGTTTAATCATCTCCTAAAGTATCTCTCTGTTTTAAATGTAAATAAAATAGGTACACATGGCCATTGGGTGGATTTCATACACACATTCCATTCCAAACATCACCATGGCAACCGAGCAGAACCTTCTTACTATGATGTCACACTGGAAGAGTTCTCTACAACAGCTTCCTGAGCTCCTAACTCTGACATTCTGTCTCAGGTCACTGAAGGAGAAGCATCAAAACAGTGCAGCTGTTATCAGAGAGACTCTAGTGTGCTGTAAGGAGAGTTACTGTTGATTCTGATTGTGCAGCAGAAATGAGTATCTGTAGAGATAAAGGAGGGAAGAGAAAGAAGTGTGAGGAGGCTAAAAAATGGAAAACAGGAGAGACCCAGCCTGAAAGAATTATGGAGAGAATCGCCCCCAAGCCAGGTTAGTTCAATGTTAGTTGGCCCCTGATATTATTTTAATTGCATAATAGGTGTGTCCTCACCCGTAACTCACCCACCACCAGTGCAGACTTTTTCAATCGCGTTGTAGGATGTGAGAACAAGTAACTATTTTCTCTACTGAAAAGGAGTAACTTTAAATTAAATTATTTTATGAAAATGTTTATCTATCTATCTATCTGTCTGTCTGTCTGTCTAAATTAGCATGGGAAGGTGGAAAACTAAAAGATCTTCCCAATACTGAAGCCAAGGTATATAAGAAAAGGAAGACAGAAGAGACCTGGCCTGAGAGACAGTGGCAGAGAAACACCCCCAAGCCAGGTAAGTTCATTGTTAGTTGGCCCTTAAAATGTTATTTCATTGCATAGGTGTGTCCTCACCCCTCTTGTCTATCATGGCTTCTTTATAATGAATCTATCTAGCTATAATAAACACTTATCTGGTCACAGTGTTGTAGGATGTGAGAGCAAGTTACTATTTTCTCTACTGCAAATGAGTAACTTTAAAGTTAATTATTTTATGAAAATGTTACACAATTAACTTGTGATATATTTACTAACCTCATGAATCACAGTGATCTTTAACATAGTTGCATCATAAGTCAGCTGTAATTACTGAAATGATTCGTGTTCAAGTTGGGTATATTTTACATCTATCTATCTATCTATCTATCAGTAAAAGATCTTCCCAATACTGAAGCCAAGGTATATAAGAAAAGGAAGACAGAAGAGACCCGGCCTGAGAGACAGTGGCAGAGAAACACCCCCAAGCCAGGTAAGTTCATTGTTAGTTGGCCCTTAAAATGTTATTTCATTGCATAGGTGTGTCCTCACCCCTCTTGTCTATCATGGCTTCTTTATAATGAATCTATCTAGCTAAAATAAACACTTATCTGGTCACAGTGTTGTAGGATGTGAGAGCAAATTACTATATTCTCTATGTCAAAGATATTTACAGTAAATTATTAACTATTCTTATTATACACTAATATGGTGTAACCTTCTTCCTTCACACCTTTTACACTCCTTTACTTACAACTTGTTTGATGTTACCTTACTGTAAAATTTACAAGAAACCTTTTTTTTACTTGTTTAATTAATACTCATGTTTTCCAAAGACACCTTTGCTGCTTGCTATGTTACCGGGTACAAACTGGGTGAAGGAGGTTTTGGAGCTGTCTTCGCTGGAACCCGCATTTACGATGGGCTAGAGGTTTGTAACTCAACCCCTCATTAACTTAATTATCTTATATATTCCTCTTTTTAATATTTGGTACTCAGATTGAAGATAATCTTATAAATATTGTATTGTCTTTGTGTGCAGGTGGCGATTAAATTTGTTATGAAGCAAAGAAATGACAAGTATATCCGGGATGTGAGTGAAACGTACAACCCAAATTCTATTTTCAAAACCCAATGGAACACCATACTAGTAATGACACAGAATCGAATGTTACATCGTCATTTCTTATTGGCTAACCTTGCTTGTTGTGTCGTCTTGCAGCCTGCAGGCAGGATTGTGCCTTATGAAGTGGCAATGATGATGAGGATGAGCAATCCACCAGTCAAAAACATCATCCGACATCATCCGAGCGCTACATTTTAATTGTTGAGCGCCCTCATCTTTGCGAGGACTTGGAGACCTTCATATACCGCTGTGGAGGTTCAATCAATGAACGCACAGCCAAAACCATCATGTTCCAGGCGGTGCAGGCAGCAAGAACATGCCACCAGTGAGGTGTCCTTCACAGGGACATCAAACTAGGGAACTTCCTAATCAACCCCCTAACCTTGGAGCTGAAGCTGATTGACTTTGGCTGTGCTGACTGGGTGAAGTATACCGGATATGATTATTTTGCAGGTATGACGGAGTTTAGGGCATTAAATTCACTACGAAATTCATACATAACCTTAGCAATATGATCCTAAGAGGACCATAGTGTTAAATATTGTGGCTGACCAATGAAAACAAATATATATCTCCGAAACAGCAGCTTTACAGGAGAGAAAGAATACAGGATAAAACTCACAATCCAAGTCAATGGACAAAATCATTTATTTCTGGTCATGTTGGAGGATTTCTATTGGTCCATTCATCAAGAAATGTTAAAACAGTGTAAATGACAGTTTGTGAGTTAAAATCATGTAGTAAACTAAAAATCAACATAAAGGAAGATATTTGTTTTTCATTGGACAATGTGCGACAATGTGCATTAAAACCAATTGCTAGTTGTGTTTGTTACAGTCATATCATTATGCTACATTGTAAAATGTGTGGTTTAGATGTTTCCCAAAAAAATTAAGTTACTGATTCATTGTGACTAAACACTACGTAAATCACATAGGAAAAAAAAAACATATTTCCTTTTGACCTCTGACGGCCTTCATTTGCATACAGTAAAGGGAGCTAGCTAAAAACTCTGTAAAAAAAAAAATCTGTAACACTGTATGTAATCTTTAATATTTTCCACAATGAGTTAATATAACATGATATACATGTTGCAAGCCTTCACTGACAAGGAATCTTTTTATTGCAGTGTACTGTAGAACATAGAAATGAAGTTCTGTGCTCAGCTCTGCTTCTTTTGTTTGTTTTTTTCTTAGGCACCCGATCTTACTGCCCCCCAGAGTATCTGATAGAGAGGAGGTACCACGCCAAGCCTGCAACAGTCTGGTCTCTTGGAGTCCTACTGTACAGGATGGTTTGTGGATTCCTCCCCTTCAGAAACGATCAGGAAATCTGTAAGGGCCTTACGCACATCAGAGGAGGCCTATCTTATGGTAAGATAAATAGTAACATTCTGATGATCAAGAACAAAACACACAATGTGTCTTCCCTCCAAACTCATATCTTAGTGAAAAGAAAAAAAACTGCTAGCAGGTATCTCCTAATGTGGAAGTTCATAGTTGTTATGTTCCATGATAGTAGACTTTTTGAAATACAGAGATCATGAAAAGACAAGATAAATTACAAACTGAATCATCTCTCTCTCTCACTCAATCCCATCAACCTACACAGAATGCAGGGATCTGATCAGCTGGTGTCTGCAGTACAGTCCAAATAGGAGGGCCTGTTTTGGACAGATCTTGTATCACAACTGGTTCTAGCAGGAAAACTCTAGAAACAAAGTGCAGCAAGAAAGATTTAATCCCAATAAACACGTATGACAATTAGTAATAGTGAATATAGTGTATATAGAGTCTTTGGCGAAAGCCCCGTCGAAGCCCAGGTCCGCAGCGTCTGGAACCTCGCAGATCCTGCCGTACTTGTACGGCGGGGGCGGAGCCTATCCCCAAAAATATAAAAGATATAATTACCCACAGGAGAATCCTTTACCTGGTTCACGTATTCTGGAAGGAAAACAGTTATAAACAAGCTTGAATAAGGTGTTCAAGATTAAAGTGTTATTTGCTGAGTACATTACAGTAGTTGCGCTCATGTTTTGATAGCATACATTTATTAGGTTCGTTGTAAACGAAGTACTTGTATACACTGCTTGAGGCTATTTTAGAAGCGTATGATAAGCGTAACGTTGACGTGATCAGCATGAGAAAACACTGCGGACTAACAATACATTAAGCCTTTCAGGGGCACAACTTTTGGACGCCGTCGTAGCAAAACGCGGACTACGAGTCCAAAGGGTATGAGAGCGGGCACGGCCCGCTGTGCAGCAAAACGCGGACTACGAGTCCAAAGGCTATAAGGGCGGGCACGGCCCGCTGTGCAGAAAAAAACTCAGACTAGGAGTCTAATGAGCATAGGAACGGGCACGGCCCGTGTTGATATCTAGGAGCATAAGGAGTAGGATATTTGACCGAGCGCGAGCTGTCGTGGCAGTACGTTATAACAGTATATTCATTTGACGTCTGTATAAAAATCTTACAACCGCCTCCAGTTGTTTGCAATTAAATAGATATATTAAATAGATATATAAATAAATAGATATATATGTACATAAATTACTTACTCAGACATCAGGTATCCCGAACAAGATGGGTGAGGGTATAAGAGCGAGCACGGCTCGCGACTGCAGCAGCGCGGACTACGAGTCCAGTGGGTATTTAGAGCGGGCACTGCCCGCGATCGCAGCAGCGCGGACTACGAGTCCAGTGGTTATTAGAGCGGGCACGGCCCGCGATCGCAGCAGCGCGGACTACGAGTCCAGTGGTTATTAGAGCGGGCACGGCCCGCGATCGCAGCAGCGCGGACTACGAGTCCAGTGTTAATAGAGCGGGCACGGCCCGCGATCGCAGCAGCGCGGACTACGAGTCCAGTGGGTATTTAGAGCGGGCACGACCCGCGACTGCAGCAGCGCGGACTACGAGTCCAGTGGGTATTTAGAGCGGGCACGGCCCGCGATCGCAGCAGCGCGGACTACGAGTCCAGGGTTAATAGAGCGGGCACGGCCCGTGATCGCAGCAGCGCGGACTACGAGTCCAGTGGTTAATAGAGCGGGCACGGCCCACGATCGCAGCAGCGCGGACTACGAGTCCAGGGTTAATAGAGCGGGCACGGCCCGTGATCGCAGCAGCGCGGACTACGAGTCCAGTGGGTATTAGGGCGGGCACGGCCCGAGAATTAAAAGACTTTCCATTATCATTGACTGCTATAACATTTTACTGATGATTGTTATTAGACACCTTGTAAGTCATGATGCGAACAAAGCAAATATAACAGGGGAAGCGAAATTAATGTCAAAACAAATGTCAGGAAGCACCAAATGCAGAACCAAGGACAGACTGTCCTTGGAGAACACCCCCAAAACCAAAGGACCAGGGAAAGTAACATCAGCACAAACCATAAGACATAAACCAACGACAAACCGGATCGGATACTTAACATCGAGGCACGTAATTTGCACAGCAGTACGTCAAAACAACCCGTGATCGGTAAATGCGCAAAACTTCGGCCACTAAAAAAGTTCTAAGGCAATAGCAACCGCTGCCCATGGCGTTGATTAATATGTGAAAACACGGCATCGTAAAAGTAGAAATTCTGCAAGAAGGTACATGCCAATCATGAAACAAAACATAGCACAGGCAACACAAAATTAACCCAATAAAAGGCAGCAAATCACCAGAATTAGACCAGGTACGGAGTCAGTGCAGTCCACGAATCACGTAATCGAGAACCTGTGCAGTACTGTACATCCGAGTGTTTCTTATACAAGCAGCATCGGACACGAGTCCAATCAAGCAGCGGAGCGGGCACGGCCTGAGACAATAAACAACGCGGACAGCGAGTACAGTAAAGCATGAGAGCTGGCACGGCCCGAGATAATAAACCACGCGGACTGCGAGCCAGTAAAGCATTAGAAAGGGCACGGCCCGAGATAACAAACAACGCGGACTGCGAGTACGGTAAAGCATCAGAGCGGGCGCGGCCCGAGATAAGAAACCGCGCAGACTGCGAGCCATTAAAGCATTACAGAGCGGGCACGGCCCGAGATTATGAACAACGCGAACTGAGAGTACGGTAAAGCATTAGAGCTGGCACGGCCCGAGATAATAAACCACGCGGACTGCGAGCCAGTAAAGCATTAGAAAGGGCACGGCCCGAGATAACAAACAACGCGGACTGCGAGTACGGTAAAGCATTAGAGCTGGCACGGCCCGAGAAATAAACCACGCGGACTGCGAGCCAGTAAAGCATTAGAGCGGGCACGGCCCGAGATAACAAACAACGCGGACTGCGAGTACGGTAAAGCATTAGAGCTGGCACGGCCCGAGATAATAAACCACGCGGACTGCGAGCCAGTAAAGCATTAGAGCGGGCACGGCCCGAGATAACAAACAACGCGGACTGCGAGTACAGTAAACCATTAGAGCGGGCGCGGCCCGAGATAAGAAACCGCGCAGACTGCGAGCCATTAAAGCATTACAGAGCGGGCACGGCCCGAGATTATGACCAACGCGAACTGAGAGTACGGTAAAGCATTAGAGCGGGCACGGCCCGAGACAATAAACGATGCGGACTGCGCGTACAGTAACCAGCAGAGCGGGCACGGCCCGAGATAATAAACAACGCGGACTGCGAGTACAGTAAACCATTAGAGCGGGCGCGGCCCGAGATAATAAACAACGCGGACTGCGAGTACAGTAGACCATTAGAGCGGGCATGGTCCGAGATAAGAAACAACGCGGGCTGCGAGTACACCAAAGCATTAGAGCGGGCACGGCCCGAGGTAAACAACGCGGACAGCGAGTCATTAAAGCATTAGAGCGGGCACGGCCCGAGGTAAACAACGCGGACAGCGAGTCATTAAAGCATTAGAGCGGGCACGGCCCGAGATAATAGGCAGCGCAGAAAGCGAGACATTAAAGCAGTAAGTAGAGCAGGCACGGCCCGAGACAATAAGCAGCGCGGAAGCGAGTACAGAAAAGCAATTGAACGGGTACGGTCCGAGATAAGAAGCAGCGCAATAGGCACTTGCGACGAGCAAAACAGCTGCATAACAATGCTTTACAATAAAAAACGTATTACAACCAATTATGAAATTTACAAAATAGCGCCACTTCGACAAAATAACTTAAAACAAATGAAACAGTCAATACAATCACCCAATACGAAAAAGTATTAAAGCAGCTCCATAACAAAAAAGTGCCACAATACAAATATCAAATACAGTGCCTCTAAATTAATGTGTAAAATACGAAGGTATATAAAATGGAGAAAACGGCACCCACAATAGAGCCGGTTCCAATAGGTGACTTCGAAGAGTCGGCTCCTGAGCCGGATCGATCGCGAACGACACATCAATAACATTCAGCAACAGTAAAGCCCAAGACCGATAAACGAACCATAGGAGCGTCGCGAGAATGAGATCACAACGAACGAGGATTAACCAAGTACACTAAGTTTATTTATCATCGATCAAATTAGGTTTTGGTGCTGCATGAACGAAACACTTTGCAAGCAGTGCCTGAAGGGTCAGCTCCACTGAGGCGTGGGCGTGTGTGTGTGGACAGTAGGAAGGGAGCAGGCTATCAGCGCCACATTGCTGGTTCAATAAAAAACCCAAGTTAATTTCGAGCACTAAACGTAAGCAACACAAGCAGGCGTGCGGAGCGGCAGAAACGTAAAAAACGGAGGGCGGGCGCGGGGCTAAAACTATCGGGTGCCAGCAGGAGCGGGTTTAAAAACAGCCATCCAGCCCAGACTTCTCGAGCGAAGCGTACAAACTCAGCCACAGGCACCGGACAGAGCCGTGGAAAACGCAGAAACTCCAAGCAACTATCCGAACACCGCCGAGAAAAGCCTCAGCACTAGACCAGAACGCCACAGAATCGACACTGTGCCGAAACAACCAGCACGATTCAGCACACGGCTGCGAGCCGAGACAAAGCATCGGAGCAGCAAGCCTCGAAGGCAAGCGCGACACGGTCACGTGATCCAGCAAAACAGGAACCCAGACCGCCAACAGCAAACACAGCGAGGATCCAACCAAAACGCCAGCGACAGAACAGAGAGCAATACAAACCAACATGGATCCTACGAGCAGGAAATCGAGCCAACTACGAACGAGCAGCCACGCAGACGGGCGAAAACGGCAAACTGAGAGCAAGGTAATGACAAATGGCAGAACCACCATGAAGCCACGCGGCAACGACCGGCGCCCGAAAACGTATGTCAGCGTCTGCAAGCAGGGGAGAACAGGTATGAGGGAGGTCTTTTAAGGACAGGTGGGAGTTGGTGATTGGCTGAGAAAAGTGGCGTGATTTCGAGTTTCCCGCTAGAACCTACGCGAAGCTTTCAGTTCAATGGAATCCATGCCTAGGATCAGATAAGTATGGAAAGAATTTTAATAAAAATATTATTGTGAAAGAGCAAACAGAATAAAAAAAATTGAGATGTTAATACAAGGCATAACCCATTTTAGAAAAATAGTAAATAATATATATATATATTTTTTTAGAATGGCAAATTTTCAGGAGTGTACCTGTACCTACTGCATATTGTTTGTTTTGTGTTTCAGGCTGTGAAAAGGGATCCCTGCAGTGACCTGCTGAAGGAAGCCACAACAGCATTTATGAAGTCAATGAGTGTAGAGTAGTGTAAAAATTAGTGTATAATAGGGGTGCAGGAAAAAAACAATTTGGGCTCGAATTGTGTTTCTAACATTGAACTGTCGCTTGGAGCTTTTTAACTGTTGCTTGGAGCTTTTTAACTGTCGCGCAGAGCTTTTTAACTGTCGCGCAGAGCTCAGCTACTGTTGCGCGGAGCTCAGCTACTGTTGCGCGGAGCTTTTTAACTGTACCACAGGGTTGTTGTTTTTTTACTGTACCACGGGGTTTTGGTTGTTGTTTTTCGCCCGTTCTCCAGGTACACGGTCAATTCCGTAATTGTAAATTGTTCCTGGGTTTCTCGAAAGGTGCTATATAGCTGTAGTACTTCCTGTATTCATTCATTAAGAAGTTAGTGAGAAGGGTAGAAGTGAGAGTATAAGCCAGAAAGGAGTTTAGAAAGAGGTGTGGAAGAAATGATATGTGTAGAAGTTGAGTTATCCGTTGTCGACCAGAGGAGGATGGGTTTCTCTTTGGAGTCTTGGTTCCTCCCAAGGTTTCTTCCTCTTGACTTGAGGGAGTTTTTCCTTGCCACAGTCGCCATTGTGCTTACTCTAAAGAGGCTCGGACACGGATCAACCAACTATTTAGTGTAGAAGAAAGAACTTGAAAGGAAACTGGAGACAACCACTCAGGAGGGCTTGGGCTTGTACTGTTTCATGAAGACCCAGAAAATAAACAATAAAACCCTGCAGCTCCCTATTGTCTGTTTATATGTTACATATCTATAATTTTTTATGTTACATTTGGCACTGTATCCATGAACTGAGGTTTACAGTGAGCTTATACACTATAAAAAATGTCCTTTTAACAGGACTTTACTCTTAGAATTTTCCGCTTAAATAGCACCGAATTGTTCCATTGAAATATAAATGCAGTACTATAAACCTAGGGTACTGTACGTTGTAAACATATTTTGTGGGGTAAGTTAATTGCGTAAATACAGAATACGGTGTAATTCTCAACATAATAAACATTATTTATATAATAATAAACCACTATTGTCTATATTACTGTATTTATACTCTAATAAACCACAACAATATATAGTAATGTATTTACACTATACTACTAAAACACTACAGCCTATAGTACTGTATCTATATTATACTAATAAAACACTACAGCCTATAGTACTGTATTTGCACTATAATAAACCACTATTCAATTAAATTCAATTTTATTTCTATAGCGCTTTTTACAACAAAAGTTGTCACCAAGCAGCTTTACAGAGAAAAACCTGTCCATGCCTCTTATGAGCAGCACCACAGAGATGCCAATTATTGTGGCACAACACAGCCGGCAGTGGAGAGCCAGGCTGGGAACATCGGGAACAGGGCATCCCCATACATGTAGAAGAGATAGAGAAAACAGAGAGGAAAGAAAGAGAAAAAAGCAGGAGTTAGAGAGGTTGTGTAATAATTCTGATGAGTAGAAGGACAGGGCTGATTCCAGAAAGCTGGAACCACAAACGGACACATCCAGGTAGAAAGAGAGAACAGAGAAAGAGAGAGAGAACAGAGAGGGGAGGGAAGAAAAGGGGTTAGAGTGGGATGGGCACTTGGCAGCAGCAGCTCTGGAGAGAAAGAGAAAGCAGGTGATTAGGCCAGGGTTTATATTTGCTGGATAAGCTGTAAGAGGAATAGTTAAAAGGGCAACAGTCAGAGGAAAATTTGCAGAAATTGCGATGAGACATTATTCAAAAGCTTGAGCAAATAGAAATGTTTTGAGTCTAGATTTAAAGATTGAGAGTGTGTCTGAGTCCCGTATATTAATAGGGAGGTTATTCCAAAGTTGGGGAGCTTTATAAAAGAACGCTCTTCCTCCTGCATAGTTTTTTCTAATACACGGGACTAATAACAGGCCAGTGTCTTGGGAGCGGAGTGAACGTGGCGGATTGTAAGGTGTAAGAAGTTCCTGTAGATAATGCGGGGCCAGACCATTGAGGGATTTATACATCAGGAGAAGTATTTTAAAATCTATATGAAATTTAACAGGTAGCCAGTGTAGGGATGAAAGAATAGGAGTAATGTAGTAACCACTCGCGCAGCTGCATTCTGAACTAGCTGCAGTTTATAAAGTAATTTATTATTCCAGCCAACAACGCGTTGCAGTAGTCCAGCCTCGAGGTTATGAATGCATGTATCAGCTTCTCAGCATCTTTCAGAGAGAGTATACTGCGGATTTTATATTTTGTAAATGGAAGGTTTCTCACAGTTTTATCAGGTATAATTAAGTGACCGTCTATGTCTACAGTATTAACATTTATGTTTTTATCAATATTAGGACCTAATAGAAGGACCTCAGTCTTATCAGAATTAAGTAAGAGAAAGTTCATCCAATGTGTCATCCAATTTTTAATCTCTTTAATACATGATTGATTTGATTTAGACAGAGGTCCTTGTTGGGTTTAGCAGATATGAAAATTTGATTGTCATCAGCATAGCAGTGATAATCAATACCTTGTCTATGGATGATTTTACCCAGCGGTAACATATAAAGATTAATGGACCCAGTATTGATCTTTGAGGAACGCCATATTTTACTCTAGACTGATAAGAGCATTCGTTATTTAAATGAACACACTGGAATCGATCTCAGATAAGATCTGAACCAGGTGAGGGCAGATCCTTTAATTCCTATAAGGTTTTCTAACCTATCAAGCAGAATAGCATGATCTATGGTGTCAAAGGCAGCACTAAGATTTAGCAGTTCAAGGATGGCAGTAATGCCCCTTTCAAGAGCTGAAAGTAAATCATTAGTTACTCTAAGTAGAGCTGTTTCAGTGCTCTGGTTTTGTCTAAATCCAGATTGAAAAACCTCATGAATGCTATTACTTTGTAGATACAAGCACAGCTGCTTAAACACTATTTTTTCTAGAATTTTCGCTACAAAGGGAAGATTAGAAATTGGTCTATAATTAGCAAGCTTGTGGGGGTCCAGTTTTGGCTTTTTGATACTGGGCTTAATTACCGCCAATTTAAGAGAATTGGGTACATAGCCCACGCTAAGGGATGAATTGACTATCTATAGGTAAGTTTTGGAAATGACACTGAATTGTTTGATGTTATTATGTTATTACTTCATGAAATCATTACTATTAATGTCGGCAGGGATAACGGAGCTAGTTTGTTTTTGATTGCTGGTGAGTACTGAGTACTGAAAAGGAATCTAGGGTTGTCTTTGTTTTCCTCAATAAGCGCTGATATATACTGGAATTGAGTTTTAATAAGGGCTTTTTGTAGTCATTTGCTATTGAGGTTATTATTTTACGCTCAGTAACAATAACTGATTTAGGTGATAGCGATCTTATATTTAATAGGCCTAGTTTAATACAGACATTGCTGGTACTTCGAGAGATGGATGCAGTTGTTTTAATTTTAATAAGATTATTAAAACAGATTTTCTGACTTTTTTGTTTCTGAGCTACACGGGGACAGACAGTCTCAATCCTAAACAGTATAGTTGCACTTTTGTCAGAAAAATGTACATAATTATAACTTACGGCCGTATGAACAGGAAAGTGGCAAGATAAATCATTAGAACAATGCATAATAGTAAACTGCCCATTACTTAGACCACTAACCTGGCCGGTATGACTGGTTAGAGCCAGTCAGTCCCGGCATAGCACTGCCTCAATGTTTCCAAATAGGACGGCGGGTCCCAGGCGGCTGGGGTGAAGCCCATCTCGGTGGAAGAGGGCTGGACGCTCCCGAAAACTCCCCCAGTTGTCCACGTAGCTGACTCCACTATCAGAGCACCAGTCCCGCAGCCAGCAGTGGAGAGCGTAGAGGCGGCTGAACGGCTGGCTCCCGCGGCAGTAGGTGGGCATTGGACCAGGGGCATCGGTGGGCCAACAGTACTCAGGGGCCGATTTAGAGGGGGGTGGCCCATTGGCCCATCTTCAATATATATGTGATATATATATATATGATTAATGGAGGTAACCTTAGCATTATTCCATGAGAATGATGAGCAATGGCTGATAAAATAGCAAACGGTCAAGACTGAGAAGTGGTGGATGAGCAGCAAGTGTATATTTTAGGCTACTTCATAGCATTTTATATATTTAAGTTAAAGGTGTGATGAAAGGCTGCATAGTTTGAGTTTGTAGCCTCTATGCTGTGGATCAATGTGTTTTAAAAAGCACTAAAACAAGTGAAATAACAGATTTTAAAACTGATAAATGATCAGTTTACTTAAAAAGTAAGTGTAAAAATATAAAAGTAATATTAGCAAAAGGTATGCCCACACTGAATGAGAGTAAAACAGTGTCAAATGCTTTTAAGACATAGGTGTGTTGCATGAATTCATAAAGCAGCCCTGTTTGTAGCCTGATGTTATAGCTGTTTAAAGGAGGAAGCACCTTCAACCTGAAGAATTAGAACTGAGCTGTTATATCAGATAAATTCAGAAAATACATGTTAGAGATGAATTTAATAAAAACGATAAAGAATCAATTGAATTATGCAAAGCAGACAAAAGTGGTGGAGTTTACAATAGACAAAACAAAATACTCAACTTTTTACATTTAACATGTTGATACATTATGTTTCTCTGTAACCCACAACATAAATTAAAAGTGCTCCGCTAATTATGAAGGGCCGGTCTAAACCAAAAATGCCAGGTCCGATTTTTTGTCCCAGTCCGGCCCTGACTGTATGTATACTATAATAATCCCTAAAACTCTAAACCTAAAAACTATAATATACTGTAATAAAGCCTAAAAAGTTTTTAATAAATGATTGTAAAATTACAGTAATTGAATGTGAAGAAAGATTGCAGCATGTTACCATATAATAAGAATAATAATTTACTGCAAACTAATTACAGTGTATTACAGCTTTTTTTAAGTTTTGGCATAAACAAATGCATTATAATACTGTAATTATTCTTTATAATAACCCTACATACTTTAAAGTTTTGGGGCCCTTAGTTTTAAGAGAAGTACTATAAATTTATAGCTAGCCATACACTGCAAAGAAGCTTATTGTAAATGATTAGCAGGACGTCATAGTCTACAGTACGCTAAAAAAATGATGAGTAAAATTTACTTTAAAAAGTTTCACAACTTCATGCATTAGCTTTTTTTTAAGTAAATTTAGTTTCAGATCAATTTAAGTAACTTTAAATCGGTTTCAAGACTTAAATGTTACATAGAGTAAATAAGTGAACTGAACTTCAGTGAATCCTTTCTTTTAGTAAACTTTACTTCATTTATTTTTGCTGAATCAATCCTTTCTTTTGGTAAACTTTACTTAATTTCTGCATACAATATTACCTAATTACAATGACTTAATGTATATTACTCAAATAAATTATGATACATAATATATTATAATTCCTGAAACTTAATTATTTTCAGCTAAAACACATATTACACTGTCTTAACACATGGATGGCATGTAATACATTCTTACATATTATCTGTTTACAAAATAAATCTTTGAGATTATGTAAATATTTGAATGTGTGTTTTAACTAAAAATATTAAAATTTCAGTAATATTGTATAAATTAATTGTAATTAGGTAATATGTTATATTAGCCGCATTTAAGGTGGAATAGTAAATTAGCCACATTTAAGGCGGAATGGTAAATTAGCAGCATTAGCCGCATTTAAGGTGAAATGGTAAATTAGTCGTATTTAAGGTGGAATGGTAAATAGCCGCATTTAAGGTGGAATAGTAAACTAGACGCATTTTAGGTGGAATGATAAACAGCCACATTTAAGGTGGAATGGTAAATTAGCAGCATTAAAGGTGAAATGGTAAATTTGAACAATCTAAAACCTATGTGAGTGGTTTAGTGAAGGCAAGAGCTAGATAGCAGCTATATTACAACTAGTGCTGTGGCTTGTGCTACCTTAATTAAGATTTAAGAGGCAAGTGTAGCTTGTCAGGAACACTCTTTTCTAGAACATTAGTCCCATTGGTATTGAGAAACAACACCCCTGAACATCGACCAGCCAATGGAGTTTGGAGCCAACCCTGATTAAACACATCTGATTCATGTGATCAGTGGCTTTGGTGGAGTCAGAGCTGTGTTCTGATTTCTCCAGCACAGTTTACACCTGCCAACTTTACAGCCAATGCTAAAACAAAAGAATGTGCAGGCTGTAATAGCCGCTACTAACCATACCGCTGTAACCCCTTATAGCAACACCACAGCAACTACGAGTGCATGTCAAATAATTAGAATATCGTTGAAAAGTACATTTATTTCAGTAATTCACAGTGGACCAACATTAGCAGATGACATGTCTCTCCAAACCATCACTGATTGGTGGAAACTTCACACTAGACCTCAGACCGCTTGAGCTGTGTCTCTCTCCACTCTTCCTCCAGACGCTGCTCCCTTGATTTACAAATGAAATGTAAAATTTACTGATGGTCAGTGATGGTTGGAGAGCCATGTCATCTGATGGTGTTGATCCATCCAAATCAATCTATATTAAAATTAAATCTGCAGGCACCTAACAGTATTAGACGTTATGCTGATGTAATTTTTTTTCAACTGATGCCATGACCAACATTCAGCCTGAAATTACATTCTATTGATGTTGGTGGCCAGCTGGTTTTTCCCTCACTCTGCTGACAACACTTATGGAGAAGCAGATTTCATTTTCCAGCAGGCACACTGCCCACACTGCCAAAAGTACTAATAGATCTTATATAATATTAAAATGTTCTGAGACACTGATTTTTGGGTTTTTATTGACTGTAAGCCATACTCATCAACAATAAAAAATAAACCCTTAGGTCACTTTGTGTGTAATACATCTATATAATTTATGAGTTTCACACACAACTGAATTACTAAAACTTTTCAATGATATTCTATTTTTTTGAGATACACTAGTATACTGCACCATTTATTGTATGTTTTCTGTAAGAAATGCACTCTTTGAACATACACAATATGAGGCAGGTGGTTTTAATGTTTTGGCACATGCAGGTGTGCATATAATGCCAGCTAAACCAGTCTAAGAACAGATAGTGAGAGGGTGGCTCCCTCTTGTGACTGTAATGAGAACTTATTATTGTTAAACAGGTACACTGATTAGAGAACATCTATCTATCTATCTATCTAGCTATCTATCTATCTATCTATCTATCTATCTGTCTATCTGTCTGTCTGTCTGTCTGTCTGTCTGTCTGTCTGTCTGTCTGTCTGTATAGTTTTTAAGTGTGCTCTAAAGAGAGCTAATAACAGATTTTCTATATGACATCCAGTTGGACCAGTAAACAGTATCCATTGTTCCAGTATTGAGAGAATGCGTTGTTTGAATACTGTATGGCTGATGTTTCTATCTATTTTTTTTATATATATTTATTTATTCAGTGTGGAGTGTAAAGATGATCATATTGCAAATGGTGATGGGGAATAATGTGTGTTACGAGGTGTAAAAAAAAACAGTCAAAAGCTTCTCAGTCAATGTGTTTCTTTTTATGATTTTTTACATTGTAAATTTAATATTAAAGACATTAAGTTTGTTTTATACTTTAGATTCTTCTAAGCAGCCACATTTAGCTTTGATGACACTCTTGGTATTTTCTCAGTGGATTCACACACAGATTAAATTTTAGTTAAAGACTATACTCAAAGTTTTAGTTTTAATTGGAAATAACAAATAGTGTGTGTGTGTGTGTGTGTGTGTGTGTGAGATGACGTCACAATGCTGATTCTATGCTGCTGAAGTTGCAGTGGTGGTCTTTTAAAGATGAAATAACAATGCTGGCATTGTGATGTCAATACTTATGACATTGACATCACAGTGCTGGTGTAAATGTGACATCCCAACTCCGACATCTGAAATCTGAGATAAATGGAAAGCAGCAATAGCACTGTAGTAAACTCGGTCCACACAGTATATTTATTTATATTAATAAATAGGCTTGTCAAAGTAAATCAATTTTGTTGGACAGGATATTGTCCCAGAAACAATTGTGATAACATATAACATAAAGATTTCTAAAGAATCTTTAAAAAAAGGTTAATAAAATATGAAAATAGTTTAATATTCTAAATAAATAAGATCCAATGAGTCAGTCATGTTAATTAACTATTCTCAGACTAATAGTGAGGCCAGGACCCAAAGAACCAAAGATTCAATTCATATGTATATATATATATGTATGTATATATATATATATATATATATATATATATATATATATATATATATATATACATATATATATATATATATATATATATGTATATATATATATATATATATATATATACGAATGAAAACAATAAGCCAAACGTAAGAGCCTCAGAATACATATATATATATATATACTCTTGCTCTGCACTGTTGCGTGCTCGTGGATTATTTACATATTTACAGGCTTTTCGACATGAAAAACACACACACACACACACAAACATATACTTACACACACTCTCTCTCTCTCTCGGCCTGGTCTCCCCCCGTGGTGTCAGTCTTCATCAGAGTGACGGGGAGCAGAGCTCGGCTGAGGGTTCCATCAAAATCATTTCTTTCACAAACAATCAGATCCTTAACCCGTTTCATCTGTCCCACAAACCACTAACTCTCCATATGTTCCTCCAACCTCTCTCTCTCTCTCTCTCTTTTTCTTACACACGCTCACTCTCTCCAGCGGTTTTACATGTTCCAAACCTCTCTCACTCTCACTGACTTGCACTCTCTTTCGCCCCTCCCTTGCTCACTCTTTTACACTCTGTCACTCCCTCTCACACTCTGTCCCACAAACCTGCTCAATAACTCTCTCTTTACCTTTCCAACTGTTCCATAGGTTTCTCCAACCTCTCTCACCCACTCTCATTCTCCACCACTCTCTCTCTCTCTCTTTCTCTCTCTCTCTCATACACTCACTCGGTGTGTATCTGTCTCTCGTCCATTGTTGTTGTTTGTCACTGGTTTGGAACAGATGTGTTCATGTTTGTCTCTGGCATGTTTTTTTGGTATTCCCTTTGATTGGAACACAATAGAGTAAGTGTGTGTGTGTGTGTGCTGTACAGAATGAAGGCAATGTCTAGCTGTATCTGTGTAAAAGGCTTTAATAAAGCTGAGAGAGACTGAGATTAGAGATTTGAGATTGATTAGTGAGAGAGGAGAGGTGTTGCTATATTAGAGTAAAGTAAGTCATATTTTTTAATTATTTACTAGCATTTTCAATTGAAGTTGGACTTATTTTGCGCATTTTAAACTACACAAGAGACTGGACCTAGTCTAATAGTGTACAGTGATCAGTAACTCATCCTGACTGCTCCCCAAGTATGAAAGTGCAGTTAACCTTAACCTTTAATCTAACTACATTTTGGCACAAGTAAATGTCTCATATAGATTCACTGTTTAAGGTTGAATGGAAATTCTTGTAATTAACATCAGCCTCATATGTAGCGTAGCGTCAACAGACTGACGTGTTCCCACCTAAAGTACCCCCTGCAGTCTGTACAGACCATGCTGACCCTGTCAACCTGTTTTTGGGTCGTGTTCAGCTCAGTTCAGCAGCAGATTTTAGTTGTGTTGTGTATGATCTATCTAGTATGTCCTTTAGTATGCAATTATATTTTTTTTGTTTGCAATACAAATCAGTAAAACTTGGTGGGGAAGTGTGAGACTGATTATAATCTAATACTACTTAAAAAAAAACTTTTAAAAAGTCTACCAAAGTCAATACATACCCTTATTTGTAATATAGCAGTTTCACTGGTAGCTAAGTTGCATCATTCATCCACCACCATGCTTAACAATTGCCACAGTATTCTTGGGGTTGAATACCAAAAAGTTTTGCCCCATCTGACCATAAAATCTTTTTGCTAAACACTTTTTCTTTGCCTATGTGGTTTAGCTCTAGATGTAATAAATGAAGCTCCATCAGTTCAAACCAGCTTAAGCCTGACTGTTAGCATTGCAGCTAACACTCTTTCCAACCCTGCTGAGCCTGGTTGGTAGCATCACATCTAAACTGCTCCAATCCTGCAGATCCTGCCTCAGTCCCTGATAGCACTGTGGCTTCAAACCTGTTTAAGTTTGGCTGTTAGCATTGCGGCTGAGCACAGCTATTAGCACTGTGACTAACCTGCTCCGTACTGAGCCTGACTGTTAGCATCAAGGTTAACATGCTCCAACCTTGCTGAGCACTGCTGTTAGAATTATGACTGTTTATGAGCTGTTAACTGCATGTTAATATCTAAAGTGTCCTATTTAGCACCTTTTAAGCAGCTTTCACTTTTTAAAGGGCCCTTCAGATACTTTTAAATCGTATTTTGTAATGGCAGTATCTAATTATAAGTATCATAATTACACTAACATTATGCAATAAAGAAAAAAAAAAAACCCTCTAAACTAGATAAGTAGGTTTCTGGTTTCTGGTGGAGCATCCAGAGTGGCGGTGGTGTTTGAGAGGAGTGGATGTATGGTGTGTGGATCATGTTGGGACAGGTCGTTTCTGTACACTCCTATCTCACTGTTGGAACAGCAGCTGCTGAAATGCGTCCAAATATTGCTGTGGTTAAATTACAGTGTATAGCGTTTCAGCACTCTGGTGCCTGTAATTGTATGTGGTTATGATTTATGGAATGTAGACATAAGGAAATCAGACTCTGAGTCCTATACTGTCTCATTTCTCTAATTGGAATCTGACCAAGAGAGTATTACTGACTTTCACTATTCTTTCTGTATTGTTTACAGCACACAGTCATCTATTGTTTCCTAATTTGAGAGTATCCCTTATCATTTGACAAGATTTTGTATTGTGTCCCATGAATTTTGCCAAGCTGCACTGAACCTAAAGAAAAATGCACTGATTTGTGCGATATGTGTGGTGGTCTCCTGCATCAAATGTGGATGGAATTTTTGCCAGAGCCACTTCTCTGTTCACATGGGCAATTCTAGCCATGGCTTTACTATGAGCACTTCTCAGTGTAAAACCTCATTCACAAGGAAAAACCTCACAACTTACACAGGTGTGATAGTTCCCAAACTGTCCCAAAGGTTATCCAAAGATAACACTTCATGACTAATTTACATGCTGCTGTCCCATGATTTTTAAATATTTTAAGTTCCTTAAATTCAGATTCAAATACTTTTGTCAGCTTTTGAATTCAGAGTTTCTCGGCACTTGTGAAGAATCACTGCAACAGTCTGAATGATGTTGTATATTAATCATGCACAGTGTGTGTGTGTGTGTGTGTGTGTGTGTGTGTTCAGGGCGGGTGTCCTTAAGCTTCATTGTAAAACGATCTGTAAATAACAGACATGTGTTAGAGAAGGGGGCCGTGTTTGGGTGCGGGGGAGCTGTGCTCCAGCATCCAAACCACCCCGTCCAATCCACCTTGTCCAAACCGCCCCTTCCACAGCTTCAGAACAATCACTGTAATAGCCCCAAATGCTCTAAAGTGGCGTGGAGGGAAGCACTGTGTGCCGGGTGGTTCTGATTATTGAGCTGGAAGCCTGCGGTGTGTCAGCTTAAATTAACCCAATCCTGACAGACTGGAGAGCGGCCTGGCCCGGCCCAGCACACCGAGCACCACACTCTGGAGGTAAACAAAATAAACCTCCAGGACAACGGGCCTTGACCTGTTTTTACTGTGGGTCAAAGGCAGGGGTTATAGTCCTACATAGGGTGTGTCCCAATTGTGCACTAATTAGTAACACTAACTAGTTTTTGGGTATGCATTATATATCGTTCTCATCTGTACCCTACTCCTTGAACTGAGTTTAAAGAGGAAATGGTTAAACTTCCCTCCAAGAAATGGGACAACTCTTTAAGAAGCTGATACATCACCAAAATAAAT
Organism: Astyanax mexicanus; assembly: GCF_023375975.1. Lineage (NCBI taxonomy): Eukaryota > Metazoa > Chordata > Actinopteri > Characiformes > Acestrorhamphidae > Astyanax > Astyanax mexicanus. The sequence goes on along the minus strand of NC_064424.1, from coordinate 34,499,387 downwards.
ACATAAAAGAATGCTTCTACATGCCACACTGATAGGGGCTAAATTTGTAATTTTCCTATTCCACCATAAATCATTCAGGTGCACCAAGTGTCAAAATGTAAATGCTGCTGCACCAGTTAAGGTGGAATGAGAAATATAGTTAGATAGCTACAGAAATGGACTGCTAGCAATTTGTTTATGCTTTTTATGAACTTTTTAAAGGGCCACAATACAGAAAAACTACATGAAACTGAGATAATGCAATGGTTATTATGCTTTTTAATAATGAAAATACTACATTTGTGGGTTTCCTTGGTTCCTTGTGCACCATCTTGCCATGTAGTTGTAACACTTCACCACACCTTTCTATCCCAACAAGAATCAGGAGAATCACACCTGAGTTCAGATATAATCTGTTCCAGAGTGATAGGAGCATCAGGGTAAGAAGAGAGTTGGCAGAAGTGATGCACCCATCATGCCTTGTGTCTACTGTACAAGGTCTAGGTTCAGTAACATTATGTGCTTAAAGAATGAGATCAGCTGACTACCTGAATATACTGAATACAGAGCAGGTTATTCCATCAATGGATTTTCGTCTTCCCTGTTGACACGGCCATATTCCAAGATAAGGATGACAGGATTCATTGGGCTCAGAGTACGACAGAGTACAGGGTTCAGGCAGCATGAGATCATCATTTTTACACATGGATTGAGAGTTCAACACAGATCTTAACCTCATTGAGAATCTTTTGGTTGTGCTGGAGAAGGCTTTGTGCAGTGTTCCATATCTCCCATTATCAATACAAGATCATGTTGTAAAATTAATGCAACACTTGTCAAACATAAATTCTGTGACTTTGCAGAAGCTTGTGAAAATGTTATAGGTATGTTATGACAACATTCCTTGGACTCATCAGTGAATGTGATTTTACTCCAGTCCTCTATGGTCCAATCCTTATGATCTTTTGCAAACTTCAGCCTTTGTTCTCAGTGATGAAGGGCTTACTTCTAGTATTACATGACCTGAGCCCTGCCCTAAGGAGCCTGTTTCAAACTATTATTTCTGTGCCCTTTACACCAGCTGCCATTTGCCATTCTTCTTGTAGGTAACTCAAAGTTATCATGTGGTTGCACAAGCCTTCAAACAAATATAAACTAACTAAATGTTTGGCACAAGCTCACCCAAAAGCAGTGTGAAAGACTGGTGGTGAGCATGCAAGACGCAAGAAAGCTATGATTAAAAAGCAGGGTTATTCCACCAAACATTGATTTCTGAACTTGCCCTGAATTAAAACTTAAGTTTTGTTGTATCTAAATGGATATAAACTTGTTTTCTTTGCATTATTTGAGGTCTGAAAGCGCTGCATATTTTCATTATTTTGACCATTTTTAATTTTCTGCATTGAAGTGTTGTAAATAAAAGTATTTTTTGGAATTTAAGAAAAAATATTGTCAGTAGTTTATAAACCAAGAATGTTGGTTCATTTTACTCAAACATAAACCTACAAATAGTAAAATCATTTTACTATTTTCCTCATTTTGTCGTGGTCTCTTAATAACTTATAACTATAACTTATAACTATGATTTATAACTATAACTCTTAATAACTGTATGTCATTTTGGGAAACACGAGTAGCTTGAAGGTGGTTCGAAAGTTACCAACATTGTAAGCTGGATAGTTCCAAGTACAGTTTAGGAGTATGGTATACTCAGGGTATACTCAGTTGTTAATGTGACTGGTTCTGTCCGAATTTACTGTTCACACTCACCAGCAGGCCAAGTTCAAGCAGGACAAAGGAAACGTTTAGCCAGCAGTGACCCGGACCTGTTCTTTAATAAGGTTAAATCCAATGTTCTTAATGAAAGCTGAGAAAGAGCAGACTCGCTGTAATTGGCCGCGGGGTCGAGTTGCAGGAATCTGACAATTATTTTAAATTGATTGCACGACGGTTTCCTTGATAGCCGATCTGATCGTGTTTCTGATCGTGTTACATCGTGTGTTGGAAATTGGTTAGAACACACTAAAGGCTGCCAGCAATTTCCTGCCGTGAGTGCCGCTGCGTCGCTGTGGCAGTCGGACGGACGGGCCGGCGGAGGCGGGCGGCGCACAATGGCGGTTCAGTTGATCTAATTATCCGAGGAAGTATTTAGAGGCTTAATTGAGATTGCAGTGGGAAATTGCTCTGAAATAGCTGCAGCGCTGTGCTCGGTGAACATGGCGAGGGAGGGATTTTCTCTCTTTGTGTGTAATTAGAATACAGATAATCACACTGTGAATGGCCTCTGATTGGAGCACGTGTGTGTCGGAGTGTGTCGGAGTTTGTGGGTATTCCCCTCAGAGCTTCCCTCTGCCATTTCATTATAGTGTAGGACAGCAAAAGCTTCAATTTTAATATTGGACTGGTCATCCAGTTCATCACTGGCTCAGTATAAAATGTGTTTTCACTGTATACACTAGGGCTGAGTTATATTGTAAAAGAAAAACTGTATATTCTTAAAATTTTGTATTACATTTAATTTTTTTCCATTTTTACAATCGATCTTATATACTTTTTTCTAGATCTAGAACAATGTAATGGTCCTGCTGTTACCTGACCAGCACACTTGCCTGAAAGATTGTCTGCTGGCCACACCCACTACAACTCTTTTTAATGAGTTAATTATTTTAATCAAGTGTGTTGGGTCTAGAAAAGCCACACTATAACACATTTATTTAGTTTTTGCTGCAGAACCTGTATATAGCTTGCTGCTGCATATTCTGCATAACATTTTTCTTCTGTAAATTACAGTACAATAAAAAAAAAATTAGTAAAATTTACTTAAGAATCATTTGCTTTTTTTAAGTAAATTTAATTTCAGATAAATTTAAGTAACTTCAACTCAGTCTCAAGACTTAAATGTTACATAGAGTAAGTAAGTCAACTGAACTTCAGGCTTTTTATTAAACTAAAAAGAATGTATTACATGCCATCCATGTGTTGACACAGTGAGAGTTGGTCTGTTTACAAAATAAATCTTTGAGATTATGTAAATATTTGAATGTGTGTTTTAACAAAAAATATTTAAATTTCAGGAATTATAATCTATTATGTATAATAAATTATTTGAGTAATCTTGTATAAATTAAGTAAATGTAATTAGGTAATATTGTATGCAGAAATTAAGTAAAGTTTACTAAAAGAAAAGATTGACTGAAGTTCATTTCACTTATTTACTCTTGTTACTTATTTAAGTCTTGAAACTGAGTTGAAGTTACTTAAATGTATCTGAAATTAAATTTACTTAAAAAAAGCAAATGCAGTGTCATGTCTGGTGCTGAAAGCACGTCTGTGTCTCCCACATCCAGCTCTATCTGCGATTCTCACAGTAACAACTACAATACCCAGAACGCACCACTCCATGACACAACACACACTCCCGATCACATGACACGTCACATGACGCCACCAGGAAGTCCCGAGTACTGATTACTCAGTGTATTTAAGGACCATGCTCACACTCACACCTCGCCGAGTATCTGTTTGGTAAATCCTACAATACAAAGCGTTTCTCTTGCCCTTGCTATTCTCCGTGTATGATCTTGTTTTTGTTTTCTATCGACTTTGATTTTTGCCTGCTCCCTTGTGTTGGATTACCGTGTATGACCTGGACTGTTTATTGTACTCTGGATTTTTGCCTACCCTGTGATACTGCCTACCCGTGTATGAACTCTGGACTGTTCCCCGGTTATGGTATGGTTTCTCTACACTGTGCATTTTTGGTACTGACCCTGTTTCTGTTGACTACCCCTGTCTACTCTATAACTTTAATAAAAGTTATTTTATTGTATCTGCACCAGTCTCATTCCTGTCTGGCCCTGACAAGATACTCGGCCGTAATGACAGAGACTGCGGATACAGAGTCTATTAAGTCTGGTTTGGCTAACCAGGGTCGGCTTTTAGGTCAACACCAGCAAACGCTCGCTGGTGTGACCCAAGCTGTTGATGAGCTAGCACGCCACCAGGTTAACCAACAGCAGCAGCTAGCCGATATTATGAGTCACCTCCGGGGTTTGTCCACCCAGAACCCTAGCCCAGTGGTTAGCCCTGTAGCCAGTCCTAACAAACCCACTACTCCCGTTTTCGCTGTGTGTAAACCAGAGGTCTATGACGGTAACACTGAGAAGTGTAATGGATTTCTGCTCCAGTGCTCCGTGTTTTTTAGCAACTCACCTCCTGCTTCTGATAAAGCTAAAATCGGGTTTATAATTTCTCGGTTGTCTGGCAAGGCTTTGGACTGGGCTACAGCGATTTGGGAGAGCATTTCTGAATCCAGCTACGACACTTTTTTGTCTATTTTTCGCAGCGTTTTTGATCATACACGCTATGGGCAATCTAGTGGAGAGCTTCTGATTTCCTTGAAGCAAGGTAAACTATCTGTGACAGCCTTTGCTCTGGAGTTCCGTACGTTAGCCGCTAGCAGCGGTTGGAACGACCCTGCTCTCATCTCCATGTTTCGACACGGACTTAACCCCGAGATTCAAAGAGAACTTGCATGCAAGGACGACTCACTCACCCTGGATCAGCTGATCGCTCTGTCTATCCGTCTGGATCAGCTCCTCTCCCGTAAGCCCAAAGCTGTTAGCCACACTCCTGTGGTTCGCCCTGCACTACTCCAGTCCGGGAATCCAGTTCCGGAATCTGTGCCTGCACCCAGTTCCGAACCCATGGACATCACACGATCCAGACTATCCGTCGCTGAGAGGCAGCGTCGCATACGCCTTCACCTGTGCCTCTATTGTGGTGGTCCAGGTCATCTAAGGGCTAACTGTGAACTCCGGCCCAATTCTGCTCAAGCGTCTGCTCTGGGACAGCGCGTGGAGAGTGCTCCACGCGCTAACGTGGTATGTACCCCTGTTTCTACACTTAAAGAAAAATGTTTTGTGTTGCCTGTTATTATTACCACTCCAACGGATGTTTTTTGTGTCTCAGCGCTTGTAGATTCTGGGTCGGAGGGGAACTTTATCAGCCTGGATTTGGTGGAGGAGCACGCCATACCCACGAAAGTTCTCCCCAAGTCGATCTCCATCCATGCCATCGATGGAGAGACTGTACGCTCCAAACCTGTGACCCTGCAGACTCTTCCTCTCACCCTTCAAGCCAGCGCTCTACATGTGGAACAGCTCTCTCTCTATGTGCTCCCACGCACAGAACATCCACTGGTTTTGGGAGCGCCATGGCTAAAGACACACGACCCCGTCATTTCATGGAGCCTGGGAGACATCACTGCCTGGTCTCCTTTCTGTCGTGAGAACTGTTTATCTTTAATTTCACTCTCTTTGCAATCTACCTCTGTCGAAAGCCCTAATTCTGTAGATACCCCTGCTATTCCTTCCGAGTACTATGATTTTTCTGATGTGTTTAGTAAAGCTAAAGCTACCGAGTTACCTCCGCATCGCCCCTATGATTGCTCTATTGATTTGATAGAGGGTTCTGTACTGCCCAAAGCTCGTGTATACCCATTGTCTCGTGATGAGGAGAAGGCTATGGAGGAGTATGTTAGTGAAGCTCTTGCGCAGGGTTTCATTCGCCCATCCAAATCCCCAGTTGGTTCAGGTTTCTTCTTCGTGAAGAAGAAGGATGGGGGTTTGAGACCCTGCATAGATTACAGAGGCTTAAACGACATTACGAAAAAATTCGCTTACCCGCTCCCGTTAATCCCAGCAGCACTCGAACAGTTACGTAATGCTGTGTACTTCACCAAACTCGATCTCCGTAGCGCTTATAATCTCATTCGCATCAGGGAAGGTGACGAATGGAAAACGGCGTTTTCCACCACCAACGGCCACTATGAATACCTGGTCATGAGCTACGGTCTCGCTAACGCCCCAGCCATATTCCAGTCATTTATGAACGACATATTTCGCGATCTTATTAATCACTCTGTTGTCCTTTTTATAGACGACATCCTTGTCTATTCCCCAGATCTCCCCACACACATACAGCATGTTCGCCAAGTTCTCCAACGCCTGAGAGAACATAGCCTGTTTGCCAAAGCCGAGAAATGTGAGTTCCACACGCAAAGGGTCACATTTCTCGGCTACGTTATTAGTTCCTCCGGTGTCCTTATGGACGATGAGAAAGTAACTGCCGTTACTAATTGGCCAGTGCCCCAGACCATTAAAGAACTCCAGCGATTCCTTGGCTTCGCTAATTTTTATAGGCGGTTCATCCGTAACTTTAGCTCCATTGCTGCGCCCCTGACTGCTCTCACTAAGGGGGCTGCTAAAACCCTGAAGTGGTCACCCGAAGCGGATCGCGCTTTCTGTGAGCTGAAAGCTGCGTTCACTTCAGCCCCTGTACTTAGGCACCCTAATCCCGAGTTTCCCTTCGTAGTGGAAGTGGACGCTTCCGAATCGGGTGTTGGCGCGGTTCTCTCTCAGCGTAGTGGGTCGCCACCCAAATTGTTTCCTGTAGCCTTCTTCTCACGCAAGCTTTCCCCTGCGGAGCGTAACTATGGGATAGGGGATAGGGAACTTCTTGCTGTGAAGTTAGCTCTAGAAGAATGGCGTCACTGGCTGGAGGGGTCCGTTCATCCGTTTACTGTGTATACTGATCACAAGAATTTGGAATACCTCCGCACGGCTAAACGACTTAATCCGAGACAAGCACGTTGGTCTCTTTTTTTCTCTAGATTTAACTTTTCGATCTCGTTCCGTCCGGGAAGCCGTAATACTAAAGCTGATGCGCTGTCCAGGGTTTACAGCACTGTGGATAGCGCATCCCAGCCCCAGGAGGCTGAACGCATTCTTCCTCCCTCTGTTCAGATCGCAGCCATTCAATGGGAGTTAGACGATCAGATTCGCCAAAGTAACGCTAATCAGCCCGATTCTGAGGACTGTCCTCAGGGTAAAACGTTCGTACCCGTCCAGTTTCGAGACAGGCTCATCACCTGGGCTCATTCCGCTTTAACCTCTGGTCATCCTGGTGTCACACGCACGTTACAATTACTCTCTGCCCGTTACTGGTGGAATTCTATGCGTGCTGATGTTCACTCATTCGTTACCTCCTGCTCTGTTTGTGCGCAATGTAAAACACCTAAAACCCTTCCAGCCGGTAAGCTACTACCTCTCCCTGTACCTGAGAGACCTTGGTCGCATATTGCTGTTGATTTTGTCACTGATCTGCCTGTATCTGAGGGTTATACTACAGTTCTCACTGTTGTTGATCGTTTCTCTAGAGGGGTTAAATTTATTCCATTCCCAGCTCTGCCTACTGCCTTCCAAACTGCTCAAGCTATTTATATGCATGTATTTAGACACTTTGGTATCCCCGAAGATATTTTGTCTGACCGTGGTCCTCAATTTACCTCTCGTGTGTGGAAGGCATTTTTTGAACATCTCGGTGTACATGTCAGTCTCACTTCTGGTTTCCACCCTACATGTAATGGTCAATGTGAGAGGGTTAATCAGGAACTCGGGAAATTCCTCCGCACATACTGCTTCAAACATCCCACCGATTGGTCACAATACCTCGTTTGGGCTGAAATTGCACAAAACTCCCTAGTTAATACTACCTCTGGCCTCACCCCCTTTCAGTGTGTTCTGGGTTTTCAGCCTCCTCTAGCTCCCTGGACAGCGGTGTCCACTGATGTGCCGGCTGTGGATGAATGGATGAAGCGCAGTGAGCAGGTGTGGGAAGACACGCATCGTAAAGTCTCTGAGGTACTGCGTGTGTACAAGGAGCGTGCTGACAAGCACCGTGGTGACAGCCCAGACTACCAACCAGGAGATCGGGTGTGGCTTTCTACCCGGGACTTTAGGTTTGAGGGTAGTTGTAGAAAACTCCTGCCTAAGTTTATTGGTCCTCTTAAGATTTTGTCACGTATTAATGAAGTTACTTACAAGGTGGAGTTACCCCCTCAGTATCGTATTAATAATTCTTTTCATGTATCTCTCCTCAAGCCTATGGTCCCGGGTCCGCTCGCTGACGCTGCACCGGCTGATGTTCCACCCGCGGCTGTGGAGGGGGAGGGGTCGTCCACGTATGCTGTCCGGGAGGTGCTGGATTCACGCAGACGTGGGGGTGTGCTCCAATACCTTATCGATTGGGAGGGGTATGGTCCGGAGGAGCGTTGTTGGGTGGCTGCCAAAGACGTGCTGGACCCTGCCTTGCTCGTGGAGTTTCATGCTCGTTTTCCTGGTAAGCCTGCTCCTAGGCCCCGTGGACGTCCCAAGCGTCCTCCGACCTCCTCTGCTCCAACTCGTCGGGTTTCTCGCTCTGGTGAGCCCCGTCTGTCTGGCACCTCCGCTCCGACACCTGCACCTCCCGCCGGTACTCCCTGTCCGCCGGGTGGTCGTCGCCGGGGTCGGCCCCGTTCTGCCTCCGCTCCGGGCCCTCAGGGGGAGGGTACTGTCATGTCTGGTGCTGAAAGCACGTCTGTGTCTCCCACATCCAGCTCTATCTGCGATTCTCACAGTAACAACTACAATACCCAGAACGCACCACTCCATGACACAACACACACTCCCGATCACATGACACGTCACATGACGCCACCAGGAAGTCCCGAGTACTGATTACTCAGTGTATTTAAGGACCATGCTCACACTCACACCTCGCCGAGTATCTGTTTGGTAAATCCTACAATACAAAGCGTTTCTCTTGCCCTTGCTATTCTCCGTGTATGATCTTGTTTTTGTTTTCTATCGACTTTGATTTTTGCCTGCTCCCTTGTGTTGGATTACCGTGTATGACCTGGACTGTTTATTGTACTCTGGATTTTTGCCTACCCTGTGATACTGCCTACCCGTGTATGAACTCTGGACTGTTCCCCGGTTATGGTATGGTTTCTCTACACTGTGCATTTTTGGTACTGACCCTGTTTCTGTTGACTACCCCTGTCTACTCTATAACTTTAATAAAAGTTATTTTATTGTATCTGCACCAGTCTCATTCCTGTCTGGCCCTGACATGCAGAAATTTGTGAAACATTTTTAAAGTAAATTTTACACATAATTTTTTAATGTGTACAGTGTTTTTAAAGTGTGATTATTTTTTTGCAGTTTAAATAAAATAGTCTTTGCTAACGTTACATTTCCATTATTTCATTATTTCCATTATTACATACATTGTGTCTGGGTCCTTAAAAATAGCAACAATGCTGGAGAACACACAGTATCTACACTGATGGGCATGGTAGTCTCGAAATGAGGTGTGTTTAGGTACATTTCTGGCATATTGCTATCTTGGCAACAGAAAACACAATTGCACCTCTGAACAAATATAACCAAGGCAGACATTACCAGTCAGACATACATCGGCACTGAATTTCACAGACCCATCCCCGACACGCTTATTCAACCACTTGCTATGCACACATGGACACTGCGCCATTAAAATAGCAATAGTTCAAAATTAGAGAGCACCTGTCTCCTAAAGGTAATTACAAATAACACACCCATGAATAATTAAGAGAATTAGTACATGCCTTTTGCGCATTTTGAGCCAAGCAGTTTTTTTTTCTCTGTTATGATATGACCCACTGACACGCTCTAAATCAAGCTGCACTGTGCGTTGTTGACAGCTCAAACAGGGCCCATAGGCTTTTTTTCTTAATCAGGGACAAGTTGGTTACTAAGGCCATGCCATATCATTCCCATTTGACTGGCTATGACTTCTTTTTTCATGTATGGTGTTGCTAATTTAGGAATAGGAAGTGCACTGTGTTGAATGAAAACTATGCAACAAATTTAAGGTTGAATTGCCCAGCAATAGCATAGTGTATAATACAAGAGGACACTTATACAGCATTAGGGCAAAGGGGCGGTGGTCTTCTTGTTCTTTTTTTTACAGTACTGCTGTCATAATAAAGTGACTGATCATTTTTATCCCAATATTTTAACTTTAAATTTAAACAGTGAGCATATGTGGTCATAGCGAGTGCTGCTAACATTGCTGGGCGGTGTGTGTGATTTTGTTCAGTTTTGGTAAATGAAGTGTTTGCTGCATGATGAAGCTGCAGGTCAGAATAACCGAGCTATTCCTCTTCCCCCTTGGCCCGAATCCGTTCTGTTTTCTTTTCCGCCGGCTCTTGGCTTTGGGTCTCGAGTGTCTCGGCGAGCAGAGAAGATGAACCATCATCCAGAGTGGTTTAATGTTTATAACAAGGTAATAACTTCCACTGAGCCGCCTCTCCGCGGCCCCGGGCAGTTTATAATGCCTCTCGCCGTGTTTAACACCGATGTGGAGTGTGTTACAGTGTGTAGAGTGTGTGTTGAGAGGCTTTAATGCAGCCACTCTTCTGCGGCCTACTCAGAAAGCGCTGGGTTTACATTGCTAGCCATCACGCTAGTGCGCTAGCTCACGTTTCCACAGTTCTGAGGGCCGGTGGGGGGAGGGGGGAAAAGATTGGACAATAATCCTGACATTTTCTGGTGAAAATCTTCCTTAAGAACAACTTTTTTTCCAGTCTGTGTGAAATAAGTAGCCGTGGATATGACAAACAGAGCCTTAAATCTGCAGAAATCTCACTTTAGCCTTTAGCTTCTGAGTTACTGTGTGCTAGCTCCGCTACGCTGTGAGGAATTCAGACATTAATCCTCTCTTTATTAAAGTGTCTGTAGCTTTCCACTCCGGCAAATGGCCACATGACTGAAATGTGAGTGTTATTCCTTGTGTGATGGCCTTTTTTCCCCTCAAACCGTTGGATCTTTTCGCTTCTTTTGGGTCAAGATAACTGAAACCATGCGTGACTGCCGAGCAGCGTCCAAAAACAGCATCCGACTAACTAAATTTATTGATTAGAGCTGCTGTGTGAAGCATCCTGAAGCTAATTTGTGCATTTTTTCTGAGACCCAGCAGCATTTCTTCTACACTATATTAGTATTATTTTTCTTTACAAGTTTAAATAGCCTGATAGTGATTAAAGGACCACTGTTGGCCCCCCAACATCAAATCTAGCTGTCAACCAGCATTTTGCTTAGCATTTTTTTCATTGTGCTGTGGTAAATGGCACTTTTCATTGCTCTTGTAATAATTGTCTTTTAAACAATAAAAAGTATCTGCATTTAAAATATGTTTGAGAAGATTTAAATCGAGTTAGTTTGTAAGTTCAAAACAAAATACAAACATAAAAAAGGCAACCAGGGTCTTTCTATTCACTGTTTCACAACACAAATAACTCATCTGTGTCTGAATGCTTTACTGTCTCTTCCTTTCCAGTCTGAACTCACTGATTTTGTTGATGTGGATCTCATGGTCTCAGTAAATCTCACTTATGGATCCACATGAGTACCAGATCACCAGAGTCTAGGATAATATTTAGGAAAAATTCAGTAAAGAATTCAGATGTGTCTTCACTATTCACTATTATTATTGCACTGCTTAGTGCAATGAATGGAGACACAGCAGATCTCTCACTTAATAGCTCAGTTACAGATGTTTAAAGTCAGATGAATCAGATGATTTATGTATGCATTTCTTTGATAAAAACAGTCCGTTTTTTATATCACAAAAAGACAGCCCTATCCGGACGGGATTTGTTTCTCAGGAGGTCCTGGGGTCATTTTCTCTTTTATGGGGGGGTCCACAAAGATCCACGTAAACGCAACAGCGAGGGGAAATAGAGGAGTTACTGAACCAATTTCTGAAGTAATAATGCGATGTCATTCGACCAAGAAAGCTAAAAGACTCAATGGTCCTCCTGATAGGGCTTATGTCTTTGTTTTTAAAAACAGAATTTGGAAAAACCTTGAAGTTTATCATTGGCTATTTGTACCAAAATAATTTTGTTAAACTACCTCCACCATGTTTGAAAGGTGTATTTAGATGTCGTCAAGAGGATTGTGGAGAAATATCTGTCCCTCTGCTGGGAGGACTGATAAACACCAATTGATGCAGAGGAAGGAAACTAATGCATGTTGTACTGCAACCAGTCTAACCTGTAAGGAGCACCCCTGACTCTCCAGTGTGTTTAATGTTGAGCTGTTTTCAGAATTTACCACAAACTCTCGCTCTCAGCCACCGCTGGGCTTCTGGGTTTGCTCCTCAGACGTTTGGCAGATGCAGGATCCAGATGTGGCCCCCGGTATAATTGGACCCAGCTGATGCTCCAGAGCTGTGGATGGCTCTGACCTGTCCTCTGCTCTAATTTGATCTCTCTCTCTCTCTAAGGGCCAGTTTAACAGACCTGAATTAGGCCCTAACTGAGACAAAATAGAAGATCAGATGTTCTGGTGAAACAACATCGGCTTTAAGGCTCCATTAATGTCAGATTAAAAACTGACAGTTGAGCATTAGATAGATCTGTCATGATAACATGTGTTTTTGTCCATTTGTTGTCCAAGAAATCATTGTGATAAATGAGATTTTCATTTTAAAACATTTCTTGACTACAGATAAACAGTACCAGTCAAAAGTTTTGACACATCTTAAATTTAGTGTTTTTCATTATTTCATGGCATCCAAACTATGAAAAAAAAATGAAATTAATGAATGAAATTGTAAAATCCTAAGCAAACCAGAATGTTTTATATTTTTAAATTCTTCAAAGTAGCATCTCTTGCTTAGATGACAGTTTTGCACATCTTGGCTGTAGAGTCACCCGGAATGGCTTTCAGTTTATAGCTGTGTTAATTGCTCGAATGTCGTGCCCCCTTAATGTATTTGAGAGCACCAGTTGTGTTGTAAAGAGGTAGAGAAATGTTCTAATCCATATTATGGTAAGAACTATGGTGCCTCCATGTCTATGTTACCTTCTGGCTCTCTACCTTTAGTTAGGCTGTTTTATTTAGATCTGCCGGAGTCATTAGCCACACTCTGATAATGTTTTATATTCTCTGTTTTACATAAATCCTGTCAAAACTAATTTCATCTCTCTGCCTTCCTCCGAGTTACTGACTGCCCACCTGTCTAACCCAATACTGATGGATGTTGGACCCTCAGGCTCTCATGTCCATTGTCTGGTAAGACTGGAAGTTTCTGAAGTCAGCTCTTCTCCATCCACCACAACAGATCAGCTGCTCATCATCCATCTTACTCTCCACTACAGATTACATCCAAGCCATTAGTGGCGCTATTATACTCCTGAATATATAAAACCTATGTGGATGTATGAAAGACTTTTTAAAATTAATTATAAAGCCGTTTGACCAGTGGTAGGATGGTCCCCCCTAAATGTGAGTCTTGGTCCTCCCAAGGTTTCTTCCTCCTCCTGCAGCTCTGAGGGAGTTTTTCCTTGCCTCCGCGCTCACTGGGGGTTCTGATCATGTTTCTGTAAAGCTGCTTTGTGCCAACACCAGTTGTAAAAAGCGCTATACAAATAAATTTGTATAAAATATTTTAAGAAGTTAATCCAAAAACTTTTAAGAACTTTGAAATTATCCTCTAATGCAATGCACAAAGACCATCAAAAATGGTAGGCTGAATGCAGCAAACATATTATATAGCATAAACAAGCAAGTACACCTTGCTTTAAATTATTAATATCATTCAGATGTTAAAATTGGAATATAAAAATGGGCCTTGCATTAAATGTTTAACATCATCCTAATGCTAATATTTTACCTAATATTACTGCCTGAATATTATCAATCAGTCTGTCAATCAATACACATATGTACCCAACCTCATTCCCAGCCCCCGACCCCCCCTCTAAAGTATTGGACAGGACTGACATTAGACTTAATGGCAATAGATTAATGTTTGTAGATCTGCAAGAGATTCCTATTCTATTGTCAATACTTTTCCACAGAAAACGTATTATAAAAAAAATTATAGAGATTGTTATATGAGTTAATAATGCATAATTATACAAAAATATATATATTTAGTTATTCTATTTTTAATTTAAATCTTGAAGAACATGAAGAGGAGCTATTAAAGATAAATGCATCCAGTGGTACTCTCCCCATATTCAAGAGGAAATGCTGATAAATACAGACACTCTCTGTCGTGCTGAAAATGCTGTGTTTGGAAACATATGGTTATTTTCATGTCTTTGTAGACATAATTGAAGAAGAGGAAGTATTTCAAAGCCTTTTTGGCCCAAACCCGAACTGAGTGTTCTGATTAAAGCACCATTTATCTCTGCTTTCGGTTACACAGTCTGTTCTGTCTGACCTAATGCCAAACAGCATTCCACCCAACTGCTGGAGACGGAGCTGCCGAGCGACAGAGGGACATCGCTGAACATCAAGAGGCACATCATCAAAGGAGAGGAATACAACAGGAAACAGCAATACCTGTACAGGTAGAATCAGGCAAGAGAAGTAAGAATACTGGTAGTCTAAAAGTAGTGCAGGTCGAGTCAGGTAAATACAGGTAGTGTAAAAGAAGTGCAGGTTGAGTCAGGTAAATACAGGTATTGTAAAAGTAGTGCAGGTCGAGTCAGGTAAATACAGGTATTGTAAAAGTAGTGCAGGTCGAGTCAGGTAAATACAGGTAGTGTAAAAGAAGTGCAGGTTGAGTCAGGTAAATGCAGGTATTGTAAAAGTAGTGCAGGTCGAGTCAGGTAAATACAGGTATTGTAAAAGTAGTGCAGGTCGAGTCAGGTAAATACAGGTAGTGTAAAAGTAGCGCAGGTTGAGTCAGGTAAATACAGGTAGTGTAAAAGTAGTGCAGGTCGAATCAGGTAAATACAGGTATTGTAAAAGTAGTGGAGGTCGAGTTAGGTAAATGCAGGTATTGTAAAAGTAGTGGAGGTCGAGTTAGGTAAATGCAGGTATTGTAAAAGTAGTGCAGGTCGAGTCAGGTAAATACAGGTATTGTAAAAGTAGTGGAGGTCGAGTTAGGTAAATGCAGGTATTGTAAAAGTAGTGCAGGTCGAGTCAGGTAATACAGGTATTGTAAAAGTAGTGCAGGTCGAGTCAGGTAAATACAGGTATTGTAAAAGTAGTGCAGGTCGAGTCAGGTAAATACAGGTATTGTAAAAGTAGTGCAGGTCGAGTTAGGTAAATGCAGGTATTGTAAAAGTAGTGCAGGTCGAATCAGGTAAATACAGGTATTGTAAAAGTAGTGCAGGTCGAGTTAGGTAAATGCAGGTAGTGTAAAAGTAGTGCAGGTCGAGTTAGGTAAATGCAGGTATTGTAAAAGTAGTGCAGGTCGAATCAGGTAAATACAGGTATTGTAAAAGTAGTGCAGGTCGAGTTAGGTAAATGCAGGTATTGTAAAAGTAGTGGAGGTCGAGTTAGGTAAATGCAAGTAGTGTAAAAGTAGTGCAGGTCGAGTCAGGTAAATACAAGTATTGTTAAAGTAGTGCAGGTCGAGTCAGGTAAATACAGGTATTGTAAAACTAGTGCAGGTCGAGTCAGGTAAATACAGGTATTGTAAAAGTAGTGCAGGTCGAGTCAGGTAAATACAGGTATTGTAAAAGTAGTGCAGGTTGATTCAGGTAAATACAGGTATTGTAAAAGTAGTGCAGGTCGAGTCAGGTAAATGCAAGTAGTGTAAAAGTAGTGCAGGTCGAGTCAGGTAAATACAGGTATTGTAAAACTAGTGCAGGTCGAGTCAGGTAAATACAGGTATTGTAAAAGTAGTGCAGGTCGAGTCAGGTAAATACAGGTATTGTAAAAGTAGTGCAGGTTGATTCAGGTAAATACAGGTATTGTAAAAGTAGTGCAGGTCGAGTCAGGTAAATACAGGTATTGTAAAAGTAGTGCAGGTCGAGTCAGGTAAATACAGGTAGTGTAAAAGTAGTGCAGGTCGAATCAGGTAAATACAGGTATTGTAAAAGTAGTGCAGGTCGAGTTAGGTAAATGCAGGTATTGTAAAAGTAGTGGAGGTCGAGTCAGGTAAATACAGGTATTGTAAAAGTAGTGGAGGTCGAGTCAGGTAAATACAGGTAGTGTAAAAGTAGTGGAGGTCGAGTGAGGTAAATGCAGGTAGTGTAAAAGTAGTGCAGGTCGAATCAGGTAAATGCAGGTAGTGTAAAAGTAGTGCAGGTCGAGTCAGGTAAATGCAAGTAGTGTAAAAGTAGTGCAGGTCGAGTCAGGTAAATACAGGTAGTGTAAAAGTAGTGCAGGTCGAGTCAGGTAAATACAGGTAGTGTAAAAGTAGTGCAGGTCGAGTCAGGTAAATACAGGTATTGTAAAAGTAGTGCAGGTCGAGTCAGGTAAATACAGGTAGTGTACATGCAGAGTTAGGTATGGGCAGTTTGGGTTCTTCATTTGTACAGGTAGAGTTAAGTAAGTACAAATAGTAAGCACAAATAGTGTATAAATAGTATAGTTAGGAACAGGTAATTGCAGGTTGAATTCCAGCAAACACAAGAAGAGAGTGCAGGCAGAGTCAGGTTAGTACAGGAAGAGTAAATAGAGAACAGCTAGTCAGGTGAGTGCAGATAGAATAAACCTAGTATACGTTCAGTCATGTTTGTAAAGGTAGAGTAACTGGAGAGCAGTAAGTCGGGTGAGTGCAGGTAGAGTAAACTGAGCATTGGTAGAGTCAGGTTAGTACAGGTAGAGTAAAAGAGTGCAGGCAGAGTCAGGTTAGTACAGGTAGAGTAAATTGAGAACAATTAGGTAAAACAGTGGGTGCCAATAGTCAGGTGAGTGCATGTAGTGTAAAAACAATGCAGGTACAGACTTACGGTGGCCCTGAAGTGCAAAACAAATTAACATGTCAGAAAACAAAATTACAAAAACTAAAACACATTTACAAAACTTAAAACAAATTTACAAGACGCAAAACACTTTTACAAATACTGAAACACTTTTACAAACGCTGAAACACTTTTACAAACGCTGAAACACTTTTACAAACGCTAAAACACTTTTACAAACGCTAAAACACTTTTACAAACGCTGAAACACTTTTACAAACGCTGAAACACTTTTACAAATACTGAAACACTTTTACAAACGCTGAAACACTTTTACAAACGCTGAAACACTTTTACAAACGCTAAAACACTTTTACAAACGCTGAAACACTTTTACAAATGCTGAAACACTTTTACAAACTGCGATTTCTGACGGAAAGGGAGGGTCTAACACACAGGAAGTGCTTGATGCGGACCCTCCTTGTCAGTCAAGCTGCGTTACGATGAGAGAGTTGAGTTATGAACACCAAACTATGTTTTGTGGCACGTATTTTAGCAGCAGCAGTAAATACTTAAACTATCCCTGTCCTGTTGCTACCCCCGCCGCGGGGTTCACCTAATGCCCGGCGGCCATCAGCCACTGCCCCCGCCGCGGGGTTCAGCTAATACCCCAGGGGTTCAGCCACTGCCCCGCGGTTATCAGCCACTGCCCCCGCCGCGGGGTTCACCTAATACCCCGGGGGTTCAGCCACTGCCCCGCGGTTATCAGCCACTGCCCCCGCCGCGGGGTTCAGCCACTGCCCCGCGGTTATCAGCCACTGCCCCCGCCGCGGGGTTCAGCTAATGCCCGGCGGGCATCAGCCACTGCCCCGCGGTTATCAGTCACTGCCCCCCCCGCCGCGGGGTTCAGCTAATGCCCGGCGGCCATCAGCCACTGCCCCGCGGGGTTCAGGTAATACAGTACAGGAGTGGCCGCGGAGCAGTGGCTGAACTCCATGGGGTATTAGCTGAACCCCGCAGCGGGGGCATTAGCTGATGGCCGCGTGGCATTAGCTGAACCCCGCGGCGGGGGCAGTGGCTGATGGCCGCGTGGCATTAGCTGAACCCCGGGGTATTAGGTGAACCCCGCGGCGGGGGTAGCAACAGGACAGGGATAGTTTAAGTATTTACTGCTGCTGCTAAAATACGTGCCACAAAACATAGTTTGGTGTCCATAACTCCACTCTCTCATCGTAACGCAGCTTGACTGACAAGGAGGGTCCGCATCAAGCACTTCCTGTGTGTTAGACCCTCCCTTTCCGTCAGAAATCGCAGTTTGTAAAAGTGTTTCAGCGTTTGTAAAAGTGTTTCAGCGTTTGTAAAAGTGTTTTAGCGTTTGTAAAAGTGTTTCAGCGTTTGTAAAAGTGTTTCAGTGCTGGGAAAAGTGTTTTGCGTCTTGTAAATTTGTTTTAAGTTTTGTAAATGTGTTTTAGTTTTTGTAATTTTGTTTTCTGACATGTTAATTTGTTTTGCACTTCAGGGCCACCGTACAGACTAAAGTAAATGCAGGTACAGTTAAATCTCTCTTGTTGCCAGTGGTGGCAGTGAAACCAGAGTTCAGATTTCAGCTTATGTCTGGAGGAACAGCATGCTGATTTTATTTGGGCATGTGTTTTTTGGTGCCTGACAGAACTCCACTGAAGGTTTAGAAAGCACAATTTAACTTTTTACACCTTCGCTAGTAACCTGTTAGTAACGCTAGTATATTTATAAGTACAAGAGCCACTTCTGTTATTTCCCATTTTTTTCAGTAAATCTGATGTTAAGCATTATGTGACTGTGACGCTGCCTCGCCGAACACAACTATTGTCATCATCACAGTGACCAATGTGGTCTAACATGTATAAGTTGTTAGCCAGCTAGCTATTATTGGCATAGTTAGACATGCAGATATACAGTCCAGTTAACCTTTTGCTTTAGGTCATCTTATCGGTAAAGCTGAGCTCCAGTGCTACAACTTGATGGAAATGTAATTGATCAGATGTGTTTTGGTTATAAAATACATTAACTGTACTTTTACCATTGGGATATTACATTTTCTGGACAAGCTGTATATTGTTCCTGTCTAATGAAAAAATGTAAAAATGGCAACTTTAAACCTTAACTTTGGAAGACATTGTAAAACGAGGTTATTTCAGGTCTATTGGTCCATTTGTCCATTCATCAAGACATTTTATCACAGTGAAAGGAACAGTTTATGTGTTTAAATTTTTATAGTAAATTATGAATGGCAAAATAGACTTAAAGAGATGGAGAAAAATATATCTTTATTCTGGTTCTTTAGGCTGTGCTGTGATCTCAATGAAGGCAGTCTGAGACAAAAAGCTTAGTCTTGTGAGAATAGCTTGCAAATGTTCTCACAGACATTTTTAACATTTCTCTGAGCACTGCGGTTGTGCCAACATGCTTTATATCCACCATCATTGTTCCTGTGCTAAAATAGTCTCTGCTGTCCAGCCTCAATGACTACCATCTCATTGCACTTACTCCCATCACCATAAAGTGCTTTGAGAGGCTGGTCACAAAGTTCTTCAGTGTTCACATTGTAGAGAACCTCACCTGGTCCCTCAACACCAGCTCCATAACCAAGAAAGCCCAGCAGTGCCTCTACTTCCTGCAGAGACTGAGAAAAACACATCTTCCACCTCCCATCCTCACCATGTTCTACAGAGGGACTGTAAAAAGCATCCCAAGCACCTGCATCACCATCTGGTTTGGGAACTGCAACATCTTGTATTGCAGGTCCCTACAGCGAATAGTGAGGACAGCTGAGAAGATCATCGGAGTCTCGCTTCCCTCCATCACCGAGATCTACCCCACACGCTGCATCCGCAAAGCCAACAGTATTGTGGACGACCCCACCCATCCCTCACACGGACTCTTCGTATTGATGCCATCCAGCAGAAGATAAAGGAGCAACAGAGCCTCCACTACCAGACTCTGCAACAGCTTCATCCACCAGTCAGTCAGACTGTTGTGGTGTTGTTCCATGTTGCACCATGGTTCAAAAGGCATCTGTAAAATAGTCCCACACTGCAACTAAACTCTTTATATTTTCCTTCTGAGAACTCTCCTCAGTGCTGTTGAATGGACAAAAATGTCTGGTAATTGAGCCTTAAGGACAGCAGATGGCACTCTGAACATGGAAGATAAAACAAGACTGTATTGAGTTTAAATTAGCTAATACACAATCTAATAAAATGTATGTGGATCTGCTCCGATTCTGAGTCACTGATATCATATTTATATTATATTCCCTATATTAAAAGGGTTCTTAAGGAAAAGTAGTAGTTATATGTAGAACGATGACAGTTTAGAGAACCATCTGAATGTTTCAATGGTTTGTCTGGTTAAATGCAAGAGAGGAATAATGTTTTACTACAAAGAAAATTTGTGGTATCATAGGTGGTTGATGCTTATCAGTTGCCGTGGTATTTCAGGTGGTTGCTATGGACCTTTAGATAACAACAGTGTGGTTTGCATAATCAATAATGACTACTAATACATTTAAAACATTCTTATTCATAACAGTGCTTTAATTCTTTTAAGCAATGCCATAGAAAATCGCTTTATTTTGGTTTGTGCTGAATTGGTAAAATATGTTTATGTCAAATGATTGTGCTTTAAAAATCTTTAAAATATTTAAAAGGTTGAACACATCTCTTTTATTAATGGTTGTTTACAGAATTTATAAAAATTTTGGACAATCTTTTGCATTGTGTTAACCCAAGCTGCAGTCTTTATGAGTCCAAGAACCCAATTTCAGTTAAATGTAGAATCCCTTTTGTTTAGTTTAAGGAGCTTAATCCAAGTTCAGAAGCTCAAAAAGCTGCAACTGTAAGAGATTTGGTTGCTAGGTGGTTGCTAGGTGGTTTCCATGGTATCCCAGGCGGTTGCTCTGTTAATGCTAATTAGTTGCAGTGGTTTTCCAGGTGGTTGCTCTGAAGTTGCAAATGGTTACCTTTGAGTAACAACAGTGTACTTTAATTTATTAGCATTAAAGACTTACATTTATATACTGAACATGTAGTAAGTTGAAACTTGAATTGAATTGATTTGTATATAATCACGGTGAGTAGCCATTTTATTTACCAAAAATATTTCTTGGAACTATATAAACAAATTTTATTTGTACTGCATGGTTTGTTTCAAGTTCAGAAGTAGTAAGAAGAAAAATCAGAAATACTCATTTATTTGCTGTGATATTTCTGGTGGTCGCTGTGGAGTTGCTAATCATATACGTTTTAAAAAGAATGGTGTGGTTTACTAGTAAAAACTAACACACAAAAATAACTTTTAATGCAGTAAAGTGTGGTCAGGGGCATAGCATGGGGGTTTTGGGCCCCTCTCCCTACTCGGGACCTGGGTAGTCAGGTCCACTTTTCCCCCCACTACCACGCCCATGAGTGTGGTTAATACAGTGCTTGGGAGGTGTTCTTACTGATCAGAACTTCATTAAACTTCTTTTAATCAAGTGAGCTGCTGGAGGGTATAATCTTTAACATATTTGTGGGTCTATATATTTAGAGATTTTTAACCAAATTAATCTCTTACTGTCAAGATACAGTCCCAGTCAAACATTTGGACACACCTTCAGTGTTTTTGTTTTTATTATTTAAAATGTTCTGCATTGTAGATTAATTCTAAAGTCATCCAAACTATGAAGATAAAACTTTAGTAAGCAAACAAAGTGAACAAACTAAAAGTGAACAATATAAAACAAACTAGAATATGTTTTATATTGTGGATTCTTCAAAATAAGCACCTCTGCTGTTTAGATGACAGCTTTTCACACCTTTTCTTTTTCTCAGCCAGCTTTATAAAGGTAGAGTCACCTGGAAAGGCTTTCAGTTAACAGCTGTGCTGAACTCGTTAACTACTTAATTTCTTGCCTCTTAATGTGTTTGAGAGCATCAGTTGTGTTGTGAAGAGGTAGAGTTAGTATAGAATAAATGCAATGTTTTAATCCATATAATGGCAAGAAGTACTCAACTAAGTAAATAATTAAAAGTCAGTCAATCTGAAAAAATTCAAGAACTTGAGAAAGAAAGTATCCTCAAGTGCAGTCACAAAGACCATCAAAAACATGATGAAACTGGCACTCATTAGGAACGCCCTAGAAGAGGAAGACCAAAAGTTATCTCTGTTGCACAGGGTAAGATCATTTTTACCAGCTACCAGTTACCAGCTTCAGAAACTGCAAGTTAACATTAAACAACTGTATTTTGGTTTTCAGTTACTACATGTTTACTTGTGTGTTTCTTCATAGTCTGAATAACTTCAGTAATCATCTACAATTAATGAAAAAAACAAAAACACTGAATGATAAGGTGTGTCCACACTTTTGGCCGGTACTATATATTATTTCAAGAATACATTTAGGTGGCATGTAGATTTTGAATATAATACATTTATATATTTGAATAATGTGTAATCTGTGATTGTACCCTTGTCTGTGTATGTTTGCATGCTGTAAATCAGTTTATTGATTGTCAGTGTTGGTGGTGAGAGTAAAGGTGTAAAGCAGCTAACACTAAAGCCTGTGTTATTAGCTGATTAGCTCTGATAACAGGTGCATTAATGACTGATTAACAGATAAAGCAGATAAAACCCAGCAGCTTCTACAGGCACTCTACCCTGAATAAATCCACAACAACCCTCAATAATCTACTGATTATTACTACTGTAGCAGTGTTTTTTACACAGGTCAGATCAAAATGACTGCAAAGACTGATAAAATAACAGCTGTTTTTAAAGATTTCATAACCTGTCATAATCTAAAATTCACTGGTATAATATACAAACATGTTTTATTAGTCTCGAATTCTCACCTTCTATACACTACCATTACCCTTTATGTAATTCCCTTAGTTCTAACCTCCATCCTTACCTCTGTTTTTAATTGGCCTATTATTGACTATTTTAGATTTTTTAGATAATTTATGTTTATCTGTTAGAATGAATGTTCTTACATTTTAGTGGTATTTATGTTTGTCATTTTTATTGACTTTATAATGTACATTATGTAAAACAAATGTATTTTAAAAATACCTTTTAATTAATTTAATTAATTTACTTTATTTAAGATTTAATTTTAATGATTTCATTTATTTATGTAATGTATAATTTAATTGTTGTTTTGTTTCTGCTGACAGGTTTATTTGGTGCCCTTTTTGTTTTAGTTTCATTTTTAAATCTGGTTCATATGATCAGATTTATGGTGTTTTTTTTTTCAGAATGTCCCTGCCATTCTTTTAAATCTTAAATTCATACTTATATTATTATCAATTTCTTTTTATGTATTGGCTTGACTACATTTGTAAATGAGCATCACTCACAGTGCAAGTTTAAATGATGTTTGCTTGATTGATTGATAAATGGATAGAAAAAAGGCTTTCCAATTGTTTGTAGGTGGGACATGCAGTTTTAGGAAACCTTTACATAACACATAGGTTCTTTAAAAAAAATCTCCTCAAATGGTTGAACAATTATTGACCAAACAAGCAGTAGTACACTGTTTGCTCTGAAGAACCCCTTTTAGCAGACAGTATTCATTTCATATTCATTTAATAGCATTTAAATTGCTTCTAAAAGGTTATCAACCTGAATAGATAATTCTAGCAAAACATCTTCATCATTCACATTATATGGAGGTTCTTTAAACCATTAAACATATCATTTGGTTCTTCAACTAAATATTTTTTTTCCATTTGACACTGCCTTACAGAACCTTTTCTGTCAGAACTCTTATCTCCAGCCTTTCAAGTGGATTTTAGCCTGTATGTACTTGTCTAGATGGTTCACCTGCCATTACACAAATAGTCGGTTTTTAAGGTTCTTTTACTCTTTCTTATTAAAACAAACATAGTTTGAAAGTTTCTTTGGGATACCAAACAACCTCACAAACAAAGATGCTACAAAGGCAGTTTAAAGTGGGTATAAGGAGCCGAAAGCGCGGTAAGAGAGCCGGAGTCCGCGCTAAGCTAATGGCTAACTCCAGGCGGCCAGCGGTCCATCTCTCTTTCTCTCCAACGTTTGCTCCCTGCCGAACAAGATTGACTATCTCCGGCTCCAGCGGACATCCCAGCGCGAGTTCAGAGACTGCTGTGTGTTCGTTTTCACCGAGACGTGGTTAACAGACTCCGCGATTGAGGTGAGCGGCATGCTAAGCTACCGCGCGGACCGCGACGCCGGCCTCTCGGGCAAAGTACGTGGAGGTGGGGTGTGTGTTTACATCAACACAGCATGGTGTAACAACGCTGCGCTGATCTCCAGCTACTGCTCGCCGCTGGTGGAGTTTGCTGTAGTCAGAGCCAGGCCATTCTACCTGCCCAGAGAACTTAGCAGCGTCTACATAATAGCAGTGTATGTAGCACCCAGTGCTAATGCTAATGCTAACGGTGCTAATGCTAACGCTCTGAAAGAACTGTACACTGTTATCTCCAAACTCCAGAACTCACACCCCGACGGACTGTTTATTGTTGCTGGTGATTTCAATCACAGTAATCTGAAGGCTCTGCTGCCCAGCTTTCACCAACATGTGGATTTTCCAACCCGTGGAGCTAACCTGCTCGATTGTGTGTATACTAACATTCCCGGTTCGTACAGAGCAGAGCCCCGCCCCCACTACGGCTACTCTGATCATATTTCTGTCATGCTCATCCCAGCATACAGACAGCTCATCAGACGTGCCAAATCAGAGAAGAAGCAAGTTACAACCTGGCCTCCAGGAGCCATCTCTGCTCTTCAGGACTGTTTTGAGCACACTGACTGGGACATGTTCAGAGAAGCTGCTACTTCTGATGACTCCATCAACCTGGAGGAGTACACAGACTCAGTGACTGACTACATCAGCAAGTGCATTGAGGATGTTACTGTCTCCAAAACCATCACATCCCGCCCCAACCAGAAGCCGTGGATGACTGCAGAGGTGCGTGCGCTGCTGAGATCCCGAGACAAGGCCTTTAAGTCAGGGGACAGGGCTGGCCTCCGAACAGCTAGAGCCAAGCTCTCCCGGGGGATCAGAGAGGCAAAGCGCACCTACGCAAAGAAAATCCACGCCCACTTCCAGGACACTACTGACACTCGGCGCATGTGGCAGGGCATCCAGACCATCACCAACTACAAGTCACCCTCCCCTGCTTGTAACAGTGATGCCTCCCTTCCAGATGCACTGAACTCCTTCTACGCAAGGTTCGAAGCACAGAACTACACGACAGCAAGGAAGACTACACCTCCTCCAAACGACCAGGTACTGTGCCTGTCCTCAGCTGATGTGCGGAAAACTCTACTCAGAGTCAACCCACGGAAAGCCCCAGGACCAGACAGCATACCTGGCAGAGTGCTCAGAGGATGTGCAGAACAACTCACGGATGTTCTCACGGACATTTTCAACATCTCTCTGAGTACTGCAATCGTGCCGACGTGCTTCAAGACGACCACCATCGTCCCTGTGCCGAAGAAGTCTCAAGTGTCCTGCCTTAATGACTACCGTCCCATTGCACTTACTCCCATCATCATGAAGTGCTTTGAGAGGCTGGTCATGAGGCACATCAAAAACCAGCTCCCGTCCTCACTGGACCCTCTGCAGTTTGCGTATCGTCCAAACAGATCAACAGACGATGCCATCTCTACTGCGCTCCACCTGGCTCTCACCCACCTGGACAACAAAGACTGCTATGTTCGAATGCTGTTCATCGACTTCAGTTCAGCATTCAACACCATCATCCCTCAGCATCTGATAGGAAAACTGAGCTTGCTGGGCCTGAACTCCTCCCTCTGCAACTGGGTTTTAGACTTCCTGACTGAGAGACCACAATCAGTCAGGATTGGAAACAACACCTCCAGCACCACCATACTGAGCACCGGCGCCCCCCAGGGCTGTGTGCTCAGCCCACTGCTGTTCACTCTGCTGACTCATGACTGTACTGCAAAGTACAGCTCAAACCACATCATCAAGTTCGCTGATGACACAACTGTAGTTGGCCTCATCAGCAAGAACGACGAGTCAGCATACAGAGAGGAGGTGCAGTGGCTGACGGACTGGTGCAGAACCAACAACCTGTCTATTAACGTGGATAAAACCAAGGAGATGGTTGTTGACTTCAGGAGAGCTCCAGGTGTCCACCACCCGCTGAACATCAACGGCTCTGCTGTGTAAATTGTGGATAACACCAAGTTCCTCGGTGTTCACATTGCAGAGAACCTCACCTGGTCCCTCAACACCAGCTCCATAACCAAGAAAGCCAAGCAGCGCCTCTACTTCCTGCGGAGACTGAGGAAAGCACATCTCCCACCCCCCATCCTCACCATGTTCTACAGAGGCACTGTAGAAAGCATCCTGAGCACCTGCATTACCGTCTGGTTTGGGAATTGCAACACCTCAGACCGCAAGACCCTACAACGGATAGTGCGGACAGCTGAGAAAATCATCTGAGTCTCTCTTCCCTCCATCACTGAGATCTACACCACACGCTGCATCCGCAAAGCCACCAGCATTGTGGACGACCCCACCCATCCCTCACACGGACTCTTCGCTCTGATGCCGTCCGGCAGAAGATACAGGAGCATCCGAGCCTCCACTACTAGACTCTGCAACAGCTTCATCCACCAGGCACTCAGACTTCTCAAGCACAGAGACAGAACTGAACCCCCACCCCACCCACCACTCACCCAACACACTCGCACAAAACTAAACTGTACACCCCCCCCCCCCTTTACACAAAACTAAACTGTACACCCCCCCCCCCCTTTACACTCACAAAGAACTGAACTTCACCCACACACACACCCAGTCAGCACACAGAGGCTGACATGACTTTATTTGCTGCACTCTTAAAAACTATAAACTCTCTACCTCAGTAACTGCTGTGATTATATATGTTCTATATGTTACAGTATGTCACACATCTCTGCACCTTATCCCCACTATACACTTTATTATACCGTATTGGTACTGCACTGTCCTGTCTTTAAATTGTCTCGTCTTTTGTATTTATTGTATTTATTGTTATTTAGTGTTATAATTTTATAATTTTATGTTGCACTGTCGTCACTCCTGCACTTTATGTTGTCTATTGCTTGTGGTTCTATGTTGCACCATGGTTCCGGAGGAACGTAATTTCATCACACTGTGTACCTGTACTCAGATGTAATGACAATAAAAGCCTCTTGACTTGACTTGACTTGAGAATCTTATAAAATCCAAATGTTTTGTTTGTACTTCTAGAAAAAATATGTTTCTTTATGGAAAGTAGGAATGAAATATAGCTTTAGCTGACAGTGGACGATACCATTTTAAAATTCAAGTTAAAATTTGTCCATTCTACTAAACTCAATTTCTCCTCAAATCAAACACCAAGAAACACGCTATCTGAAAAAAACTAAAATGCACAATCATACTTTTCTACTAAATTAATAAAATCAATTGTTGCTATTTCATTCAAATGGAGAAGCATAGCAACGCCATAACAGACGCCTTGATGTAGCAACATGTGACCATTGCTTAAACTTTCCAATCACAATTTTTGTTGTATTAGTATATGACACAGCTTTTCAGATTTTAGGCAAGTAGAATGGCAATACAGCCCCACAACAACCGCCTAGTAAGACCCCAGCAATAATCTGAGGATTACCTAAACTACACATTCTCCTTTAAGTGGATTTTCCTTGTAGTTCAGCACCTTAAACACCAGAGATGCCAATTTTGAGGGAGAAAAAATTGCATGATCAGTAACCCTTATTATTACCCTGGTTGAATTTATATTATATTATATTATATTATATTATATTATATTATATTATATTTACATCGCTTATCTGTAGCTTATCTTGTAGTCTAATTAGGCACTTTTAAATTAACTAATGCAAAATAAATCATTCAATCTCAAATGCGATGACCAAGCTCTTGAGATCAAAGTTGCAATCAATGCAATCAATTACAGGTGGTAATCGCGGTCTAAAAGCTGTTGTCTTCCAGTCGTACATTATGTATTAACGCATCTATATATAATTCCCACCAGGCCGGGAATTACAAGATAACAAAATATATTTCCATGCCATTGGGAATGTCCCTGGTGTTGTAGATCCAGTGCACAGGACGCTTATCTCTACATGAAATCATAAGGGGCTCTTAACCGACATTATGGCCGTTAATCTGGGCAACCTCTGGGGTGTGTCAGCATCCAACTTGTATTATTTGTATGTATTTTCTACATTGTATATCACTATTAAAAGCAATTAAGGTACACATGTGGAATTGCCTAGTAAACAAAAAGGTGTTTGTCCTCCACAATCCCCTGACCTATACTTCCAACTCAGATGGGTGATTTGGGATGAGCTGGAGCTTCACAGCGTCCCCAGAAACTTCTTAAAGAAGCGGAGAAACTATTTCAGGTGACTCTACCTCACGAAGACACTGAGAAAATACCAAGAGTGAGCACATTTGTCCTCAAAGCTAAATGTGGCTAATTAGAAGAATCTAAATTATAAAACATATTCTGGATTGTTTAACACTTTTTGTTCGGCGTGTGCTCCTGTTTAGCCTTAGTGTTCTTGTAAAGTTTAAATTAAATTTATAACGTAACAAATCTTAATAATAAAGAAAGTGCAGTGAAAGAGATGAGGCGGGTTCAAACTCTTGAGCGGTTTATATATATATAAACCCACCCCTATTGAGCGTGAGCCATCAAAACTCAAGGAGGTTCATCATATTCCATACGGTCGTAACGTTTTTATTTTTGGGTTGTAAGTGTGCTTCTCCCGTAGTGTTTTAAAATACTTCTGTCACTTGATGCCACCTTCAGCGCACTGAGAAACAGGGGTGTGTTTCCCAAAAAAGTTCTTGGATGATCGAGTGAGCTTCACACTGAGCACTCTCTCCATGTTAAGACGTTTCTAATGCTAAGATGCTTTTGGGAAACTGGGCCCAGTTTAGTCTGTGGTTTCATTTTAGTTTTTAACTGTTTATTGTGTATTTGATGTGAAATGAACTGCTTTCACAAAGCAGGCTATACCAAGTTTGAGATTGAGCAAGACCATGTTCTATCTTCAAACTCATCACGCTGTGTTTAAAAACTGTAAGTGTGTTCTGTAAAACTGTGTTCATTTCTTGTCCTTTATTCAAACATTTCCATAAACACGTCAGGACAGTTTTAATTCAGGCTTTGAGGCTAATTAATTGGAGCTTTGTTGGGGTTTAATCTACATTAATAGTTCTGTACAAAACATTTTTTGCTCTTAGCATGCGGTTCATCTACCAATGACCAAATATTAATAAAAAAAAATAATAATAAAATAAAAATGGAGTGAAGCTGGACGGGCGGCACGAGGCCTTGTAAAGATTTAGTCTTTAAGTTTTTAAAGTTGAATCCACAACCAGGACGGAGTCGTCCCGGTTTAGGTCAGTCTGTTTGGACTTTCGGACTGGCTCGGTCAGTCCTGTTTGTTCGTTATTATTTACAGAGAAACATCTTCTTCACACTGAAATCCAAAAAACACGGACATTAAAGTCCAGTAAACACAGAAAACCCGCATAATCCATCAGCGGCAGCTCCAGTCGGAGTGAAGTATGTTGGGAAGGATTGGGCTGGGTAGTCCGGGCAGGTGTAGGTGTGGGTGCGGGTGGGGGTGTAGGTGTAGAGTTGGTGCGGGTGCTGGTGTGGGTGTTGATGTAGGTGTAGGTATGTGCATTAGCTGTTGTACTGGCAGGAGCCCGGGCTGTAACTAAAGGACGGGTGCTGTTTTGGCTTCAGCCTGAGGGGGGCGATACTGGAGCTGCAGGAGTCCCTGTATACGGAGTAAGGGGTAGTAGGGGGCCCGTAGGGGCAGGGGGTGGAGCTCATGGAGGATCCAATGGAAGAGCTGCCTATGCCATTCAGGTTGCTGATGTTGTTGATGCCCGCGGTTGGCACAGCGGACACGGCGGAGTGCGCCATGCTCGACGCCATGGTCATGGAGGAGATGGAGCTGGGGGCAGAGAAGACAGACTGGGAGGTCAGGGGACTCATGGAGTTAAAGAAGGGGAAGCTCTTAGTGGACAGCGGTGTCGGCCCCAGTCCTTTGTTGGTCCAGTTGTTGTAGGTGTAGGGGGGGTACATGTCTTCGTACGGCTGTACCAACCCGCTGAACTGGGGCAGGTATCCGCTCTTACACAGATCCATCTGCTGATTACGCTCACGCTTCCTCCACTTCGCCCGCCGATTCTTAAACCACACCTGGGAACACGTGGAAAAAATACACCGTTACACTGCATACTATCCAATTGCATAGTATCACAATCACTCTACATACTAATCTATAATACTACATTATTAGTGTAATGCATAACACTGCATTACACTATATTCAGTTCCATACAATTAGGCTACAAAATATTCTACGACTGCAGCATATACCATTAGAATATACTTCAAATTCATTAGGCCTTTAGCTCAATTAGGCTGTATATCAATATTATGTTCTGTACTGCTAGGCTATATATTATTATACAATATTAAAGCATACAATAACATACTCCATATAAGCATTACATGGACTATATTCCAATCTGTTCCATCAGAATATGCGTCATTATTTAGGGTTCAGTATCTATATATAAGAACTATTTGTATATTTCAATTAAAATAATTTGATGTAGTTTTGACATTTTGGTAATGTTATATTTTTTTCCTCATCATTTTAACAATAGTAATTTCACATTTTGTAGCTGTTATGTTTGTATGTATTTGTGTTTAACTGCAGAAGTGTTGGGTTAAATAAACTGCAGGATACAAACAACCAGTGTTTGTGTGTGTTGATCATAGACTAAGCTCTGCTTTATGAGACTCGTTTAGAAGTTTTGTTTATTTTATAAATATATTTTAAAAATAATTTATTGAATGTTATCTACTCAAACAAAAATCATAAGAAAAATAATATCACACGTGTATTTCTAATTCTATAAATATCCAGTATAGATTTCTTATAAAACTAATAACTACTACCAACTAATAAAATAAAAATATTCTGGATACCAAAATAATCCAGTATTTAGTTCTAATTATAATTTAAGTTTAAAACCAGAAAGCAATTCTAATAACATACTTGTCTACATTTTGTGTAATTGGAAACTATATTTTAAAGTTACAGTTTAATTATTAGTATTTTAATAAAAAGTAAAAATAAAAACAAATATCAATATCAGTATATATTTGTGAACCCTAACCCTGACACCTAATTGCAATAATAATTATAAAAGTATTACTTTTAATATTTATCTAGATAGTGTATAAATATGATATATAAATCAGTATTGAACTCTTACTCTTACCCTGACTCTAAAACCATAACATAATAATAAGTAAATTAAATAATAATTTAATATCCAGTATGAATCAGTAGGCTCTTACCCTGACTCGAGCCTCAGTGAGGTTGGTCCACACAGCTATCTCCTCGCGCGTGCTCATATCCGGGTACCGGTTCCTCTGGAAGGTGGCCTCAAGCTCCTGCAGCTGCGCGCTGGTGAAGTGCGTGCGCTGTCTGCGGGCCTTCTTCTGCTTCGGATCGTCCGGAACTCCACCGCACACGCGCTCCTTATCTATCAAACATTACCCATAATAATTACTATTAAACTAATAATACTAATATAAATGATCTTCCTGTACCCGTCGCACACGTGCTACATATCTATCTATAAATAAGCCATATAACAACCCTATTTATACTAGCTATTAATAATGCTATTAATTATATCACAGCTATCCACATATAATAATGTATTAATCGTTTATTATGAGGCAAATTAGTTTCTGGATACAGTTGAATTATATTTTATTGCCTTATTTTTCAACACACGTGCACGTTAAATATTCTACCCTTTCGTTTTTTTCGTTATTTATTCTTTCCATTACATTTTTATGATCAGATTAGCTCTTTAATTACAGTTAAAAAAATTGTAATAGAATTAAGCTCAGTAGACATTGAGGTAGTTTGATGGGGTGAAAAAATGTTTATAGAATATTAGCAGAGGCTCAGCGTTAAAAGTGATGCTAAACGCGCGGAAAATATAATTTTACACAATTTACTAAATGTACAATATAGTCGCATTTAAGAATCCATTAGGCATATTTACATTTTACGTAAACTACACACTTACAGCTACATTTCTAATTTACCAACAAATTTATTTTAGTGTTTATCATATATACACCCAGTTAACGATTTATTCATTGCCATTTGCAGGGTTTAAATTATTTGCATAGCTATTTTGTTTAGGTATGTGTTTCAATGTTTGAAGGGAATATGCAGCAGCACTTAACACTAAAACTTTGTTATAAACAGTGTTAATTGTGTAAATCATTTGTACCTGCGGTCTCTGTATCCGTTGATTCGCTGCTGGACTGTTCCGGTTCTCGTGTATTCTGTGTGTTCCTCTGTAAGTGGAACGGTGCCTCCATGTCCCGAGCTGATGGAGCACGGCTCCGCTCCGAATCCATCCTAAACACACACATGCATAAAGTAATTAACACTAACCCTACTCCCTAACACCTAACCCTCATTGATGGAGCTCGGCTCCAAATCCGTCCTAAACAAACATACAGGTAGGGATATTAACATTAACACAGCAAATATTGGGCTAGTGGAGCTCGGCTGTGCTTCAAATACTCCCTAAATAAGCACAATTACCCCTAAATTCTAACCTGTAACCTCTGAATTGGGTCGAAAGACGACTGAGATTATTAATATTAACATTGTAAGTATACCTACTAAACCCATGCTGGTGAAATAGAGCTGTGCTCCAAATCTGCCCTAAACAAACATAGATAGGTTTATTAGGACCAACACTACAATAATACACTAATTACTGTACTAAACCTGACCCTTTATGCTGACGAAACATGGCTGTGTTCCAAATCCATCCTAAACAAGCATGTGTAGGCTTTTTAATATTACACTACATTAAACTGCACTCGACTAACTCTAACCCTCTAACCTCCCCAGAGGGTGTGTGGCTGTTCTCCAAATCCATTCTGAATAAACAGTTAGAAAGCTACTGATAACCTTTAAACCTCCATTTTAACCACTAACTCATAAACCCTAAAATTAATCCATTCTAAATCAACACAATCATTTTTATTAATCTACACCCCTACACCCTTACCTTGGTGCTTGGCTGTGTTGCAAATATATCTTAAACAAACACAGTTAGGGTTGATAACACTAACACTAGCACTGACACTAGACAACACCTGTACTAACTTGTGCTCCAGATCCATTCCAAACACAGGTATGGTCAGTGGTAATTGTAAACCATAAACCTTCGCCCTAAATAACCTGAGCCCAAAACACACACACTGTTCTAGAATATTTTTCTCTTTTCAAATTATTTTAGAATGTCTTTTCTTTTCACACTGTTTTTCCACATTGTTTGAAAATGATATAACTCATATGCACTGCTTAGAGTGTTCTTTATGAACATAAATCGCTTTATTCTAGTATTCTATATGTGGTTCATTTTCAGTGGTTAAGAATGTCCTACTTCTTTCATACTCTTCTAGAATGTCTCTTTGCACTGTTCTAGGATGTTCTACACAGTAAATTTGCCAGTGTTACATTAACACTATCATTATTCATTTTTTACGAATTTACTGTGTACTGTATTTACAATCCTATAAACAGTGTTTTCTAATTATGTGTTTTGTTGGTTCTTATTCTGTATTTTCACAAAAAATTTGGTTGTGTTCTAATTATTCTCTTTGAATTGTGGTTGCTGGTACTCTGCTTGTGTGTTTGTTGTTGTCATCACTGCAGTAGGCAAGATGAGGTGTAAGATCAGCTCTAGAGCCCGATGTAGGACAGGTTCAGGTCCTCACTTCAACCAGCAGACCCCGCCTACTAACCTAACCCACTGGCCCTCTCTCAGCCCTTTCACTCACTTCACCTCTAAAGTTTAAGGTTTTTACCCCTGGGTTCTACTATGTTCTACCTGCAATAAAGCTGCGTCTAAATCAACACAACTACTTACTACCTACACAGGTAAAGTTGGATGTAGTACAGTACTACAGTACAATGTGGATTGGACGCAGTTTTTTTTTTTATCACAGACCTGTATCTATCCGCCCGTATCCGCCCAGTTTAGTAAGTAAACATAACGGGTCTTTACACTACAGTTACATTTCAGAGTTTAAACATTAGATAGAAGCAAACAAATTTAAAAACCTTTGCATTTTCTGTTAATTACAGTATGGATTTTTATTTTATCGTTTAAACATTAACACGATAAGATTGTGTATGATACGATTTGGCAAAGCCCAGGAAATGACATGTATCAATTTTATACAGCATTAAACAGAAAACAATCCCCCCACTGTATTAACAACGGGTTTCATTATCAATTTTATTATAATATTTTTTCTGTCAAATTATGTTTTCCTTTCCCAGCGACCTCTATGGCAGACACTTTTTTTTTAGTTTTCTCTAGGCTCAGAATTTAAACCACATCTCCCTTCCGAATCTGAACAAAGCACAGACTGCAATTAATGTTATCTCTTTCTCTCGCTCTGTGTGTGTGTGTGTGTGTGAGTGAGTGATTGGTTCACATGTACTTTGAGCCGGGGTTTACAAACATTTGCACACCTGTTTACAACAGGTCATTTCAGTGCAGCATATCAGTGACGTCATGTCCAAACGTAATTAAACTGTTTTGGTCATCTTTCTTAACAAGCATTAGTACATAAATCAGTAAATGAAGAAAAAAAGCATAGTTGGAGTTCATTTTAACAGAACAGGATGTTTTTATATCTCCCTCCCTCAAGCAGAATGAAAGTCCGGTTCGGTCCAGGTCAGGTCAGGTCACTGTGGTAAAGCTGGTAGAATGCGAGTACACTCCTGATTTTCACTCGTGAATAATGAACAATACATTGCTACTCAATCAATTCCAGCCTACATATTACAGCTGAGCGCATTAATACTAACTTTTACTGACATGAATACTATGATTAACCTTATCATCAATATTTAAATACGACCAGTTCCACTCTAATAGCCGTAATAAAAAATGTAATCATTGATAATCATGTCCATATAATATCCGTCGTAAATATTACAGCCAGTATAACTTTTACAAATGATAAATAAATAATTATTAACTTAACAAATTGACAATTATTTCGTGTTAGGATTAGAGTATTATTGATACTACATGAGCCTATTTAAAAAGAGTATGTTGCTGTTATATATTTCATAAATACTAAGCTAGCATTGCACATACGTGTTTTAGGAGTCTTGTTAGAAGACCCTACGCGTAAAAAATAAACTCCTTAAATAATTATGTTTTATTTGTATCTCCTTAATATCACCGTATTTATTATTTACCCCTTATTAGTTGCGCATTATCCAATTATAAATTATAAATTATTTATTTATTATTGTTATTAATATAAATAATTAACCTTTTATTATAGTAAAAGCTAACATACACTTTCGCGCGTGTTTCTGCGGATTTAGTTTTGTCTGTTCAATATTATTAATACATCAATCCGTATATCTATGGATTACAAGCAGCGCGTGGATATATAGAGGTTTAACAAACTGTCTAGAAAAAAATATTTCGGCTTAAATCATTTTAAACTACAAACAACACTAATACTACTAAGCAGTACTTTATTATTATTTATTATGTTTATTTACCATCGGGTGCAAAATGTCCGACACCCCAATTATCTATTACAATATTTATATTTACATTTTGACGTTTCTGATTCTATGTATTACTGAAAACGTAACATAGCATAAATGTATTTTTGTATTTATGTGATATTATTTTTAGAAATGTTCCTGTATAATTTACTGTTTAATTAACTGCAATTCATTATTTTTTTAACAAATGTCTAAGTTAACAATACATATTACGTTAAGTCAGGAAGAAAATAAAAAAGTATTCATTACAATTAAAACTGTATTGTGAATCATTTTTAAAGAAACTTAAACATCTAAATATTAGATGCCACATGAATGAAGTTTATTATTTACATGTTTGAGTATATATTAAGGCTCTAAAGTATAAAAGAACATAGCATATTTAATTTTTTTCTAAATATCATGTTGAATGCACAAACACAAATGCTCAAAAAAAATATTTTACACTAATTCACTTCATCTAAAAGCTGGCTTCATAAATCAGAGCTTAATGATGGCAAAACAGGTGAGCTGCTTATGGAACTGAACACATTCCCCGGGCGCTGGCTTCCAGAAGTAATCCCCAACTAAAATTGTTTTTTTAGACAGCTCACAAGATTTCAACTACATTCTTTAAAATGAAAAATTCTTTCTTATTACTGTTTTTATATTTACCTGCATGTGTACTAATCATCCCTATTTACAGTATTTTGTTTGTATGTAATATTGCATAGCCTGGTCAAAGTTTGGACCTCTTCTCGTTCATTTTTTTTTTTTTTACATTGTACATTTAATATTGAAGAAGTAAAAGCTATATAGAAACAGAAGCGAAATTATTTAGTAAAACAAAAACAGGAATGTGTTTCCCGAAAGCTTCATATTGCTAAAAAATTCGTTAACTCGACTGAAAGCTCAATAAGATCAATAATTACATTAATTAAAAAGTGTTTCCCAAACCCTTACGTAACTAAAGTACTATGTGAACTCGCTCGCAAATTGACCATTAACCCTTATCCTGAAAAGGAAAAATCGCTATTATTTCCCTGGTTGATATTATATTATATTATATTATATTATATTATATTATAATGCCAATACCACTTGTCTGTAGCTTGTAGTCTAATTGGGCATATCTAATTACCCAATCAAACCTAGGAATAAATCATTAAAATATAGATAAGCGATGGTAGACCTCTTGACATCAATGCACAATTAATGCAATGAATAAATGAATGATGCTCACGGTCCAAGTCCGTGCATTCTGTAACCAGGGTGTTACTGCGCACCTATATACAACTTCCACCAGGCCAGGAATTACAGGACAAAAAAAAATATCCCTGGTACTCTAGGTCCTGTTCACGGAACGCTTGTTGTGTTTTTAATCCCACGCACACGTATTGTGAAGGGGACTCGGTGAATGCGCAGGTAATATGTAATAATCAGGGTCTTCTAACTGACCTTTTGGAAGTTCATCTGGGCAAATTCTGGGGAGTTCAGCTTGCAAATGTATATAGAGTACCAGTCAATTGTTTGGACACACTATTATTTTTTTCTATGTATTTTATACATTATAGATTAATATTAATGCCATTAGAATAATTAAGTGACAAACATGGAATTATCTATTAAACAAAAAAGTGCATGCCTCCACAATCCGCTGATCTCAGCCCAACTGAGATGGTAATTTGTAGCTTCACAGCGTGAAGGACAAGCAGCAACTACTGCTCGGTCAATCTTAGCGAATAACGAACTGACTGACGTATGACGTTAGTAAAGAAAGAGCCAATTCAGCGAGTGTTTCCCAAAGAGCTTCGTACAGCGAAAATTAACGAGTTTAAAGAACGTCTTTCTTGACTCCTCCCCAGAAATAGCGCCCTCAAACGAGCCACAATGTTTTATACTTTATACATTTACCTTTGAGGATAGATCTGCACACTCTTGGTATATTAGTCTCTGTGTCTTTATTAGGTAGAGTCATATGGTATAGTTTCTCAGCGTCTTAAAGGAGTTGGGTGCTGAACAATAGTTGCTGCTTTTCCTTCAAGCTCTAGCTCATCCCAAATCACTTCAAATCAGCATCTCAGCTGGGATAGGTCAGAAGATTGTGGAGGCCATGTACTTTTTTGTTTACTAGGTCCTGCGTCAATTAATAGTTTTTCATGTTTTCTTAATATTAAATAAAAAAGAAATTAAATAAAGAAAGAAATTAAGAAAAACATTGAATGAGACGTGTCCAAACTTTTGACTGGTACTCTATATATATATATATTTGCGCGTTGACACACCCCAGAGTTTGCCCAGATGAATGGCCACAATGTTTCTTAGAAGCTCCTGATTATTAAATATTACCTGCACATTCACCAGTCGATCCAGCACCGTACTGGATCTACATACCAGGACTTTTCCCAATAACATGGAAATATATTGTGTTGTGTTATAATTCCTGGCCTGCTGGGAATTGTATAGGTGACTGCATGGCGCAGTAACAGCCTGATTACAGAATGCACGGACTTTGACCGTGAGCATCATCTGCAGGAATTCATTCATTGCATTGCAGCATTAATGTCAAGAGCTCTACCATCACTAATCTGGATTTGTCCAGTTAGACTACAAGCTACAAACAAAGTTGGCATTATAATAATATAATATAATATAATATAATATAATATAATAATTCAACTACGGAAATAGTTTTTCTCCCTCAAAATCGGCGGTCCCTGGTGTTTAAGGTGGTGAACTGCAAGCAGATTCCACTTAAATTAGTTCTTTCAGAATAACGACACGACTGGGTCGGGTTACTCTTAATTTGCCAGCGATGTTACGTAGTACTTAGCTATGCAGGGGTTTGGGAAACACTCTTTAATTAACGATCAATCTTACAGTTAACGAAGCTCTTAGCGTTAGGAAGCTTTCGAGAAACCCACCCCACAACCTTCAAAAACTTTTTTGTTTATTTATTTAGCCATATGTGTTTTATATCAACGCCTAAGTTCATCTGATTGTTATTTGAATTTTAGTATAATAAAACTGATTACAAAACATTTCTACGTTTTTTGGGAGTAATAAATACGGCATATTGGGTACTGTTGAATCATGTTTGTGGTTTGAGCTGGTTGTTTTGAGGGAGAAGTCAACAAAGACGTTCTTAAAACTTTTCTCAGGTCATAGGTTAGTTCGTTCATTATTCAATATTCGATAAGATTGGTCGTTTTCGGAACCATATTTTGCTTTGATAACGGTGTCTTTATGAGGTGGAGTCACCTGGGATAGATTTTTCAGCATCTTGAAGGAGTTCCTGGAGGTTCTAAACTGCTTTTCTTTCAGGCTGTTAAGCTCCAGCTCATTCCAAATCACCCATCTCAGTTGAGTTTAGGTCAGGGGATTGTGGAGGCCATTTTTTTTTTGTTTAATATATTATTCACATGTGTCCCTCAAATGTTTTTATATCTTTAATATTAATACACAATGTAGAAAATAAACTAAAAAAACAATGATATATTAATCTGAAATACATTAGTACGTGTATTAGTTAAAATTACGTGCATCATAGTGGTATTTAAAATGCTTTAATTGGTCGTTATGAATGAGTTATGGATCCCCGCCTCCTTTAGCCCAGCCTATGGTAAGTGTTAAAAACTATTACTTTCACACTAATGAGCCTCTGTTTAACTTCTGCATTACATTTTAAACACGGCACAGTTATTGACTAAATAAGACGCCCCCCCCCCCTCCCCCAGTGTTGTCTGGACGCAGGAGGAATGTTGAATGTATCTTTTACAGAAAGATGCAATTAGGTACATTCAGTTATATGT
This sequence comes from Astyanax mexicanus, assembly GCF_023375975.1. Lineage (NCBI taxonomy): Eukaryota > Metazoa > Chordata > Actinopteri > Characiformes > Acestrorhamphidae > Astyanax > Astyanax mexicanus. Next base: position 34,460,384 of record NC_064424.1, on the reverse strand, counting down.
ATTAATGCAATCATAATCTTAATTAAATGTAGCAGCAGTTTCTCAGCAGAACGCTATCAGTGTCGTCAGTGTATTAGTGTCATCAACAACACTCTTAAATGTATATTAAGAATTTACAATGTAAAAAAACATCTGTTATTTTAACAGTCAGTCTTAAATCTTAGTCATTGTACACCCAGGAATATTACTCATTAACCACTGTGAGTACAGTGGAGACCAGCTAACTTTTCTGAAGGTTAAGAAGCAGTAATAGAATACAATAATGAACTGTAGTTTGAGATAAAAGCTGGGTGACTGGTGGGACTGTTTATGTGCTAAACGTAAGCATTAAACACAAATGAACATCAAATATGAAGAGAACAGAGAAACACACTGTAAAAAATAATATTTAAATTTAATGAATGTTATTCGAACTGAACAAACCCAGACCATTTGTTTTACCCAATTACCTAATTTTTTTTAGGTTCAATAGACGAACTGCTTTTTATAGCGCTTGTTCGATTAAACGTTTTAAGTAAATTAAACATTAACACTTAATCTATTTTAATTAAAACACTAAACCTGACAGTATAGATGATTCTTAGGGATTGGGACTGTTAAACTGAAGCTAATCGGATGATGTAATCTGACGGGGTTAAAATTAGTGCAGGCGCCAGTCTTTAGGGCTTGAGGGCATTGATGGCATTTAGGGTGGCATTACAACCCTAAAGGGTGAAAACTCCACCATGCAAAGTTGGTGGAGTTCTGCGCTGGATCCTTTGCAATTACAGACACTGAAATGAGAATAACACACAACAACGTAGGAGATGAGATATTACTATTCAATTTATATAAGAGGTTACTATTTAATTCAATTAAATTCCGTTTCATGCACGTCATTTCTTTTTAGAGTATTTTTAGAGAATACTGTTCTAAACAAAACATGTCATTAAGCTCTTATGGGTCACATATATCGAAATTTTGCACGTGTTAATTTTTTATTTACTGAAAACAACATAAAACGTCAATATTTAACATTATTTATTTAGTTGTTATTCTTTTGCAAACACACAAGAGTACCTATTCTTTCTTTCAATTAAAAATAATTAAACTTTTAAAGAAGCTGGATTTCACGTTCCCTTATAAATTCAATCTGAACACATTTGCTAGAATGTTATCATGTCACAAAGTTGGATAAATACGTGGACATATGAGATTTTTATGGGACAACAATTGTAAAAAATATATACTACTACGTGAAAAATTGTATCACAGATAACCAATAGAAATTCTTTCGAATCTTTTTAACTTCGATTAAGACTGTATCTTTCAAACTTTATTCTGCTAAACTACACTGAGAATATGCGCATAAATTACTATTTTTTGTCATATATAGCCGAAATCGTATATTTACATGAGAATGAAAAACTTAACTTAGAAGAACAACTGTCAGATTTACATTACGATAAAAAAGCAAAACATGACATAAGTTAATATACTATTGATAATAAATATTAAGTGTACTAAAAATAAAATCGCTGCTTCCACGGTTTACATTGTAGTTGAATACAAATGTTAAAATAAACTAATTCAGCACGACCCGTGTTAACATTAAAATAATGTATTGCATTGTATTGGCAAGTGTTACAGTCCGAGTGTGTATCACCGCTGTAGGTATGAAAAAGCAATTCGAAGGCCAGGAAACATTAATTTTTCCACTGTTTAATTTCACTGGAATTGTTAAACAGTGTATGGGCTCTTTTCTCTCCGGACGAAGTATCCACGTGTTTCAGTGCAAAAATATTTACAAAATATCTTATGTAGACGCTATACAGTAAAGAACACATGACAAATATAACAAATATGACATTTTAGGGAAAAAATATTTTACGATCGGTATTTAAAATAGTCTTACAAAAAAGCCCGAAACACTACAAAACAGTAACTGCATGCATTTTACATTTAGGGGCACTTTCCAAGGATTAGGCATAGTCGTAGACTGCATTTTCCTTTTAAAGGAAATCTCTATTCAAAATGCTGTTTCGTCCTAGAATAGACTAAATGCCTGTCTGGAAAACCGCTCAATTAAGTGCATGATAGATTTGATAAAATCAATTCGTTTTTAATAATTTAACTTAAACGTTAAACTTGATTTATATATAGGTTTAGTTCCCGTACTACCACAGACTTTTAGGCCTTAGTCAACAGGCTTTAGCTTAACGCCGTGTTTGGGCTGGTGTTTTATAACCGCACTGAATTATAAACCGGAGCGGCAACACTGCACTGAAAGAGAGACACTACATAACTAGAGTGTGTGTGTGTCTGTGTGTGAGAGAGAGAGAGAGAGAGAGAGAGAGAGAGAGAGAGAGAGAAAGAGAGAGAGAGAGAGAGAGAGAGAGAGAGAGAGAAAGAGAGATAGAGAGAGAGAGTGTGTCTGAACTACAGCTCTTTTACCGCAAAACACCACCATTTAGTCTGGACTGCTGACCGGTAGGACCAGAAGCAGTCCTTTCAACCGTGTGGAATAGTTGTATTTTATTGTGTACATTCTAATATTTGATAACGGCAGTATGATAGACCGTGCTCTCAACCATAACCTAATCCAAAACCCCAACTCCAGCTCCCCCCCAGAACCTTCATCATGAGCCTCACCTTCACCCTGCCGTGTCTGAGTGCTGTTTGAGTGTGTATAGATCAGCTGAAGGGCTCTTTAAATAAAACCAGTGATGTATCACTGTATTTAATAGAGTCAAACACAATTTAATCCTTCCTGACAATTTTATTATTATTGTTATTATTATTATTATTATTATTATTATTATTATTATTATTATTATTATTATTATTATTTAGTATATTTGAAACTTTTCTTATGGGATATTTCTTACTATATACTTTTTCACGATTTTACGTTTGAAAATCTAAGATTTAAACACACCTTCAGGCCTTTATTATTATTATTATTATTATTATTATTATTATTATTATTATTATTATTATTATTATTATTATTATTATTTTGTCATTTGAATCGAACACTTGGATAACCACTGTTCAATTAAACAAATGACTATGTTACATATAGAATTAATGTATAGTTAGTATTAGAAAGATGAAATAAGAACTAAGCATACGGAAGTTCCTCTACAGGATTGTAGAGTTATTATAAGTAATTCTAAGGCACAAATAACCATTTGTAGATCCTTTATTTTCAAGAGTATAATTAGTTTAGCGTTTCATTTTTAATAAAAAATCTCCGAGAGTTTGAGAACTGTCCGAGTTTTTTAGATTTTTGATTCAGTACCAACTTTAGCTACGCTCGCTTCAGCACCACTTTATATCGATTTACACTTTCCACAGTGTTTTCACCTTTGTAGCAGTGATGTGTGCTGTTTTTAGGTAAGTTTTTAGCTTTTAAAAATGCTTCTCTGTGTTTAGGTTATGTTTACTTTGGTGGTATTGGTTTACTGTGGCACACACTCTTACAAACAAAAAGGTGCTACACAGGGTTCTTTCATAAATAAAGAACATTTAATTTAAAAAAAGACGTGTCCAATGAAAAAGAGATAAAAAATATATATATTTGCATCCACTTTTTAAAAAATGTAAACACTTCTGTATGTCATACTCTTCGCCAGAAAGCTACGATGGCGTTAAAAAAGAATCCCCAGTACCTAAGCCCTTTTAATCTGCTGTTTTTATTCTTTGCTTATTATTTGAACTTTTATATTCAACTCATTTTAGTCTAGAAACGCGCGCACATGCAGCTTCACTACTTGTGGCCTGCTGCTCATTCTCAAAGCAAGCTCTCTGACAAAACGAGATAAATGAATAAAGGCTTTTACCAGTACTGTCACACACACTCCTGAACACACACCTCTCTACACTCACTTTGAACTACCATCAATGCTGCACCACCGAAGCCTCGCGGATCTATTTTTGCACACTTCTTTCTCACGCGCGATTTTGTTAGTGGTATTTAAATTGCTATTTAAATTAAATTCCTAACATAATTCAAATAAAGCTGATAAAATTGTTCTGTCAACGATACTATATATGTTTATATGTATTTAATGAAATATTGAAATATTGAAGTTTTTTTTATTTAAATATAGTTTGAATTATACAATAAACTTTTTTGCATGTTTTTTTCTTGTGCTTGATTTTGTTATTGCTGTTTGAATTGGTTTCCTTTGTTATTGCTGTTTGAAAAAGATGTTACAAAAGATTTTTCAGCGATACCATAGAAGAACACCATTTGGGGTGTAATATTTTGTGTGCATATTTGCAAGAAAATTAAAAGCATCGAAAACAAAAAACCTGCTCAAGGAATCTTCACGTTTATCTGTATCTGCAGAGCCGCGTTCTTTTATGAGGCTAATAAAGCTCCAGTATGTGGCTCGCTATAAAACACACAAACACTCATGAACACCCATGCACGCCCTTGCCAGAATGTGTACAAATATCTCCTTATGTAATTCTGTTGTTTTCATTTGATGCAAATCAGTCGGTTTTGCAATTAATTTTAGCATGAATTATTATCGAGCTCGCGCAATTTTAGGACAGCGCAGGGAACAGCAACAGCAGGTAAAATCGGTTCTGAAAAAAGACAAGCTATTCCACAGCGAGGGTGCCAAAACATAATCACACACACAGACACCGAACACATCGCGCTGTACAGACTGGAGTTCGTGCCCTGCTCTGGTTAAGGCTCGTGAAACGCGGAAAAAAGCAGAAGTCACTCACCGCGCGATCCTTCCGCCGGTTAGACTGTCCCCATGCAGCTCGCGCTTCCGCACGCGCTAAGAGCTCCGGAAAGTGCAGAAGTGTATGTATAAGGTGCGTGTGTGTGATGCTGTGAAAAGCCGGTGTGTTATGTGTGTATAGATGTGTAAATCTCCCGCAGCGCACGCGTTCTGTTCGCTTTGGTTGCTGCGCGCGCCTCTCTGGGCTTTTCTCTAAGCGGCTACTCCAGCGTGCACGTGACGTCACTCCTGCGTCTGAGCGGAAAGGAAAGCTGTCCCGAGCAACCAGTGCGGAGAGATAGTTAGGGTCTAGGGGTTGGTGTTTAGGGTGTATGTCTTAGGGTTTAGGTACTAGAGTTTAGGTTTGTGGCTGAGGGAAACTTTAAGGGTCTGTTTCCCAGACAGGAATTAAGCTCAAGTCGTAGGTTATATTTTTATTTTATAGAAATCTAAATTAAAATGCTGTATAGCCCAAGAGTAGACTTAAGAAGATCTGATTAATATCTGGGTTGAGACTGACGTTTAAGTGATGATGGCATCACTATTGGTTTTGGATGTGGTGGTAGCATGTTGGTGGTTTAAGTGTTGAAAGTTGAGTGCATTGGCTTTTTATAAAATTGTTTATTCTGTTGGTTTTAGTATTGAAGCTATATACATGGTGTTAGTTTTGGCTTTGGTGTTGAAGCTGATGCTGGTTTGGTGCTAAAATTTGTGCTTATGGTTAACATTTGAATAATACGTTGATAATATTATGGTTAATGGTAGCGTATTGTATTGGCTATTTATGTTACTATAAATGATATTGCTCTGGTATTTTATAGATGGTGTTAGTGTTGGATTTGATGTTAGTTTTAATGTTAAATGTGTTTTTTAGATGCTGGTGTTAATTTTGATAAAGCTATTGTTGATGTTAGGGTTTGCTTTGGTGGTCTGTTGGTGTTGGTTTGATTTTATAGGTGGAGCTAGTGCAGATTTTGGTTTTGCAAGTTAATGTTAATTGATGGCGCTAGTGTTGATGTTAATGTTAGGGTTGGCGTTTATGTGGGATTCTAGATGAACTAAGCCTATAGCTGGTGGTGCTGAGGGGGGGTGATGTAGACATTTCGCTCCGTTTTGAGTAGGCTGTATTCAAACTGATAAAACTGGAGTGCCTCAGAACAGAGGGACTGTAAAGTAGAAATTCTTTCCTAGTCCGTTTAAATACATGTTAATACAATTTCATTTAAAATTGTTTAGTTACGGTTCAGTTCTTATTAATACATATTAATCAAGCATTTTTATATTTCATTTATTTATATTTAATACTGTTGTAGAGCTAAATTCGCAGCCGCGCGCGCTGTTCTAAAACACGAAGCTGAATTTTAAACCAATATCAATCTTATAACACACACCATAATAAAGACAGATTCATCTTAAATAATAAACATACTGAGCACATTTATTCCCAACGGAACAGCTATTATTATTATTATTATTATTATTATTATTATTATTATTATTATTATTATTATTATTATTATTATTATTGTTATTATTATTATTGGTTAGTGGTGGGGGGGTGGTCATGGTCGGATAGGGCTGTATGTTATGAGCACAGTGTTTGATACTGATCTTAAATCCAATCAGCCCCTTTAAGAAGCTCGCGCTTAATAGCGGGATTAAGAAGAAGCCAATAAACAGCAACCCCCTCCTACCCTTCCTTAAATCTACAGACATTCCTATTACACCTCCCTAACTATACAGATAACTTTACATTATCCCGCAGGGCACTTTCCTATTATTTTAATCATTATTATTTTCTGTTTGAAATAGTTGATATTATTGTATGAATTCAATTTGTTTTATGTACTAATGTGATGTATTTAGAGTTTCTTGTTTCTTATTTATGATGGGGATACTAGTGTATTATTATTATTATTATTATTATTATTATTATTATTATTATTATTATTATTATTATTATTATTATTATTATTATTGCTTTATATGATTGAACTTTAAATGCAGGGTTTACTGTTAAATTATACTCTTGAAAATAAATAGGATCTACAAATGTTTTTTGTGCCGTATAATAACTGTTTACTGTTAAATATTTACACTGTGTAGTTAAATATTGTTTAAACCTTTAGTTACTTTATAAAGTGTTACATATAGATTTATATTTTATCACTATTTTAATTTATAAATATGAAAAGTATTTTATTAATGTTACCTGTTTTAGTTTGAAGTCTACCCTGTTATGGCAGTTTTTAGTGACAGTTGCCGTGATCGTCTGATCGGTTAATTTTCCAGCATTATTATAAACCACAGCGCGGCTACGGACATGAGCGGCTGAAGGGTTCCGATCAATCTGCAGTCAAACTTAAATTTAAACACCCTCATGTGTATATTCTAAACGCGCTGTGACCCACTTCTTCTGCTACACGAACAGCGCAGAACCACAGATACACACACAGGGTTCTGTAAGTCAGATACAGTAGGGTTTGTTTGGAGCTGGGCTGGGAGTTCGGGTTTGGACTGGTATTGGAGTTCAGTTCAGGACTGGAGTTGGTACTGTGTTAGAGGGTTTGTGATTGGGGTTAGATGTTAGAGATGGGAACATATTTACAGGTGAGATGGGGTATGGTTTTTGAGCTGTGAAAAATTGGGATTAGGAGTGGAATTAGGTTTGGGGTTGGATTTGAATTGGGGAAGATTAAAACCTGCATGTAATAGAATGGAAAAATAAAAAATTAGAGCTGGGGTAAGGGTGGGTATGGCAAATGGAATTAAGGTGTGGACTAATACTGGGATTAAAGTTAGCATTAAGGATGAGATTGGGATTGTAGTTAGCAGATTGCAGCTAGGCCTAAATTAGTATGAGGAAAGGCATAGGGTAGGAATTAGAGCTGGATAAATTTATGATTAGGATTGGAGCTGGAGTTGGGATTTGGGAATGGGATTAGGACTGGGTTGGATTTGGCATTAGTGCTGGGACCAAAGATGGGATTGGGTATAGGACTATGTTTGTGGCTGGAGTTGGGGTTACAACTAGAATCAGGGTTGAAGTTGGAAATTGAGTTGAAGTTTGTGTTAAAGTTGGCAATTTTGGGATTAAAGCTGTGATCAAGATTGGGGTTGTAGTTGAACCCTTTAGTCACTGCTCAGTACTTTTGCGGACAGCAACTTGGTTTCAACTGCGAGTTCCTCATCCAGCAAATAAATCCATTATTTATTATGGCCCTGATAGTGGCAAAACTGTAGGATGATGGATGTCTAGTGATTTGTTTTTTTTTTGGGAGAAAGAAAAAGTGATAAACGTTTCAAATATATAAGATCTATCTGGCCAAGCATCTCCTTAGGGTGCCTTGTGTTTCACTATGGACTGGAGCATGACTTCATAAGTTGTATCAAGCCTGTGTTGTATCATTTTATTTTTTTTATTTATATATTTGCATAATTATACACTGGGTTTAAAAGGTGAATCAATAACTGTGGAATTTGTGTTATAGACTGTAACACAACCATGACTGACTTATTTTGGCCAGCTATAATTAACCACTTAGAGTTAGACTAATGTTGACTAATGCCTCAGGAGATAAGTGTAGAGGTAACAGGGTCATCATTAACATCGGGGCGGATCCTCCCCAGCCCGCCGTTTATGGTCAACACCCGACAGTCAAACACCACACACACTTTACTGGAGTCAGAATGAATATGTGTGTGTGGGACGACGTATGTCAAACAGAATGTGTTTTTTTGTAAGAACAGATAATGGTGAGAAGTCATCTACACGGCTTCTGCTATGTTAAAAGTACAAAATCTGACTTTTTAAATATTAATATAGCAACATTTTTATTTAAAATGTAGTGGAGTGAAGCTGTCCTAAGAACGGAATGAAGCCTCTCCCACTGTGTGTGTCTCTATGTTCTCTGGAAACCTAGCCCCTCCCCAAGAGACCAGACAGTGACCGCCCACATACAGCACTGTGTATGCAAGATGGCAGAGTGTACGATGAAACATGAACATTGAAACATTACTGCACTAATAAAGGCCTCCAACCTTTTGTGCATCAAGTTATCTAACATTATCTTGATATATGAAAGCATGAAAGTTTGGAGCAGGTTAGTTGCAATGCTAACAGAGTTGGACTGTGATGCTAACAGACACAACAGCTTGGAAGGGTTCTAGCTGGGATGCTAGACACAGCATCCCAGCACAGCAGCAAGAGTTTGGTGACGTTAGATTTTTTTTAATGGAACCAATAGTGTTTTTTCTATGCCACTATTTAAAGAACCATCTGTACCACCTTTATATTTAAGAGTGTAGCTCCTCACTAACAGTCCCACAGTTTACACTGAATAGAGGGAGAACAGTGTGCAGAACCAGGCTCTCAGGGTGAATTAGGGCTGTTTGGGGGTCAAAGGTTACACAAGCACCTTTCCTCTGGGCTCTGTTAGAATCTCAAAATCCTCTCTGGCTCCAGGTGTGTTCTCATGTTACTCTCTTTTTCCCTCTTTCTTTCCTTCTTTTTATTTTAGGCCAGTTGTATAGAGCGATGCACTAAATCATGATTCCATTGTCCCTGAAGACACTGCATGATGTACTGCACAAACTCTGCTACTCTGTAAAAATTCATACTGAACCAATTCTTGTTCTAGCTGGACAAACCAAGAAACAGAGTGAGGTGAGTGTGTGTCACTGTCAGGTTAGCCAGCATCCTAGCAGTGTGTGTGTGTGTGTGTGTGTGTTAGTGTGTGCTGCGTCGAGACCATTAAAAGAATAAGGATTCTTTCACATATACCTTGTTTAGGCTGGACTATTGGAATTTTCAGTTTGGTCCTGACCAAAACAGCAGGTGTGAAAGGTGCTGTAAACCATGGTTTGGACCAAAGAACCAAAATTTCTGGTCCTTCAGAGGTGGTCTCAAGCCTGCACTTGAAGGTAGTCGGATTTTGGTAGGGAGGCAGAACTTAGAACAATACCAAGAAAGACAACTTACAGAAAAGAAAACATGCCACGCCCTTCTACATACCAATCAGTGTCACATATAGGGAGACTAAGCCCAAGTAGGTGATGAGAGAAGACATATTAAAGTTGATTAGTGCACTTAGTTCTGTATTCCATTCATCCACTTTTGTATGCTGTGTGATTGCTAGTTGCTGCTTTCACATCCATCCTAAAATGAGCTGAACCGCAATCCTTATGCCTGGCATCTTATGGAGAAGTTAGTTTATAGAGAATTAATTGTTTTCCTGAATCTTACAATAATCTTCAACCTTATTGTTATTGTAAATATTAAATATTATTTATATTATTTTGATAATAATACTATGCCTATAGTTCAAAGCAGTGCTATAAATATTTTAGTACCAAAATATATTATTGATAAATAACAGTAATCTATTATTATGTATTAATCAGATATTTCTATAATTGATACAGTTTCTTCTCAGTATTCAGTAGTTTCTGCAAAATGTAAAATGCAGGTATATTAGGTAATATTTTAAGTTGTTCAGGCCTACTATAAATTCTTCCAAATTTCTAAACATTAGTGAGTATTGCTGTAAAAGTTTCAGATTTCTATAAATGAATCAGTAGTATCATTAAATATTCAGAAAAGTCTAGAAATTATTCATTAGATTATTTAGCAATTGCTATACATTTTTCAGTAGTATTATTCTACATTATTCAGTAATTCTTACTTAGTTTTACAATAAACAGCTCTTTAATTACAGCATATTAATCATGTTCTAATAAGTAGAAAGTGTAAATTAGCTAAATAGGTCAGTTCTGAGGCACTGATTAGATTCAATTATAATTACTTTAAAATAAAACTCTGAAGAGAGGAGTTGGATTGGAGAGCTTCTGGGAACCAGGAGTGAATTGTCTCGGAGAATGCTTGTATAAATACACCATAAATCTGTGATAGCTGAATAAATCAGCATTAAAAAAATCAGTGCAGAATAAGAGGGAGCGCCGTGATCCAAGGAAGCAGGAATCTGACTGATACAGTGGAGAACAGTGGAGAACGGTTTAGAACAGTGGAGAACGTACTGCAGCGATGATGTCGATGAGCAGGAGCCCCCGTGTTGTTTTTAAACATGCAGTCAAGGGTGAAACCCGAAATGTGCATTCTGACCTTCTCAGGAAAGGACGTAATCCTGGAGTACGATTTACAGCCGGGCCTGGGAATTCCACATGCTGCTGGGCTGGGAATGGGAGTCCAGAAAGCCCAGCAATGAACAACCCTGGCATTTTTATCTTGATTGTCAGATAAAACAGTATCTGCGCCCGTAAACCTGCTCGGAGGAGTCTTTAGCCAGGGCACTTTAGCTCACAGGCTGCTGATAAAACCAGGCCTAATGAAGAGCGCCGGTACACTGCAGGACCACGCCCACATCATCTACATATGCTTTATCCACTATACCTCCATACCTGCCTGTGGCATACACACTCAGCCACACACACAAACACACACACACAATCCTTAAATATAGACACACACACACCTCACACTTACCTAACAGGAGGAGGATACGTTTCTGGAACTCTGGTTATCCTCATAGAGGACAGCAAGAGATGTTTCCCACCATTGCCAACATGCACACCTCACACACACACACACACAACGTGTGTGAATATGTAGCATGTGGCACTGGGTCAAGCCCTTCTCACAGCATAGTTTGTATAGTGTGTGTACTGTGTGTGTATTGTATGTATAGTGTGTGTGTTTATTGTGCGTATAGTCTGTGGGAATGTTTTTTTGATAGGTGGAGTCAAACCTGCACACACACCCTTAACTCTAGCATCAAACATGGCATAGTTTGATAAAGGGATGGGAGCAGTACAGTGGTTTCTCAGATTCAGTAGGGTTAAATATTTCTCAGACTTTAGTCAATTGAATCAAAGTTTTTTGTGAGATCAGTATTGTCAAGTCAGTGGTTTACTTACTGGATAGGCTCAGACTTAATAGAGTCTAGTGATGAAAATTGTTGGCACAGTTTACGCTCAAGCGCTCAAGTGACTCCTCAGATGTTTTTGTTGCTTAAATTAATGTACTACCAAATTATTCCTAAAGTATTGTAACAGTAAGGCCAATTCCTTTATTTTGAAGGTATACTGAAAACATTTGGGTTTGACATTAAAAGATGAATATGAGACAAAAGATTTAAAAAAATTGACATATAGATCTGATACACAGTTCAGGTTATATCACCTTTTGTCTGAACCCACTAATTTTTTGTATGAGCATATGTACTAAAACGTGTGACTGTCAGGTGTGTTTTTTGCCCAGGTGTGTCCTGATACATTGATTATTTAAACAATAAATTATACTAAATGTCTGTGTTTAGTTTTAGCTTTGGGTTTTGCCCAAGCATTTATAGTTAGAGGAGTAAACAACATGAAATCTAAAGCACTGTCTAAAGCTGAGAAAAGCTTGGCCATAATATTGGCCATAGCTAGTACAACTGTTTGGAATGTGCTGAAGAAGAAAATCATCACTGGTGTACTAAGTAACAGATGGCAAACAGGTAGACCAAGGAAAACCACAGCAGTGGATGACAAAAACATTGTGAGTTCTGTAAAGAAGGACCGTAAAACAACTGTTAGTTACTTCAGCAACAACCTCCAGAGGGCAGGAGTTGGTATCACCCTCTACTTTTAGCAAGGTGTACATGAGTACAGAGACAAGCCTAAAGCTAAAGTTTGGAGAAAAAATAAGGATCTGCTCATGACCCCAAAAATACAACCTCATCTGTGAAACACAGTGGAGGTAGTGTGATGGCTCGGGCTTGCGTGGCTTCTTCTGAGACGGGCTCATTAATCTTCATTGATGAACAATGAACTCAGAGGTGAACAGAAACATTTTGTCAATTTAAAGAAAGACTAAACCAAACTGACTGTGAGATCCTTCAACATGCAGCAAAATAATGACCCAAAACCCCACTGTAGCCTGGAAAAGCATCACAGAAGAAGAATTCAAAAGTTTTGTGATGTCAGGGGGTCACTGGCTTGATGCAGTTATTATGTGTTCCAATAATTTTGTTCACAAGAAAAATGGGTGTTTTCAGACAGAAGGTGCTATCTTCAAAACTTTGCATCATATGCAGATGACATTTTTTAATGGCAAACTCAAATATTTTCAGTCTACAGCAGAAATAATGGGATTGGCCTCACCGTTCCAATATTTTTTGAGGAGACTGGAACAAAGTGCTACAAATATATATATATAAATGCACTGAAAAGTTAAATGATGCACAGTGACTCCATCTGCAGCAAGATGATGATGTAGGTCTTTGGAGCTGGTCTGTGGATTGACTATGACTGTTCTCATCATCCTTCTCCTCTGATTATCTGAGATTTTTCTTGTTTTGCCACTTCAGGTCTTAACTAGAACTGTGCTTGTGGTCTTCCATTTCCTCACTATGTTTCTCACAGTGGAAACTGACAGCTGAAATCTCTGAGACAACTTTTTGTGTGCTTCCCCTAAATCATGATGTTGAACAATCTTTGTTTTCATGTCATTTGAGAGTTGTGTTTTAAGGCTTCCATGTTGCCACTCTTCAGAGAAAATGAAAAGAGGAGAAAGAGTTGTAATGCGACGCCTTAACCCTTTCTCATAATTGGATTCACCTGTGTATGTAGGTCAAGGGTCAATGAGACATACACATTTTGTTTTCCAATAAATAGTACTAAAGGTTTTCAAATCAGTAAAATGACAAGGGTGCCCAAATTAATTTATTTTTAAATAATTATTGCAGACTTTCTGTAAATCCTATAAAACTTCATTTCTCTCTTTCCACCTGTTTGAATGTTTACTATGCTATGTATGTTTGTAACTCCTCCCCTACATTAAGTGAAGACTCACAGATGCCACCACACTTCTTGACCAATCACATGTGCCTTTATTAGAAAGAAATAGGTTATCAATCAGAAAGGGCCAGTTCTTAGAGCCGGATCGTTTACAATCAACCTAACACTAGTAGAGTCAGTAGTTTCCGAGCCTCATCATCACATATACAAACACATCATGCATCAAACATGGCACAGGAAAAAATGATGGACGCAATAAAGTGGGCTGATGATGCAATGCTAAACGGTTCCACAAACTCAGTAGACTCAGTTTCTCAAACTCAATGGTTTCTAAGACTCAGTAGACACAGTGGTTTATCTGACTCTATAGACTCTATAGAGTCAGTGGTTTGGTAAAGTCTTACCTTGGGTAAACTAGGTAGGCTTAGTAGACAGTCAATTTTTAGACTCACTAGAAAAGGTCCTCAGAGTTATCAATGATTTCTTTTATTTTCTTTGAAAGAATCCAGTGGCTTCTGATACTCAGTCTGGACAATGTTTTTTTCAGACTCAGCACAGTCAGTTTTGTAGGGAGGTACCCTTAATGGTTGCCTCTAAATCTACTCCATTTACATTTGCATATTGAATGAACTAAAACTTGTGTAAAACTTGCGGACCTTATGGAACATATGTATTGTTGTGTCTTAAAGACGTGTACAGAAGTGTACCTGTGCAACACTGTTTGTTCTGAGAGTATAGATTTCTCAGAACTTCTCTTAGGACCACCGAGACAGTTGTGTGGGCGTATTTGTGTTTTGTTGCTAGGTGTGTTTGTTTATATATGCAAATTGTACCTAATTATTGCCAGTGAAAGTGATACATCTCTGTTGCATGCAGAACATTTTCCTGGCCCATTACTAATGTACAGTTTCAGTGCTGTGCAAATTCAGCAGAACTTTATGCAAAGCTAACGGTGGCTCAGGACCAGTTCTCCTGGAAGCACCAAAGGAACAGAGGAACCAATTATACTGGACTTCTTGTGTGTTGTATTCAAATGTTCCCACAGTTACCACACCTTTTTAAACAAAGTAATGTAGCTGTTGTGTTCAGTAGGTCTGAGGAGGGTTTACATACACAGGCAAATTCAGGTGGATATTTAAAACGTGACTCTGTCGTGCATAATAGAGTGCAACAGGGTGGCACGGACGATTGTTTGAATATCGTGTTTGATTAAGAATTAGCTCTAAAACAATGTGCGTGCATGGGCTGTTGGTCTTTTTGCACTGACTGGGTTCATTTGTATACCTGAATGAAGTCTTTTATATGTAAAATCACATGAAATCAGTACATTTTGGAAAACATTTAGACCGGATATTGTTTTTACAGATTATTATAATATAAAAAGATATAAGGTAGATTCTGACATTTTGCTGAGTCAAGGGCCTATAAGACTCAATCGAGTGAGAGGCTCATAGGACTCAGTAGAGTCAATGGCCTCAGAGTAGCAAGTTTGTTTTGGGAACAAATATTTAATGACTTAACTCCTATTTATCCACTAACAAGAGATTCAGATCAAGCAAAGATACAAGCAAACACACAACTCAGATTCTAAGAGTACGAACTGATAAAATCAAATGTCTATAAAATTGGTCTATAAAAAAATGGTCTATAAAACTCAGTGTATATATTCATTTGAGACAATGTTTCTTAAGACATAGTCAAGTGAAACACTTCTTACACTTAAAGTTTCACATGGTACATTAAATAAAAGCTGTTAGTGGCTTTTTAAACTTATTATTAGAGAGACTTAGTTTCAGGAGAAATTGACTTTACTTAGGTTCAATAACCACTGACTTGACTCTCAGTCTCTTGAGTCTCAGTAGCCAGGGCCAGGATCAAGAGGTTGATCCATATGGAGCTAAGATTTAACTTGGGGGATCTATGAATAAGCCTCTCAGAACAATACAAATGTTTAGATTCAGATCAAGCCATATTTAATTAACATGCAAGACTTATTAGAGCCAATGGCTCCTGAGACTCTACTGAGTCAATAGTTACAGAGAGTAGAGTCAGCGGATCCTGAAACAAAATTGAATTAATGGCTTCTGAGATTCATTTTGCACAGTCAGTGGTTCCTGAGACTCATTCAAGTCAATGTTTTTCTCACTCATTAAGTTTCAATGGTATCTTAAATAAGACATATGGATCCTCAGACTCAGGAGAATCAATGACTCCTGAGATTCAGTGGTTCCTAAAAGAGTTAATGGTTCTCTAGACTTCTCTCGAATTAATGGTTCAGGAGAATCAATCAAGTCTAAGATCCTCACACTCATAAAGTTTTAATGGTACCTTAAATGAGATTAAGTCAATACTTCAAGAGATGAAAATGATACTTAAGACTTATTTGAGTCAGTGGTTTTGGGGACTCAGTCAAGTCAGTGGCTTGTAAGTCTAGTCAAGTCAGTAGTTTGTTTAAATGTTTCCTCAGACTCATTAGCAAACAATGACTTGTAAATCTGAGTGGAATCAGTGGTTTAAAGAAGTCGGTTGAATCATTGGTTTCTGAGCCGCTTAATGGTTTCTTAAATAAGAGATATCAGTGATTGATCAAGTAATGGTGGTCTTAGAAGGGACAGACCAGCCACCTGAGGTACCAGAGACTATACCTTCTGGGCAGGAGTTTTACTGAAATGTTTAACAAAACAACACACTACTTCAAAGATACCACAGATACCACTTTCTGAGGTCTTGTAGCAGGAACTGCTAGCATTTGGTGTAAATGTCACTGTTCATACAGAAGCATTATTAGAGGAGTGTTTGGTTGATTGATTGTTTAGTAGTTGATACTCCATGAACTCAGAAGGATCTCCTGCTGGCCTCGTCAATTCGCTCCTTCGCGTGAGCCTCTGCTGATGTTCTAGCTGCTTATTTTTCAGTTCTTTTTTCTTTGTCCTCGTTCCTTTACCTCCATCTATTCTGTCTGCCTCGTCCCTTTTCTCTCACCTCCCCTTTTCCTCCTCTCTTGCTCCACAGCTGCAGATCTTTCTGTTGCTTTTTGTTTAGGTCTGGAGACGTCTTTTCCAGCCTAAAACCATTCGGCCATATTTCAGCCTGAGAGGCTTTGATCCTGCTGAGAGAGAGAGAGAGAGAGAGAGAGAGAGAGAGAGAGAGAGAATGAAAGAGTGGGGTCAGTTCAGGGATTTGGAAACCTCCGCACTTACTAAAGCAATGAGCTTGTTCTCTCTCTCTCTGTCTCTCCCTCTCTCTCCCTCTCTCTCTCTCTCTCTCTCTCTCTCTCTCTATCTCTCTGCTCTCTGCAATAATATCCATTATTCTGTATTTTAGCTTTAACTCTTTATGCTAAATCTTTTATGTCAGTTTTAAACACTTCAGCATAAATAAGGTGCTTAACCCCTAAAACCACTGCCTTAATATTCAATAATTACTATGAATTATCTATTAAATGTTGGCTGATATCTTTTATTTCTAATAACTCTTTCGCATTTTCAAATAATCATACAGTAAGTACTATGACTTGTTTTGTATGTACTATGAATTATTCTGTTTCAACAATTAATTACTAAAAAGTCTGTAAATGATTAATTACATACAGTGAATCAAACAATATTTATGACTTGTTTTATATCCACTATGAATTATTTACAAACTAAAAAAATACATAATTTAATATTAATATTTAATATCTTGTTTCAATAATAAATAATTGAAAAACTTATCTACTGTTATTTTTTACACTTACAATTATTTGAGTACTACTATAAATATATATGGTGTTTATTGATGGTATATATATGGTGCCCACTAAATATTATTTAGTATGGTCTTGATCCTAAAGGAAATTACAGTTTTCACTACATTTTTTTTAGTGGCTGCTGTTCCCTATTCAGCATCCACTATGAATTATTCTGTTTTGACAATAAATTATTGAAAATTCTTTTTGAATAATCAGTATTGTGTACTTTGAATATTTTTAAATATTAAGAATTATTCTGCATCAACTTTGAACTTTGAATATTCTACTATTTTTTTCTTACTATTAAGTCACTACTATTAATATTTTGTATCTATAGAAGTTTTCAGTATATTTAATAATTATTCAGCATCTGTAAGTAACTGTTCAGTAAGTTCTATGAATTTTGGCAGAATGAATGAAACTTTTGTTTGATTTTTGATCTTTTCATTGTTGTTTTATTACTACACACACACACACACACACACATACACAGTTCTATGTCTAAAGGCCCGGTCTGTGCAGACCCATGTGAAGTTGCAGTGTGAAGCTGTGTGTGTGTGTGTGTGTGTGTGTGTGTGTGTGTGTGTGTGTGTGTGTGTGTGTGTGTTAATCACAGCAGGCTGCTGTGCAGAGGTCACATAAACACAGCTGCCTTTTTACCACAGGTCGCTTCAGTAAGAGCATGTCTCTCTCTCTTCTTCTCTTCTTCTCTCTTTTTCTTTCTCCATCTTTTTATTCATCTCTCTCACTCATTACAGCTCTCTCTCTCCCTCTCTCCATTTCTCAGTATGTTGTTAATAAATCAGCTCTCTCTCCTTCACTTTGTCCCTCTTATCTCTGATCACATCTCTCTCTCTCTCGGCTCACGTGCGGTGGGTGTGTGTGTGCGGTAGTGGTGAGTGTTGGGAGGTGTGGCGGTCTGATTCTCTCCTCTGATAGTCAAACCACAGCTAAACATCAGTATGTTCACATTATGTCAAATACAGTATATCATCAGAATATCTGTATGTGTGTGTATCTATCTGTCCGGCCATGTGTCTGTCTGTCTTTATCTGTTTGTTTATTCATCCATTCATCCTTGCGTCTGTCTATTTGTATGGCCGTCCACCTGCCTGAGTGTCTGTTTGTTTGTCTGTCTCTTGTTTTGGCTTCTTCTTCTTTTTTTTAGATTAACAAACACATTTTAGACAAATATCAGACAAATATAACTTACATGAATATAAAAAGAAGTTTTTAGATAATTATTTATTTTTTTTAAAAGAAACAATTTATTTAATCCAACCTGGCCCTACATACAAAAATATTTCCACCCTAAACGTAATAACTTGGTGGTGCAACCCTTGGCAACAACTTGCAATAACTGGCAATCAATAATTCATGTCTCTGTGAAAGAATTTTCTTCTTTAGAGAATTGTTGTATTTTAAGGTCATGCCACAGCATCTCAATCAGACTTTAACTAGGCCACTCCAAAACTAATTCAGATTTTTTTGAGCCATTCAGAGTTGGACTTACCGGTGTGTTTTGGATCATTGTCCTGCTGCAGAACCCAAGTCTGCCTGAGCTTGAGGTCATGAACAGATGGCCAGACATTCTCCCTTCAAGATTTTCTGGTAGACAGCACAATTTATCTATTAATTACAGAAAGGGCCATCCCACTACCACCACCATGTTTGACTTTAAATATGATGTTATTGTTCTAAAATTATGTGTTTTACACCAGAAATAATAGAACACATACCTTCTAAAAAGTTCTACTTCTGTCTTCTCAGTCCACAGAATATTTTCCCAAAGTTCTGGGGATCTCCAAGATGTGTATTAGTAAATGTGAAACAAGCCTTTGTGTTCTTTTTGGTCAGCTGTGCTTTTTTCCTTGGAACATGCCATTTTTGGAACAGTCTTTTTCTTATTATTGAATTTTTAACACTAACCTGAGGTGGATGTAGCCTGCCGTTCTTTAGATGTTGTTCTGGGTTCTTTTGGGATCTCCTGGATGAGTTGTCGATGCCCTTTTGGAGTAATTTTGCTAGGCCGGTCACTCCTGGAAAAGTTCACCAGTGTTCCATGTTTTTTTTTTCATTTGTAAATAATTACAGCTCTCACAGTGGTTCACTGAAAACCCAAAGCTTTAGAAATTACTTTGTAAAATCTCCAGACTGATAGATGGTAATGACTCATCTGTTTGTTGTTTTTTGAGAACATTATCATGTTGTCAGACAGGTTCTGTTTAAATGATTCCTAGACTATACAAGTCTTGAGTCATCAGGCCAGGTTGTGGCTAGTGAAACTGATTGTAGATAGTTTAATTAAGCTTTCCTAAAAATGTGCTGTTTATCTGTTTATCTATCTGTATGTCTTTTTGTGTAAATATCTGTCTGTCTGTCTGTCAACCTATGTGCACCACATTAATTTGCACACAGACATGAAAATGCGCATTCACAGTTTGTCTAATCCCAGTAAAGAGAAGTAGCTCCAGAGATGAGTGGGAAACTTCAATGCTGCTTTTTTGCTGAATGCAATCAAATCCTCACAGCAATGAGGATTTGTCAATTCAAAATATAATTAAGGAGCTCTGGACTTCTCTGGAAAGTAAAGACTGTTATTCAGTCTGTTTAAAGTTTATGTTGTGCTAGCTGCGTGTTAGCTGTTAGCCAGCGCTAAGGTAATTGCATTGTTTTATGCAGATAGATGTCAGGCTTGCCTGGACGAACACTCAGAATAATTCATACTGGTGCAGCGGTGTCGGCGCTGATTGCTCGGTTGTACCTGTTAAATATGGAATTCTGCAGGTTTGCTTGGAGAGGCCTGAGCGTCGCGAGGAGCCTGACGGGAGTCGACAGCTGGCAGGGAAGATGGCTTTATTGTCTTCGGGTTACAGACGGATGGCACTGCTGACAGATAGATGGTATAAATTGCAGGCGATGGGATAAAGAATCAAGCTTACGTTACGTGAGTGTGTTTTTTGGTGGGTGGTGTTTTGGGGGGTTGGGGGTGGCGTTTGTGGTTGGGGGGTGGTTGAGCTGCTCGCTGGTTCTTATGTTAAGTGAATTCAGGCTGTGTGCGCTCAGCTGTGCTGGCGGGTGATGGAGTAATTGGAAGGCCATGTGGCGTCTAAGTGGCCTCGCCTGAACTGATTGTGAGTTTTGAGAAGTTTTTGAAACTGTTCGGGGATGGACAGGCGAGGGGGGGGGGTGAGTGGTGGCGGGTGAAGGGGGGCTAGTGGTGGGGGGGACTGTGATGGGGGGATGCAGTCACTTGGCCACAAATAAGAGCTGCTGGTTTAGGTTATTTGTTCAGACTTGCAGCTCCAGACATAACAAGGCTACACCTCACCTGCACTCAAAACAACCAGGTTATTAAGACCTGACCGCCAACATGGACAAACAGCCCCAGCAAAGGACATGACGGCTGACATACACAGTGTTTAATTAGGCATAAAAACAACAATAATAAAAATAAAATAATAATTAAAATTGTGATAATAAAATTATAATAGAGAAAACATATATGTAAAATTTACAATGACTTTTTAAATGTATTTTATTAAAACGCTTCTTTTCTTTCTGAGACATTCAAGTTTTATTACAATTCAAGTTTTATTTAATTCTTGTACCTAAATTTTAAATGTAATTTAAATAAAAAAAATTTAATGTAGTGTCCATGTAAAATGTTAATAGATATACATCACATACACTACAATAATTTACATAGTAATATAGATCATATATTATTATGATATATAAATCATCATTGTTGAGGAGAAATCTCCAAAATATCTTTATTCAATGTTACCTTGGAGGATTTCTATTCAGGGTTCATACACCTTTTACAGTGTTAAATAAAATTAAAGCACTTTTCATGCATTTTAAAGGCCCATTTTTAAGTTTTTCCAGGACCTTTCAGCTATGGTAAATTAATAATAACAGTGATATCTCAAAACTGTGATTCAGTGATAATCAATATATTGCAAAACTATTCTCCACACTTCACTATGCTGCTAAAAAAACACACAACATAAGTAAGTAAATAGCTCCTCACAAGCTGCTAGCTTACGCAGCCTCCCATCATGTTATTGCTGTTATTACCCCGCCTGCGAGGGACAGGGTTGCCAGGTCCACCAAAAATATCCATCCCAAAGTCAGTTTAAAACCCACCCTTCAGAAGCTTAAACTAGCTCAAAATATCTGTCTGTCACACGTTGAAGCAAATGGCTATAAGTGTATGACTTTATATTAATAGTATTGCGATTCTGGCAACTCTGGCGAGGGAATACAGCACAGACTGAAAGCTAGCAGGTCTCAAACGAACTGAATCAGTTGAGAGTTGGCTCCCATTTAAAGAGCCGCTTTCCTCACTCGCTCTTCCTTTCTTTATAATGCAATAGAATAAATCTTGCATCTTGGAGCAAAAAGAGCCGGTTTATTTGTGAGTCCACTGTTCTTGTATTATGAGAAAGAATCGGAATTTGTTGTCGGCGTGAGAGAGGCATTTATTTCAATAAATACAAATGTATTTATTTTAAATTTTAGTTGTTTCTTTAAGCAAACTTATTTTGTCAGATAGTTATTCATTGTAAAGTAAATGCAGTTCGAATTTTAAGCATTTTCAAGCACTTTCTCCAAAATTCCAGCATTTTCCAGGCCTGGAAAACAGAACGTTAAAATTTCAGCATTTTCCAGGATTACAAGCACATGTACATTGGTCCAATTATTGTATATTTATATATAAGTTCACATAATTAAGAGAATATACACACTTGTTCAGACCCATTGTCATAGGAATTCAAGCAAAGAAATTTACAGAATGCTGAACAAAGCTGGACAGTAAAAGCTGTAGCACTTCTGTAATAAACTTCTCTCAAGTCCGGATCAACTGAACCATGGTCCAGTTTGTCTACAGTGTGAAACCATTTTTTTGATAGACCAAACTCACCGACCAATTACAGAAAGTTAAGGCAGGCTCTGTAGTCATCTACTAAACAATAGAAGAAGAAAAAGAAGCTGTGTTGTGGAGAAATGTAAATCCCCAGGTACTGAAGGGAATGAAAAAACGCTCAGTCTGACACATGCCCTTCTACAAACCAATCCAGGTCAAGTATTAGGAAACTCTGCCCTCAAATGTGATGACTATTACCAAAATTCACCTGGCCTTGCCATGAACACGCTGACCAGTTTTTACTGTCATTCACAAGATACCACCTAACAACTTACACAGGTGGGCATTCCCAAGCCTCCCTCTGATAAAAACTTCATAAATCATAAATGTACAAACTGATGCCCCATGACTTTCATTGCATATCAGTGTTTGAATACAGTGTGATTTCAGTCTCCTCACTCCTCTGCTGTTTCGTGTGATCCCTTCCCCCCTTTCTCCGGCTTTGGCTGGACACCTCTGCATGTGAGTTACAGGCCCGAGAGAATTCAGCCCGTTAAAGCGGTTCAGTCAGTTCTAGGCAGTATATAAAGTCCAATTTTCATAAGCCTGCTCTTAAATTAGGCGTTTGGTGCTGCTTTAAGTGAAAGCTGAAGGTAAGTTGGGCCAGGCCCGAGCTTGGAGCCTCCGAAAGATCAGAAAGATATACGGTGACATCAAAGCTCGGTTTGCACCCCACAAAAGCCCGCAAATGGCGGAAAAAGGCATGACTCACGAGAACGCGGGATCAGGCCATTTTCTCTTTTTCCTCTTCCTCGTCTTCCTTCAAGTGTGTGTGTGTATTTTACTTGTCTAGCAAACTTGTGAGGGACAGACATCCTCAAGAGAATAGCAATAAATAGAGTTTTTGGTCTTGTAAGGACATTTCTGTGGTCTTTATCACTAGTTAGGTCAGATAGAATAAGATTTAAGTAAGAGTTAGGTTAGGTTTAGGGTTAGCTTAAGGGTAGGGATAGGTTGATATTTGAGTTAGGTTTAGGGTTAAAGTAGAGATATAGTGTAAATTAGTTACAGTAGACTTTGCGTAAGTGTAAGGTACTCACAAGTATAGTACTTGAATATAGTCTTCACAGGTAAATTAAGGTCTCCTTAAATATTTTATAGTCCACAGAACTATAGAACAGTCTTTATAAGTACAGTATAGTTCACAAGTCCCCATTAGTATGGTACAGTCCTTACAAGCAAAATATCATTCTCACAAGTCTAGTACAGTCCTCACAATTATAGTGATGCCCTGTTCAATTATACTAAGGTCTTTACAAGTATAATTAGCTATTTACAAGTGTAGTAAGGTCTGCATAAGTATTGAACAGTCCATACAGAACTAGAGAACGGTCTTCACAAGTGTAGTGCTATCCCAACTAGTATGGTACAGTCCTCACAAGCATAGTATCATACTCACAAGACTAGTATATTGGCATCCATAAAATAATAGTAAGGTCCTCACAAGAATAATAAGGCACACGAGCGTAAGTATGAGTGTGTGTCTGTGTGTGTGTGTGTGTGTGTGTGTGTGTGTGTGTGTGTGTGTGTGTGTACATGCACCCGCGGGTCCAGAGGATCCTCCTGTCACTGATTGGATTTCATGACAAATTAACTTTCAGATTGTGTTCAGGAATGCGGCCGTAAGTCACTCCTGACAGCAACGGATCAGCGTCCAGGCTGTTCATCATCACCGGCCGCTCGTCCGGCTAATGCTTACAGGCTGGAGCTGGAGATGGCAGAGGAAACACACACACAAACACACTCACACAGGGATGGATGGATTTACACTGAGCTATGGGCTTTATTTATGAGAATGTGATGGTGTGTGTGTGTGTGTATGTATGTGTGTGTGTGTGTGTGTGTGTGTGTGTGTGTGTATGTGTGTGTATATGTGTGTGTGGTGGCATTTGGCCCACATTGATCTTCCTCCAGGTCAGGATCTAAACTCAAACCCAGCTTAGATCTTCTTCACACCCCAGACTTCACAGATTTCCACGTACTAAGGCGTATCATTTAGGGACTGGCGTGTAAAACGATGGAGCACCAGGACAGTTTTGAGTTTCTGAACACAAAAACGACCTGGTTCTTACCTCCTGGTATTGGTCGTTGCTATGGTTTCCTTTTTGGTTGCTAATGTGTGACGAGTGGTTGCTTAGCTACTACATTTGGTTGATTAAGTGATACTAGTGTATTTATCAGCACCCGAGAAAGGTCCACAAACTTTTCAAAGGACCACATCCTCTTCAGGGTCTTTGTGCAATTGCACAAAAAAACGCACCAAGATTAACAAAAAAATAAACCAAACTCTGATTCAACGGGACTAAGGCCCAATCCTATTTTAGTCTGTGTCCCTCCATTTCACGCATTTACACATCTTGTTGGGACTGAGAGGTAGGGTGTCCTGATTTTTGTTGAGATAGAGGGGTAGGGAGTCTTGTTGTGGTAGAAGAGTGGGGTGTCCCAAATCATGTTGGGGTACAAGGTTTAGGTTGTTATAACAGATGGCTAGTGTGTACTCATTATTGTTGGGATAGAGGGGAAGGTGGTCCCAATTCTTGTTGGGATAAATTGGTAGGATGTTCTGATTCTTGTTGAGATAGAGGGGTATGTTTTCCCTATTCTTTTTGGAATAGAGGAGTGCAGTTGTTGGGATAGAGGGGTAGGGTGTCTTAAATGTTGTAAAAGAGGGGTATGGTGTCCCAATTCTTGCTGGGATAGAGGGGTAGGATGTCCCAATTTAAGTTGGAACAGAGTGTTTAGGTGTTCTGATTCTTGTTGAGATAGAGGAGTAGAGTGTTTTGGTTGTTGTGATAAAGTGGTACGGTGTCCGAACCTTTGTTGGGATAGAGGGGTAGGGTGTCTCGATTCTTGTTGGGATTGAGAGATAGGATTCTTGTTAGGATAGAGGGGTAGCATGTCTTGATTGTTGTGATAGAGTGGTAGGGTTTGGCAATTTTTGTTGGGATAGTGCTACTGTGTGGTAATTCTTGTTGGAATAGAGGCAATGTGTGTCCTGATTCTTTTTGGGATAGAGGGGTATTGTCTCCCGATTCTTGTTAGGATAGAGGGGTAGTGTGTCTTGATTGTTGTGATAGAGTGGTAGGGCGTCCCATTTTTTGTCAGAATAGAGTGGTAAGGTGTGGTAATTCTTGTTGGGTTTTGTGTGTCCCTATTCTTGTTAAGAAAATGTTCTGATTCTTGTTGGAATAGAGGGGTAGGGTCTCTTGATTTTTGTTGTGATAAAAAAGTAAGATGTTCTGATTCCATGCGTTTTCTTTATTTTCATGACTATTTACATACTATTCACTGAAGTCATCAAAACTATGAATGAACACATGTAGAGTTTTATGTAATTAACAAAAAATGACCTGGCCTCCATAGTCACCGGACCTGAACCCAATCCAGATGGTTTGGGGTGAGCTGGACCGCAGAGTAAAGGCAAAGGGGCCAACAAGTGCTAATAAACACCTCTGGGAACTCCTTCAAGACTGTAGGAAAACCATTTTAGGTGACCACCTCTTGAAGCTCATTGAGAGAATGAAAAGAGTGTGCAAAGCAGCAATCAGAGCAAATGGCCTGTACTGTACGTACGTCTTTTAACATTTTAATAAATGTGTACGCCTCAGCAACATAGCTAGCTAAATGTCTTTTTCCATCTTGAACAGAGCATTAGCTACATTCTCTCACCTGAGGGTGCTCCATGATTTAAAGTGGAACAGGAAATTTAATCAAAAAGCTAATAAATGAGTTAATACAATACAATGCTCTTTATTAAAGTCCAGCAGCAGTGAGGTTACTGAACTTTGCCTCTCCTGTGCATCACAACAGACTCGCAGTGTTGCCTATAGAGCACTTGTAGTAGCTGTTACTAAAGCAGAGTTCTTTTGTATTTTTTGCATTTTGAAAGGGTATCAGGTTCTTCAAGGGCTGTTCCATTTCGTAGAGGGACGAGGAGGGCTCCAAGGGTAGGGCACAAATGAGAAATAGGACTGGGCCTAAAAAGACAAACAGAAGATCACTACTTCTCCTTATCCACTATAAGCTGTGTAGGAATGTGGGAATTCTAGCTCTGTTTGCTAAGTGTACTATAAAGTAGCTCATGCTAATGCTGTAGCCTGTGTGACTTGCAGGATTAGCGAAGCCTAGCTGGTTCATCAGCAGCTTCTGTGCTGTGTTGTAAGAGTGTGTGTGTGTGTTAAACACTCTTTTACAGTCTGACTCAATCTGGTTTAGGCTGATGTTGCCCATAAAAGGGAAATTGTATGTTATACAGTGTGGAGATTAGGGTTCGGCTGCAGCTGCCAAAAGCAACTGGTACTTCCAGACTGGAGAAACAAGGGAGAAACAACGGTCAATCTAGGAGTTATTCTGCGATTCCTGCCAGGACACTATCATATAAATGGATGGGAATGTCACAACTTTTGGTGCTGCTGGAATAAACATTTAGTGGGAAAAGTCCAGATCTGAGACAAGTGCTAGCTATTCACATTGAAAATTTTTATTTATATGTGTTATATATTGTTTCTATACTCTTTTATATGTATATACACTGATTAAGCAGATTAAGCACTGATTAAGCACTGATGACCTCTTCCTTGTTTCTACACACATTAAACACTTTTCAGCTCCACTGATCATATAAGACAGTTTGTAGTTTTATAATTACAGACTGTAGTCCTTCTGTTTCTCTGCAAACTTTATAATCCTCCTTTCACTCTGTTATTCAATGGTTAGGACCCCATAGGAAAGACCACCACAGAGCAGCTATTATTTGGGTGGTGGGCCATTTTTTCTGCCCTGCAGCGACAATGACATGGTGGTGGGGTGTTCATGTGTGTTGCACTGGTACGATTGGACCAGACAGTGCAGTTTTTAAACGCCTCAGTTTCACTGCTGGACTGAGTATAGTCAACCAACAGCATCCTGTGGGCAGCCTCCTGTGAGCAGCTTCCTGTGGGCGGTGTCCTGTGGGCGGCTTCCTGTGGGCAGTGTCCTGTGAGTGGCTTCTTGTGGGCAGCGTCCTGTGTGCAGTGTCCTGTGGGCAGCGTCCTGTGGGCAGTGTCCTGTGGGCAGTGTCCTGTGGGCAGCTTCCTGTGGGCAGCATACTATGGGTGGCTTTTTGTGGGCAGCGTCCTGTTGGTGGCTTTTTGGAAGCATCCTGTGGGCAGTGTCTTGTGGGCAACATCCTGTGACCAGCTTCCTGTGGGCAGTGTCCTATGTATAGCATCCTGCGGGTGGCTTTCTGTGGGCAGTGTCCTGTGGGCAACATCCTGTGACCAGCTTCCTGCGGGCAGCATCCTCTGGACAGCTTCCTTTTGGGAAGCGTCCTGTGGGCAGTGTCTTGTGGGCAACATCCTGTGACCAGCTTCCTGTGGGCAGCTTCCTGTAGGCAGCGTCCTGCAGGTGGCTTTCTTTGGACAGTGTCTTGTGGGCAACATCCTGTGACCAGCTTCCTGTTGACAGCATCCTTTTGGGAAGCATCCTGTGGGCAGTGTTCTGTGAGCGACTTTCTGTGGGCAGCTGGTAGGAGTGTTCAGTAGAGTGGACAATGACTAAACACAGTGTTTAAAAACTCCAGCAGCACTGCTGTGTCTTACACACTTATTCCAACATAATACATCATAAGAAACCACCACTAGTCACTCCAATGCTAAGAAATACATTTATATCGTAGAACCACAAAATGTCGTACAGTATATACTATAAAGCTGATCTGAAAAAAAGATATATAATAATAATGAAATAATAAGAAATTAGGGCATAGCCATAATGTTATGCTTGATCAGTGTTTCTCGTCATATAATTTGCACTGCCCAAACCTGAATAGACTAATTTGTATATAAGATAACTGGATTATTTATATACCAATGTACTTTTTAGCCATGTTTATAATCATGAATAAGCACAAACGGACTTCACTCCAGCATGAAGATTCATCACTGATGTAATTTCCAGTTCAGGACGGGATCTCTCAGCTTCCTGAATAAACGAGGCGAGATTTTCGCTTAGCGTTCGCGGGACAGGCCACTTTCTGTCAGAAAACAGACAACCGTAAGTCCAGTTTAGCCTGTAACGGCTGCACAGTCTTACCTGACTCAGTGTGTCGGAGCGGGATTTTCTCTAAATCTCAGCGGGAGAAGCAGGAAATCCAAGATGTGAAAAACAAAACAGGGAAAAAGTCAGCAATAAATAATAAATAATAAAAAACAAGTAAAGGACGTATAAAATACTACCAAAAATGTTCCATAAAGCCACAACTGCCAGCTTTAACAGTTTCTCTGGAGTGAGGGTCAGGTTGGTCCAGGCCTGAATAGTTGGGTTGGGATGCAGTTTGAGTTCCTCAAAATTAGATTAGACTTTTATGATTTTCTGTTTAACAATCTCAATACAGACCAAATTATTTTTGTCTCTTGTATCTCCATTTATACTTTTTTCATTTGTCTCCATAATGTGGCTGTCAGTTCTTTACCTTTTAAACTTTTATGATGAATGGAACAACAGAAATGTTTCTAAATTAGAATTGTAATAAAATCGTTGAACATTAACTTCCATAAAATGTTAAAGGGGTACTCCCAGCTAGCAGAGAATGTTTAAATATGTTTCAAGAATTTTAGAAATAACAATCCTGGAATGTTCTAAAAACAGGAGGAAGATTGTAGAGTAACTCAACAATTCTAAGGCAGTAACACTTTATTTGTTTGGTCCATTATAAATACCTCAAAGATGCTCAACTGACATTTAACTGCATGTCTAAACTAAACTCTAAGGTGAAAATAAATTAATGTCTATTGAATGTGACCCTACAAACAACTCTAACCCGAACTCTAATCTTAACTTTTTTAAGGCTAGGTTAGGGTTAGATTTAAGGTACAGGATTAGGTTAAGTTTTAGGGTTGATTAAGGGTTAAGGTTAAGTTTAGGATTAAGTGTAGGGTTAGATTCTACTTAGGTTTAAGCTACATTTACTAGACCTGCATTTTATTCTTAGTTTATTCTAAATTTGAAATGGTCACTGTTTGCGGCATTGAGAGCAAAGCAGAAGACACTTGTGTGAGCATCCACAATGTCCAGACTGTGGTTTGGATCTGATTTACAAAAAGCTGTTCAGATTATCAATAATCAATTGGATGCAGTCTAGATAGGCCAAAAATTGGATGTTTATTGGCAGTCTGAACATAGGATTGTTGGTGAGTTGTGGTTATCCAGTTCAGAAATTAAACCCCAGTCTGCCGCAGGTAAGGCAGTGGTGTACCAAAACCTTTAAAATGGTATAGTAAATATAAGCAGTAGATAATATGACTAAAGAATGACTAAAGAACCTGTATACACCCGTGTGACCCGGCTGGATTTGGGTAGTGTCCAGCTCTTGTGTAGCTGGATGGTCCAGCTCAGACTTGCACAAGTTTCTCAATGTAAATCCCAGGTTCAGTGCAAATCTGTGAGTAAGCCTAATCCTGTAATTATGACTCACTGTGAAATATTCAGGTCCAGTTTCATATCCAAAACATACTCATTACACACTCATAACACACTCATGCCCTGGTAAATAAAGGATTATTAGTCTGGGGTATTTTTGTCTGTAAATTATTTCAGCAACTTTCAGTTGGGAACAATGAGAGTATTGTGATCTTACTGTCTTGTTAATGCAGCAGGTTAGTTAACTGGATAACAATAGTTAGGGAATGCATTACCGTTTAATCAGTAATGTTTCATTTTAATGTTAGTAATAATGTTAGTAATATTTTTAAATGTATTTATTCAGTTTTTAATAAACATTTCAGATGATGTTGCTGTTTAAAAAACATAATGCAGATAATTGTGATTTACAAGAAATGTATATTTCTAAAATCATTTAAATTTCTGAGGAAATAATTTCAAATTATTATTTTTTTTTTATTTGATATTCAAGCTTTTTAAAGACTATTTCGTTTTTCTTTTTCAAGAAATGATGTTAAAAATAGATAGATAGATATAGATAGTAAATAAAGCCATATTCATACTTAATATACAATATAGCATGGAATTAAATAAATAGCAATAGTTTAAAGTAATTAAAAGTTCTTTTTAAATATAGAAAATAGGGTACAATCAACAAAAAAAAACACTTTTTGTTAAATGACCATTAAATAAGCTTAATATGAGATTTCATTATATTTGTATGAATTGACATGGGTCTCTTACGTAAATATTTGTTTAGAAAATTGTTGTGGAATACTGAGATCAGCTAAAATGGGTCAGTACCTAAAATTACATTTTCACAAAAATTAAAACAATTAAAGCAGGACAAAACACTGTGTGGAAACATCTTGCTTTGTTGGTAAGCTCATGTATAGTTTCTTTATCACCATTATTAGTAATGTGTGACATTTTCTATATTAGTGATGAGTGAAATTTGCTATGTTGTCCTGACTTACCATACTATTTATCTGATGCACTTCCTGTGAAGCCCCGCCCACCTTAGAAACCTCAGATCAATCAAAACTATTGGTACCACTAATGTAAAATGGCGTTGTTGCAACATTGTACGATGCACAGTGCACTTATTATGATTAGCTGTAAAAGTTTAAAGAGCTATGACACTACAGTCTGTTTTAGAAGGCGTAGCTGGAATATTAATAAAGTAAGTCTCTTTATTCTGCTGCTGTTTATTATGAAGTTGGAGTGGAGTTCTAAAGTAGAGCATCAGTTTTAGACTATAAACAGTGTTCAACTCCTGGGTGACAGCAGCAGGGGGGTGATGGAAGTGCGGTGCTGGCTGGAGGTTGGGGTTTTGGGCCGGCGGGATGGTGGGGGGTAAACAGTGGGGTGAATAATTGAGTCCATTTGAGGCGAGAGGCCGGAAGCCGCTGTCTCTGATCCAGCTGAAGCCTCTCTGAGCTGCCGGCGGCACAATTTACCCAAAAAAGCCCTGACCCCGACACCAGGCCCGCGTCAGAGCCCGCAGCCCGGCGTTAGCAGCCCTCGCTCGGCCTCGTCATGGAGACGGATTGGGGGAGGGGTTCGAAGAGAGGATCGGGGGATTACGGTGTAGGCCCATAATGCCGTTCTGCAGCCACTTATACCACTGTACGGGTTCCTCCCTCTCTAAGGGTCGGGCTGAGAGGGAGCAGGGTCCTGCGGGTCGAGCCGCTCTGAGCTGGGCCGATTCAGAAGCTCCTCGGAGGAGGCGTGTATTCCCATCGGGCCGAGGTCACACTCCCTTAAAGCCGGCCTATACCATAACCGGCCATTTGCCGCGGATGAGCTTGGGGGAATTTGCGGCGGCTTTAGAAGCCGTCCGTCTCAGCTGCTGTCATACCGTCCACAGAACCGACGCTCCACAAAGGCGAAGGCTTACACCTGTGTTTGAGTCTGGGCTAAATTGCAGCCTGCGCTGCTTTTGAGGCTTAGCCGAGCTAGCAGACTAAAAGGGCGCTAATAATACACTGCTTTTCTGTCCAGAACAGCTTCATTAATTCCTGTCAACTTGAGCTTGAGCTTCACAGCACCGCAAAAATCCAGCACCTCTCTCTTCCCTGGCCTTCCTCCCTGCACTTCCTGCTCCTGGGATGAAAGAGTGTAGAGAAAAATGTAACAGTTCTGAGGTGTGGAACCAGGGTTCTCAAAAAATATAAGCAGAACCAACTATTTCCCTTACTAACAAAGGTTCAGTTTCCACAATCATTATTTGGCAGTCATTTAGTGTCCAGTATGAATTGTTCTGAATTACTACTGTTAATTATTCCATAATTATTCTGTAATCATTTGGTTCCTTTACTAATAAACCCATAAAAAAATACTACATAAATAATACATACTGATAACCAAATGATTCACAGTAGTTACTGAATATTTTATTAAACACACTGTAATAATTATACAAATTGTAAAATTTATTCTGAATGTGAATTACTTATAGTATGTGCTAAAAAAACTTTGTAATGAATAGTTAACATATAATAGCAGTTACTAAATTTTATATATAAATATACATATATTATAGATATTATATATATATATATATATATATATATATATATATATATATATATATATATATATATATATATATATATTCTGGCTTCTGCATGGTTAATAGTAGTTACTGGATGGTAGGTAATAGAATCTACAAATCATTTGTATTGTATCCTAAAAAAATCATAGTTACTGAATAATTCATGCTGTATACTGAATGATTTGTATAAGTCAATGATTAATCAAAATTTGGAATAATTGATAGTTGTTCATTAACAAATTCAAAATGTATTAAAAGGATACTTCACAGAGGGTACACACTACTTCATATTAAAATTCTGAATAAATAGTAGTTACTTAATAATATAATGGTGGATACTGAATAATGTGTAGTACAGTGATTTATATATATAGAAAAATAACTAAATAATTCATAGTTGTGAATTAACAAATTTAGATAAAATTGAAAAAGATAACTTACAGTTGATACACACTAATTCACATTAGATACTGTATAAATCATACAATTTACTAAACTTACTTTGTTCCAGAATAAACCTAATTAATACCTAAGTAATTAATCTGTGCTCTGAGGTGTTTCTATTTAAAATTTAAAACTTCAAACTGCAATATTTCAGCACTAATTGGGTTGGAATGAAATGGCACAAGTTCATTGTTTTCTGATGTTTATTTTAGGTTGTTCACGCTATCTCTTTTATATGATCTACTGTATATCTGGCTCTGGTCTGTACAGTCAATGCTCCGAAAATGGCACTCCTGTGCTAAAGAGCAATGCTTCATGGGAAGTTTCGTTTTCAGGACCTTCCAATGGCTGCAGCTGGGCTTATAACTAAGTTATAAAAGGACACATTATTTAGCCACACCCTCTTTTTTGATAAGCTTTTTATTTGCAGCATTATTTCTTTGGAAACACACAGCCTTTTCTACGGTGGCCGAGAAAGCCCAACGCAGTGCAAATTGAAAAGCGCTGCAAAAGCACAAAACACATCCATCAAAATTACAACACAGGCGCAGCAAATAGAAAAACGCGCTGCAAATAGAAAAACGCGCTGCAAATACAACCACAACACAACGGAAGTGAGTCACAACACGGAAACGGAATTTTCCCGGGGGACCTTAAAAGATACTGTACCAGCTAAGCTGCGTCTTCAGTAACGTCTCGGACTTCACTATGTGTACAAAGGACAATAAGTGGCAAACAAGGCGTTTTGTGAAGCAGAACTTTTAATAATATGCACACAACCGTGGTAATCACAGGTAATAAACATAACTTACTTTTCAGAAGCTTGTTTGCCACATATTGTCCTTTGTATACAGCTGGTACAGCATCTTTTAAGGTCCCCCGGGAAAATTCCGTTGTGTTGTGACTCACTTCCGTTGTGTTGTGGTTGTATTTGCAGCGCGTTTTTCTATTTGCAGCGCGTATTTCTAGTTGCAGCGCGTTTTTCTATTTGCTGCGCCTGTGTTGTAATTTTGATGGATGTGTTTTGTGCTTTTGCAGCGCTTTTCAATTTGCACTGCGCTGGGCTTTCTCGGCCACCGTAGTTTTCTACTTTTTTTGCAAAAGAAATATAAATTGAATTATCAGATTTCAGTAACACAAAAAAGGGCCCGAATCAAATTATAAAATATCAAGTTCAGTCTGATCTTTATTGCATAAAAAAATCAAATCTGTATCGCTTTTACCTGCTGTTTGAACACAGCATATGATATACAGTGCCAGTCAAAAGTTTGGAAACACATTTAATTCAGTGTTTTTTTTATTATTTAAAAATTTTCTGCATTGCAGATTAATACTAAAGTCATCCAAACTATAAAGAGAAAAACATATGGAACCATTCAATAAACAAAAACGTGTTAAACAAACCAGAATTTGGCTTTTAGTTAACAGCTGTGCTGAACTTGTCAAGAGTTAATTACTTGAATTTCTTGCTGCCTTAATGTGTTTCAGAGCATCAGTTGTAAAGTTGTGAAGAGGTAGAATTGGTAGACAGTGAATAGCTCTATTTGAGTCATGTTGTAATCCATATTATGGCATATAAAATTAACTAATTAATTTCAAGAACTTTGAAATGATCCTCTAATACTGGCTAAAAAAACTAAAACTCTAAAACTGGCTCTCATCAAGAGTGCCCCAGGAAAAGAAGAGTAACAGTTACCTCTGTTGTACAGGATAAGTTCATCAGTGTTACCAGCCTCAGAAACCACAAGCTAACAGCACCACAGACAAGAGCACCTAAACGCTTCACAGAATATTTTTGGCTTGTTTAACACGTGTTTAAACACAAGTTACTACATGATTCCTTTTGTGTTGTTTCATAGTCTGGATGACTTCAGTATTAATTTGCAATGTAGGAAAAAAAAATAAACCATTGAATGGGAAGGTGTGTCCAAACTTCTCACTGGTTCTGTACCTTTCCTTGAACAATTCTAATGTACGTAGTCTATTCTTGTCAGTTTTTCACCTGCAGTGTATATGTTTATGATTTTATGTGATTGTGAACAGAGCTGCTAGTTCTCTGGTGTGCACGGCCAGTTCAGTTCACACTTTAATAAATGGTCCTAGAGTAAACACTAGGCCCTGCTGAAGCTGACCTTTCCAGAGCAGCAGGATGGCGCTGCGCCGTGTTGTGCCCTTTAGCCGTCAGCAGCTACAATAACTTCCCAAACAGTTTAGTGCTCCTTCAGTTCCTGTCAATGCAGGGCGTGCCTCACTCATGAACATAATCTCTGCTGCAGCGTGTCACTCCCGTCTGCCTGCACTCCTCTATTCAGCAGGAGTGTAGAGGTGTGTACAGAGCCCGGCCTTGTCTCATTTGAGCTGCTCTGTGGAGAGCAGTGAACCGTGAGCACAGGGCCGGTGGAGCACCAGCGTTTCTCACGATCGGCCTGAGAAGTCCTCCCTCCAATCAAACTGCAGTGTCACTCAGCCTTTCTTTACCTACTGAACTGTGCATAAATACAGAGCTCAACCTCATTTATCCACATCAACAGCATAAATCACCCCTAAAGCAACCGCACTGTTTCTATTCTGAAAGATTTATGGTGCTATATTACACCCTTGTAGTGTTTACATTAGTGTGTGTGTGTGTTTGTGTGTGTTTGAGTGAGTGAATGCTTTGTGAGCCGTCACTCTGTGGCGTGGTGCTCAGTGGTAAACTGCGTGTTAGCACGATGTAATGAGGCCCGATAACTTACAAAGTATTTTGCCTCAGGAGCTGCAAGTGTATGTGTGTGTGTGAGTGTATGAGTGTGTGTGATCACGTGGATGACTTGGCTGGTGAAATTTTATTTAAACAGTAATTACATGTGAGCATGAGAATGTTCACCAGCCTAAAAACTATATCTCTCCACTGCTTAATTCAGACCTGCTTGAGCTAAATGTGTAAAGTTGTCAGTAATGTCTTTCAAATGCTTACTGATACTGGGTTCACACTGTAGCATTGATACTATTTTTACCGCGTCAAATTTGTTTTTTCAAAATTGTTTTTTTTTTTTTTACTGTGTTAAGTCAACTCTTCCGTTCCTGATAACTTCATAAGTAGATTCAAAGAAGTCACTGAATAATTTATACTGAAAATAGAACAATAGAATGATTGATGACTGAAAAATTAAAGAGTCATTAAGGATTATATTTTCTGTTGAAATTTATAACATGATCAGCAAGGCCAGTTTAAGCACTGACATCTCTTGTCAACCAGCCTCAGACAGTATAGCCTTTTATAGAACTGTGTGGTACATCAGGGAAATCCGTTCCACAAGTCCAATTTCCACACCAAGGGTTGCCAGGTATAGAAAGCAGCATGCAAGCAGTCTACTGCAGCCAACGGCCGAGCTGGCTGTTTTTCCGCTGAACAGGTAATCACTGAGCTTCAGTAAGGTTGCTAAACATAGCTAGGTAATTTACCCCCACCACAAGCGCATTTTGGACAGTGAAACGTATATTCACAGATCAGCTACAGAGTAACACTTGTCGATTTTTGCTATTGCGTGTCAATCTGGCAACCCACGTAAGCCTTTTCTCTGGGAAGGGGCAATGTTTGGAAATTGGACTTCTGTAGCTATTTAACACACTACTCGCATTACTTTAACAGCAGTAACTAATTAATTCTTACTACAAACAGAATAAATACTGATTAATGAATAATTCATACTGAATAATAAACAATTTGTAGATAGATACTTGATCATTTTAAAGAGCGCTGGGTAGGTCATAGATCTTAATACTATATATGATTCCCAGTATTTACTGGATATTTGACAGCAGATAATAGAGAATTCATACTGGAAACAGAATGATAGTAGTTAGTTACTCAAGACATTACAGCAGTTACTGAATAATTCATACTGAATAATGATTCATAGGGGATACTTGATTATCTATAGTAAATAATGGACAATTTATAGTGCATACTGCTTAATTCAAAGTGAATACTGGATAACTGACAGGTGTTACTAGATAAATCATTTTGGACACTGAGGGGCAGTTTCCCACACAAGGATTAAGTCTAGTCCATATTTTCCTTTAAATGAAAGATCACCATTCAAAATGCTTTGTAGTCAAAGGCTAGGCTTAATCCCTGTCTGGGAAACTGCCCCTGAATGACTTATTAAAATAATTCAAAATAATTATAAAATAATGCTAAATAATTCATAGTAGATACTGTTATTCATGCTTATAGCTAAATAACTCATGATAGGAATTGGCTAATCTATACTGGATACGGAATAATTAACAATATTCAGAGAAAAAATAATACTGGACACTAAACAACTACTAAATGCTGAATATTTCATTGCAGTTTTAAATAGTTCATAGTGTTAAAAAACTCATGGTACGTTCTGGGAAACTCATAGTGGATACTGTATAATTCATACAGGGCATTAATTGATTATAGTATTTAATTGATACTATAAAATTGATTTGAATTTGATTTAATTTAATTAATTAACAGTAGTTGCTACAAAAAAGTTCATAGTGGATACTGAACTAAACATAGAAGAGTCTTTCTATGTCTGTAGGATAAGTCTTGATTAATAACTACCATAATTACAAAATAATAAATCTGGATTTTTAAGGGCTTTCTAGCAGTTACCACTTGAAATAAGCCGTTTTTATAAGCCTATGCACCACACAGTCAACAAGCTGTAGTAGTGGATACCAGATTTCACAGTACAATGTAGTCAGATATAAGATTAGATAAGATAAACTTTATTAATCCCTGGAGGAAAAGTGTACAAAGTACAGCTAAACAGGACCTTCGGTACACACTGAGTAAAATATGTACTAAAAGCTAAAAGTGTATATATAGCAGGAGCGATTCTAGAATGAGATATATCCAAAAATCTAAAAAGAATAACTGTTGGGAGAACATTTTTACGCATTTTTATCAAACATTCCTCCCACAGTTGTATTCTCCATAGTCTACTTTAAAGCTAAAAATAAAAAATAAACAATATCCATGGCTGACTGATTGGCCACAAACAAATGAACACACACAGGATGTATCAGGAGTGGGATTTACTCTTACTTTAACAGTCTTATCTTATCTTCTATTATTCGACAGCCTTTAATAGCTGATACAAATACAGACAGACAGTACTAGTCCAGCACCTCGCCTTTAATATAAACACACAAACCCACCCACAGCACCACAACTAGCCTCATTTACTGCAGTTTAATCAGTTTAAACTGTGGCTGATTATCAGCTTGCAGCATTAGCTCCCCTAAACAAAGACTAGCAACAACTCTGATATACAGAATCTTTATATTGTATAGCAAATGCACTTATTTCATGTACTAATTGAAATAAATGCAATGCAGTGAATCAAAAGCTTTTAATGGAATTCAATGTAAAAAGAGTTTATTTTGGGTCTTTTTGAAAAATTACAATTTTTCTTTTGGTTCATTCAAGAAATGTTTACAGAGCACAGTTTGTGTTGATATAACAAAATGCATTTAAGTTGTCTGTCACCACTTTTTGCTCATTATCTCATATAAAACCTGTATAATAATCATATATACGATTTAAATACACTGATTAT
The DNA here is from genome assembly GCF_023375975.1 of Astyanax mexicanus. Taxonomy (NCBI): domain Eukaryota; kingdom Metazoa; phylum Chordata; class Actinopteri; order Characiformes; family Acestrorhamphidae; genus Astyanax; species Astyanax mexicanus. The sequence continues at coordinate 34,422,196 of NC_064424.1, read as the reverse complement.
GTTTATATGTAATTAAGTATAATCAGTCATGCACTCCTGACTCCTCTCTCAGTGCTTTTTGGATGAATGTAAATGTGAATATTATGGATGCAGGTGGGCTTAAGAGGAGTTAAGGGGGGCAGGGGAGTTCAGACTAAAATGATGATACTTCAGATTGTTTATCCTCTGATGGTGAAGTGCCCTTTGACCTTTGGCCTGCAGCAGCTGGTTCAGCTCCACCTTCAGCTGGAACATTTCCAGCTTCCACTACATGACGTTATCTCAGCTCCCATCTAAAACACTTGTTTTCCTTATGTTCATTTGTAAGCAGTGTAATCAGTGTGTTCACACACAGTAGTTTTAATGAGAGCTAAGGTACGTTATATAAGGTACACTATAAAACATATAGTTCATTTAAAAATGGAGCTTAAAGGTTGGCAGATTTTAAATCTGAATGTTATATATTGAATTACATTAACTTGACTTTTAATCAAATTAATACATTTAAATTTTAACAATTTTAATTCATGATTTAAGGTAAAAAATTAGATGCATACATTTTCAAATGTAAAAAATTCTAATAAATCAGACTGAACATTCAGAAACAGCAGTTTGTGTGAGGGGAGTGTGAGACATTTGTGAGACGAACATGAGGTGGATGTGAGGTAGGTGTGAGAGGAATGTAAGTTAAATGTGAGGTGGATATGAGATGAATGTGAGGTGAGGGTGAGGTGGGTGTGAGATGAATGCGAGGTGAAAAAGGTTGATGTGGGATGAATGTGAGGTGAGTGTGAGGTAGATGTGAGATGAATGTGAGATTAATGTGAGGTGGCTGTGAGTTCGATGTGATGAGGATGTGGGATGAATGTGAGGTGGATATGAGGTGAATGTCACATGGATGTAAGATGTGTGTGAAGTGGATGTCAGATGGATCTGAGATGAGTGTGAGATGAAAGTAGGGTTGATCTGATATGAGTGTGAGGTCGATGTGAGATGAGTGTGTGGTGGATGTGAGATGGATCTGAGATGAGTGTGAGATAGATTTGAGGTGGATCTGATGTGAGTGTGTGGTGGATGTGAGGTGGATCTGAGATGAGTGTGAGGCGGATGTGAGGTGGATTTGAGATGAATGTGTGGTGAATGTGAGATGGATCTGAGATGAGTGTGAGATGGATGTGAGGTGGATCTGATATGAGTGTGAGATGGATCTGAGATGAGTGTGAGATGGATTTGAGGTGGATCTGATATGAGTGTGAGATGGATGTAGGGTGGATCTGATATAAGTGTGAGATGGATCTGAGATGAGTGTGAGATGGATCTGAGATGAGTGTGAGATGGATGTGAGGTGGATCTGAGATGAGTGTGAGATGGATCTGAGATGAGTATGAGATGGATCTGAGGTGGATCTGAGATGAGTGTGAGATGGATCTGAGATGAGTGTGAGATGGATCTGAGATGAGTGTGAGATGGATGTGAGGTGGATCTGAGATGAGTGTGAGATGGACGTGAGGTGGATCTGAGATGAGTGTGAGATGGATCTGAGATGAGTGTGAGATGGATCTGAGATGAGTGTGAGGTGGATGTGAGGTGGATCTGATATGAGTGTGAGGTGGATGTGAGATGAGTGTGAGGCGGATGTGAGGTGGATCTGATATGAGTGTGAGATGGATCTGAGATGAGTGTGAGATGGATCTGAGATGAGTGTGAGGTGGATGTGAGGTGGATCTGATATGAGTGTGAGGTGGATGTGAGATGAGTGTGAGGCGGATGTGAGGTGGATCTGATATGAGTGTGAGATGGATGTGAGGTGGATCTGATATGAGTGTGAGGTGGATCTGAGATGAATATGAGGTGGATGTGACATGGATCTGATATTAGTGTGAGATGGATCTGAGGTGGATCTGAGATGGATGTGAGGTGGATCTGATATGAGTGTGAGATGGATGTGAGGTGGATCTGATATGAGTGTGAGGTGGATGTGAGATGAGTGTGAGGTGGATCTGAGGTGGATCTGAGATGAGTGTGAGGCGGATGTGAGGTGGATCTGAGATGAGTGTGAGGCGGATGTGAGGTGGATCTGATATGACTGTGAGATTGATCTGATATGAGTGTGAGGTGGATCTAAGGTGGATCTGAGATGAGTGTGAGGCGGATGTGAGGTGGATCTGAGATGAGTGTGAGGCGGATGTGAGGTGGATCTGATATGAGTGTGAGATGGATCTGAGATGAGTGTGAGATGGATCTGAGATGAGTGTGAGGTGGATGTGAGGTGGATCTGATATGAGTGTGAGGTGGATGTGAGATGAGTGTGAGGCGGATGTGAGGTGGATCTGATATGAGTGTGAGATGGATGTGAGGTGGATCTGATATGAGTGTGAGGTGGATCTGAGATGAATATGAGGTGGATGTGACATGGATCTGATATTAGTGTGAGATGGATCTGAGGTGGATCTGAGATGGATGTGAGGTGGATCTGATATGAGTGTGAGATGGATGTGAGGTGGATCTGATATGAGTGTGAGGTGGATGTGAGATGAGTGTGAGGTGGATCTGAGGTGGATCTGAGATGAGTGTGAGGCGGATGTGAGGTGGATCTGAGATGAGTGTGAGGCGGATGTGAGGTGGATCTGATATGACTGTGAGATTGATCTGATATGAGTGTGAGGTGGATCTAAGGTGGATCTGAGATGAGTGTGAGGCGGATGTGAGGTGGATCTGAGATGAGTGTGAGGCGGATGTGAGGTGGATCTGATATGACTGTGAGATTGATCTGATATGAGTGTGAGGTGGATCTAAGGTGGATCTGAGATGAGTGTGAGGCGGATGTGAGGTGGATTTGATATGAGTGTGAGGTGGATGTAAGATGCGTGTGAGGTGGATGTGAGATGGATCTGAGATGAATATGAGGTGGATGTAAGATGAATGTGATTGGTTAAATGGTGTGTTCAATCCCTCTGGCAACGGTTACTTTTCCTGGAAAGCCTGGATATTTAACCTGTAAATGACCTCTAAATTTGTTTAAAACATTGCTGTGAGGATTTGATTGCATTCAATGTCAAGAGCAGGGTTGGTGAGATCAGGATGTTGGGGGATCCACTCATCCAAAAATGTTCAAATCTATCATTCCAAATCTATCTTTCCAGGACACTGTTCCACTGCTCCACAGCTCAATAATGGGGGCTTTATACTTCTTTATCTGAGTTTTAGTCCCTTAGCAGCAATTGGCAGAACTTCTCTACAGGGAATAGACAAGCTGTGTGTGTTTGTGTACATTTACACATCAGTGTCAGCAATTAGTGCAAATTAGGCCTGTAGTTTAGTGACTGAGCGAACTAAATAACTTTTCTACATTATGTTGTCATTAGTTACTTAGGTGAAGTCTCTCTATACTGGACACTGATTGGTTTGGAAGTGCTGTGTCAAATTCTGCTACCCTGCCAGAATACGACTCCCAACAAGTGCAGGCTGATCCCGCAGCAGAATGAGTGAAACATATTCCCTTCTGATTCCTTTGGCTTCTGTTAATAGATAAGGGTTAATCTACAGTTACAGTAGACACAGGAATCACCAGCATTGCTCCCACAATTTGGTACAACACAGCTCATTTTGATCCTTTCTAGGTAGCTGTGGTGTGTCCATAAATGTTTGGACTCTAGTACAGCATGTATACTCAGTGTTGTTGTAAGTATTCTGGAGTTTGGGTGTGTGTGACTTCAGGAATGAAACTGAAAAGAGTGAGACACACCCTTACAGCTCCGGAACACACATAGCGGCGTCAGTCAGCGCTAATACTGCCGGGACAGGTACATACACACACACACACGCACACCTCGGGCGGAAAAGACCGTGTAGCTTGGCCTTCTTCTCTCTGAGGGGGTGAATAGGGAGGAATTCTTGGAAATGCTGACGTGTAAAAAAAAAAAAAATACAAAACAATTGGGACGCTACCGGGGGACAGGTAGAACCGGAAAACCTACTGACCTGCCAATCAAACTCAGCAGGGCATTTGTTCTCCGTCAGTCAGACAGGTACACTAATCACCCTGCTCACATGCCTCCTGCCCTTTCACAACCCCCACCCCCCCACCCCCTTCCTCCGCTTGGGTTGCTGTACACAGTTACACCCCCTGCCTCCCAGCTGTCCATCACCCCATCATGGGCTTCCAGTCTGCTGGCCTTTCACCTGCCCCGTTACCAGACTGCAGCACATTGAGGAAGCTAGCTAAAGCTACACTAATAGCTTCTGTGTTTTTTATGGGGTTCCACTTCCACATGCACAGCACTATTTGCATACAATCAACTTCAAAGAAATGGAACGCATTAAGACGTTGACAGTTGGAATGAAATAAAGGTGTGCGTGGATGAATGTAATGATGATTCTGTATATGCAGGTAATTACATTTAGAGTAAAAGGATATATTTATTGAGGAAAACTGTAAACTGAAAAAAATTATGCATAAAGTTTACTTAAAAACGTTTCGCACCTTTCTGCATTTGCTTTTTTGTAAGTAAATTTAATTTCAGATAAATTTAAGTAACTTCAACTCGGTTTCAAGACGTTAATGTTACATAGAGTCAATAAGTGAACTGAACTTCAGTCAGTCCTTTCTTTTAGTAAACTTTACTTACTTTATTTTTTCCTGAATCAATCCTTTCTTTTAGTAACCTCTACTTAATTTCTGCACACAATATTACCTAATTACAATGACTTAATTTATATAACATTATTATATAAAATTTTAGGTAAAACACACATTCAAATATAAAAATAATTTATTCTGTAGACCAAGTCTCACTGTGTTTTAACTAAAAAAAATAAAATTTCAGGAATTATAATATATTATATAGCATACATTATTTGAGTAATATTTTATAAATTAAGTAATTGTAATAATTAAATTCTGTATGCAGAAATTAAGTAAAGGTTACTAAAAGAACAGATTGACTGAAGTTCCGTTCACTTATTTACTCTTGAAAGCGAGTTGAAATTACTTAAATTTATCTGAAATTAAATTGACTTAAAAAAAGCAAATGCAAAAAAAAATTGCAAAACTTTTTTTAAGTACATTTTACGCATCATTTTTTTCAGTGTACACTTGGAAGGAGGCTCCAATACCCTGATGGGCGCCTTTAGCCTCGATCCAAAATAAAATTGCAGCACATTTACCCACAGATGTTGTAGCTTGGCTTGTAAATTCTGCACATTCGTTGTTCGCCGAAGTTGGTGGAGACATTCCAGGGAAATACTTGCTGTGTGTGGGTGAGCATCATCCTGCTGAAAAATGCCAGTTGGAAGCTGTACCCTGATATCCTGCACATATCACTAAGCTATAAGTGTTTCTCTGAGGTTACTAGGGGTTGATGGCTGCCCAGATCATCACACTATCTTGGTCAATGCAGTTGCCCCAATGTTTTGCTTCACAGTGAAGGCACAACTGAAGCGTTTGAGGCCTCCAAAGGGAAACTCAGCTGTATTAAACAATGCAGGGCCCATGACGTCACCAGCCCTTTTAGTCTCGCGTCCAGTCTAATCAAGAGCTGAGTCAGCGCCGAGCGCTCAAAACCCGAGGAAAAAAGCAAAGCAACAGTAAAATGGCTTTTTAAAAGGTAAATAAGATTGTTATTTTCTGGAATTAAAAGTGTGAATTCAGCTGGAACTGGAAATATCTGCGCAAAACTGTGCTGGACTGAGGTGCACAGCTTTCGACATGTGTGTTTACAAGCACGTGCCCAGCCATGTAGATGGAGGCCATGCAGTTACCTGGTGTTTACTCCTGCCCCCCTCACGCTTCCAGAAGAGACTTTTTCTTCCTAAGAAATAACTGCATGATTTACAGCAATAAGTGATTCATTCTTTTTTTGTCAATAAGTGTATATTACACAAACAAAAAGTTGGCACTGGACCCTTTAGGCACAGGGAATTTTTAAAACTGCTGTTACACTGCATCAGATACACTGGTTTGATGATGAGGTTGTAATACTATAGATTACAGCTGGAAAGACTCCATTACTCTAATGCTCTCACATTTGGGATTACAGCTCTCCAGTTCTGCCTGAGTGCTAAAATGAACATAACGAGCAGTAGAACATCACTCACTGGTGTTCGGATAGAGAACCCTGTATTTGTTGTCACAATAAAAAATAGAATTTTATTGTGGCAGTCACAGACAGACTCACACACACTCACAGAGAGAGACTAATGAAGAGTCACGCTAGGAACTCGGACGTGCTTTGATGAAGCCCACACCTGCAGTTAGACCTCCTACAGAGTCAGTACATCACAGCGTAATCCCCCAGTTCAGGCCTTAAGTAAATTATGAGCTGATTGGCTGAGCTGAGAGTGAGTCAGTAACAGAAGTGTGTTTTTTCTGTCTCTCTCTCTCTCTCTCTCTCTCTCTCTCTCTTCAGTTAGCGAATATACACTCGCTCGTCTCGACAGTGGTTGGCAGCAGCGGGCAAGTCTATGCGGTCATACTTGGTTACTGTTTCACATGACAAGTGTTGACTTAGCCGCTTGGTCCGGTCGCGCTGAGCTGTTTTGACATTTGCGGATTATAAGATTTTGAAGTGTTGCTCTGATGCTCATGGTGGACACTAAAAAAAAGCCTTTTCTAAGTTGTAACTGTAGTGGAAACCCATTTGTTGCTGTATAGAACCACATATAAAATAGTCAAAGCTTTCAAACTCTCCAATGTATTATTTATCATGCATATTCCTGCATTTTAGACCTGCAACACATTCTGAAAAAAAGTTGGGATGAAATTTAAACCCAATTTAGGACTAGTAATGAAGTAAAAATGAGTAAATAATGATGAGGACTGAGTACGAAAGCAGAACAAAGAACAAAATAGCAGTCTTTGAGGAGCAAAGATGTACAAATTTATGAGAATTTAAAAAATACTATTTAAAAACAACGTTCCACTTACACAGATTGGAAGGGATTTGCATATTTTCCCCTCTATTAAGGAAGTCGAGAAATCAGAAGGAATTTAATTGTGTAAAAGGCGAGGGAACAAGCCTAAGCTGAACACAATACAGTAGATAATAGAACCACATGGGCACGAGAAAACTTTGTACGCAAGGCTCTATCATTCAAAGTTACAAACACAAATACCACAAGCCAGGGTCTGTCGTGGTGTGGGGGAGTGTCAGTACATTTCTATGATACACCATTAATACACTATTAATGCACAAAGTACATTGAGATCTTAGAGCAACACATGCTGCCTTCAAGACCACATTTTTTTTCAGGAACATCCATGCATTTTAACAAAACAATGCAAAACCACATGCTGCACACATTACAAAGGCATGGCGATCCTGTAAAGCTGTAAAATTGCTTTGTGACAAAATCAGTTGTAAGAATCGCTATAAAAAATATATTGTATTTGAAAATAAATTTAATAAATTATAATGTAGCACACCATATTAATATGTGTTTTTAAGAAGAATGGGACAAAATAACACCTGAAATATTTCAGAGAGAAAGAATGGCAACATTACAAAGTGTTTTTATCGTCTTTTTAGTATGAAACGTCTTGTGTTCATAGTGTCTGCAATACAAAAAAGAAAATGT